>NW_023604861.1:16666290-17866290 GCF_014898055.3 Talpa occidentalis
AAATAGGGGGGCGGAGCAACATGGCAGCGAGGAGACGCTGCGAGTAAGATCTCCCATTAAAAAAAGTTAATAGGGAGGAAAAGCGGCAGGTCCCAGTGAGAACTGGGACACGGAAGATAAACGGGTGACGCCAGCGAACTGCCCGAAGAAGAAAGTGGCCATAAAAAGAGGACTAGAAGGGAGAGGGAGCGCAGAACCCTGCTCCCCTCCCCCCACAGAGGCGGCACTCTCCGACCGGCAGAGAGGAGAAAAACAACAAACCAAAACGGCCCACAAGAACAAACGACGCAGCAAGCGGGACTGTGAGTGGAAAGGAACTATTGCAGCCACCACACCCGTGAACGGGAGCTGAGGCGAACCCTGCAGGATCCGCCGCGCGGTGAGCAAACGGCTCCGGGCGCCATTAGAGAAGAACAAAGACCCTGGAGACCCGCACACAGCCGGCTGCCGGTAAGCTGGCGCGGAAACGCGGCGCGCTCGGGGAGCTTGAAAAGCAGTGCAGACCTGGATCGCGGCTGCCCAGGTCCCCGCGCCTGCGACTAGCTTGCGGGGAGACGCACGGAGGTCCTCACTGAGGTTGAGGTCCTCCCTGAGTGAGCAGGAACCAGGCGCCCAGGCACTGGAGCGGTGCAAAAGGCGCCATTCCCGCGCCACTGAACTGGGCTACAGCCCGCATCCTGGAACTGAGGGCTTTGAACTGAGACCCGGGGCACGAAATTCGGGGCGTGGGTTCTCCACGACGGTGGGGCACAAGGCAGACACAGCACCCCAAGCTGTTGAGTG
This sequence comes from Talpa occidentalis, assembly GCF_014898055.3. Classification (NCBI taxonomy): domain Eukaryota; kingdom Metazoa; phylum Chordata; class Mammalia; order Eulipotyphla; family Talpidae; genus Talpa; species Talpa occidentalis. Next base: position 16,667,074 of record NW_023604861.1, read on the forward strand.
TACCCTACCATTCCCTCTGTTCTCTGTCCCACGGGGTGGGGGGAGGCGAAAAACAGCCAAGGACAATAGGAGAGATCTCTGGCGCCACCTAGCGACCAGGAAAAAAAAAGTCACTAACACCCTATAAAACAGACATTTCTTAAGACTGCTTGAAAAGGCAAAAGGTTTCTGGAGGACCAGTGGCCAGCCGGGAAGTTATTCCACGCCAGGCCCCTTCCGACCAGCAGTCTGAGCCCACAGAGGGAGCAGGCACCCACGTCCGGGCAGACCGGTGCGCAGAAGAGTGTGCCTGAAACCGGAGGCGCAGGGACTGCATCCCGCTTCGCCATTTGAGAACAGGGACATTTCTTCAGAAAAACTGCCTAAAACCAGCAGAAAGCTCCCCCAGAAGACAGAGATGGCTCCTGGAAGAGCCAGAGGGGAGCGGAGAAGTTCACCCAAGATGTCAGTCAGTCCGAGCAACACAGTGTCCCAACGCATACGACAAATTAGAAAACAGACAGTAGGGAGTAGAAGAACCACACGCAACCTAAAAACTCCTCAGGAAAGAAGCACACCACAAAAAGAAAACCACTCCCCAGATTGCAACGACAGCAACTTGGAAGAACTTCTGAGCCTTCCAGAAAGAGAATTTAAAATTGCCATGATTAAAAAAGTGATAGATCAGAAGAAGGAAATTGAGTCCCTAAAGAGGGAAGTAAGAGAAATGCAGGAGATCAAAGAATTAATGGAGGAACTAAAGAACTCTGGGAAAAGCAATGAAAGCAGAATAGATGAAATGGAAGAACGAATAAGTAATCTTGAAGACACAGAAATAAAAGAACCAAAACAGAAAAGGAAAGAGAAGTACGAAGGAAAAAAGAATGAAGAAAGACTTCGGGAACTATCTGACTCCATGAGGAAAGGAAATATAAGAGTTATAGGAATTCCAGAAGGAGAGGAGAGAGATGTAGGAACAGAGAAATATTCATGGATATAATTGAAGAGAACTTCCCAAATGAGAAGAAGGAGCTGAAAATTGATATACAAGAAGCAAGAAGAACACCAAACTTCCACGACGAAAGGAAAACACAGCAAGACACATAATAGTAAAGCTCCCAAGAATCCAGGACAAGGAAAAAATAATGAAGCTGACAAGAGGGAAAACAGATAACATTCAAAGGAAAACCAATCAGGCTGACATCAGACTTCTCTGAAGAAACACTACGGGCAAGGAGAGAGTGGAGGGACATAGTCAACAGACTCCAAGAAAACAGATGCCAACCAAGAATACTCTATCCCGCAAAGCTCTCTTTCCTCCATGAAGAAAGAATATGGACCTTCCCAGACAAAGAGAAACTCCGGAATTTCATTGCGACTAAACCCCCACTCCAAAAAATACTACAGGAATCCTAAAGCCAGAACCTCAGAGGGACGAATAACAACGAAAGAAGACCAAAAAAAAAAAAAAAGTTATTAAAAGAATAAATAAATAAAATCAAAGGAAAGACAAACATAATGGCAAATACAGATGCTAACATATCAATATTAACTCTAAATGTAAATGGACTAAACTCTTCAATAAAAAGACACAGAGTTGCAGCCTGGATTAAGAAACAAAAACCCAACCTTTTGCTGTCTCCAGGAAACATTTAGCTACAAAAGATAAAAATAGGCTCAAAGTCAAAGGATGGAAAACAATCCTACAAGCAAATGGGCCAAAAAAGAAAGCAGGAACAGCTATACTTATATCAGATAAAACAGACTTCAAACTCAAAAAAATAAAAAGAGACCCCAATGGTCACTACATTATGATTAAGGGGACAATACTTCAAGAAGAAATAACACTCATTAACATATACTCACCAAACGAAAGAGCACCAAAATATATCAGACAACTGTTGTCCTCTCTGAAAACAGACATCAGAGAAAACACATATGTAGTGGGAGACTTCAACACACCACTATCAACAATGGATAGATCAACAAGACAAAAAATAAGTAAAGAAACTAAAGCTCTAAATAAGGACCTAGAGCATTTGGGCTTAACAGACATCTATAGAACACTAAACCCAAAAAAAACGGAGTACACATTTTTCTCAAGCGCACACGGATCATTCTCCAGGATCGATCACATACTGGGGCACAAGACAAACATCAACAGATACACCAAGATTGAAATCATACCAACCATCTTTTCTGACCACGAAGGCATCAAACTAGAAATAAATCATAAAAAGAAGGCAAGGAACTATCCTACCTCATGGAGATTAAAAGCCACACTACTGGAAGACCACTGGACTAACGAGGAGATCAAAGAAGAAATTAAAAAATTCTTTGAATTGAATGACAAGGAGGACACCAATATCCTAAATGTATGGGATGCAGCAAAAGCAGTAATAAGAGGAAAATATATAGCAATAGAAGCTCACATCAAAAAACAAGAAAGAACTCAAAGAAACAACCTAATCTCGAAGCTCAAAGATCTAGAAAAGAACAACAAAAAAACCCCAGAACCAGTAGAAAGAAAGAATATAAAAACCAAAGCAGAAATAAATGAAATTGAAACTAAAAAAACAATCCAAAAGATCAATGAAACCAAGAGCTGGTTCTTTGAAAAAATAAATAAAATAGACAAACCCCTAGCCAGGCTCACAAAGGAAAAAAGGAGAAAGCACAAATACACAGAATCATAAATGAAAGAGGAGAAATCACAACGGACACAGCAGAAATCAAAAGAATAATCAGTAACTACTATGAACAGTTATATGGAAACAAGTTCAACAATCTAGAGGAGATGGACAAATTCCTACAACTCTACAATCACCCAAAGCTAGATAAAGAAGAAATAGAACACCTAAACAGACCAATTACAAGCAGCGGAATTGAAATGGTAATTAAAAACCTCCCCAAAAACAAAAGCCCAGGACCTGATGGATTTACAAATGAATTCTACCAAACATTCAGAGACGAATTAGTGCCTATCCTTCACAAACTCTTCCAAAAAATTGAGAAGGAGGGACAATACCAAACACGTTCTATGAAGCCAATATTACACTAATACCAAAACCGAATAAGGACAACACAAAAAAGGAAAACTATAGGCCAATCTCCCTAATGAACACTGATGCAAAAATCCTCAATAAAATTTTAGCTATCAGAATCCAACAATGTATCCATAAGATAATTCACCACGACCAAGTTGGATTCATTCCAGGGGCACAAGGATGGTTTAACATCCGAAAATCAATCAACGTTATCCAACACATCAACAAAAAAAATATAAAAACCATATGATAATATCAATAGATGCTGAGAAAGCTTTCGACAAAGTGCAACACCCATTCATGATAAAAGCCCTTGAAATTCTTGGGATACAAGGAACATACCTCAACATCATAAAGGCCATCTATGACAAGCCAACAGCCAGTATCATTCTCAATGGTGAAAAGCTGAAAGCAATTCCATTAAGATCTGGAACAAGACAAGGATGTCCACTCTCACCACTGCTTTTCAATATAATACTGGAAGTCCTAGCCAGAGCAATAAGACAAGAGAAAGACATCCAAGGAATCCAAATAGGAAAAGAAGAAGTCAAACTATCACTATTTGCAGATGATATGATAATATACATAGAGAACCCCAAAATCTCCACAGAAAAACTAATTCAACTCATCAATCAATTCAGTAAAGTGGCAGGATACAAATCAACACGCAAAAGTCAGTAGCCTTCCTATACACAAACAATAAATCTGAAGAAGAAGAAATCAAAACCACCCTTTTATTATCGAAACAAAAAAAATCAAATATTTTGGGAAATAAATCTAACAAAAGAGGTAAAGGACCTATACAAAGAAAACTATAAAACACTGTTAAAAGAAATAGAAGAAGACACAAAGAAATGGAAAGACATCCCCTGCTCATGGATTGAAGAATAAAAACATTATTAAAATGGCCATCCTACCAAAAGCAATATACAGATTCAATGCTATTCCAATCAAAATCTCAATGGCATTCTTCAAAGAAATAGAACAATTATTGATGAAATTCATATGGAATCACCAAAAACCCCGAATAGCCAAAGCTCTACTGAAAAAAAAAGAAGGAAATGGAGGCATCACACTCCCAGACTTCAAATTACTACAAAGCCATAATCATCAAAACTGCATGGTATTGAACAAGAACAGACATACAGACCAATGGAATCGAATAGAAAATCCAGAAATAAACCCACAGATTTATGGTCAACTAATCTTTGACAAAGAAGCAAAGAATATGCATTGGAGCAAAGAAAGTTTGTTCAATAAATGGTGCTGGGAAAACTGGGTCGCTACATGCAAAAGAATGAAGCTTGACCACTACCTCACACCATACACAAAAATCAACTCAAAATGGATTAAAGAACTAGACATAAGACCTGAAACCATAAAATACATAGAAGGAAATATAGGCAAAACACTACGGGATTTGCACATCAAAGACATCTTTACAGACACATCACCCAAAGCAGTGATAGTGAAGAGAAGATAAACAGCTGGGACTACATCAAATTAAAGAGCTTCTGCACAGCAAAAGAGACAATAACAAAAACAAAGAGAAACCCCACCAACTGGGAGAACATTTTTGCACCCAACACTAATGATAAAGGACTGATCACAAAAATCTGCAAAGAGCTGATGAGACTCAGCAACAACAAAGAAAATAATCCAGTCAAAAAATGGGCAGAAGAGCTAAAAAGAAACTTCTCTGAAGAGGAAATGCAAATGGCCAACAGACATATGAAAAAATGTTCAACATCACTTGTAATCAGGGAAATGCAAATCAAAACTACCATGAGATACCATCTCACACCAGTGAGAATGGCACATATTTAAAAACTAGCAACAACAAATGCTGGCGAGGGTGTGGAGAAAAAGGAACTCTTGTGCACTGTTGGTGGGAGTGCAAACTGGTCCAACCACTATGGAGAGCTGTGTGGAGATTTCTGGACCTACTAAACATAGAGCTTCCATATGATCCAGCAATTCCACTCCTAGGTATTTACCCAAAGACACAGAAACATCAATTCCAAAGAGCACCTGCACTCCTATGTTTATAGCAGCACTGTTTACAATAGCTAAGCTTTGGAAACAACCCAAATGCCCAAAAATAGATGACTGGATCAAGAAGATGTGGTACATATATACCATGGAATATTACTCAGCATTCAAAAAAGATAACACATGCAATTTGCAGCAATATGGATGGCACTGGAAGGGCTCATGCTCAGCGAAATAAGCCAAAAAGAAAAAGAAAAATACCGGATGGTCTCACTCATAGCAGGAATCTAGAAAACTTAAATAAGGGACCAGGAAAATGAATATAAGAAAGTGAAAATCAAAATCAACAAAAAACTATGAACCAGAGACACTTTTTGGGGGGTGGGGGCGGGAGGGGAAGGATTGGGGTCAGAATGGGGCGTTTGCAATTGTATGGGGAATATAAAAATAAAATTTAATATTAAAAAATAAAATAAAATAAATAAATAAATAAATAAATCTTTAAAAAAAAATAAAAATAAAAATAAGCTGAAAAAAAAAATAAATAAAAATAACAAAAATACAAAAAGAGCATTTGAAGGTTTAAACACTTGTTCAAGGTAGAACAGTTTAAACTGATAGCATCAGGACATGTTTCATTGAAATACTAAGCAATTCAAGCAGGATTGGTAGTTACCTAGGAATAATTGGTAGTTACTTAGGTAGAACTGCTAAAGAACAAATTGAAGCAGCATATTGGGAGTTTGGACCATCTAAATGAAGTTTCTTTGAAACTGATTTAAAAAAATAGATGCTATACATGGATGCATTCATAGAAGTAGGCAATTAATTAAGAAAATTATTCATCCACATTTTAAAATTGAGCTGCATTTAAACATATTCCCCAGGATTAGTAATAATATTTAAACATACTCAAGATTCACAAAGTTGTATTTGAATGTTCCAAAAAGTTGTATGACTAATTCAAAGAAAGTTTCCCAGATCAGCTCTAATTAGATTCACCACTTTGCCTATTTGTTAGAGTTTACTTCATGCTACTTAAGTTATTTGAATGAACAGTCTCATGGTGAATAAACAACTTAGAAATATGATATATAAATTTAACACATTTGCTGATAATTAGATATGACACATTTGTACATTAACTTTATAGAACTACTAAATTCTCCCTAGTAATTTATGGCTAATTTTTATTTTAGATTTTATTTCCATGTTGTAGGTCACCCACCTGTTTGAAGTTAGAAATGCACTAGTAAACCTTACAATTAATATGTGTTCTTGAACTAATCGAGTAATTAGCTCCAATGTATTCTGAACTGATTGAGCTAAAATACTTTTTCCAAATTTGTATATAAATATTTATGAAGAAAAACATAAAACCAAGAGATTCCTTTGTATGAAATCAATTTATAGTCATCCAAAATACATATCTTTTTCCATAATATAAAACTCCATTAGGCATAAATGTATCATCTATATCTATATCTACATTTATATCAATACCTATTAATTTTATATTTATTTGCACCTGTGCCTGTAACATGTATCTTTATAACTATACACACACATAGAAAATTAGATAAATAAATAAATATAATCTTAGCTATATATTAATATAAAAATATGTGTTGATATGTCATTGCCATCTCTAGTCTTTTTTTGGTATTAATTTTCATGTCTACCTTTCTGAGATCTGCTACTACTGCAATGGTGTATGTCAACATTCCTGAGCTACTCAGAATTGAGAAAAATCTTCAAAGATCTAACTAGACATTTATAAATCCATCATTGAAAAAATATCTAAACAACTTTATTTATTTTTTCTTTCCTACTTCATTAAGCCATATACAAAAATCAGAGCTATCAATAGAGAGAAATAATAGAATACCTTTGGGGACAGCTACCTTGTATATACATTACTGTGAAGTTATCTTTAAATATAGACAATACTTTCTCCTTGAATTAACTGTACTTTTTTTTAATGACTGAGATAATTTAGTATAGGAAAATGCAATTTCCTATAAATAAAACTGTATTTTCCTATACTCTTCCAGAAATGCCCATTTGTCCATGTCATGATACTGAAAAAAATATTAAAAGATTTTTAAAAAAATTTCCCTGAAACCATACATAGATCATAATTGGACCCTGCAGGAAATAAAATTCTGAATTTCTGAGCAAAGGTAAGAAAGGCTTTTATAGTAATGGTTTTGAAGGATTATCTGATCAAATATACTTTATGTATATATATATATATATATATATATATATATATATATATATACACATAATTTCAGTATTCATTAAATTGAATGTGTCTTTGGGGTTTTGGTCTCTTTGTCAGTTTTGTTCACTCTACCAGTCATTAGATTTAGATCTTGCCCCTATGGAATTTCACTGACGTTGTATATTCTTTTCATTATTAAATGCAAGTGTATTTGATGATTAAATTTTTCAATTCACAAAGTATTTAGTATATTTTAGTATATTTAGTATATTTTCTTCCTTGGACATGAACATTTAATTATTCTATCAAGTGTCCAGCAACAACTGCATAGTAAAAATACTTTTAAATTTAGCCATTATACTAAATACTAAATACATCTTAAGACTTTATTTTAAGCATATGAGAATAAAAAACAAAAACACATAGATTAGTTACTGGACTATAGAGCATAAAGACAAAGTGTGTTCAACAAATATGTGTTTCTTCTTTTTGTTCCTGTTCCAACAAATTGTTAAATCTAGACAATATAATCTTTATTTTAACAAAATATTATACTTGCTAGATTTATTAAAATAGAGTAATGTGATCAAATGGCAGATACATTATATTGGTGATTTCAAGTTATGCTTAATTTTATTACTCAATAAACTGAATATTATTTAAAAAAAGCAGAATGTAATTTCTCACAATTAACAATGAACTATATATTATTCAAAAAGAGATTGCATCATGGGAAAGAATGGATAATTGACTCTGAACTGATGTGAACTTTCACATTCAGTGTTTCAGGGCAAATTCAGTTATCCCAAAAGGATTACATGATCTCATTTGACATGCAGTAAGACTGCATGATTAATGTAACATGTAATTTATCTAATTTTAGCACAATAATGTCTTGGAATTTAATAAAAACATTCTTGGGTATAGCCTGAAATAAAATTGGTTTCAGTGAATGAACCCCACAAAACCAAATTGGATAAGAATATAGTGAGGCAAAGCTGAAAACCTAATTATTTTAATAGTCCCATATGCCTACCTATAACATGAATAAATTAAAACTTTAGAAAACTAACAGATCTGATTATATATACCAAGAGTTCTTTTTAAATTGACTTAATAAATATGATGAATTATACCTGTTTATTTTAGGTTTTTAAAAAAGGTTCTAAATTGAGTATATATGGCTATAATGTAATTTTTACTCAATTTTAACAAAGTAAATTATTTTCTTAGTGACTTTTTTTAAAGTATACTTTTCATTCCAGGAGTTACCTGAATTTTAAGGCCAGTAACTGTTATTAAAATATATCATGTATGCTAAAATAAGTGATTTTATAATGTATATTTTACATATATAAAAATATATTTTTTCTGCAACTTTCTTTAGAAAGTTAAAATACATCTTTGTAAATTGTACTATATTTGTATTAAGATAAAATTGGTTTACAACAACTCTGTCTGTGATTCCGAGGTATAGTTTCATACCTCTTCAGATGTATGCTATCACAACACATCCATACCTAAGGGGCCCACAGTTCTCCACCATCGTGCGCTGGCCCTCTTACCACTTTGCCCTCCTCTATTATCCTCACACTCTGGTAGTTTCAACTCTAAAGTTAAATTTCCCAGTTTTTTTTTTTCCCTAGTTGCTTTTTGTTGTTGTTGCAGTTTTGTCTGATCTTCTGTTTTTTCTCTGTATATGAATGAATGAAACCATTCAATATTTGTCTTTTTCCTTCTGCCTTATTTTCCTTAGCATCATCCCCAGTAGTTCGATCCATATTGTCACAAATGAGAAGTGTTTAAATTTGCTTTTTTATATTTCTGAGTAGTATTCATTTGTGTATATATAACACATCATGATAATTCACATTTTTGTTCACTTTTTTGGCACTTAGGATGTTCCCATAACTTGCCTACTGTAAAAAGTATGCAATGAACATAAGAGTGTATATATCCCTTTGAATTTGGTGTTTTTGCATTCTTTGGCTAGATACCTATGAGTAGGATTGTTGCTACATGTGGTAGATCTATTTTCAATATTTTGAGGGTTCTCTGTATTGTTTTCCATATGGAATGGCACAGTCCATATTCTTATTAACAGTGTACAAAGGCTCCTATTTCTCTACATCCTCACCAATACTTGGCTTTAGTATTTTTGATATGGGCCATTCTCCTGTTCTCACAGATGTGAGATAGTCTCTTCTTGTAGTTTTGATTTTCAATTCTGTGAGGATGAGCATTTTTTTCACGTGCCTTTTGGCAAACTGTGTATCTTTTAGAAAAGTGTCTATTTAGCTAGTCTGTCCAATTTTTGATGGTTTTATCTGTTTCTTTTTAGGAGTTATAGGAGTTCTTTGCAGATCTTGGATATTAGAACCCTGTCATATATATGTTATGCAAATATTTTCTCCCATTAAGTAGGATGTCATTTCATTTTAATGACAGTTTCTTCCACAAAGTTTTATAGTTTCCATTATATGGACTAACATTAATTTGAGAACAAAAGCAAAGTGACCCATGAAAAATAAGATACAATATTCCTGGTGAACACTGATGCAAAATTCTTCAATAAAATCTTGGTAATTTACATTCAACATTACAGAACAGGATTATATATCATGACCAAGTAGGATCAATTCCTGGGATGAAAGGCCTATATAGAAAATGTTGATCTAAAGACATTTTTGTTTAAAGCTAAACTGTGGTAAAAAACAGTCATCTATTTCAAGTTTGTAGTCTTCAAAATACTTTTTTAAATTTTTATTTATTTATTTTTTAATTTTTTTAAATTTTTATATTCCCCATACTATTGCAACCCCCTGATTTTGACTCCAACCCCTCCTTTCCCAGATGCCCCCCCGAAGTGTGCCTCTGGTTCATAGTTGTTTGTTGATTTTGATTTTTTTCTTTCTTATAGTTATTCTTTTTCCTGGTCCCTTATTTAGGTTTTCTAGATTCCTGTTATGAGTGAGACCATCCGGTATTTTTCTTTTTCTTTCTGGCTAATTTTGCTGAGCATGATCCCTTCCAGCTCCATCCATGTTGCTGCAAATTGCATGTGTTTATCTTTTTTGAATGCTGAGTAATAATATTCCATGGTGTATATGCAGCACATTTTCTTGATCCAGTCATCTATTTTTGCACATTTGGGTTGTTTCCAAAGCTTAGCTATTTTAAAAGTGCTGCTATAAACATAGGGGTGCAGGTGCTCTTTGGAATTAATGTTTCTGTGTCCTTTGGGCAAATACCTAGGAGTGGAATTGCTGGGTCATATGGAAAAGCTCTATCTTAGTAGGTTGAGGAATCTCCACACAGCTTTACATAGTGATTGGACCAGTTTGCACTCTCACCAGCAGTGCAGGAGAGTTTCTTTCTCTCCACATCCTCACCAACATTTGTTGTTGCTAGTTTTTTTTAATATGTGCCATTCTCACTGGTGTGAGATGGTATCTTATTGTAGTTTTGATTTGCATTTCCCTGATTGCAAGTGACGATGAACATTTTTTCATGCACAAAAACCAACTCAAAATGAATTAAAGAACTAGACATAAGACCTGAAACCATAAAATATATAGAAGGAAATATAGGCAAAAAACTACATGACATACACCTCAAAGACATCTTTACAGACACATCACCCAAAGCAGTGATAGTGAAGGCAAAGATAAACAGCTGGGACTACATCAAATTAAAGAGCTTCCGCACAGCAAAAGAGATAATAACCAAAACAAAGAGAAACCCCACCGACTGGGAGAAAATTTTTGCACCCAACGCTAATGATAAAGGACTGATCACAAAAATCTACAAAGAGCTGATGAGACTCAACAAAAACAAAGAAAATAATCCAGTCAAAAAATGGGCAGAAGAGCTAAAAAGAAACTTCTCCAAAGAGGAAATACAAATGGCCTTCAAAATACTTTTTGGATTGAAAGATATTCAGTTTTAGTAAGAGCTATTGCCCCTTCTGTTGTCTTTCTATATCAATGTGATTACAGCTTGTTTTATTTCCTTAAATTGTAGACAAAACACTTGCAAAACATCAAGTATAGGAGGATGGCTGCTGTAATGAATTTAAGATAATACTCATAGAAAGGGTCAGGCAGAACACATCCGCATCCATACCAACCTTTCAACAGAGCCTTAACCTCATGGGACTATGTTACAGAAAACCCAACTAAGCCACTGATAGATTAGCTGTGCTAAATCCACCTATATTATGATTATTTACAACTTCCTACATTAAATGATTATTAGTCATTTTATTGAAGAGCATATTTATCTTGTGTGCTTGAGAATGGTGGGTGGCTCAGATTTAGTTAGAGTATATTTACAAATATTCAAAAAATTTTAAAAAGATTTATTTATTTATGCATACAAGAGCTGGGGTGCAGGCCAGAGGTGCGGGTGCAGACTGACTGAATACACTGCTGAGGGGAGCACTGGGCAAGACAGGAGAGGTCTGCTGGGCCATGTGGGTCACCTCCCTGACCAGGGATCAAACTCATGCTGCAGTAGCTGGGGATTGCTTCATAGTGCTGACTCTTAACACCTTGTGCCACTAGGGAGGCCCATATATTCAAATTTTTATAAAGCAGTTTGTCTATTTGTATTTGTTTGCCACTGTTGATGTTAGTTTTAAAAATCCAAACTTGTGATTTAAAAATCTATAATCATAGCTCTTAACTATTTGCTTCTATAGATGTTGGAGACTTATAATAGAGGATATTTCACTGACCTATGGAGTTTAGTGAGAAATTTTATATTACAAAGTCCTACATTGTAAAAATACAGTGGGGTGATTTTCCTCAAAAATTGATCTAGGAAGGATATGAGATACTATGTCATTATATTTTTGAAAAGATTTTTTCTTCCTGATGACTAAAATAATATAACACTATTATAGTCCCAGCATTTGATCATCACTTTCTATCAAAAATAAGTCTGCATAATAGCAGGAAAAGAAAATTAGAAAGTAGGCTTTGATATGGATGTCAATAACATTACAGCTTTCTGAAAAAAATGTATTTTATTTCCGTAAAATGATGCCATGTGGAATTGAAATAGGAAGGATCTGATCAAAAGCATCCCTTTTAGTATGTGAGGAACACATTTCTAAAATGTATGAATTCAAGATCAGTTTTTTCAAAGATATTCAAATTTGTCACTTACAGGAATGCTTAGTAATTTTACATAAACAATAATTTTATTGCAAAATTCCTTACATTTCTTTTGTAAATAATTTTAATTACAATACATATAATGCCAGCTAGAATGCTCTCATTGTGCAGTGACATTTCAAAAAAATAATTGATAACACAGACACATTTAAGCAGAGTCAGTCAGTCAAAAATACAAACTAAGTAGTTTATATATGCAAAAATACTTTTAAAGAAATAAGAAAATTATATTTATTTTCTTCCCCAAAGAAACGTATCTTTAAATTCATTTTTTTATTTAGACTAATCACATCTAAATTCTAAAAATGTGTATCTTCTTTCAGGAAACACATACAGGTTGAATGACTTTTAAGAAATTCATGACAATAGAACATATTTCCTCTCAATGTATGTCTTTTAAATAATCATTAATTTATTTTAAGAATGTGAACTAAATGCACGAGTTTACTTAAGGTCCATAAAGCATGGACTATTTAAATATCATGCAAATCTTTATATTTTAGAAAATAACTAGTTGCTTTTTTTTTTTTTTTTTTTTGATGGGTAACATTTCCTTTCTAATTTCTCAGGTGTTTCCAGCTTTTTGAAGTGGAAATTTAAAGTGAAAACATTTTCCATAATCTATTTGTTGTTGAAATATGAGAAAACAAGTTTTACATATCAATTGTTATCTTGACATGACATGCACTTTACATGCTTTTTATCAATTAGGTAAATATTAAAGTAAATGGATAGCCTTTTTTTTTTCTGTTTGCTTGATTTCCATCAGTTTTTCTTCCTTCATATAGTAGAATATTAGATAAAGACTTGGATAAGGTCACGAACAACTGCTTGTTCCAACAGATTTTCAGTTTAGACATTAGTTTCTCAGTTTTATAAAAGGTATATATGTCTGTTACGATTAAAATCTTTGTTGAAAATAAACTGATGAATAGACAATAACATTCTTATTGAAAATGACAATGAAGCTAAAAGCAGTGGCCTAATTCTGGGACATTTACTGCATTTCAGCAAGGCCATGACTGACTGTGGCATTTCCCAAATTAGGCATAGCAGGATCTCTGCCCAGGAAATTCTGTATGTTCACTTCTAGAATTCTATTATAGCATGTGTCTGCACACAAACAAATTGATTCAATAATCACATAGTTTTCTGAAATATTTGGAATTTTGAACAGTTTAGGAACTGAGTTTTGCTAATTATTATAATGTTTGTCATCTTTACTGAGAATACGCATATCTTAAATTTTGCATGATAAGACTGAATCAGTTAGATCAGTTGTATTCTATCAACAATTGAGAAGTTTGGGCACTGACTTGTCATATCATATATATTTAACATATATTATATAGTAATTATAATTACATATAATTATAATTATGTATATTATATATAATACACATATTATATATAATATACATGATATACATAACACATAATTATAAATATACAATAATTATACTTATATGATAATCATATACTATATATTTCATATATACATAATATAATATACATAACATACAATAATTATATTATAATATATAACAAATTATTGAAGAGTGACTTTATCTTGTGTGCTTGAGAATAGTGGGTGGCTCAGATTAGTTAGAGTATATTTTAGCTAGAGTATATTTAGAGTATATATTATATATAATTATATATTATATTAGATATTAGATATTCTGTTTACCTTCTTCAACTGTTAAGTTTCTGTCTGCCCTGGCTTGAGTAGCAAAATGTGTATTCGGGAAAAATGTGTAAATATATATATATATATATATATAGGATAGATATGTTTATATTTTATATTATATTATATTAATTATATGTATATTATATTATTTATTATATATCATATTGTTTTTAATTGCATAGCCTGTCTTTCTTCAGCATATTTATCTCCTGCTCCCTATAAGATTGGTTTCACTTTACACATTGTATAGAATCTCACTATGAAAATTTTTTACCTTACAGAATGTCTTTTCTTTTTTTAGTCATTAACTCCTTCCTTACAAAGAATATTCCCCTATTCTGTTAATGTTCAATTTCCAATAACTTCTGAGAATAAGGGATAAATGGGCAATTTTGACATTTTTCTTCATCTAGAAAATATTTTTTTATACTTTCAAAGGAAATTGATAATAGTTTTACAAACTCAAAATCACTTCTCAGAAATTGAAAAAAATCTATTCAGTTATCTTCTGTAATTGTTGCTTTTGAAAATTGAAATGACATTTGATTTTTACTTAAAAATTATTTTTAAAATGATTTTTTTTCTCCATGGAAATAACTGTTCTACCATTTTATAATGGAACATTCTGGAATATCCATCTAGTCATTTATTAATGAGAAGGGTACTGTTCAGCACAGTGATGATTTTTCTATGTATTATTTATTTGATAACTCAATCTACTTTTTATTATTCTTTCTGAAATTTTTAGTTTACTATTTATTATCTTTAATCTCATTTATATTTTTCTCCATTCTGGGAGCTCTCTACATTTCTACTTTCCATTGTAACAATTGGATTTTTCTCTTGTCTAATTATCACCTATAAGAATGATATCATGTTTATTTTTAATATCCTTTAGTTACTAGCATCATATTCATATTTAAAATTCTATGTTAAAACTTCAAATGTTTTATCATAGCCATTTTTCTTTACTTTTCAAGTAATGTAAGCATTTTACTTTCTCAAGCTCTTTGAAGATGAAAGAGGTTATGTGACTAGTTCAGTTGAATAGGTTTGGTGAACACTAATTCTGAGCATTTGATTACTGAGGCAAAACTCTTCAGTAATGCCATTGCCACCCACCTACAAAAATCATGTGTGTGCAGATGGCACAGCTGGAGGATGCTGAAGCCTCCATCAAGTTGAGGTCATCTGTGCTGAGAGAGAGTCGTCTGTACTCAGAGAAAACTTTCCAAAAGGAGTCCTACCACTACCGCTACCAACACCACAACAGTATTAATAATTATAGTGAGCAGTAGTAGTAGTAATAGTAGTAGTAGTAGTAGTAGTAGTAGTAGTAGTAGTAGTAATAATAATAATAAAAAACAGATATCCACATTGTCTTAAATCACTGAGATATCATTTTTTGTCTATCAGTGTGATCCATTATCTCCTGAAAATTCATATTTAATATTGTATTATTATCTCACTTGTTTTTGGTTTTTTTTTTTTTAAGATTTATTTATTTATTTATACAAGCACTGGGAACAGTCAGAAGAGCGGGAGGGTGAGAGAATCCATCAGAGCCAGAGCAGAGAGCAGAACTGGCAGAGTGACGAAATACACTGCTGAGGGGAGCAGCAGGCGGCAGGAGAGGTCTGCGCGCCATGTGAGACCCTCACCCAGTGGCCAGGGATGGAACCTGCGCTGCAGAGGCTGCGGGCAGCTTCGCCACCCAGCACTCAACCGCTGTGCCACCAGGGGAGGCCCTGGATTTTATTTTTTGCTTAGGCTTATTTATATTCTTTGAATTGACTCTATTGTCTTTAAATATTTTTAGTTTTAGTTTAATGTTTAGTATCTGTCCTTGTTTTTGGGACACCACCTAAGTACATAGTAATCTTTGGTTTTCTGTTGTATTTTGAAAAGAATTTAATAGCTTATTGTTAGCAATATTTTGGGGAAGGTCTGTTCTCTGGAATGATTGAGTTAAAAAAAAAAAATTCCTTCTTTCCTCTATAAGGTCTCCAAAGGCCCAGTTTCATTTATTTCTCAGGGGAATTTCAGGGCTTTTTTTTGTTTGTTTTTTAGGAAACATGCATGCCATTTCTTTGTATACAATTTATTGCCAATGTTCTAGGACTAGGATTTGGAAAGACTGTTATGTGTTTCTTGTTGTTATGAAGCAAATTAGAGTTGAGTACAACAATTCTCGCATTTTTTTTATTACTAATTCTAAATCTAGCATTTCTCAGGTTTACTTGTTCCAGAAAATAAGTATTAGGTCTATGGATTTAAGAGAAGAGGATTAGCTGCAGGATCAAAGGAGGTAACTCCAAAAATAAGTTTTCCACATATTTAATTCCACCCTTCAAATTTACTTCAATCTTTATGATTTCTGGCATCAGTTTTTTAACTCTTTTTGGGTTTTGCACTATAACTGGGTTTTGCTTCTGATTATTATTGTTCTGTGAAAACACTTAGCTTTCACCTTTTTCTTCATTATTAAAACATTGCATCTCTGCTATTATTTCCTTTCTTATCCTATTTCTTATTCAAGAATATGCACTTACTATTATTATTTTTTTTCTCCATATCATGTCAACAGTGCATGATGAGGAACATGGTGAATGTCCACAGTTGTGCAAATGTTTTAATTTCTCAAGCCTTCCATTTATAGGCCTTTACATTCTCATAGCATTACCATGTTTTTTTTTTTAAGTTCAAAGAAGACTGATTTAAAAAATAAAACTGATAGAAGAAAACCAATTAAATAAAAAGAATAACTATGATTTATTGAATGCTTAATGTTTATCTCTGTTTTTGAAATATTGTGTGCACAAAATATAGTAAGTAATCTTTGCAAGCCAGGTAAAGCTTGTGTCAGTTCATATAGCAGACTCAGATCTAATTTATCCAAGATTGAAGAGTTATTATGTACATGATTCCATGTATGTAAACAAGTCTGCCTGATCTCAGAATTCTCAGTCTTTATAAAATATTGGGGTTACTTGAAAAAAAAAACAATACTGGTAATGGTTTAGTAACAATGTAATATATTTGGTGGGACAGACTTGATTCATCAAATTGTCAGTATTTCATTTAAAAATTGAACATAGACATTTATTTTTGTTTATTCATCAGGGTCTAAAAAAGAACATTATTTATTGTCAGAGGAAAATAAATTGCTGGATAAATATATAATCATCTAAGACTGAAAATTAAGATAGACATGAACTATACTGATAAAAAAGATAAATTGAAATATTACTTAAGTGATCCTAGGTTATTAGTTGTTATTTTTCTTTAGTAGGGAAACTTTAGTCTTCTATCATATTTAGCACCAAAAGTACACACAAATATAGAAATTCTTGACCTATGTCAGTAAAATCTTATAAATAATCATGCACACACATCAATATGCAGACACAACCATACAGACATTCACTTTTATAGAATTTAGGTTATTATGAAATTTTAATGTCAACTTGCAGTTTTATTTTGTGACTTTTAAATTTCAGCATAATCACACAGTAAACTTTCATAATACTATATTGCCTAGTAAAATATGTTTACACATATTTCTTATAAAGATGTTCCTTCTTAAAATTCACTCAAATAGCAAAGAAAACTTTATCTATTGTGAAATCATTGTAGTGAACTATTAACTTATATTTTCCTGTTTGGAAACTGGTTAAAAATAGTATTACAGTCAAATATTTTGTTTTTTGTTCTGTGGAAAGTGAAGAGATAGTGTCATGAAATCTAAGGAAAAAAGGACAATTATACTGAACGTGACTGAAACTAGTCTATTGTTTATGAAATGGCACCCTAATCATCCAACCATCTCTTCCTTTGACATCTAGAAGTCTTCATTGTATGCCCCATGATGAATGCTTTGTTCAGACGGAACACTTTAAGCTGCTGAAAGTAAGTGCATCTGCCATTTTTATGCTTATGTGGCCTTACACAAAACCCCTTCTGTTGTGTCCCTGACAGAGGAGCATACATCTCCTCTTTCAGCAGAAAGCCTCTGTTGAGAGTTTTAACTTCAAGTTTCTTAGCCAAACAATGCCCTATCCATGATCAAAGTAAAGCAGGGATTTGCCATTCAAATTCATGTTCAACATCCATAGCAGCTATTGAAAAGGTAAAAAAGAAACTCTAATTATAAAGGAATAATTTGAGTAGTATCTGGAAATTGGAATTTCACCAAAATGTACAGTGTGAAACAATATCAAAAGCAGTCTTTATTTTGGCCCCGCTTTAATTGCTTTCTGCCATACATACTCTTTCATAAGTTTACCAAACACATTGACCTTATTATGGTCCTTCATTTGTTTTGAGGCAATTCTGCAAATTATCACTCAGATTCATCTGACATTGCTCTATAGGTATCTCTTTCACCTCAAATTCTTTATTTCATTAGAATTCCATTTAATCACTGTGACTTCACAGAAGAAATTTGTTCCTACGAAGGTCAACCACCTCTCCAGGTAGTCAGACTAGAGGATCTGCCCAAGCTTTTCTTACATTGCCTCTCTGTGGTATGAGAAACACTAAATGGGCATGTCTTATTACAGCATTCCTCACATTTATTGCACTATCTATTCATCTCCATGTCTCTGAAGAGAGGGCAAGTACTGCCATCTTTAATCTCTTACCAAGATTATCTAGCAAAATTCCTGATACATATTGGAACCTCAAAAACGTTCTTCAAGAAGTGAATGCACCCTGGGATGTAGTAGAGTCTTTTAGTGTTCCTATCTCATTTTTCCTGCTGTTTGGATATTGGAAACATTAGCTTTTTCAATGACTTTAAATTTAGGTGGTGTCACATGATTCATTCTAGTCAGTGGACAAATTACTAGAAACAATATCTGTCACTACTAGAGTAGGGCTTAACTGCCATTGCCTCTGGTGCTCTTTTCCTCTTCTCCAAGGATGTTGGAAGTGCGTGTTGAGAGAAAAGACCTCATGAACAAAGCAGCCAGAATTGCTGAGAATAACCAAACTGGAGTTTCACCCACACCACAAGAGACTTGAATTCAGCAAGTAATGAAATTCTCCTTTATTATGCCAACAAACTTCCAAGAAAAGAAAAGACACTTCAGGGACAAAAGCTTCTCAGTATGCAAATACTGCCAAGTCTGCAGAACAAGTTCTGCAGTCAAGTTCTCTAAACTGGTTGATTCTTAGTATGTGGTCTACAAATCTCTGATCCTCACCTGTGAGGTCCTATAAATAGTAAGACAATATTTTTGCTTTCCCTTTTGTCATTTCCAGTGAGGAAGCATCAATAGTGGTGTATAGAACTGCTGGCATTTTAGCATATATTAAGACAGTGAAAATAAACAGTATTGCATTCTTTACTTCTAAACAATCCCAGGGTGTAAACACCAGTTTCACTTAAGAGTAATCTTAGTAAAATTTTTGGTAACTAGATATTAACTATTATCATTTAAATAAATTAATCCCTGGCTCCAGACTAAAAATTAATATTCTTTGTACAAAAATGAAAAGTCTGCATAAAAACTCCTGTCACAAGAAAAATTCTTGATTATTTCAATCATTAACTGAATGGCATCATTTTCATGAAATACCACTTTTATTTAAATAGACAAATGACAGTTAATGTAGGATTTATCTAACTTGGATATGTGTAAGTTTTTCAATAATGAAAATGGTCACCCTGTCCATTCAAGAAAGACAGCTTATAGTAGCTATAATTAAAAGCATGCATGTGAGTGCATTTTTAAAAGAGTATTTGAAGTTAGGTTACATAAATATGAAGACAGGAATAATGTCTCTACCTAATTTAGGCTCATAGTGAAATGTTAAACAGGCAAATCTTTCAGAGTGCTTTTATAGAGTGTGGAAGAAAAAGGGAATACATGTTAGTATCTCATTACTTTAGAAAGAACAGAGAAACAAGTATGGATTAAGGAAGTACAAAATAAAGCCACCAATTACTGGAAGAAGAAGGCCTTTGTATTTAAGTATGCATTCTTTATATAGAAAATCCTGAACTGTTGAAAGTTTCTTTAATGAGTGGAACATATCTGTCAGTGTTAAATCCTAGGACATGTGCGTGTGTGTGTGTGTGTGAGAGAGAGAGAGAGAGAGAGAGAGAGAGTGTGTGCGTGTAAAGAAAGAGTAAGATAAACACAATTTTGTCTGCTTTGTGTTCTTCTAGAAACATTTATTTCTAAAATTTCTAAAATGATTATAGAGGATGTTACAATCATTCTACTAAAACTATAATATAGTCTGTAAGTAAAATTTTAAGATGGCGCTAAAAAGAAGATGAATAACTTTAATCACTGAACATTATTTGGCTAAATTGTGGAAAGACTGAATTAGACATAAATCATACATCATATAGAGCTATTATTTATTCTCTGTGGGAAGATCAGACACTGAGTCAGTAGAGAGACCTTCATTTAAACAGGCCAGTGACTGCAAAACTATTTTAAAAGGCCATTAAAATCTAAGTTAACAGATCCCATTTCTCCAAACTAATTAACGCAAGAAGACAGTATTGAATCACGCATCTATGAGAATGTTTCTCACTTTACAAGGCTGCATTGGCATGGGCGTATTGTATTTGATTCTAAGACAATATTCCGTTGCCATGAAAATAGGAGGGAAAGTAACATTTCCTCCCCTTTCATGAGGGAAAATTGCTTCCACTCTTCTTGGTGTGTTGACCACATGCCATTACCTGGGGACCTGTGAGCTAAGTTGTCATTTATATTGGCTTAAAGGATTTGAAACACTGCTTGAAGTCAATTTTTCTTCTCTTTAAATTTCTTCAGTTAATCCCCTTATCTCTACCAGGCATCTAGGAATGTTCTTCTACCAATAACACTTCATCACAGAGAATCCAAGAGGCAATATTTCGTATGCTCAGTAACAAAAACAATGAGAGTAAGTGCATTTAAAGGAAAGTATGATACTTCCTTTGATTCACAGGGAATTACGAGCACCTACAACTGGGAATTCACAGGGAATTACGAGCACCTACAACTCAAACCAAGGTTACTGTTATAAACTAACAAAACAAAATTATGCAAAATGAGAGTTTTCAGTTACTTTGGATTCACATTCCTCAACCAACTGGATAAAATATCTGCATCAAAGTTAGGTTATATCATGACATTCCATTAATTTTAAGGTAAGAAACAGTCTTGATTCCTAGTCTCTAAACCAGGACACTCCATTGATCTCTGAGAATTTCCTTTTTTTTTTTTTAAAGATTTATTTTATTCAATTAATTAATTTATTTATACATGCACTGGGTACAGTCAGAAGCGCGGGAGGGTGAGAGAATTCACCAGAGCCAGAGCGGGGAGCAGAGCAGGCAGAAGGACCCAAGTACACTGCTGAGGGGAGCAGCGGGCGGCAGGAGAGGTCTGCAAGCCATGTGGGACCCTCCTGCGGTGGCCGGGGAGCAGCCGGGGATCGAACCGGCTCTGCAGAGGCTGAGGGCGGCTTCGCAAGCCAGCGTGCAACCGCTGTGCCACCGGGGAGGCCCGAATTTCCCTTTCTTTTAAACTGTTTCTGTGATTTTAATGATGTAGTTGCAATGGAGGAGTTCAAACTCAGTGTCCAGCCCTTTGGTCACAGGTATAACATGATTCAGTTTTTTTGCAATAAACTCTGGATCAAAGGATTATATCAGTAATAAAATATTTCCCTTTTTGTCTATGCCAAAAGTGAGTAATTTTGTCAATTGCCTTGTAAATAATACTAAAACAAAATATTAGATCCGTTTATTTATTTTGAGACACCTTCTAACCTTTCTAAAAGATTCTGGTTATATGAAAGATGGGGGGGCAACAGTTTAATAATTGAATCGATTTTTAATAAATCCACTGCCCTGTGTCACAATGTACAGCATATTATAAAGAAAATAGAGTCAGACGTGCCTTCTACAGAAAGACTTTAGTAGAGAATATAGTAAATTCCTTGGCATTTTTAGTTAAACCTTATTGTTAAAGTCTTAAGCATGCATTGCTTAACAGAACTTTTACTAGGCATATATAACAGGGTGATGTTATTTTTCTCATATCTAATATGAGAAAACAGAAGAGATACCACAGGATATTTATTCCTTAGTTGCAGCCTTATACCTTTGGAATTCAAGAGAAGATATTCTCTCCTATCACACATTATAAAGTGAAGGGGTAACTTGCTTCTGTTCAGACTTAATGAAAGGAAAGTTAGCACTGTGATAAGTCCAATTATGGACTTATATTGAATGTCCATATAGTACAGGCATATGAAGTAATTTATTGTAATATGCATATATGCATACAAGAAGCTTCAGACATAGCATCATGTCTTTCAATGACAAAAAGCACATTTGCATTATAATTTTGTTATAAAGTAGTATATAATGTAGCATTTTTAAAAGTGCAGAATTCAACAATGTATTATTTATAAATAAAAAACTATATGATAAATCAAAAACTCTGATGATATTTAAGGAAAAAAAAAGGAATAGAGTAGAATAGGTACAGAAAATGCAAGACACTCAAAATAATGGAAATGTACAATGACATCCATCATTATAGCATACACAATATTCTTACTGCCCTTCAAGTACTCTATACTCTTCCTATTTATCTCTCCACTCCTACTCTCCCAAACATCCTGACATCTGCTAATCATCTTATTTTCTCCACAGTTTCACCTCTTCCAGAAAGTAACATAGTTGAAATCATGTATTTTATCACCTTTTTCCTACTGGCTTCTTTCGCTTAGTTATATGCATTTAAGTTTTCTCCATGTCTTTTCAATGACTGATAGCTCATTGCATGAATTTATTTATAGATATTAGCATTTAAATTATAACAATTTAGGTATAACACATATTTACCTGTCTTTCAAATACAAGTTTAGCTAACAATTTACTTTATCTACAAATTAAATATATCACCTTTTAAATAGTTTCATGCTGTTTAAGTACTAGTGTTGGTATAGATTCAAAAACTGAGTATACAAGGTATATTTATATACTGAGTATATAAGGTATATATAAGGTCTGAGTATATAAGGTATATTTAAGGAACAACCTGTGCTAAATCTTGATGGGGATATACATTTGTTCATCTAATTGTTGCCACAGGGACACAGAGCTTTTTTCCTATCAACAGAGAAATTAATGAGTTTTGTACCGATTGCTGTGATTTTGTTTCTAACATTTTGTATATCAGAAAGTTTGACTTCATGCTAATTATTTAGAAACAGATCGGGCTACACAACTGAGCAGGCAACTCCTTAACAATGCTTTCCCATCTCTGCTGCTTATGATTTATTGGTCTAGTCAAATGGTGAAGTTTACAGTGTGTATTACAGTTTGTTAATGTTTAGAGGAAAAAAACAACACATTTTTGGAGAAGAGAGGTTCTATTCATGCACAATTTGGCTTATTAATAGTGCATACCACACATACACAGACCAAAATAAAAGCCCAAGTTTCAAATTATAAAGCAAACTAGTACGCAACTGGTCTGCCTTAGTCCAAGATCAGAAATAAATAGACAAACAACATTTGCCAACTGTAGGGCTCTCCTTCAAGCTTGCAAATCATAATCTCCACGTATTAAGTTAATCTTAGAGATCAAAGTCAAAGTCCTTCTTGTGAAGAGAGACAGAATGTCTCAGATGCCACTGAGATGCTAGAGATTGTACACTGATTTACAACGTTTTTGAAAACCACTTTTTTAAAAGATTTATTTATTGGTGCATACAAGAACTGGGGTGTAAGCCAGGGGTTTGGAGGTGGGGAGGATTCACCAGAGAGAGCAGGGAGCAGAACCGGCAGATCTACTGAAACACACTGCTGATGGGAGCAGTGGGCAAGACAGGAGAGGTCTGCTGTGCCATGTGGGTTACACCTTGGCCAGCTGGGGATCGAACTAGTGCTGCAGTGGCTAGCAATAGCTTGATAGCACTGTCTTTAATTAAACCCTGCACCACCAGGGAGGCCCATGACTTTTTTGTGTGTGTGTGTGTATTTATTTTGAGAAGTGATTAATGGGATTTTACATGGTGCAAACATGTATTTAACCTGCCCAGCATTCTCCAGTGCAGCAAAAGTTCAAACTATTTATGAATACTTTAGGATCTTGAATATTAATCATAATATAAGTTATAAATATCTTGAATGTATTTGAAACTATTCAAATTACTATTGATTGTATTAATGTCTTAAAATTCTACATATTTTCTTCAATTTTTAAACTAGATCTATGGAGAGCATGCTGTTCCTTGAGGTTGGGCTGATGCTATACTGAATAAAAATTCAAAGCCTTCATCTTAATTGTATCTAGGGAGCACATCATCACATTTTCAGAGATCTGAGTTCCTAGCATGCTTGCTTTCTTTCCAGTGGCACCAAGCTGTTTCTTGATATTCCTTAATTCTCTTTACTTCATGAACCAAATATTAAAGAATGTCAGATAAATCTCATGTGTTCAATCAAATTTAAAGTCAATTCCTTGATGTTAATAACTGCTTTAATTGAAACAGACTGGCAAATATAAGTTACAAATTTAGAATGTAAGAAGTTTCTAAATTGACAGATGTACAATATACTTACATGTGCAATTTACTTCAATGTTATGGCGTATGCTAACCCATGATATATTTTTTTAAGATTCATTTATTTATGCATACAAGAGCTGGGGTACAGGCCAGAGGTGTGGGGGATGAGAGGATTCACCAGAGACACAGTGGGGAGCAGAACAGGCAGATCTACTGAAATACACTGTTGAGGGGAGCAGCGAGCAAGACAAGAGAGGTCTGCTATGCCATGTGGGTCAGCTCTCTGGCCAGACAGAAATTGAACTCATGCCATACTGCAGCACCTGCGAATAGCTTCATAGCGCTGCATCTTAACCCCTTGCTCCATCAAGGAGGTCCCCCATGAAATATTTCTTTACTTGACATACTTATAATTTAGTGTGAACAGCATTGTCTTCACTATTTTCACAAGGACAGTGCATTTGACCAGAGTATATTTACAAGATGTGTCACAGTAAATTAGACTGAGACCACAATCTTTTCATGAGTTTGAATGTCTGAATTTGCTGATGGATGATGGAAATTTACCTTGACTGTCAAGACTGGGTTTCAGACTTTTCAAATATTTTAATAGGCAGATCAAAGTGCTAACAAATATCTAATTTTCTTTCAAAAAGAAGTTTACAGAAAATAGCTATTTATTCATAGATAGCTTGATATACTAATAACTCGATGAATTCGCTATTCATTTTAGAAACAAATAACCTGCACACATTTTATGAACAATATATTTATGTTCATCAAATCAGTATTCTAGTCAAATCTAATTTATTCCTTTGTTTAACCTTATTCAAATATAAAGAACAGCTTAGTACTATTTAAAAGTACTGCTATTTGAACTGAAATAGTATTAACAAATGTATTGCAACTCAGCTAAGAACCTGTAGGAATATGCTGGTATCATTTTAAGGTCATCAAAATAATCACCTAAGGGTTATTATAGCAATTGTCTTTACCACTGCAATTTGACACCACAATGGAGAACAAGGAAACTCATTTCTTCCAAACATTTTTATTGCTTAATATTTCTATTTTTTTCTGAAGTAGAATTAGTATGCAACAGTATAAGGAATTTAATTGGTTACTGGCTACATTAAGAAAAAAAATCTATGAATTTTTGTTATGAATCCTCTGAAAAACCACTCATTCTACAATCTCACTTTCTCCATTGTACACAAACTGGCTGTGTGAAAACATTCAGAAATGATGTACCATTATGCCAAATTCATAATAAAAGAAATAAATTAGCTACATTTTGAATCATGCAGCATTCTGACAGAATGTTTTACTTTTACAATATTTGGAGAATCAACATTAGCTAATATTTCTAAACACACAAGATCAGCTCATACGCACTTCAACAAAGTCGAAGTAATTCTTGAATCAATTTTTTTAAGCAATTAAAACCATCAATATTTAATAATTCCTAAGCTTCTGTATGCAGTGAAGAGTTTTATGCTTAGATTATTTTATTAAAAAACTCTAATTAGGCCATTAATGTTATCCTGATCATATCTTTAAATGAAATAATGGAATTCTTAAAAAAGAAAGTGATACAATATATATTTACAGCACACATACAGACTACCACAAAAAATTCTTAAAACAATGAACAAAGAGCTAAATACAACAAAGTTTACTAAAATAAATTTAAATGTTTAACTTGGCTAAGAAAAAATGCAAGCATCAAAGAAAACAATCTATTGTGTATGGCATAAGAAAGATAAGGCTTAATAAATTATAACACATGAAAACTTGGACTGCTATCTGATTATTTCTTTATCTGGAAGTAGGTGCTTCATAACTTCTAACTCTCTCTTGGGATAGATGCCAGTCTATTTTAATGAGGATGGGAATTATATCTTATTTTTGTTACATAAAATCTTGTCATGAATAAATCTAAAAAGATGAAAGAACTCAAGACGGTGTTTGGTTTACTAAGATACAAGAAGAGCTACAGACTAGGTGCAACGTTACCAATACTGTTGCCTTGGTAATTTTATCTTTAATTCTAGGTTATGAGTTGGAATGGGGAAATAGATTTAATTCACAATTTTTCACAAAACATGTCTCCTCAGGATATATTATTTCCATTGGATAATTTTTTCCTATCAAATTAAATATAATACTTTAAAATTTTTTCTTACCCTGATTGTTCTGCTTTGATACATACATACACAAACACACATGTGTATGTATACATAATTTTTTCATACCATATTACACCAGTTCTCTTTAACATACCACAATAAGCATTCATTTTTTTAATTTCTTATCTCCTGGTTAAATGTTGTCCAGGCTAGTCAGAGCTTGGTTCCAAGCTGTGAGTTGTATTACATTTGCCTACTTGTTACTCATATCTTTGCACCAGTGACTAATTAGGATAAATATTCTCTGAAAAAAGGCACAAATTCAAAAGTACAAGTCCAGCCATGTATTCAATTATCAAACATCTCCTTACCTTGTATTCATTCCACTGGCCAAGAAGGAATATATCTGTGGAACAAGTAAATATCATATGATGAGAGCTACAAGGAATATAATTACCAATAGTTTATACTGCCTCCAATCCTATAAGTATATTTATAAAAGCATAGCTATTCATTCATGAAATTATTTAGCTGAAATGGACTTCCTTCCAGTCACTGGCACATAGGGGGTTGCATACGCAAATGCTGTACCTTCATTAACTTTAGAAGTTCTGCTCACTAACATAGAGGACTAAGAGACATGGAAACATTCTACTGTATGTTATGTATATAATGAAGGATAACAAGAAATTAATCAGACAAGGTGTTTTCCATGAATTACTTACAAATACCTATATAAAAATATGAAGACGATTTGTAAGAAAATATGATTATAGAACCAAAAGGACTTGTGTACTTAAAAACAAAACAATTTTTAAAGACACAAAAATGACTTCCACATTATAAAGTAAACATTTGGGGCTTCCCTGGTGGCACAGAGGATTGAGCACAGAGCTGTGAAGCTGTCCATAGCCTCTGCAGCACGGATTCAATTCCCGGCTGGCCAGGGAGATACCCACATGGCACAGCAGACCTCTCCTGTCATGCCCACTGCTCCCCGCAGCACTGCTTTCTGTTCATCTGCCTGTTCTGTTCCCTGCTCTGTCTCTGGTCAAACCTCTTACCCTCCCACGCCTCTGGCCTGTACCCCAGTTCTTGTATAAATAAATAAATCTTAAAAAAAAGTAAGCATTTACATTGACCATTAAAATGCCAGTGATGAACATAAAATAAAATCTTAAATGTTGTTTGGATTTTGAATATTTAATGTTTTCATTTAGTTCAGCCAGATATATGGTCTTTTTTCTAGGTAATAGCAATACTCAAAACAGTTGAATACATTTAGTTGTATAATGCTAAAATTAGAAAAAGAGAAAACAAGTTAAACTTCCTTGGCAACAAATAAAAAAAAATATGATTTGACTATGGGAACTATTACATATGGTACTTCCTGATAATTTAATGTTCCTTTTCCAAGAACACTGAAAGATAATTTTAGTTAACATTATGTAACTAATATTAAATTATTAACGTAAACAAAGGCAGATATTCTATCAAAAGCATGATTCCTCATTTAACCACTGTTTTCTGAGAAGTTTTAAAATAGGCATTTATGGGTCTTTCCTCTTTTATTGGATTCAATCACATTTTGACATTTTTTATAAAAGCTGTCTTGGGTCTTCTGTTATGGGATGTTGTTCTGTTGTTATGTATATCACCCTCAGAATGTATATATTGAAGCTTTAACCTCCAATGTAATATTTGGATTTGGGGCCCTTGGAAAGTAATTAGGATGGACCATGAAGATGAGACTCTTATAATGGAATTGGAAAGATGTCTCCCCCACAGTCTCTCCCTTTCTACTTGTGAAGGCATAAAGGTCAAATGAGTACATGATTAAGTTGTTCCTATTTTTAGGCTGGGAAGAGGGCCCTTATGAAGAAACAAAACCAAATCTGTTGGCGCCTTCACCTGGACTTCATTCTACTCTTTGACTTAATCCTAAAAACATGAGCTATTGTCTGCTTCCTGCCTCAGCCTCCAGTGCAGCCTTGTTTCCTCATTGTCATATGTGGGTGACAGCAACAGACATGGAGCTTTATCATTTGTAT
Source organism: Talpa occidentalis (assembly GCF_014898055.3). NCBI lineage: Eukaryota > Metazoa > Chordata > Mammalia > Eulipotyphla > Talpidae > Talpa > Talpa occidentalis. The sequence continues at coordinate 16,695,905 of NW_023604861.1, forward strand.
CCATGAGGACAGCAAGCAATATTTCCAATAACTGTTAAAAACAAACCAACCTTTCAATTTCTTATTGGACCATCTATTAACTAATTACTGTTGTAAGAGTGAGATGACCCTTGCAAACACAGGCTTCCTGGGGACAGATTTCAAAGCCACTTGCTTTACCATTATTTTAAACATCATTGATATTTATTTATTTATTTTTTAAATGATATAGCTTATTTAATATTAATTCTATAATAATACAGAAATCTTTTTCCTCTTTCTATTATTTAACTTGTATTTAGTGTTTTTTAATTTTTTTATATAATTCTTACATCATTTTTCATTTTTGCACAATGTATGCATTTTCATTTTGATTATATTCCCCATACAATACCCACCCCCCCTTCTTTTGGCCCTAATCCCTCCTCTCCTAAATTCCGCCCCCCCCAATTAGTGTGTCTCTGGTTTATGGTTGCTTGTTGATTTTGATTTTTTCTTTATTATAATTAGTCTTTTTCCTGGTCCCTTATTTAGGTTTTCTAAATTCCTGCTATGAGTGAGATCATCTGGTATTTTTCTTTTTCATTCTGGCTTACTTCTCTGAGCATGATCCCTTCCAGCTCCATCCACGTTGCTGCAAATTACATGAGATTATCTTTCATTGACTTTTATTTTTTTTAATTTTTTTTAAAGAGGCATGCATTTTTATTTATTTATTTATTTGTTTGTTTGTTTATACATGCACTGGGTATAGTCAGAAGCGCGGGAGGGTGAGAGAATTCACCAGAGCCAGAGCGGGGAGCAGAGTAGGCAGAAGGACCGAAGCACACTGCTGAGGGGAGCAGCGGGCGGCAGTCGGGGTCTGCGCGCCATGTGGGACCCTCCTCCGGTGGCCGGGGAGCAGCCGGGGATCGAACCGGCGTCGCAGAGGCTGCGGGCAGCTTCCCAACCCAGCGCTCAACCGCTGCGCCACCAGGGAGGCCCTTTCATTGACTTTTAAATGAAAAAAAAAAAAAAAATGAGCTCATATATAAGTACTGACAAGTTATTGCTCATGTATAAGCACTGAGAAGTTATAGTAAAAATTGAGGCAAAGTGAGACTCCTTGTGTATTAAGTATATTTTAAATTGTATTTAATTTCTTAAATAAACATGGAAATACAAAATTTAATAATAATATATTAGTAACGTCAATTGTATACAAAATATCTCAAGTATTATGGTGTTGCCAGAAGAGTCTGAGGTTAAGATCTTAGAAAAAAAGTACTTCTAAAAAGATTTGGGGCTAAGACAAGGCTTCTGTCTCAGTTATCAAAGTCCTTTAGGATTTATTATTTCTTCAAAAAAATGTATGTATATTTCAGTTATTTTTTTGTTAGACACAAAATCATCACTAAACTGCTTGTGTGTCATTTACTTTTGGAAAATCTTTTTTTTTTTTTTTTCCCCTTGCAATCAAGTTAAATTTTGAGAGGTAATAATTCAGCCTTGACTTGTGCTGGTTAGCAAGAAATTTAGAGAAATCCAGGGGAAATACAAAATTTCAGATGTATTTTTATCTTAGCTATATTAGGTATTATAATAGTAATATGATAGTGAAGGATCACTGAGTGGAGCATGACAGGAAAACCTGATCAAGGTTCAACTAACAGTAAGTTTTCTCTGGCTCAAATTGCCATGTGTTTCTTTGCTGCTACCTTGAACCTGGCAGCCAGCTGTGCTGAATTTTGCTGCAGGGACTATATCCCATCCCTGCAGTCAGTCATGTCTTTGCTCTTTCCAGCTTTACTCCTTCCCTTGGGAATTTTAAGGATGCTTTGGATTAAGAGAAATGATATTCAAAGATTGATTTGAAATAATTACTTTTTTTGTTCCAGCTGTGCCAGTTCTGGGTCTACTCAACAGTTCATAGGTTAAAGTAGGTTATAAGCGTATGTTAATTTTTTTTGTCCCTCATTGAAATTTTGAATCACCCAGGGAATTTTTGAAAATGCAGAAATCCCTCCACTTTTCGAAAGTTTACCTTACGCCACTTTGTTTTAACAAAAGACCTACATTAGTAGCCATTTATGCTAATTGAAAGAAATTAAGATATGTTTTAGCTTTTACCACAAAAGGTAAAAATAAGACAGCAAAAGTAGCATTCCACATTTGTTTTGCCAGGGAGACATTATTGAGGTATTGGGCACCCATTGCAACAAGTGGCACCACTAAGTTCCTTCCCTGGAACTACTTCAAACAGGCTATATAATTATCATATCATTCCTGCTTTTATTATGTGTTAGCATTATTTATGTTTTATGTGCTATTTGTAGGTTGTTTTTTTTTTTGGTGGGTCTGGAACCCTGAAAACTATTTCCATATAAATTAATGCAATTGTTTCTTTGCTTTACTCCTTTCAGCTAATTTTGGAGAGGGAAGCTTTTATCATAGCCTCCTGATCCCATTCCCAAATGTTCTACTTTAATTGATTCCAAGAGGCGACAGATCATAATTAATTCTTTAAAACTTTCAGGTGATTCTAATGGCTAACTATGACTAGGAAACTGCCTGATTATTCTGTTGAACTCTATCACCAGTGTGGGGGCAGCTAGAAATTAAAATACTCTCAGTTGCTCCCTGGGCTCCTAGAAATCTTGAGACATTGAAGGTTAAATTGGTAAGATTTCAACTCATTGCAATCTTTACTGGATCTGTCAAATATTTTATAATAATTAGCAAGAATATATAAGCCTATTTCCATCTAGGAAATCTATAGTTCTACATATTTAGCTTTCAATTACATGGCCAGAATCTATCTACCCAGGTATATTTTAGTTTTGTCCCTGCATTTGTATATTTGATCACGCAGAATAGACAAGATAGTTGTTAGCTTTTTTCACCTATTATAATTCTGAGCAGTCCAATATTGTAGAAAATTTTTTGAAATGATATTTGATACTATGTATTTCAATTAGATATTTCCAGTCACTATATATATTTTGTATCAAATATTTGCTGCTGCTACAAACATGACTTCAGCATCAATGATCATTTCTTTCTCATATGCTCAAAATATATAAACACCTTAACAGGGCATATAATATATTTTTAAATTGGTTTTAGCTAAAAAATTGAGTTTTATCATTTTACACTCTCAATTAGTAGATCCAAAGTGATATTAAATGTTCAATTGGCATTTTTGTTATGTATTTATTAGAATATTCATTTTTTTAATTTGTAATTGACTGGTCATTTACAATCTTTCCATCAAGTAACTTTTGAAGCTTTATGTCATTTCATAAATGGGATAATTCTCTATTTTTGTTACTCTTCATTTTTGTAAGTTACCAAACTTTTTCAGGTTTTCTTTTTTTTTTAGAGTTATTTTTATTTTATTTATTCACGCATAGAAGAACTGGGGTGAAGGCCAGAGGTGCAGGGGGTGAGAGGATCCACCAGAGACAGAGTAGGGAGCAGAACAGGCGGATCTACTAAAATATACTGATAAGGGAAGCAGCTGGAGAGACAGGGGAGGTCTGCTCCACCATATGGTTTACCTCCCTGGCCAGGGATCTCAGGCCCCAGAAGTGATAGTATGATAGTGCTGAGATTAACCCCTAGCCACCAAAGAGGCCCCTCAGGTTTTCTTAACATTCTTTTTAAATGTATGTTTCATTGTGTACGCAACACTTTAGCTTTAGTTGTCAATTCTATTGCAATTTATCTTTGTTACAACAATATCTAGAATTTTTAAAATTATCATCAGATTAAATATAAATACTTATATGGACATAGTTTATGATTTTTTTGGTCCATTTGAAATTAATTTTGTTGTATGGTTTAAAGAGAAGCTCTAGATTGATTTAAAGAACTGGATTTCCTTTCCAGTATTTTTCATCTTATTTACAAAATTTAGAGCAGTTTTGGGTCTACAGCATAATTTGTCTACTTGATTTCCTAAATTTATTGTGTTCATTGAATGATTACCAATTTATTTGTATTTCACCCTATCAAAACTTTATATGTGAATATTTTCTTGCAATTATCAAAGGTTATTTTAATCATTGACTTTTTACTTTTAGTTTCATATGGCATAGAATAAGAGAAATACCCTTTTCGATACTGAAAATTAAGTTTTTATCAGTGAAATATTCTCTATTGCTAGGGTTTGTTTTTCTTTTATTTAACTTTTTCCTTGTTTTACATATGATTTAGTAGTAAGATAGGAGAAAAATACCAGAAATTGCTATTTATCCTGGAAATCTACATGTTCTTAACAGAGTTTGTCTAAATAGTTACAATGTGATAGAAAATTCTATAACTCTACTGGTAATTTGTAGAATGTAAAAATTAAATTGCACTACATTTTCCAATAGTAAAAATTGGGTCTATATTCTAGGGAAAATTATTTATATTTCAATTGTCTACATATTTCTGAATTTACATTTCAGGATACTATCTAGCGCTGATTTCACCAATGGTGAATTCAGATAGATATCTCATATTCTTGGTATAGCATTATCATCTCCCAACTTACCTTCCAATCAAATTTTTTATAGCCAAAAATCTAGCTTTTCACACATTTGATAAAGCTATACACATCAACATAAATGCAGCATTTTTGTGATATTGCAAATAAAATTTTCAGTTACTATGTAACTAAGGTAAAAAATCTGGGAAATAATATCCAGGATTATTCTAATTTCAAAGTCCCTGCCAAATGTCACATTTGCCCAAAGGAAGTTTCAATAATATCTACGCTTACAAACATGAAGAAATGAAAGATTCCCAAAATGATATTTGTTTTTTCCTTCTTAAGGGCAAAATCATGGTCTGTCAAGTCCATAGTTAATATTTTTTGGGACACTTAGTTTAAAGAATCACATTTACACAGTGGTTATAAAATATTAAGAATAAAATATAAAATTAAATTGAATAAATAAAAATTGAATTTTACATAATGTTTTTCTCTACAAAATTGGCAATAAAAGCTATTTGGACACATATGGGTAAAATAGCAAAATATTCTGTCACACATATTTCTTAACCAATTACAACTGACTTTGTGAAATAAATATTGAAAAAAAGAATTTTAATAACAAAATCCTTTGACAGAATTTGGAATCATTTGTGAATAATACAGATTTCTTTCAGTGTTTTAGAAATGCTAACAGTTGCCAACCAGAAGAGAAAATATGTCTCCCATTTGCATATATTAAATCAGAATCAATAGAAGCACATTTTAAGTTTATTTCTGTTTTCCTCGGGGCCTACTTTTCTCTAACTTTGTTCGTTTCTGGAACCATCTAGTCACACTATGCTTATGTATTTCTTCCTCAAAGCTGGACTTGATTTTTGGAAAAAAGTCATGCTTTTCATAATGTCTCCCTAGTGTGAACTGAAATGCATTTATTATATATATTTTGATTATTTTCTCCCATTAAATTGACATCAACTCTCAGTACAGTTGATGGAACTCACGCATTGCATGAAAAATGACCATTTTTATAACCTGATAGATCTTAGCACTGAATCACCTCTTCCTCATCTGGTAATTTCATTCAGTATTTCAGTTCATTAAATAGACTTCCCAAACTAGCTGTGGCATAACAATTTGTAGGTTATTAGTTGATCATGAACTAGCTTCTAGTAAAAATTTTACCTGAATCTTAAATTCAATAATGTTTAGATTCCTATTTAGGTGGGCAACAAAAGGAATCAAATAATATTTCTTTATACTTGTGCATAAATGCATAAGAAAATATAGATGCACAATTTAAGAAAAAAATAATTTCTAGAGAGAAACAAAATTTGCAATTTATATATATATATATACATGTATATATTCATAAATTCACTCTTAATTGGATGGAAAATATCCTGTGTAGTCAAACATTATCATGTGCTTTCATTGCCTGTGTAGAACTATCCTTAATTGTTTACTATTTTTTAGAACATTATGTGTCCCTGCAGAAACTTAAAGATTTTGAGTAAGTACCCTAGCTAAATATTTCACAGAATTTGCAGATTTGGTATTAAGAGTTGGGCATTTAAGAACTGCTACTTCAAAATATTTAGATTTTCTGAGAATTTATAAGAAGCTCATTACATGCCTGACTAGGTATCTTTGTGATTATTAATTCTAAATATCATGTAAATCTTGCTCTGCAAGCCAAAATACTGAAAAAAAATAACTTCTTTTCTTTAACTCTAATGGATTTGGGGATAACATTTGGAAGGTTTTGTGGTGATGAAAAGGGGACCTTCGAGATTTTTAACATTAGAATGATATCTTAGTATCCAAAGATTAGAGTTTTCTATATTTATAAAAATAATATAAAATAAAATAACTTGATCATCTGTAATATTAAATATACCCAAGACACCAATGGTGATAAGACAATAAGACTCTGTGTGTATGTGCATATGCTTATGTATGACATTCCTAACAAATTAAAAGGAAGATAAATTGTTATTAAAAATGTGGTAAAAAGCAAAACCTCAGTAGGCTGTTGCAATTCAGTCTTTTTTTTTTTTTTTTTGTACAGGTTTACTCGGAGAGTGACAATATAATCCATTTGTTAAGACATTGAATTTTTCTTTGACCAGAGAAAATTGCAACCATTTAGAAATGGCTTCTTTGATGGTGGCTGTGATACAAAGAGATGACTATGTATGATTTCCCTAAATCATATAAATTACTGTAAGTCAATGATAACTCAATTAAGAAAAAAAACTTTAAAAATTTTGAATTTATGAAAACTATATGGATAATAGTGCATAAGATTATTTGAGAAGGTAATTAACATGTAAACAAAAAATCTTATACATATGAAGGGGAGATGTATGTTCCCATTTTAGAAGTCTTTCAAAAGAAAGTTAAAATGGAGAAGGCAAGTAACATTTTGGATAGAAACATTCAGAATGAATATTCAGTGGAAACCAGCTAGTAGAATAGAAACACCTGCAATGCACTAACAGGTTTATATAGCAGTGAGTTCTGTAGATGTAGTAATTTGGGTCTTAAGAACTTCTTTCAATAATCCTGGCCTTAATGCCTGAAAATCCCAACAGTACTGACTGAAGTTCAGGATGAAGATACTCTTTACATGAAAAACCTGCTCTGTAAGTAGAGAGAACCTAGACAGGCTTCAGAATATAAAACATGATTCATTCAATAGCTAGACTTTTGGTCAAGGGTAACCTAGAGTTGCAAAACTAAAATGTCCTTTTACTGCCTGATGTGACAGTTGTGTTAAAATAAACTGATTGCATTTTCTGTTTCAATTCAGATTTGGTTTTATTTTATGAAGATTCAATTTTAGTGCCTGAAATTTTCTTCATAAGCAATTAAATTGCTGAGGAAAATGATTTCTGGGCCCAAAAACACAGTATGCCTGGGTAACATGTGTTTTGCAGACTTGCTTTAAGCCAAGGAGGAAAACTTGAAATAAACACCAGCACTCTAAAGATTTGGGAGTTAAGATAATACGAGAGAGGCTTTTACCTAGTATTCCCATGTCAGAACAAATCCAGATCAAACAGAAATATCACCATTGCGAATGTCCTTGAATAATCCCAATTTTAAGATTTCTCCTGCTTTTTAAATCATAAACTTAATTATTTATTTACATAGCCATCCACTTTACAATCTGCTTATTTCGTAATTTACATGCCAGGAAGTAACACTGGTCAAGGTTGATTGTTTTATAGTTGCTTTCGTTAATTGTTGCTTTTTGAGTTTTTTTTTTTTTTTTTTTAATGAATGAGAGAAATTTGGTTACATCTGTTAAAAATATTTTCAGGAATGTGTTTACTACAGTCATTTACAATATTGTGTGTCTTTGGGCCTTTGATCATGTACTTTTATCTGTGTTAGAGTTGATCCAAAATCACTTTTGAGGATAGTCTCAGTTCTGTTCCTGCTATGACCACATCCACCTTTGTGGGATAGTCGGGGGCCTAATATTTAGTACCGTGCTCTTAGTAGACATGTCAACTTTCAAAGAAAATGTTTACTGTGACTGTTGTATGTTTTTTTAATGGATTTACTAACCTAACAACATAATTTGTTAGTCTCCAATTAGGTGTCATATACATTAACTGTTTAATTATGCTTTGTCAAAAATTATCAAAACTTAAGTAACAAAGATATTTATGGGGGATTAAATGAATGACAGGCAGTGATTCATTCCAAATCCAATGTTTTTTAAGAAACCATGCATGGAACAGAGCCAAGTTCAGGAAATATTATTCACTGAGTCAAAGTAAAATGAGAAAAATAAGGACTGCACAGTGTTTCTTCTCAAAGTAAATATGTTCAAGCTAAAGGAAACCTTTAAGAAGTTTTTTTTTTCATTTGTCAGTCAATACATAAATATAGAAAACATCTTAACATGGTGTTAATGAAAAGGTTAAAAAATGGAGTGCTATTTACTTAAAATATAATATTTAAAATATACCAATTTGTCATAAGTACCGAATAAAACACAATAAAATCAAGAAAGAGGAAGGGGATGGGCATGGATCTAAGAGCTAATAATTCAATAAATAAAACAGATACATAGTAAATAATAAGACATTCACATTTCCTTTAATAATGGTGATGATTTTAGGGACTATATTTTGTTTGGATATATTTCTGTGTTTCTATTTAGCCATCCTCTTGTGTCTCTCCACTACAGGCATTCAATGTTACACATCCCTGAAGTCCAGAAGCATAGGCTTCATTATTATAGACAATTTAAATCCTGGCGTTAACTAGATAACTGGATAATTGTAACATAATTTATTTTTATTGAGCCATATCTACATTGCTGGGTTTCACATTATGGAAAGTTATTAGAGAAAAAAAAAAACACATTCTAAAGTTCTACAGAACTGATTTGAAACCAATAGACTATGGTGGAGGACTGTGGATGCCTTGATGGCGGGGGAGCTATGATGACCACACATAAGGAGAGAAATCCTATACTGTCCAAAAATTAATAACAATGTAAGAAAACAATACTTCATTTAAACAAATTGATTACATTAATTTATATCATATCTCCTCATTTTTCTTGAGATAGATGAGAACAATATATTTGGTTTTCTTTTATTATTTATTGAGTTTAATTGAAGTAATATTGCTTTACAAATTGTACATGATTTAGGGGGTATAGGATCACCCTATTTGGGTGTTGTTACCACACCATAACCACTGCAAAGACACCCATAGCCTCCGCCATAGTCCATTGTGCTACGTCCTCCCTTTGTTCTACCCTCTTGTTCCACTCTGGAGACTTCAATTCTGCAGTCATATTTCTAGTTTTTGTTATTGGTTTCACTTTAGCTGACCCTTTGCTTTGTTTCTCTATAGTCCACATTTGAGTGAAACCATAAGGTATTTGTCCTTATTTTACTTAGAATTACCCCTCCCATTCCATTTGCCACAAATGGCAAATGCTTATCTTTTTAAATATACCTTTGTAGTATTCCATTATGTATATATAGTATATATATATATATTTTAATATTTATTTATTTATTTATACAAGCACTGGGTACAGTCAGAAGCATGGGAGGGTGAGAGAATTCACCAGAGCCAGAGCAGGGAGCAGAGCAGGCAGAAGGACCGAAGTACACTGCTGAGAGGAGTGGGACCCTCCCCTGGTGGCCAGGGATTGAACAGGCGCTGCAGAGGCTGCTGGCAGCTTCGCAATCCAGAGCTCAACCGCTGCGCCACCGGGGAGGCCCCTATAGTATATCTTCTTAATCCTTTTACCTGTCTTTGGGCACTTAGGTTGTTTTCATAGTAACATAACTTTGTTTAATGAATGAATGAGTATGTTCTCATTACCATTCAATACTGTGGCTCAAAACAAATTTGTTTATGATAACTCACTCTGATCTATTTATATGTAAATGATAATTTAAAAAATATACTTCACTTGTTACAACATTCAGTTCTGGTATTTCAATTTATGCTGGTTTTATTTTTTTCTTAATTTTTTATTTATTTGGTCTGGGTATTAACACCCATTCTTTTTTTATTTTATTATTTATCAGTGGTTCCATATACATTCTTGTAAAGTTGTTCCAATTGTCTCTGGAGTAAACTAGTAAATATTACTATAGCACTCTAATGAGGAATTTCTTAATTCCATGACCAGTGAGTACAAATGGATCTGAATTTACATATCTTTTATTCATTCAATATTAAAAATGGTTGTCTTTCTCTGACTTCATGATAGTCTGAGGACCCAATTCAAGTAATAATTGAAAATACTACCAAATTACAGCGATAGCCAGTAAGGCAGAAGGAAAAAAGCATAAAAGAGTTTTTCTCCTGGATCTGGTATATTGATATATTCCTTAAAGTTTCAACCACAATAGTTTTTACCAAGAATTGAAAATTCCGGTTAGAAACTAAAACAAGGGCCTCCCCGGTGGCGCAGTGGTTGAGCGCTGGGTTGCGAAGCTGCCCGCAGCCTTTGCAGCGCCGGTTCCATCCCCGGCTGCTCCCCAGCCATGGAGGAGGGTCCCACATGGCCGCAGACCTCTCCTGCCGCCCGCTGCTCCCCTCAGCAGTGTACTTCGGTCCTTCTGCCTGCTCTGCTCCTGGCTCTGGCTCTGGTGAATTCTCTCACCCTCCCGCGCTTCTGACTGTACCCAGTGCTTGTATAAATAAATAAATAAATCTTTAAAAAAAAAAAAAAAAAAAAAGAAAGAAACTAAAACAAGTGATTTTAAAAGCCACAAAAGGCAATAAGCAACAATGCATGTGGTTTCATTGCGACAACAGATGGCATTATAACCCATAGTATTGTTTTATAAATACATTTGAGTTTTATCATTTATCTTCATAGGTGTTAAAATACTTGGCACCCACTGCCCACCAAACCTAGATCCATACAATACATTCACATTGCATTTTCCACTAATCAACTCCTTATGGTATAAATGATGTGGCCACAATATTGCTTTCCCAGGAAAAATCAGTTAATTTTGGAACCCCAAGTGCATTCCAGGAAACTTGGCCATAATTACATTACCTCCTTAGCATAACTTCCCATAAATCATTGAGTGTTGCTAGTATATTAGTGGAATATCTATGCAAAGAAAGCATTTACAGAGAATAAATGAAATTATCATTATGGGTTAAGTTTCCCAAAGTGTTTAGAAATCTTAGTTCTGGTGATATAGGTAAATAAATAAGTAAATAAATAAATAACAATTAACTGTGACTCAAAATCAGTCAATACTCTTCTCTTCAAGATAGTTTCTGCCATTTTCTAAACCTTAGACTCAGCCATTTTGAGGTTAGCCAGAAAGTGAGGAGTTTAGAAATTTGTTTTGTGATTTGGATTAATTTCCTATTGAAAATATATCTCAAATGAGCTGCCTAAAAATATTAAAGGTGATATATATAAATTAAGTATATATAAGAAATACGGTATATATGCATATATACATTAATATGAATTTGCATGCTGCATAGCAAATGAACTAAAAACAGCATTGAAATTTCTCTGCAGTCATAGCTCATAAGGAAAGTTATTACTTATTCCTTTTTTTCACATGATTACTGGGCCATAGCCATTTCCCTATTACTGACTGTGTTTGATAGTTTATTGCTGACAATAGCTATCTACTCTGCTCTGCCAAACTCCGCCGATATTTTAATTGCTTTCTTTTATTTCTAAACACAGTTAATATTTTTACATAAATAGCAATTAAAATATACATGGATGTTTGATGGTAATCACCAAATTTTACTCCAGCAAACTAAATAAGACTTGGATAGAAGTAAATTAGTTTATGTTTCATTAGGTTTAAATTACATTAGAAATATTTTTTTCTAGCATTAGTTTATAGCAAGTTCAAAAACATCAGCAGCAGCAACTCATCTTACATTTCTAAGCATCGACCATACATCATCATTTTTGAGGATATAAAATGATAATAACTTGGGATCTCAGGATTATGTGAAGTTAAAATTTGGGTATAATAGTTATAAGTAATCAATATAGCAAAAACTGTTTATTTTAACTTTTTCACATTTTGTAGACAAATAACTATTTATCAAAACAAAATGTTTACTTCTTATTTACTATTTTGAACTATTTTAAATAAACTGTGTATATGTTTGAAGTATCACTTTTTGGCAAATTAACTAAATGTGATGGTTATTTAGTATGTATATGATTTATTTTATCTTTCCCACAGGAACTTACATCCCTATTAATGATTGTTCAATGAGTCTTGGTGTTTATGCAAGAAAAATTTATTTCTTTTATATTTTATTAGGCAAATGATGAATTTTATAATATGATCAATTGCTGTAAGCATGAGAGGGATGTGGATCATTCTTTACATTCAAAACATAATACAGGTAAACATATATCCAGCCAGATATATAATTATATATATGAAACCAGGTAGTGTAGTGCTCAATGTACAAAGAAGCACCAAATTAATGGACAATGACAGTACCTTGTGCTACATCCTGAGGGCTAAGGTAACAATACTAAAGAAATGAGTAAAAATTATCTTTAATGATGCTGTTCCTTATTATATTATATACTGAAATTGCTGCCCAACCTTGCCTGCCCATAATTAGGTGCCATTGCCAATTATTGACTCCTCATGCTTCTTTTTCAAAAAGGAATTTATAAATGTGGTCGAAGTTTGAGGGCTAGTTAGAAAAACTGAAAAATTACATTATGATTTTGAAAGAATAAGTTTTCACTCTCTACCAATTTCATTAAATACACTGTCCCTTTTTGAAATTCTTTTCATTTTTAATTACTGGGAATTTATTGAGCTTTTTAACACAATCTTGGAACTGTTTAGAATTTTGTGTGTATTTTGAAGTGTATAAACTCAATCTCAACTCCACAAGTGTTCTAATACTTTCCCTGATTTAGATATGACAGAACTGATGCAGATAAAGTAATTTGTATTTCCAGTAATTTGTATTATTTCCAGTCTAAGGCTATATTCTAAAAGGTGGTAGCATCTCAGTTGGAACCCAGTCAACCAGACCCCAGAGACTGCCCCATAATCTCTACAGTATTTTTTTTCTTACACTTTTTATTTCACTAGCCATGTTTCACTGCTTTGGGGCTTAAGCATAGATTTCTGTTCTCACTTATTAATGGTAAGCTCACCCCACAATGAAAAGTTTTAGCACTTGAATTTATTCACGAGTGATTCCTCTCTCAGCATCCCATGCTACTCTCTCCTCTGACCCCTCAAATGCTTAATGGAGAGTTTCAGTTGTGTCTTGTGTTATCATTTTGAATTCAAGTGTGGTCAGACTATGAATGACAACATCCCCTCTGAAGAATGGAGGACTACACACTTGGACCAAACTATGGATCTGCTACCTGGTGAAGGAAAGGAGAAACTATGACTTCTTTATGAAATCCACCCCAGGTAGAGCCTCCCTGGCGGCTCAGAGGTTAAAGACAGTGCTAGCAAGCTACTGCCAGCCACTGCAGCACAAGTTCGATACTCTGGCAGGGCAGGGAGCTGACCCACATGGCGCAACAGACTTCTCCTGTCTCACCCGCTGCTCCCGTCAACAGTGTATTTCAGTGCATCTGCCTGTTCTGCTCCCCACTCTCTCAGTGAATCTTCTTAACCCCCACACCTCTGGCTTACACCCCAGTTCTTGTATGCATAAAAATAAATAGACCTAAAAAAAAGAAAAGAAAAGAAAACTGCCCGTTAAATAGGGTGTGTACATGACTCGATATAACACCTCAAGGTGTGGCTATAAAAGCTAGTGTTCTGCCAGATAACCACTTAATTGACATTAATGGAGAGAATGTAGAAAATGCCAGTCATGAGGAAGTGGTTGAAAAGGTGAAAAAGTCAGGAAGCCATATCATGTTCCTAGTGTGAACATGGAAACTGAGAAGTGCAATAATGAGCAGAAAAGACAATTCAAGAGAGAAACAAGTTTAAAACTGTTACCCCAGCAGCCCAGGGTTATGGAGATGAAGAACAGAAGTAATAGCCAGAATAGAACAGAAGGGTTAAATCTTCAAGGTCATAAAGTTCAGCAGAGGAGTCTGGTTTGAAGAACAATAGCATGAAGTTACTGTCAATGGTCAGTCTGTGGCATAAGAATGCCCTGCATTGTTGGTGGTAGAAAAAGAAGACAGCCAACTTATTTGAACTGGCTCATTTTTCTCCAATTCTCCACTATCAAATCCGAGAACTGGATAATCGTTTGGTCAAAGAAGCTCCAGCTCTTATTCCTGCTCCTCTGGAGGTCTCAAGTCCAGATATTAGAGAAAGTACAAGATCAAAGTCTAAACTTTTCAGGCTGGTTAAAGGTGAAAGTGGTTCACCTAAATTGGGTTTAGGATCCACAAGGCTCATTCATCAATGAGGTACAAAAGAGTAGTCCTGCCTATCTGGCTTCACTGGAGAATGAGAATATCCTCATCCAAGTGAAGGGTGAATGTGCTGTTGAGTCACATGAGAAGGTGAGGGGCAGAATTTAGGGGAGTGGGGTGGATGTCACACTCTTAGTCTATGGAAGAAGGTCTATGATTATTTCCAGTCTAACAAAAACCCCTTTTTTTCCCTCCAAGGCTGATCCACTAGTGGAGTCAGAGGATGACTCACACATGACAATAGAAGGAATCCACAGCACAACCTATCATTCTTCTTCCAATTTTGAAAATATAGAGAAGTGATGAGAACAAATAATGGTTTTGGCTGATGGCTGTTTTAGGATCTTTAATAGGGATCCTTTCTCACAGAATTAGCTGCCAGATGTTCACTGTCTATATTACTGGAGAACGCCTATGGAAACTTTCATCATACATGATTGCCTTCTGCTGTCATCTTAGGGGTGGCTGCTGCACATGGCTTACTTGTGGGCAACTTAGGAAAAATTGAGGTAGGCACCAGATTCTTTTCAGAATGTCTTTCAAGCTTCAACTGAACTATATTTGTCTGAATGTTGATATTTCTTATTTCTATAGGCTCCTTAAACACCATGTATATATGAGAACAGTTAATCAAACTATCTGAGGAGATAAAGCTATTAAGATTATGCTTTTGTAAGTGCTGGCTGCTAACACACATACCAGTAAAAATGAAAAAGCAAAAGCAAAATAAAGTGTGCTCAGGATGTTAATGATGGGGTGGCAATGATGAGGTCTTAATTCAGACAATTCTATTACCATTTTTTCAGTCATTCCAGGTAATATGTGCCCCAACCTCTAATAACATTCTGTTTTTCACTGTTATTTTTTTTTTCTTTCCTATTTGTATCCTCTCTCCCTGTATTGTTCAATTCACAGCTCTGCTCAACAGCTCATTCTATTTTTAATCCCATTGGCTTTTATTCTAGAACAAAGAGCTGCAGTGTCCAAATTTTTCACCCCGCCCTCTCTTTACATTTACCGTTGAATTGTTTTAAAAATACCAGCTTTTAATAATGCAACTATATCACTTTCTTTTAATATATATAATCTTCAATATATCATATATATGATATATAATATATATTATTAAATACATAATTATATATAATATATAAAAACTTTAATACATCAAAACTTTCCTTAAATATATAAAAGCAGTAATTAGTCTAACAAGAATCCTCCATGTGAGCCAAATTACTCCTCATTATCACTGTACACCATTCCACTTTAAATGAATATAGGTTGTTCATCCACCAGGTGCAATTTCCTGTTCACTCAATCCTTCACACTGAATCACATAGTTTCTTCTCTCTGGAAAATTAGCTTTCATTTTCTTCACTTACTATCATATTTCCTTTGCAAACAATACTAATGTTAAGCCCAAGGATGCTTGTGAAACCTCCATTGATAACTCTGGTACAGTTTTTCCTGGGTCACTTTGTCCTTGTTATTTTTATTTTTAATGAAATCACTGTTTTGTGTTTGCTATTTATTTCTATATCATTACTATGAGCATTACATTTTATTTTTGTCTTGTCTATATAGTGTTCATAGACCCATTTTCTAGCATAAAACATTCAATATAATAGATGTTCAAATACTAGATTACTGATATACATAAAGTATTTGAGCAAAACTCGTTTGAGAAATGTACATACTACATGTTAATTGAGAATACTTCACAATATATTTAATTTATGTACTTAAAAATAAATAATGGAGAAAATGTGTTACATACTTTGAGCATGGCATCAAAAAACTGATTGTTTTGCAAGAAATTTTACTGTCCCCAATGTTTGATTCCACAACTAATTAACCATGACTATATATTTCAAAGTATGATAAATGAATCAACTGGAATAATACAAGAAGTTATGAAAAGCACAAAGTTAGAAGAAAAAAAGTGCTCATTTATTTCTTCTCCAAGCTTACTTAAAGTGACATTTAGAGTAGGAGGGGTTTGTATTTATTCATGCTTATATATTTCATTTTCAAAATTTACTAGTACTTTATATTCATTTAAACATAGGTTTGTTGTCTTACGAAACTGTGCATACGAAACTATTGTTTTATGGATTGCATTTTTAGTGTTTTGAATAACCATTATTAACAAAACAAATGAAATATCTGATGAAAAGACTGCCTTAATGGAATCCAAATTTCTTTCTAGGTTAATATTTGTCCACAAATTCATTCTCATACTTTATAATATGCATGTCTTAAATAGATATGTGTCTTAAAACAGAATACCAGACTTTTGAGTCCTTACTCTCTGCTAACTCTATTTGTAAACTTGTTATGTAGTCTTTAATCTACCTCAGGGTTGGTGGTATAATCTGAATTGCTTAAATTTCTGGCTTGAGGTTAGAAATAAATGAGACAACTAAGGTAAAAACATAGTACAACTCCTGGCAAAGGCAGTCTCTAACAAAAATAAATTTACTCTGAATTTTACCAAGACATTTTATTCAAAGTAATATTTATTCTATGTTTAGTTGATTACCATATGCCTACTAGCCCTATCTTATTTGAAAAAATTATTTATTGAAAACAGGTTATTATGATAGAGTAAATCCATGAAAGCCAATATCTTTAAAATGTGATACTTGGAATGCTGGTATTTTGAATTGTATATAATGATTATCCACAATTAATCAGTCAATTAGCTAGTGTCCTGTTTTGCTTATTTAATGCAGAAAATTTCACTCAAGCAGTTATGACTTTAAGACAAATGATTAAAAATATAGACTTACGGTTGGCATGGAAACATGGATAAGCACACTTTAAGACACCTTCAAGATAAAAGGGTTTGAGTACTCCTTAACCGTGAAACTACATCAAAGTGTAAGGTCCCTGTGTCCTATAATCACTGCAAGTACAGAATTTTTTCTAAGTGTAAATTTGTTTTATTTGAACTCAACATTCTGTAACAAAATGTAAAAAGAATTGCAACCATTATGAGAATAATTTGGCATCAAATTTAACAAATATTTCAGTTACAAGTTATTTTTGCTATAAAATTATTATCCTTTTCAGATTTAGAGGAGTGTTGTGGGGAAGGTCTCCAGTTCAGCAATCAGAAGTATTAATCAAAAAAAAATAAAGAAATCAAATTACTTATAGTTTCGTTCTTAAAAATCCCATACCACATAATGATATAAAATCCTCTTTATATCGCTTACCTAAATTTTTTATTAAAAAAAGACCACTCAAATCACCTAAAGAATCTTCCAAAACTCATTCTTTTGCCTTTCTTTCTGATTTTTGTCAGGGTGGGCTTCATAAAATGTGACCACTTGCCCAGGACCCCACATTAATAAGGGTGACACTTGATGTAATATTCTGCTATTATCATCCTTAAATTTTAATAACTTTTTTTAACAAGTCCCACATTTTCATTTTGCACTTCTTTTCAAATGATGCAGTCAGTCCTACTTCCCTATTTCTCACTTATGTTGTTCAAAATTAAAATAATGTGTGAGGCAAAATGGTAGCTTTCAGGGCAGACTCAAGAGAGAAGTTAATTTAAAATCTTTCAAAAAATAAAATGTAGTGAAAAGGTTTCAACTGTTGGCCACTAATAATTTTTGTTCCAGGATTAAAATATTAAATTGGATACATCAGACATACCAGAAACTACAGTGGGATAGGGAGAGAACTCAATGTTGAGTCTCAAGAGCTCATGCCCATTTTGATTTTATAACACTTTCAAAATTATTCCTTTGGGGAAAGAATAAATGAGGTGGTATGTCGAGAGTCACTCCTTTCGCAGAGGGGAAAATAATTTACCACAGGAAGACTTTTATAACGCATTTTCTTCCCAAATTTTGTATCCTGTAATAGCAAGGACATTTTCTACCCTAAATGTCTTTCACACTCCATACCATGCTCACACATTGAGTTTCTTTTCATGTCCTGATGATGGCTATACTATAGAGGAAGAAAATGACTGGGGACTCTTGTTTTATAGGGGCCCGATCTATAAAGAACAGTGCTTTGATGAAATGGAAATACAAAAGAAATCACATTCACTATTTGGCCAGTCTTGAGTAAACAGAACTTAAAAATAGAAAGAGGAGCAGCAGTATTTTGTGTTGGTCCATATTTTCTCAGTACCAGGAAAAGCAATGTCTACATTAGAAATCCGGAGGCTATGTTTACATGAATTCTGCCCAGGACTTTCTTCTTTTATGCTTTCACCATGTGCATGTCATTTACAGGAAATGATTGCCACATGTTTTTGATTCATTTACACTCAGTTCATAAAAGTACTTTGTTTAGGAGGTATTTGATGTCCACAGAATTTCTGAACCTTTTTATAAGGCATTTTATTAAAAACAGGAAGTTGTATTATGCTAGCATATGAAATTAAACACCAAATGGCACATATTTGTTTAAAAAACTCTCAAATCTATGAATATAGATATATAGATATTCAAGTCATCCTGACATACATATATGTATAGATATCCAAGTCATCCTGACATATTTATATATGTATATACAGATACATGTATATATGTATGTGTATACATTTACATATATATGTATACATATATATGCATATACATATACACATATATGTCAGGATGACTTGAATATCTATATCTATATATGTATATACATACATACATATATACATACATACATGCATATATATGTCATGATGACTTGAATATTTACTCTCTCATCTCTAGGATTTATGCATTTCCAGTGAAGTAGACAACAGAGGAAGTTATTATAAAGTTCAAGTTTAAATTTGTTTTACTGAATTTTAGTTAATTCATTATTTCTCTATAAATTAATTTTCTTTTCTGGTGAAACATTCTATACACACTCAGTTTGTGTGTAAACATTTTTATACCTTTATTGTATATTTTTGAAAATAAGAAATGAATATGAATATTTTAAATTCTGTTGAATGGTTTTGTGATACATGAAAATTGCAGAGTTCCATTACTTTAGGGCATGGTAAGTCTAGAAACATATTGAGCTATCATTTTCCATTCTTTTTTTTTTCCAAAATAGTTTATCCAAGTGATGTTTAATTGGTCACTTGAGTTTTTTTTTTTTTTTAAAGATTTATTTTTATTTATTTATACAAGCAATGGGTAAAGTCAGAAGCACGGAGGGTGAGAGAATTCACCAGAGCCAGAGCGGGGAGCAGAGCAGGCAGAAGGACTGAAGTACACTGCTGGGGGAGCAGTGGGGGGCAGGAGAGGTCTGCGGGCCATGTGGGACCCTCCTCCGGTGGCCGGGGAGCAGCCGGGGATCGAACCGGCGCCGCAGAGGCTGAGGGCAGCATCGCAACCCAGAGCTCAACCGCTGCGCCACCGGGGAGGCCCTGGTCACTTGAGTTTTAATTGATGATAGATAATTAATTCAGGATGTCTTGAAAAGAAATATATACTGTCCTCACTGGTAAGTAAAGAACTAAAACATAATTTCAAAGAGGTTTTCTCCACTGATAGAAACATAAACATCAAGTAAGGAGTATAAAGATGAATAAGAGTTGCCTATTTGTTTCACATTATATGGATATCTCAGATTGAAGTGGATTTACTTAAAACTAACTAATAATTTTCCTTTAACTATCCTATGCCCAAGGTCAGTCATTCTAATCCCTCAAGTCTTTTGGTTGGTTGGATGGCTGATTGCTTGGTTTTAGCAAAAATCACTAGTTACCTGCATGATAGGATTCAAAGATGTCAAAAAAATTAACATACTTTGTCAAATATATGTCTTCCAACTTCCTCACATTTTAAACTGGTATACACTATTTTTCTGAGTGGTAAGAGTATTTCTCTGCACAGTCACACATTTG
Organism: Talpa occidentalis; assembly: GCF_014898055.3. NCBI lineage: Eukaryota > Metazoa > Chordata > Mammalia > Eulipotyphla > Talpidae > Talpa > Talpa occidentalis. Next base: position 16,716,122 of record NW_023604861.1, read on the forward strand.
TCCAAAAACAAATAATTGGAGAAAGTAAAATTTAACTCAACTCAGAAGAGAAAACATTTTCCTAAAACAATTATTTCTGGGTATATACTATGTACATACATTAAAATCAACACATGCAATTGTTTATTTTTTGTTTGTTTTTACTACAACCCATTGATTACTTTTATAGATGTTGTTCAATGGGTTATAATACACATGCTTTAATAATCAGAATATGATCATTGTACACTTAGTAAATTTAAGAAATGTGTAATATAAAAATATTATTTTTGTAATGGTTGCTAGATATTTAAATTTAAACAAAAATGTTGTTAAGATGTTACTATTTGCCATGCTATTACTGCACATTGCAGTTATTATTTACTATAACTTTTATACTTCTGGTTCCTTTTATTGCATTTTGTGTCTATTCCAACCTATGACTATGAGTTTCTATCTGGTGTTATTTATCTTTAGTCTTTTTTATAGTGTGGTTCTACTGGTAATGCATTTTTTCTGCATTTGTTTATCTCAAAAGATTTTTTTTGTGGGGACACTGTTAAAACAGTGATGATGGTAAGAATATGATTTCAGGATTATTTTAATATTATTTCACTGTTCTACCTTCTGTTGTTTCTAACTAGGAGTCAGTTATTATAGTAAATTGTTTCAGGTAATTTGCCCTTTTTTCCCCACTGATTATGTTTAACATTTTTCCCTCTACAATAAATTTGAATTTCTTCCATTTGTCAATAATGTTTCTTGATGAGGTATCATTACATAAATTTTACTTTAGGCTTTCTTATCTATTTAATCATACATTGATCGTCAATGTTTCTCACTAAATTTGTGAAACCCCAGTTATTAATCATCAATGTGTATTCATATTCATTCAAATTATACACACACAATTCTCTTTATTTTTCTTTGGACTCTGACTCTGATTACACGTAAGGTATGACTTATATTTTTCACAAAGATAATTAGTATTCTTATATATCTTATTTTTTAAAAGGAAAATTTATTTCCTTTTTTCCATTCTCATTTGTTCAATGTCAACTGTTTACTGTGCTATGTCTTAGAGGATAATGACTATTTTCCATGCAATCACCAGGTTGTTATAACTTTCAGTTAGTGAAATAATTATATCAGATGTTATATGTTGAGTTTTATAATATATATTTGGCTTTATTTTTCTGCTATGAATCTCCATATGTTCATAGTAGATCAACCTTTGCTTTAAGATAATGAATATATTTAAAATACATGTCTTGATGTAGTTATCTGTTATTTTGACTATCTGGCTCATATTGGTTTCCACTTATCATTTATAAACATAGATGAATGAGTTCATTTAGAGATTTCAATAGATTTAAGAGGAGGAAAAGGAATAATTCATTATCAGCTACCCCCAACAATGAAGAAGGCTGATGAGCATGGAAAGGGATAGTAATGTTAACACAGGGGTCCATCTCTGGCATTGTCCTTCTTAGAATCAGAATTAGAAATCATAGTGAAACCTCCTGTATTGACAAGGATATATTAAAAACAAACAAAAAATGTAAGATTTAGTTTTCATGACTATAAAGTCTGATGTATAAATGAGCAGGATTTTCAATATTTCCTTTTAAATATTAAGCAGTCAGGGATCAAGAAGATGTGGTACATATACACCATGGAATATTACTCAGCATTCAAAAAAGATAAACACATCCAATTTGCAGCAACATGGATGGAGCGGGAAGTGATCATGCTCAGCAAAATAAGCCAGAATGAAAAAGAAAAATACTGGATGGTCTCACTCATAGCAGGAATCTAGAAAACCTAAATAAGGGACCAGGAAAAAGAATAACTGTAAGAAAGAAAAAATCAAAATCAACAAACAACTATGAACCAGAGACACACACTATGGGGGGGCGGCGGGGAAAGGAGGGGTTGGGGTCAAAATAAGGGAGTTGCAATTGTATGGGGAATATAAAAATAAAATTAAAAAAAAATGAACAATGATGTAAAAAAATAAATATTAAGCAGTAAGAAGACAAAAGCCATTGGATTAAAGAGAGGTTTTAATAAAACCCTCATAATGTGTGAATTCATTTGTTAGTCTTTGTTTGGATCACTTACCTTGATATCTGTGTACTTGAAAACAGCTGTCTCATGATCAAATCAAATTTAATTTTCTAATGGAATTCTCCTGTAGAAATGCTTAACTTCACCTATGTATATAGAGAAGTAGAAAGGGTCATCCAAATTATTACTATTTTCTTGATTTGTAAAGTTATCTAGAGCTAGGAAATGGAAAAAATAAACAATCTCGTATTTTATCAGCTACTCCCAACAATGAAGGAGGCTGATGAGTATGGAATACATTTCTCTCTCTCTCTCTACCACTCCTTTAGTTAACCACTAGGGATTATTGATGATCTTTATACACCTGACTTCTGTGATATATTTAAGGTAATTTTTAACTTATTTAGAAATGTACAGTTGTTGAAGTAAGATTAATTTAACAACAATTTTAAGGAAGATCATGGTGATTTTGCTACAGATAATTGATATGAGATTCACAAAGAAAGAAGAAATAACTGCACTGGGATTGTAATTGTAAAACTTCAGAGATAAAAAAGAAGGTGCCCTGACTTTTTTTGTGATTTCTCTACTATATGGTTAAGAATTTTAAACAAAAGTCAAAAAGCAGATATGAAGAGAGGAGAGAGGAGTTTTTTTTAAAAAAAGGTGGTTTTTGTTTGTTTGTTTGTTTGTTTTTTTACAGAGGCATTTGGGAGAGAGAGAGAATGTATTGGCCATCATGTGATTTGATGCCCTCTGTCTTAATGGCAGTATCAGAGTACAGGGTGGAGGAGCTGAAGAAGCAAGAGAGTGGGGCCCACCTGCCCTCCATGTTTTAAAGGTCCACCTGATTGCTCAGTTCTGTCCCTAGTTACTAGCACTGCCCCCTTCTCAGGATATCTGCTTCATGGCATACCCGGAGTTGTAATTCAAGGAGCCTGAAATCTCATCAGTTTGCAAATGCAGTTAGAGTCCAATAAGGACATCATTCACTTGCTTGGAGATGGGAATCCCCCAAAAGTAAGTATATTATGAAGAAAAGAAAATATGATCATGACATTATAATATGAGTCGGCAAGTCCCACAAATAAGAGGACACTAGAATTATTCTGTTAGAATATTTGGAAGAAATTTTACTTATGGTACAAAAACGTGTGAGCATTCTATCATGATTGGCTAGTTCAATGACAAACATTTACAAGAAGTACTATATGATTTCTGTATATCTCTTGTTTCATAACAGCATTCTCTTCATTTAACAAAGTCAGACTAGTTACGCATATATTGAACACTTAGTGTTTGGAGCGATTTATTCAAGAAATTGTGCATTCAGAGAAATATGTGATATTCTTATGTTATCAAAAAGCCCAAGAAAATATAACAATACAAATTATTGTTATAATATATTAAATATAACAATAATGCCAATAATAAATAACAATGCAAGTTTACAAATCCATGTGATAAAGTCTATAATAGCCAAAAAGAGGCACAGAGTAAAATTAAAAATGTCCAAATAGGGCCTCCCTGGTGGCGCAGTGGTTGAGCGCTGGGCTGCGGGGCTGCCCGCAGCCTCTGCAGAGCCGTTTCGATCCCCGGCCACCGGAGGTGGGTCCGCATGGCGCATGGACCTCTCCTGCCACCCGCTGCTCCCCTCAGCAGTATACTTCGGTCCTTCTGCCTGTTCTGCTCCCCGCTCTGGCTCTGGTGAATTCTCTCACCCTCCCGCGCTTCTGACGGTGCCCAGTGCTTGTATAAATAAATAAATCTTAAAAAAAAAGTCCAAATAAATTGTAAGCAGATTGCAGAAAAGATGTCAAGTCCAAGAATAAATTTGAATGGTAAAAGCTAATATTCCATGTGAACATTGGGGAAGACACTATCACAATTATGAAACAATGTATTTTCAAAACTCAAGTCATATAAGGTAAAACTAGTGTTCCAGGATGTAGAAATAATTTATCAGAGGAGTGTTTAAATTGCTATGGAAGATGAGAGAGAAAAATGGGCAGAATCCCGGTCATAGTGACCTACAAAATACTGTTTTATTTTTCACTGTGCTAGTATTGAAAAGTAAAACTTGTCATTGGTATTGTTTGTGAGATATGAAAGTTTATTTCAGAATTGTAAACTTTAGTTAAAGAAAGTTTTGCTATAGCTACATAAAAGGCGTGGGCAAGATTTCTTTAATTTATAGTCCAAGAAGACAGAACACTAAATCTTTTCTGCAGATTTTTAATGACAACTCCTATGACAGACTTGTGGTCTGCCAGCAGCAAAAATGAAAAACACCCATTAAACGTGGTTGAAGAGTTCTGCTTTTAGATAGCAAAATATGTATATATATATATATATATATATATATATATATATATATATTTCCTTTAAAAGCTCAAAAGAAATTTCTTGATTCTATGATACATAGTTTAAATATTTTTTCACATAGCATGTAAAAGTAATCACTAACTAAAATAAATACTTCTGTCTATAGCAACCTGCTACAAGAGATGAAATAAAAAAAAGGAATTGCTTTGCGTGTTACTTAGTTTCACATGGCACAAACATAAATTTATTGCTACCAATGCAAATATTTTCAGATGTTTAGAGAATAATATGGTTTCCAAAGTTTACCTTAGACATAAATATCCCGGGACATAAATTCAATGCTTGGAAAGCAAGAAAAGTATCTTATAAAAGTATCTTATAAAAGTATCCTATAAAAGTTTCTCGGCATAAAGTGCATTCTTTTTTATTTTGATATTCAATACCTACTAAAATATTCCTGGGATGGACATTGCAATATTTCTTTTATAATACAAAATAATATGTTTCAGATTAGGATATTTATTATTATTTTAATGTTGAGGTATATAATCAATTCCACTTAAATCCTTACAGTCTTGATTTCAGATATAAAAAGTACATTTAGTTATAAAATCATTTCTTACTGTTCTCCTTTATATATTTCTTTCATGTAAAATAGAGGAGAGAATGAAGATATTTCCAGAATAAAAGGAAAACAACATTCTAACATATTTTAAATATATTTATAACAAAAAGAAAGGAAGTAAGAAAATGTTTACTCAAAATAGAGTCCCAAGAATAGTTAGACAATGTGCTTATTAAGTAATCAAAGTGAGGTTTCAAACTCTAGAAGCAGCCCAAACACATCTTACTCTGTGAGAAATGATCTGCCAAACAAAATCCTGAATCCCATCTATATAGGCATAAACAGGGTCATAGGCACCGAGAATGTAACTATTTTTATAGGAGGCTCTTTTGGCTCTGAATTGTCCAAATCCAAAGATTAGTTGATGCTAGAGAAAGACAATACCCAAAATGATAAAAGACTGGAGGCCCATTGCTAAATCTTTTATCTAAAAAGAGGGACTTGAACCTCCTGCAGTATAATGTTGCATATAATTTGGAGCTTGTGAATGTGGCTTGTTCATTTTCCCTCCACACCAGAGTTGGGGTACCCAGAACATTCTGCATTATGATTAAAATAGTAAAGGACTGAATGAAGAAGTGGGTAGAAGGGAGGAAAGAAAGTATTAAGGAAGGGAGGGAAGGACTAGAGGAAGGAATAGAGAGGAGGGATGGAAGAAGTCAAAAGAGAAAAATGTAGGAAGGCAATGGGAAGAAAGAAAAGGAAAGGGTAAGAAAGAGGAGAGAATTAGCACCTATTTTGAACTATTAGTTTTTTCAATTTTTTTATTTATACAAGAACTGGGGTACAGGCCAGATGCACGGGTGGGTGAGAGAATTCACCAAAGACAGAGTGGGGAGTAGAACAGGCAGACTGACTGAAATACACTGTTGAGGGGAGCAGCAGGAGCGGCAGGAGAGGTCTGCTGTGACATGTGGGACCCTCAACGGCTGGCGGAGATCGAACCGGCACTATAGAGGCTGAGGACAGCTTCACAGCGCTGTGCTCAACTGCCTGTGCAACCAGGGAGGCCCCTATTTTGAACTATTATTATGCCCAAAGTACAATAAATTCCTAGTAGAAAGATTTGAAATTAGTGGTTATTACAAAATGTCCTTTATTGGCTGATTTGTATCCATGAAAATAAAAATTACATAGAAAATGAATTTAACAGTGAAAGTTTGCAGCTAGGATCTAAAGTTTGAAAGTCAAGTGTTTCTTAGAGTCAGAAAATCCTAGGAAACAAAGAAACAAAGGTGATGAGTTGCTTACTTTCTTTTGATGGGAAGTTGGGAATAACTGGTGGACAGATACAAGGTAGATTCTTTTTATTCTTGCATTGGCAAACAGGCATTTCTGCTGACTATCTGTACATTTTCAATCCTTCTGTAAAGAAACATAGTAGCATAAAGTGAGGAGAACCAAAGATATAAAAGGAATGAAAACAAAGACCAAATGAAATTTAGATTAATAGCAATTAATAAAAACATTTTTGACCTGTAATAAAATTGATAAAATTAATTAAACTCTATCAAATAATATCAGAATAAATATGCTTTTAAAATAAAGAGAAAATAGAAAGAGCAAAATGACCTCAAATAGCTCTTTAACTTGCATGAGTAGTAACTTTTATTATTTTTTGGAAATTAATATGGAGCTAACATAGAAATAGTATGCCAATGAATTAACAATCTAACATAAGGACACTTGGTCAAGATTCTATAAATTTAATTTAGTCTTTTACTTACTCCCAAAGGGTGTGAACCAGTTCCTCTGGCAAACTTATGGTGGCACAAGGGGTTAAGTCTCAGCACTATGAAGCTATTAGCAGCCACTGCAGCACTAGTTCGATATCTGGTCAGGGAGCTGACCCACATGCACAGCAGACCTCTCCTGTCTTGCCTGCTGTTCCCATCAGCAGTGTATTTCAGTCAAACCACCTGTCTGTTCTCCACTCTGTCTCTGGTAAATCCTCTCACCCCCACACCCACACCTCTGACCTTTACCCCAGGTATGCATAAATAAATAAATCTTAAAAAAATAAAAAAATGAAAACAGTTATGATACAACAGTTATGATACAGTTATGATGTAGCTGCAGCAGCAACATTATTACTCCCAAGTACTAGGCTTAGAGCTGGTATGTCTCTGTGAGGACACAAATGTTGTAATGCTTGTCTTAGATTATTTTCTTCTTGCCATTTTTTTTAAAGATTTATTTATTTGTGCATATAAGAACTGGGGTATAGGCCGGAGGTGTGGGGGTGAGAGGATTCACTAGAGACAGAATGGGAACAGAACAGGCAGATCTATTGATACACTCTGCTGACAGGAGCAGTGGGTGAGACAGGAGACATCTGCACCATGCGGGTAGCTCCCTGGCTGGCTGGGGATGGAACTTGTGCTACAGAGGCTGCTGATAGCTTTTCAGTGCTGTGCTTAATCCTTTGTGCCACAAGGGAGGCCCTCTTGTTGCCATTTTTAAAAATTGATGTATACCAGTTTAAAAGGTTTGTGTGGTAGTGATTTAGATTTTTCTTCTATAATTTCTAATAAAATTTTGAAATGTTGGTTGATTGATTAGACATTAAAATATTTTCTGTAACTGTATATGTGGTGATAGAAAAGTTATTACATATACTCTTGTGGTTTTTCACTACTGAACCACATTCTTGTCAAAGAAAGATTTTCACATAACTTTTTCTGTTGATTTCTTTGTTAATATTTTGGATTTTTTTAAATATGCAATCATGGGAAAATATTACAAAATAATGTATCTGTGTAAAATTATGTGGTTTACATGAGCTTCCTCATCCTTTAAGGACTGAAATTATTTGATGCTTTCCTTTGAAAGTGCTATTGACAGATGCTAAATATCATACACTATTTTGAGTTACATTTTCTCTCTGAAAATTGTTAAGATTTAACTTTTGATCATTGTCTCTCTCTCCACAATTGTAGTAGAGGAAGATATTGCTTGAGATTAGTACATGATAAACTAACCTCGGAAATGAAAACAAGGATGCCGATATCTTAGTCCGTATGGTATAGTGAAAGACTAGAAATAGCAATACTATCCGAAAGTTCTACCAGATTCTGGGTAAGAAATATGAAGTTTAAAAAAACTTAAGGAATGATTAGTTAGTTATTTGAAAATTAGTGGTTTTTTTTTTTTTTTAAGATTTATTTATATATTTATATAAGCACTAGGTACAGTCAGAAGCGCGGGAGGGTGAGATGATTCACCAGAGCCAGATCGGGGAACAGAACAGGCAGACTGACGAAATACACTGCTGAAGGGAGCAGCGCGCACGGCAGAAGAGGTCTGTCGAGCCATGTGGGACCCTCGCCAGCGGCCGGGGATCGAACCAGCGCTGCAGAGGCTGCGGGCAGCTTCGCAGCCCAGTGCTCAACCACTGCGCCACCAGGAGAGACCCTGAAAATTAGTGGGTCTTAAGGAGATTTTAAATTAATTACATCAGCCACTTACATTAGATGGTTATTAAGTATGGTATATTGCTTTCTTCACTAATCATGTAAACTGACAGCAATATTTACATGAAATCTGATGAATGTTTTTGAATGAAAATGAAAACTAACTTATAAACCTTCTTTAAGGTATTTGATTATTTCTGATCTATAGTGTTTAGATGAAGTTGAGTCATAAAGACCACGACTCTTTTAGTAACAGCACTATTTTCAGTACTTAACATAAAGTCACAAAGTAGCAACTCAATAACTTGAAAATTATTTTTGTCATTTAATAAAATAAATACTACTATCTCTCTTATCATATAATCAAAATGCATAAGTTAAATTGAAATCATTTTCTAAAGTTAATATTTTCATAACTTGAAAAACAAACTGGATTAATAAAGGGACATGGTGAGTTTTCCCAGAATCCTAGACAATCCCAGAATATAATAATGATAGAATATAAAGTGGACTCGACAAAAGAAGAACAGGCAACAAGTGATCATTACTAGTTGATGGAGTGGCAAGGAATTTACCTGAGTGAGACCAGGACAACAGGAATACCATATATCCAGGACAAACTCTATATTCCCTGAGAGAGTATAACAGAAAACACCCTAGAAGATTCAAAGGAGTTTTCCATGTTATTTTTAAGTGAAGCCAAATGGCTTGGTGTGTGTAATTTTAAGTGAAGGTTGATTTAAGAGTTACCACCCATACCCACTGTGTCACTATCTTAGAATATGTGCCCTCTGGAACAAACAGTACTTTTCTCCTTTTTTCTTTTTGTTGGCAATGCTTAACTTTGAGAAAGAGAACAGGAGAGCTAAGTGCAAAGAAGAAAAACTTTTAAATTCTCACTTGAATGTACTCAAAGTTCTGCTTAGAAAAAAATGAACGAAAAAGCTAATAGGAAAACAATTTGAATTAATCATTACTGTCAAATTATCAATATTAAAAAGATTGTTCTAAATGTTTGGTTGAAAAATATATGTGTATACAATATAAACACACATAGCTATAAACACACATACACATGCTTTCCTGTCTTAACAACTACCTCCCTTTAAATATATCACTGTTTGCTTCCTCTCCACCCTCCCCCCCACCAGATTATAGATATTCCCAATTAACAATGATTCAACTTAATGAATTTTTGACTTTACCATGGTAGAAAAGTGATACACAGTCATCAGAAACAGTATTTAACATTTTGAATTCTGATCTCTCCTGGACTACATTTATGTTGTATTATTCATATAGTAATCCTGGACAGTCACAAACAGGCTGAGCTCAGTCAGTCAGTGATTTTGAGGGCAAACAACTGACAATCTGCAAGATACTCACTTTCAGTACAGTAGTCAATAAATTTCATGATACATTCAAAACTTTATTATAAAATAAACATTTTCCTAGATGATTTTGCCCACTGTGGGCTAGACCAGTGAGGATAACTTATGGTATTTGTTATGTTAAGTATAGTAAATGTATTTCAACATACAGTATTTTTAATATTTATCAGGATGTAAAGGCGTTGTAAGTTCAGGAAGATCTGTATATTCATCTTTAGTAAAAGAAAGTAATTAACAGAAAGTTTAAGTTATCTACTCATGTACTCATATACACTAAGCAATTTCTTTCCTTTCCATTTTCTCAGAATATTCAAATTGTCTTCTTTGACCTCCATGATCAAAAAAATAAGTATTTACTTCCTGCCTGTATAATTACTACTTTTTTGCTCTTTACCTTCTTCCAACATGCCCATACTACTTGTTTGCAGCTCAGAAGGGCAGCTTTTGGGTTCCTCTACTAACTCTGCACTCTACTTTGACAAATGAGTCTGTTTATATGGCCATAATATTATTTCTTGTAATGTTTCACCAGTCTCACCTTTATGTATTATTTCTCTTCTTTCTCACTATTGCAATCATCCTTCAGTTTTATCTCAGTTTACATTTATATAGAATGTAATGTAGAACATAAAGTAAGATAAACTGAAGATCAACTCATTGCATATTCTGTTCACACACATATATACATACATGCCGCATATATATGCCATATTTCTACAAATAATAAGAGGGATGGTATATAGTTGGAAGATTTTTAATGCAATTTTTACTGAAATTTATTCAGGGGAAACAAATAAATCACTATGGCTCATATATATTTTCAAGAACATATTTGAAAGGACTACAGTGAGCTTTCAAAATTTCTCTAAAGTTAAACCTGTTAGAGGGAAAACTAGATCTTAAATCTAGCTTTAAGTCTAATTCTAAATAGAATTACCATTCTTTTCCCCAGAAAAGAGAACATTCCTATAAACTTTTGAAACTCAAAATGAGAATTCATCAAACTGAAGAGGATGTAGCCGGCAGTGGGAACCAGTGGAAGGTAAGCAGAGTTCAAGTTCAGAAATAAAGAAATGTTGAGGCAGTGAAAAGAAGCAGTGATAAATCAAGTAAATAAATTTACTAAGTCTAGAGGGAACAGTATTCTTAGTCATTCAACCTTCTTGAACATTTCACTCAAGCTAACCTGCCCCCACTTTAGGTTGTTTTCCTGTAGTCTTAACAATTTTCAGATAATTGTTTCCTGCACAATTATGTCAGACACTAAAGATAGACTCTCAGCCCTAGCATTAAAATAAAACATCTGTTGCAAAAAAATAAAGCTATTTCTTTTTCCTCACAAGTAGAGTTAAGATCTAAAGTAAGAGATTGGAATGTGTTTCTTGTTTTCATATAAGAAGTAGAAACAAAAATAATGTCCTACTGGAATAAATGGATATGTAACTATAAATAATGAGTCATTACATAAAATTAGATTGTAAAGTTTCCCAATACTTTAAGGTTGATAAATAGATTCCTTGAAGATTCCATTGAACAGCATGTAGAAGGTTATTTGGCAATGACTAATAACATATTAATTATCCATTTACTAGCCCATTTAATCCTTATTCCTCAGGGAAAAGTCTATTCTTGGCACAAATGGCATCCACTAGAACATTGTAAACGTGTTAGAGCCATTCTAATTTTCTGACCTAGAAAACCAATATGACTGAGGAAAATTGGTTCATATGTATAACATACATCTTTAATAATCCATAAGCCTCAGGCTTTCTTTTTTAATGGAAATGGGCTTAACAAATTCACATAAATTCATTTTTTAATAATTGTATCATTTTTTTAAAAAAATTGAGGTGACATTGGTTACATCACTCTTATGACTTAGGGGTATAGGTTGTTCTTCCAATCTTCCATTTTGGTAATAATAGTCTCTTCTATATAATAGAGAGAGAGAGAGAGAGAGAGAGAGAGAGAGAGAGAGAGAGAGAGAAAGATAAAGATATAATTCTACCAAACTAGGCATTTTCAAAATTGTTTACCCTGGATAATCCATGTGTTGTAATTAAAGTTGTACCTTCTTTCAGCTTCTCAGGTCATTTTTGAAGCACTAAAGCACAAATGCATAAAGTTCCTGCATATCAGTTCACAAGCAGAAATATGCAGACATGTTCTTCTATTATGGTCACATATTAATTGTGGGAGAAAAGTGACTATGCACTGGTTCAGTGTTTCCTTTCTACTTCCCTGCTGCTGAGTGATTTTAAATGGCAATCTTTTAGGCCTTTCTGCATGGACAATACTGAGGAACATGTGGGCAGAGTAAGATCTAGCATCTTCACAGAATTCTAACTTGAAAGCACTACTCATCATTCGAGAGTTAAGCAGGTGAGTGCTGCACTTATCTCTCTGCCACCTTCAGTGATCTCTTGGTAAGACATTTCCCTTTTTCACAGATGTGTCTGCTTACTATTTAGAGAAACGATCACCTATGTATTCAATTCACAAAATATTCATTGATGGAGTATTGTAAGCCAGATAGTATTTTAGGACTAGAATACACTAGAATATAAGATGGTGAGGGGAAACTTCATGTGCAGAATTCAGTTAAAGAGGGGAGAAAATAAAAAAAAAAAAACGAATAAACACACAAGAATGAATAGTGCTCTGCTGAGTAATAGAATGCATTTTTTATACAGACAAATTGATACTTATATTAGGAGTCCAGATTATTCTTTTGTAAACCAAAATCTGAATACTAATAAATAGCTAACATTTAGAGAAAATAATCCCACTCACAATGCACAGACTTTATGAAGGCCAAAATTGTGGAAGTAGTGTACCAACATTGAAAAAAAATGTCCAAGGTGGCTAACACATGATGAGTGTATCAAATATCTCTTATACCTTTCACCTCTTTGTCCTCATATCCTGCCTTTTATTACAGCTATTGCTGTGGTAACCCACTTTGCATAGATTAACCTTGCCTTAGCTTTCTATTTAAGCTTCATCACCAACTCTTTCTTCTCGAAGAGAATTTTGAGGTGGTGATATCAGACCCTGCATGAAACTTTAACCCTCATGTATATTCATCCAGCAACAGAAGGTTGGGACCTACTGGATGGAGACTCTAAGCCTTTATTTATTTTTTTGCTTCACTTAAAAATAATACAAAAACAAAAAAAAATCATTCTTCTCTTAACTCTTTACCTCTGTAACCCTCTTTACATTAAGCTTTATTTTATTCAAGACTTGGGGAATAAAATAGATTCTGAAGCTTGAAAATATGTTTCAGTTTATTTTATTTTACAATTGAGACTGCATCTTCCAAATAATTAGTCTAGAATCTGATGGATTTTTTTTTTTTTTTGGCATTCAAGTTTGGAGCATCAATTAGAAGAAAAAAGCAATATTTCATTACATATTTCAAATTAGTTCTTTACCTAGATTAATAAACTACATATCTTCTTATCTGAATAAGGTAGAGCTAGATATACTATGTCATGAGAAATTGGTAAATACAGATGTCTGTCACTATCATCTCTTAGACCCTCTCATCATCAACTGCATCCTGGGTGCATGAGGAACATGGGTTGAGATAAAGGCATCTTTAGAATGAATAAAATTATGTAGGAATTCAGATAGCTGGAGGATTCTGTGAAATGATGACTTAAACCATTTGGTCTATAGACAATTGAGGATATATGAGATTTTTATGCTTTCATTTGTTCTTGGGATTTGCCACTGGTTTTGAATATTAACAACTTGTTTCAGTTACTGTGCTTAATTTTCTAAATTCACTATGCCACTTATCCTTTTCTTGATAATTTCAATGATAGTATTTCCTGCATTTTATATTTAATTGGTGTATAGCTCAACACCCCAAGTGTATAAAGAAATAAACATTCAAAGGTAATAAGTAGGAATATAAAGCATTATATGACAGCTTTATATTTATGTTAAGAAATAGTAAAGAGAGAAGATTCTAGTATTGTTTTAGATGTTCCTACTTTGCTCATGATTATAAAGAAAATGGAATCAGGAAGAAGACATATCCAAGAATAAAGACTATAGTCTAGTAAGAGAATCTCTTGTTGCCTATATTTCAGTAAACTAATTATAGTAAAGGAAATACCAGAAGTTTAGAACACTGTATATATGGTATAATTTCAGACATGGAAAGTAGTTAAGAATGGTAATCATCATTTTATTCTAAATATTTATATATAAGGATGGATTGATAAAATTAAAAAAAGCAAATTAAATCAGGTAAAGAGTTCTAACATAAAAAAATATAAACACAATTCAGCAAAGAACATAATGCATCGGCAATGTTGTTTACCTTATATCCCAGTAATATTACTTGACCAGTGCCCTATAATAAGCTAGTATCATGTGGTACTTCCTCTTGATGCTATGGATGTGTTGTTTTTGTTTTTGTTTTTGTTTTTGTTTTTTTGGCCAATGACATAACTTTTATCACACAATATAGAAAAGTCAGAGGCTGAAATAAAATAGATGCTGAAATAAAAGTATTGTGTTAGGCTATCATCTAGCAAGATTAATTTTGATTGAGATTAGGTAAACCCTTGCTAGCATTATACTTGAATGATATCTAATGCATAAGTTACCATTAAAATGTGGTATATAACACAATGGTATAATGTTCATCTATTAAAAAAAGGCAAGTTTTTGGCATTTGCGACAACATGGATGGAAATGGAGAGAATAATGTCAGGCAAAACTAGTGAGAAGGAGAAAGACAAACACAAGATGGGTTCATCATATGCACAACACAGAGAAAACAAAGGGTCAGAACCAAACCAATGACAAAACAGATAAGTCTACCAGATGTGGAGGGGAAGGGTGAAGAAGGGAATGAATGGATTATGGTGGGTACCTTGGCAGTGGGTGTGGTGGGGTAACATGCATCCTATATCTCTGAAACATACTAAATGTTGTAAACCAATTTTACCTCAAAAAAGTAATAATAATAAACAAACAATACTCATATAATTTCCAGTAAGATTCTATAAGTTCTGTTTTACCCTTTAGATTGGTTGATTTCAATGAGGGATCATTAGTTTTGCTCTATTGCCCAAAGGTATCAGAACATTCCCTTTCTCAATAGTATCCAACCAAGATATTCTAATCATAATCCTTTCTTTGAAAAAAAAATGTCAGTGACATTGCAAGCCAGGATCCATCATTACCCCATTGGGTCTTTATGAGGATAAAGCTTTCCTTTAGACTGCAGATGGCCTTTTAATCATATAATGGTTCAGATTTGTCCAACTAAACTCTGTTTTCAGACTTTACACTGCAAGAAGAATTCACCCTGGGCCCCTTATTTTATTACCCTATTTGGCTATATAGATCAAAGAGCTACAATAATAATGTGAGGATTTCTATTACTTTATATAACGACACAATTCTCCTACAGTTCTTGTGATTTCAGTACCTACAGAGATTAGAAAACTCTTATTTTACTGTTGTCATTGTGCAATTTTAAAGTACAGTTTTATCCTTATTATGGTATTTGAGCTATAAAGTCTTTAATACAGTTGAACATATTTATAAATCTAATTTTCCATAAATATTATTAACAAATAACCAAATTAAATAACACCATACATATCATAATTTTATAATAAAAGCTATTTTTTAGTGACCACTATTTCTGCTACTGATTTTTTCCTCCAAACATCCTAGAAACTCACTACTGAGTCACTTCTCAGTGTCTTTTGCTTCATTATTTTCTCCCTTTTTTCTGTCCCTTTTATTAAAACAGCAGAGGTCTGTTGCCTCCCTACCACCCCATCCCTGCTTGGCACTGCTGCAGGGATTTACACTTTAGTAAGTTCAAAGAAAACAAGAAATATAAGGAGAAGCCTTGGGTTTATATAGATTCTTTTGAAAAGCTCAAAGTATGAGAAATCTCTCACACAGCCAGGTTAAGGTTACAAAGTACAGAACATGAAATCTCTGTATTTTTGTCAGCTTGTCATTTTTTTTCTGTACAAATCCAAAAGTGCCTTATTGAAAGTGGTAGCTACATTATCAGTCAAGTTGCCATCAGGAACAGATTAAAACTCATAATTTTCAAAAAAAATTTAATAAAGAAATTGTTTACAAAAGTAAGGGCAACCTTAAGTAAAATAATAAGGGGTACTAGGTAATCAGATATCAGTAAGTATGTCTTTACTGGCCTTAAACCAAAAAAGACCACAGGAGAAAAATGAACTCAGTGAGAGTAGGAACCACAGAGTAGCAACCATCAAGAGGTAATGTACAGATGAGGGGACATAGCCACACCAAAGTTCTCCAAAGCTACGAGTGTGAGTAAGAACTACCCACCCCCTTTCTTCCAATCCTTCTCTGTGGCCTCCCATTAAGCCAACTAGCTATAAGTCAACCCACATGAGAGCAAGAGTGATGTAATATGCAGAGGTGAGTCTTCTGCAGCACAAAGAAAGGTAGAGAATATTGTGGAAAAGTGCAAAAGGGAAAGGCTCATTTGTGCCTTTTGCCATCTAGATTTTTACTTTTCCTCCTTTGTTAAGTAGCTCATCTTTAATAGGCAGTAGTAGTAATTCTAATAAATTATCGTGTCAACATGGGATGATGTCAATTAAGTCATACTGTCCCCCTAAACTATAAAAATATATTAGCACAAAATATTAGCACCAAAAATCTCTGTATGTCAGTTAAGAGAAAACTGGGGGAGGAGAGGTATAGAATAGTGATTTAACAATCAAGTTGATATGCATAAGAGCTAAGTTGTGAGGGGATTCACAACAAGTGGAACATAAGAATACTGGTATAGATGAGAAATGATAGTCCATTTCTTTCATTCAAATGCATGTGACACTATTCTACATTCAGGTATTTATTTATTTATTTGAAATCGAACTTCATCTATGCCATCTAAAGGAGTATGGATTGAGTGATGGAACACATTTCATATAATAAAACCTCTCCAATGTATTGCTTTCTTAACCCTTCACACACATTGGACAGTGTTACAGTCCTTCAACTTTATTGATGATATACCAATATTTAATCTAAACTTCAGTTAACCAATGAAGCAAATTTTGATCAGAGAACTCATACCAATTCATTAATTCCAAGTGCATGACTTAGTAGATTAAATCATATCAGATTTTATATTCTTTCTTTGTATAACCCTATTTTCGAACCCAGTTCTAATATTGTTTCCCAAAGGCAGATAACACAAAAGTTAGAAAGATGTTATAGTTCCGTTAGTGTAGATGTATATTTTCTTTGAATCTAAGCTTAAAATACTTTCTCTGGATCATGCTGGAGCTTAACTCTTGTTCAACCACCTGGATCCAGCGATTTGTAGGGAAAAATGATTTTTGAAGAGAAAAGAATTCTCTTTGCAAGTAAACTGATAATGGGAAATCATTTTAAAGTCCTCTTGAAGGAAAAGACGTTTCCTCAGATAAGGAGAATTGGCTGGAGATTTAGGTTATCTTTTTTTTTTCTTTTTAGAGTCTTCAACATCTTCCCACATTTCAATATCCTGAGTCTCAAAAACCCTTTGTCTGCTATGATATGAGACTTAGCATTTACTGGCATGGCAGCTCTGCTGTCTGCTTAGTAAGAATTTTATTCTCCAAAGATACATTATAGAAAATGTGTTTAGATTTGAAATATTTAATCAGAGAATCCATATATCTAAGAAAGTACCACTGAAATCCTTAATAAAAATAAAATCAGAAAATGTTAAAGTATAAGATAAACAAAAAGGAGTTGTTTTTCCTAATGGTTTATTCTAATAGATTTATGTAGGTTAATAATAAAACCTAGTAATTACGATGTGAGTGAATTGTAAAGAAGTGGTGCATTTTCTGTCACTTGAATATAAAGTGTACATACACATATACATTCATATGTATGCATGTAAATATGTATACATGAATGCATGAAGAAAAAAACAACTGTAATCTCTGTTTAGGAAATACTTTTTGGGATATGGGAGTGAAAGATTCATCCTAGTGCTAAGAAAAGTCATAGCAAGTGAAAAATATAAAGTCTCTCTTAACTATTTTCTCATAAAACAATTGTAAGGCTGATAATTTTTCATTACTGTCGCAGCTCAACAGCTCTTGAATTTTTGATTATACAAAGCAAAAGGCACCAGAGTTGGCTGTTTATCTCTCTTCTAAGAAAATGTGATCTATTTAATCTTCATCACAAAGTCCTCTAGATCAAGTTATCCTGATAGATGCTCATTATACTAATCTTGACCTGTTGTTTCTGAAGATGAAGTGTTGCTCCATAGTCTCCGCCTTTTCAAAATGCCACCATATCCACGATGGTTAAGTATCCCATAGTATTATCCTTCTTGTTCTGATAACTACACCATTCACAGAACAACCACTACTGAATTCTCAGAGATGATATGAATGGTATGAATTGATATGATGATATGCATTATCATATCCATGATGGTTAAGTATCACATAGTATTATCCTTCTTGTTCTGATAACTACAACATTCATAGAACAACCACTACTGAATTCTCGGAGATGATATGAATGGTATGAATTGATATGATGATTTATTTATTTATTTATTTATATAAGCACTGGGTACAGGGAGGGTGAGAGAATTCACCAGAGCGGGAAACAGAACAGGCAGACTGACGAAATACACTGCTGAGGGGAGCAGCGGGCGGCAGGAAAGGTTTGCACACCATGTGGGACCCTTGCCGATGGCCAGGGATCGAACAGGCACTGCAGAGGCTGTGGGCAGCTTTGCAGCCCAGCGCTCAACCACTGTGCCACCAGGGGAGGCCCTAAAGAAACTGATTTTTTCAGAGACTTGGTTCTAAGGAAGTATTGGTAGTCTAGAATATTGTGTACAAAGATTTTGTGGCAAATTAAAATTTCAATTTACAGTTAGAAAACTATTTAAAGAGGCCAAGTTGAAAAAGTTGGACATGGAAATGTGTTTAAGTTTTGGGAATACATAAGTATTCCCAAGTGGGGATGTGTTGCGTAGTTCCAGGAAATGATTCAAGCTGAGGCCCAGCTAGCTGTCTGTGTGAGGAGAGAGGAAAAAATTGGCAAAATAAGTTTCCAAGGAAGAAACTAACTAAATAAATCCTCATGTCTAGGAGCTAACCAAGTGGACATGGGTTTAAGGCAATTTTCCAAGCTATACAGACACAGATTGTTAATTAGGACAGCAAAACAAAAGCCATGTAATATGAGTGAAGAAAGGAAGCAAAGGAACATGGCCTTTTAATAAAAGCATCCAATTGACAATGGCATATAAATTTGATCTAGAACAAAAATTACTTTTTGGACGGTGTATATTGTTGATAATGAAAAATCTAAAGCCCTCCAACTTCAGGTACTGAGTTGGCAACTATAGGGCAAGACTTACATATTTTGGCAGGATTAAAAATTTGGAATGCAGTAAAATGATTTCTGCTAGTCTTGCTTATAAGTGTGTTTCTTTAAATTAGCTAAGACAAAAATATAAAATTGTATTTTTGAAAAAAATATGAGAAATATATATTTTCTAATGATTCTTTTGATAATTAGTTGATAGATGAAAGCATGCTGTACTAAATTAAAAAAATCTAAATAAACTTCAATTTTATCGTTTTCCAGGGTGCAGCAAAGAAAAAAATTAATAATGTTAACTGAATTCTTTTTTCTTAAAAAAAAATGGTATATTAAATGTACAGTATCCTAATAAATGCTTATGATACTGTTTAGTTCACAGAGTTTTAAGGAAATCAGAAACTAAACTTACATAGAAAAGTTATAAAATTTTCACAAAATTTTAAAAAACTTAAAATATATTTGTAATTTGAACTTGCAAAATTAAAACTGTTTTTGAAAGTTACTTATTCCTAAAAAGTTAAGTAACTTTCAAAAACGGTTTTAATATTTGATCTACAGATTTAACCTAAAGAACTCTATAATTTAAAAGTAAATTACCTATAAATAGGCATAGACATATACCTTAAAATTAGAATATATGTGCCACTGAATATTTTCTTTTCCCATGTTTTTTATAACCATTGTTGCTATCAATGAGGACATAACAAGTGTTATGTGTAGAGAGACAGTTAGTAGCAGTACCACTTTAAGCATAAGGAGATTATTTTAAGTGGGTGTGAAAAAGCTAGTTGATCTTCCTCTAAACTTTGAAAGTTTTGACTTTATGCTAGCATGCATTTGGACAGGCCTGAGGCAGGAGGCACATGTGAGAGCCAATATCAGTCATGAGATAAGTGTGAGGTAGTAGCTCCTCTGTGCCCACCTGTGACTATGCAGGTGCCTCTCTTTTTCTTTTCCTAATAAACCTTTATTTTAAAATGTAAAAAAAAAATAAAGTATGGGTATTAGAGAGAAGATACTATTATAGAAAGAAAAGATGAATTTCCAGCTTGGCTAATACAAATTTAATGTTATATAAAGCTTACTAATTTTTATATACACGATGTGAAATGAATTCCACACAAATTGTTTT
The DNA here is from genome assembly GCF_014898055.3 of Talpa occidentalis. Taxonomy (NCBI): domain Eukaryota; kingdom Metazoa; phylum Chordata; class Mammalia; order Eulipotyphla; family Talpidae; genus Talpa; species Talpa occidentalis. Next base: position 16,736,435 of record NW_023604861.1, read on the forward strand.
CAAACATTTTAGGACTTCTTTACTATACTGATTATTAATTTATGAAATAAAAAAGTATAATAAAGGACTAGGACTTTAATATTCTATAAGTTAAAGGATAAAATATGCTCTACAAATTTTGTGCATGAATGACTTTTCATTTGAATATCTTTGAACAGGGATTGTTTAGAATAGGTAACTCAGAGAACATGACTTGATTTCCAAGTTTGAGGTTGTTCAAGCACTCAACCACATAGAAAAGTGTCTAATTATTTCTTACTTACATGTGCAATGAGATTACTAGGAATGTGAAACTCAACAGCAACAAATAAAAACATTTCCTGAAAGTGAAGTAAATGACTAACATTCTTGATAATGAATACATAGTTATTTAATTTGTTCTTGATTTAGCTGTGTTGAATTCAGCAGGAAGTTGTTAAAGCACAGTGAAGTTACAGTGCACACAGATGGCTCAGCTTGTGTGCACAGACATCTGTATCCATCCATGGCAGCACTTTGTTCTAATTACTTTCTCAAGATCTGAGTTTCTTATTTTTCATGTAAAAAATGCATTCATATTTGTCTTAAACTTTTGGAATTTTGTTAATTAAATTACTTATTCTACTTCTACAATAAAATCACTTTAATTTAATTTTAATTAATTCATTTGATCTTCACTTCAATCCAGCTAGGTAATTACAAAGAGTTGCTTGATATATATTGATACATTATGAAATTAACCCCCAAAGGTAAAATTATTTTCTTAATATTATTCAACTTATAAATTATAAATTAAAAATTAAAATCAAATTACTTAAACACAAAATTGTGGTAAATATCTTGGGATAGATACCATTACGTAAAAATAAATCACTCTGTCCTAAAATTAAATTAATATTGGTTAAAATAAATCAATATAAATCCTTTAATTAATTTAAAATACTGATCCAGTATATTTACTTCTCACTATACTTCCTAATTTATTTCAGTTTTCATGAATCTATCCTTGCGCACTACCATAACATGTATCAATGTGTGAAAAGGAGAGTTCATTTTTCAACAAATGAGATTCTTATAAAGTTAAAGAATGTGCCGTATAAATCAGGTAATTCACTATGATAATCATAATCAGTATGGACAACTTGCTTGTATTTCCTGTGACTTTGCTTATATCAAGCAGAATTTGGTTGACTATCTATGTCCAAAATAAAGTTACCTACAACATCAATAGAGCAAAGAACTGAATTCAAGATATCAAATCTTCAATTTAGATAAAATAATAAATTTTTAGCCACTGGAATTCCATGGTATTAATTTAATATCAGAAATTAACTTTATTTTTTTGACTAGGAAATGAAAGTATTTACACCAAACCTATTAAAGTGCTAAGTGGGTGCTGTATTTCACCTTATTGCATATTTTTCTTTGTACAGGTTGAAGAATAAGTAGTTTGGGAAGTAGATTGGAAAATCTTCTATGTGAATTTTAACTTTGAACAGGAGAAAGGAATATCCAGAGAAATTGCCTGAATTTATGAGAAAAGCATTGGAGTAGAGATCAGGGAAAACATATCATGGGAAACATCAAAGGTTAATAATAATCCAAGAAAATAGATAATTTACATTTCTTTGATATAATTTTCATGTTAATTATGTCTTCTTATTCATGTTTGTAATTTTTCCCAACACCATAGAATTTTGGTATCTATACAATTTCTGCAGGCATATTGACAAGAAAAATATACTAGAAAATCACTTCTAAACATTAGATTACATGGATTTCTATGGAAAGTTTTATTAACTGTATTTTTTCTTTTGGGTATACAAAATAGTGTTTATCATGCTAATGTCATGTAACACCGTTTTAGAACATTTAAAAATAATTACATTGGGGCTTCCCTGGTGGCGCAGGGGGTTAAGACGCAACCTGTGAAGCTATCTACAAGCCTCTGCAGCATAAGTTTGATCCCCAGTTGTCCAGGGAGAAACCCATATGGTGCAGCAGACCTCTCCTGATTGGCCCACTGCTCTCCTTAGCAGTGTACTTCATCAGTCTGCCTGTTCTGTTCCCTGCTCTGTCTCTGGTGAATCCTCTCAACCCCCCAAACCTCTGGCCTGTACACCAGCTCTTGTATGCATAAATACTCTTAAAAAAAACTAATTACATTAAATGAACTTTCTAGGATGTTTGAAATATGCTATAGTAAGATTTTTATTTTTTTTTTAAGATTTATTTATTTATTTATACAAGCACTGGGTACAGGGAGGGTGAGAGAATTCACCAGAGCGGGGAACAGAACAGGCAGGCAGACAGACCGAAGACACTGCTGAGGGGAGCAGCAGGCGGCAGGAGAAGTCTGCGCGCCATGTGGGACCCTCGCCCAGTGGCCGGGGTTGTAACCAGCGCTGCAGAGGCTGCGGGCAGCTTCGCAACCTAGCGCTCAAACGCTGCACCACTGGGGAGGCCCTATATTAAGCATTTTTATTGCACATTTTCCTTTAAATTTCTCCTTACAAGCTTAACATGCTTCCAAAATTATTGTCAGAGTTGGACAGTGGTAAGTTCTTTAAAGATGTTAAATAAAGGTTGATTAACAAATATAACAATGGTCTAACCAACAACAACAAAAATTTTTCCACAAAAAACTTTTCTCTGAGTTGCTTAATTTTCCCATATGATACCTGATTTTGGATTTCCAGGTTTCAGAACTGTGAACACTTAATTTCTGCTATTTATAATCTGGCTGGTATATGGTATTTTGTTACAGCAGCCCAAATATTTAAGACAAATGACCTCATAGTAAAAATAAATAAGATTCCTGTTAATTCATAATAATTTTTAAGGCATTGATGTATTAGACAAATAGATATAATTAAAAAGGAATTATTTATTTGCATTAATAGTGAAATATTTGGGCCTCCCCTGGTGGTGCAGCGGTTGAGCTCTGGGTTGCCAGGCTGGCCGCAGCCTCTGCAGCGCCAGTTCAATCCCTGGCCACCGGTGAGGGTCCTCAAAAAAAAAAAAATTAAATAAATAAATAAATAAATAAATAGTGAAATATTTTATGTCTAGTTAGTTCAATGAAAAGTAAAGGTCTTGGGCCTCCCTGGTGGCACAGGCAGTTGAGCACCGCACTGTGAAGCTGTCCGCAGCCTCTGCAACACCTGTTCGTTCCCGACCAGCTGGGGAGATTCCCTCATGACATGGCAGACCTCTCCTGTCTCGCCCACTGCTTCCCTCAGCAGTGTATTTCGGTCAGTCAGCCTGTTCTGTTCCCTGCTCTGTCTCTTGTGAATCCTCTCACCCTCCCGCACATCTGGCCTATACCCTGGTTCTTGTATAAATAAATAAATCTTTAAAAAGAAAAAGAAAAGTAAAGGTCTTAAGAGATAGTGCATTAAAGCCATTGAGAACTTATTAGAGTCTTAGGATCAGACCCAAAATTGTCTTCAAATAGAAAACATGCAATTTTATTTTGCATGTTTCTTCCACACCCTATGCAATTTCATTTAAGTGTTATGTTGTGGCACTTTTTACTGAAAATTATAGCTACAATAACATTAACAACTACAAAATTGCAAAGTATCATCTTTTTCACTAGTATTATATTCTAACAGCATGTGAAGTAATCAAAACATTAAGACAGCATCACATATCTGAAAGTGTTTGCAATTCAATTAGGAATTCAAAACAACCATATATCACAAATTCCTTAATTATAAAGGATTTTATTTGTGCATGATCTTAACCCAGAGATCTTCGGGATCTTAAACTGTCAGCAGATTATCTGCAGAGACAAAGGTCAGGTCAAATTTTATTTTAAAATATTGTGTCACTTACTATGAAAATTTTCTGTCAAACTATTTACATGAAGCTATCTTGTTAAGATAATGCTTCATTTCAAAGAATGTCGGGCCTATGGGATTTTTTACAGGACATTTTCCAGGAATGTATAATTTTAATCATCCCTAAACAAAAATGTGCAACATAATTTCCCTTTGAGAAGAATTAATGAAAGTCTATTTTGACATTATGATTACCAACATCTGTCCTTGTTTACATTCATCTCAGCTTAGTACAGAAAATGTCAAAGAAAGAATGTAGGGTTAAAATTATGTATCTTTCAGTTTTACTTTCATTGCTTAGCACAAAAGGATATAAAAAAAAAAAAAAGAATTGCACTTCTTGTGTGGTAGAAGTTTGCCTAATGGATGTATAAAACAAACAGAGCTGAGAGGAAGTGTTTTATTGCCCCATTCTGGACCATATGGATTTTTGTTGGTCCTGTTATTATTGGTTTTTGTTGTTGTTTTTGTTTAAATGATGCTTAATTTGATGTGTCTGGGACCTCTCCAAAATTTGGATTGTACCAATGCAAAACTTTGTCTTAAAATATACTGCAGAATTTGCTTAATCTCTTGCCAAGCAAAATGTCACACATGTTTGGATGGCTCTGAGAGGCCAGAGAACTGAAAATATTGTCAATATTTTTGTTAAAACATTTTCGCTTCTTTTTGTTTATTTAAAATAATAACAAAAAGAAAATAAGTAAATATTTTTATGATGAACAATCACAAATTGCTGGGGTTTATAGGGTTAAAAGCTCAATCTCTTTTTACCTTACAAATAAAGATAATAGATTTTAAACAAATAAAAAGAATTGAAGAATGAGAACCAAACAATTAAAAGCTTGAGCAGATAAAAGGACCAAATAATTATTATTGTTGAAATTGCCATAAAGCTCACCTGCAACCATTAAAAACTAATTATAAATGTTAAAAGAATACAAAGATTAATCATAGTCTAATACTGTAATAAATAACAGCCAGTGCAGACCCATGTCCTAAATCTTGAAACAACCTACAAACTCAGAGTATTAAAAAAAAAAAACAAAGGCCACATTAACCATTGATACTTTCTAATCTCACCCCTACTTCTCCACAAAAATTCAATAAATATGCCCTTTCTACTTTCCATACTATAACTAATAAATTCTTTCACACACACCCCCATGGCCCCAATGTCCTTTCACAACCATTTTCTTCTTCACACACCATCAGCCTTATTTAATTTCATTCAAATTAAGAAGCTATTGTTTTTTTATTCCAGACTACTTATAATATTGAAGTATGTCCTTTTATTATCAATATAGGTAGATCTAAACACTCAGTTTGTTTTTATTAGATATAATTATATAATTTTTTCTTGATCTATATTTCCAAAACCAAATTCAATTTTTAGATTCTTTTTATCCCGGATAAGTCCACAATACAAAGCATAATTTACCCTAGTTTACAATATTTGTACTTTGATCTAGAAGATTCTAATGACCGTATTTTCAAATGTATATTATTATTGCACTTCTTTCTTTTTCCTGGATTTTGAGGGCTCTCATTCTGCTTTTTAATGAGTAATGTTAAAATGTAGAAAAGGTAATTTTGGGGCTCCTTTATTGAATTCAATCAATTTATCAAGATGGCTATGTTAAGATTTCATGCACTAATTAGTCTAAATATAAATAAACATTTCTTTTCTATTTTACAAATGATATGTTGGTGCCCTCCTTTTGCAAAATAATATATAACTCTCATACCCCACAGCATGTACTTTTCCTCTGTTTAATCTAACATTGTTTGCCAGAGAGTTTAGTGAAGTCAATACTTTGTGTTTACATTTCTCAGTCTGTGAACATATGGTTAACAGCTGAGAAATGTTGATCAGCACTAACAGCAGAACAGCAACATCAGTTTCACCTAGCAGCTTTTCAGTTCAATTAACAGGGTTAGGATATAGCCCTAGAAATTAAATCAGAATCTACACTGTGGCAAGATTTCCCAGCATAATTTTGAAATTCCTGACTTAGTACATATTTTTTAAAGGTTTATTTAAGTGTGCAAGAGCTGGGGCGTGGGCCAGAGGTGCAGAGGTGTGGAAGGATAAGGATTCACCAGAGACAGAGTGGGGAGCAGAACTGGTGAAGTGATTGAAATACACTGCTGAGGGGAGCAGTGAGCTAAACGGGGGAGGTCTGCTGCTCCATGTGGGTTAGTTCCATGGCTGGCGATTGAACTCATGCTGCAGTGGCTGCTGATAGCTTCCTAGTGGTTAGATTTAACTCCTTGCACCACCATGGCATATATTTTTTAGGATTTGATATACTTGATTTCTAAAATTATATCAAAGGACTTCAGTGTTGCTGGCCTTCTATCAGCTTTGTAGCAAGAATGTTAGTAGCTATGGTTACATTTCATTTACTATGTAACTGTTTCCTACAGTTAACGTTACCATTTTTTTTCTTTTTCTTTTTACATTAAATATCTGTCATTCGTTCAGCTCTCTACTGAAGAATCATCTTTCCCTTTATTGTCAAATATAGTAAATAGTAGATGTTTCTCTTTCAATTTTTGGTTCACTTTAGGAGAGAGGCACACACATCCAGTAATATACCCAACCCCTGGTCTGATTTAGAGAGCTGATCTCTACTTCCAACAGCTATATTCCTGTGTCACCCTTAACTAGCATGAGGTCAGATGTCTGAGCTACAAAAAGGTGTAACTCATTAAATTCAAGTTGTTTAAAAAATTCTTTTTTAAATTAGCTATTTCAGATGTTTCATTCGTATCCCAGTGAAAGTTAAAAAAAATTGGAGTTCAGCTTTATATTATTATATAAAATATCTCCCAAGATTATATTATTTTGGCAGTATAAGATATGAATAATCTCAAAATATCACAGAACAAAAAAAAACTCAACATTTAAATAGATTCTAATATGTATGATTAACACTTTTAAGTTCCAAAAGGGTTAAATTTTTTTTTTTTATTTATAATTTTTTTATAGAGGCATGTTTTATTTATTTATTTGTTTGTTTCTTTGTTTGTTTATACAAGCACTGGGTACAGTCAGAAGCACGAGAGGGTGAGAGAATTCACCAGAGCCAGAGTGGGGAGCAGAGAAGGCAGAAGGACCGAAGTACACTGCTGAGGGGAGCAGCGGGCAGCAGGAGAGGTCTGCGCGCCATGTGGGACCCTCCTCCAGTGGCCAGGGAGCAGCCATGGATTGAACCGGCACCGCAGAGGCTGCAGGCAGCTTCGCAACCCAGCGCTCAACTGCTGCGCCACCTGGGAGGCCCAAAAGGGTTAAATTTTATTTAAAAAAGTTACAACCTAAATGGGAAAATATGTAATCAAATAGTCAGGTCTTTAGTATGTAGTCCCACTCAATGATACTTCCATGACATCATCCTGACCCTCAAGTAGCCAACTAATCAGGTGAATATATGTATACAATTATACTCATATTAGTATTTATATAAATATTTTGTGTATTTAGAGTAAAACTTTGAATTACAAATACACTTAATAAAATTCAGGAGAACTTCATTGTTATTGGCGCATTTGTCTATTGTCTATCTACCAATCTATTTTATTAAACATGATTATATGTTCAAATATGCACACAAAATCACCGATAAGATATGAATTACACTGCAAAAAAGTTATATAACCCATGTCTACTGTCCAAATATATACTTATGCCTGAGATTATAAGCTGTGTTTAGCAATGGTTATAGAAGAGGTGACTGATTCTAATTTCTGCTACTTAGAGGGAAAACTCTCTGATTAGCAAAACAACTCATGGGAACAGCAAAGTAATTTAAGTAAAAGGAAAAGAACATAAAGAAGAGTACAAATATAAGAAGACTAATTACTCTTTGTTATTATAGCTGCTGATATTATTATTATTGTACTATTTATATCAGTAATGTCTTAATTTTAAGAGCCATTTCAGAGTTACAATGAATTTGAGTAGAGAGAATCCCCATGGACACCCAGCCCTATATAACATTTCCTTTATTACTAGTATCTTCCAACAGACTAGTATATTTGTTGCAGTTGATGAATCCATATTGATCATATTTTTATCAACTAAAGTTCAAAATTTATTAAAATTTTCTCATTTTATTATTTTTTCATAATATTTTCCCATTAAGAAAATAATCCTATTCAGGAATCCTACCCAAATTACCACATTTCTTTTAATTGTCAAGTCACTATCCCCACTTACTTGGATTACAGCATCAGCTTCATAATGGGTCTTTTTGCTTTCACTACTGCTGTTTCTGCTCCTATACTATAATATCACTTTAAAAATGGTCACAGTCTCTATACCCCAGTAGATAAGGCATATGGCAAAAGGTGAGTTTGGTTCATCAGCAAATCCTAAGCACTTGGAATAGTGTGTGGCACTTCCTAGGCATTCAGTAAATAGTGGTCTAACCCATCTCAGTAATTAAGGTCCTTATGTTGAACATTTGTTTTTTTCCAGCTTAATTATGTTTGTCATGCAATTTGGCACAACTTGCAACAAATCTTTACAGTCATAACTTTCTGTTAATATATCCAACACAGAAGAACATTTCTGTGTTCTTCCATCTTTTACAAATTTCTTTTACCTTTAAAGCTTCTTTCCACTTCTTCTAACCATCATTAAGACTGACTTTTTCCTCTGCTTTAAGTTGATTGAGTATTCTCTCCTATTTTTAGTTAACTTTGGCTGGTCCAAAATCTTCAAATACTGGGAACGAAACATTAAAAAAACAAACAAATTAGACAAATGCTATGATAAAGGTTTGCTTATCAATATCCTTTATTGTTTACACTTAAAAAGTAGGCATTCTCAAGTAAGAGTTTTATGAATTTTTATGTGGTTCACTGATGCATTGCATTTTGAAAAAGTTTCTGAATATAACAAAACAGTAAATCTCTTATACCATAAGAAATAATTGAGATGGCTCCACCTGATAAGATATGTCATTCTGTAAGCACAACTTTAGTATATTAATCTCTATACAATATTCCCTTGATATGCAATATGACATCCCACTGTGTAAAACTTCTACAACTAGTGCCAAAAATTTATGGTATGTTCATATATTCCAAAGTTGATAGACATTCCACTAGTATGCATGAACTGTAACCTCAGCATGCTTCTCACTGTCAATGAATCTTTTGAAAATAAAATGACTATTTTTGACAGAGGGCAATGAAGCAGAAAATAGGCAGATGCCATGGATTGTATAATCAGTACAAGGGAGATTCTAGCTAGCATTCATTATACATCAGACAAACTGATAGGGTGTTCAGTGGTTAACTTTAATGTAATAGCAAATCTCAATTCATCTGTCTTGAAAGTCTATTAATACACAGGTCAACTGTTGCCCCACATACATGCAAAAAAAATGACAGTTGTATAGTTGTTATTGATTATACTTCAAAGCAAGAGCTAAAGACTAATAAACTACATAAGATTTATTTAATTTGACATGACAATATATATATATATATATGAGATTACAATGCAATAATACATAGCAAGTTTCAATCCACAGAAGAAACCTTTTTCATGTACTTAAAAAGTGGTATAGTCTTTCCTTGATATACATATATTATCAAATTAAACCTATTTTCATAGTACTATATTTTCATTGAAAGGCATTAATTTTAGAGACAATAAAGCAAAAAGGTTTTTATTGTGCTGGTTGTTCTTGGTTTTCTAATTTCCCTGGTTTTCATCTTTTAACATATATTGAATACTCCATCCAAAATGTCTAATGTAATTTTCTTTTAAAACCTCTAGCAAGGCTATATATATGACTAGTAGTTAATTGTCACTATGTGAATTCAAAATTTAAGTTAAAATGTGAAAATGTATGCAAAGTTCAAAGTCTTTAGATCAATGCATTGAATTTTATTATAACGCCACTGTTATTATTTTAAGGGTATAGTAACAAAGTACTGGGTAGCTTGTAACAAAAATGTATTGTCTGAAAAAGATCAACAGAGCCATCCTCCCAGTAGAGGTAGTAAGAAAAGAATAATTTCATGCATCTCCTTTAGTTGTTAGAGCCCTCAGGCATTTCTTTGTATGTTGCTACATCACTACAACCTTTGGTCTTCACAGTATCTTCCCTCAGAGTCTAATAGTTATTACCATAATGAATTGAAATATCTTCATTGCAATTAATTTTCAGGAGTTAAAAGCATGACTAACAAAATATATAAAATGAATATGTGTCAAAATTTACCTTATGAAATTAATGAAGGAAGCAGAGGAGGTTAAAACTAACTCAAAGGACAATGTAAGAGGAACTGAAGAATCCTAGGATAAGATTGCTAGCTTAGATAATAAAACTGATTATATCCTATAGGGCAGCAATACCACAACATTTGGGGCTAGCTTTTCTATTAAATATATATGATGTTATTTTATATATGGATACCTTAAATAATAACACACTAAGGATTGTCATATTAACCATTCACTCTTTCAACCTAAAATAAAATATATTGGCAAACACATTATTATTGGTTTTGCTTATATGATGATGAAACAATCAGTTACATTTACCCAAATGTTTCATCATATATACCTGGAAATAGATATTAAACTTTTATTTAAAAAAAGAACAACTAGTAGAATAGGAACAAACAAGAAAGTAGAACCTGCTATACAAGATCATACACTGGTTTCTTAAAATCCCATGTTATTTCTCTAATCAATATGGACTGCAGCTAATGTATGATTTTGTGTTCTGAAAATGGATGTGCCTTAAGTCAATTATGGTAGTTTGTATATAAGGGCAGTGCATTGTAAAAAATAGGCTTGTAATTAAATTTATAAGTCAATCAGTGATAAAGAAAACTTTCAATTTGTTGTTTTAAATATTGTAAAACTGACTCTCATTTATTTTTTGTAATAAAAATGTGAATTTCTTTTTTTTTTAATCAAATCTAGCTCCCTTAATACAAATCAGCAGCCCAAAAGTCATAAACATGTTTTTTTTTAGTTTAAATTTCATAACAGTGCTAATATATTTTTTATTTAAATTTTATTTTTATATTCCCCATACAATTACAACCCCCTTATTTTGACCCCAATCCCTCCTTTCCCTGCCCCCCACGCCCCACAGAGTGTCTCTTGTTCATAGTTTGTTGATTTTGATATTTTCTTTCTTATAGTTATTCTTTTTCCTGGTCCCTTATTTAAGTTTTCTAGATTCCTGCTATGAGTGAGACCATCCAGTATTTTTCTTTTTCTTTCTGGCTTATTTTGCTGAGCATGATCCCTTCCAGTGCCATCCATGTGAATTTCTAATCTGCATTTCTAGTTCAGATTATAGAGAAGGGATATCAATTAAGTATGGTAATTATTAGGATTACTTTAACCATTTAAACAGATATCATTTACGTATAAATAAAATCAGGTTTTTGAAAATAAAGCTGACAGATAATGAACATACTCAGCTGATACAAGCTGCTGCTTCAAATGAATCATGCTATTTTCTATTACATTCTAGTTGAATCCAGAATTAATTTTTTAGCAACTCTAGTTTTGACCTCTGTAAAGATTAGCCAAACCTATGGACCAAAACAGTTTATATTCCAAAATGTTTCCAAGATTGTAATATTATAACTAGATTATAAAACAAAGGAACACAAATTACTTGGTCATTTTATAAATTTTTAATCAGTCAGGTTGATACACAATATTAGCTTATGATTTAATAACCCAGACTTTCCTATAAGCCAGGTGAGCTTACAGTTTTTGGGAATAGAGACTGTTATGGGTAAAACATCAAAAAGATCAATATTGTTTTAAAAATTTCTAATACCATACCTGTATTGGAATAAATCACTCTTAGTATATTTTTTTTTACATAGACTTGAATATTGCTAATGCCGAGTTTATTATAACTCTGAGGTTTGCATTCCCTTCGTGAAGCACGCAGTAGGCTGAAATAATTTGATTTGTTGTGAACTGTAAATAGCATACAGTTATTTTATTGCACTGTTGATATTTTAAGGATTCGCATATGTTGCATTTTCCTTTGAATGTTATCCAATGAGACTAGAATGAGGAAAATATCAGTGATTTTGACTCTCCAGTCATATCTGTGTATCTCCATATCCTGAAGCACAAGCACACAAAAACATTCCACAGCCTATTTAGAACAAATTTTTGATCTGCAGTTATCAGCTACAATGAGGAATTCTTTATGCTGATTGGTTTTATAGATATTGGACATCCTACATCTGGGATTTTTACTCTGGCTTCTATCCCAAGTCATTAGTCAAACAACCAAAATTGAGTGGGAAACTTCATGTAAGTAAAGTATAAAAACAACAAAGGTAGCAGTAAAACATGACATGGAAATTTCTGCCTGTTCAAGACCCTCTGGAATTCAAAATGCCCATGACCAATCTTACATCTTAATTGAATCTGGGGAGAGACCCCTACTGGTTTTGGGAATTCCACTGATACTGAGAGGCACAGTGAGTTCTGAGATTAAAAACATTCCTCAAACTTTCAAATGTAAACGCCTACCTCATTGGTGAACCCAAGTGAAAATAGATTATTTTACTGTTTGCTGAAAAAAAAATCAAAACTTTAAATCTCATATTATTATTTTGCAGAGGGACTTGTCTGTGGGACATGTTCTCAGGAGGTCCACTGTGACACAAATCAGACTTTCAATTAAGAGCAATTCTGATCTAATACAACTTCATTTCTTTATTACCACTGTCTGTCCACACATTATACAATTAAGTCCTCAGTTAACATCAGAGATAGGTTCTTGGAAAATAAGTGAGATGACATAAATTAAACCAATTTTACCTGTGGTTATTTCATAAGAGTTTTAAATGTATAGAAACATCATCAAACTTCTAAATAAAGACCCATGAGACTTCTAATATTAAACAATTATTTATATTCATTCATTTTCCAACACACTTACTCCAGTTCAAGTTCCTTAGCGGCCAGAGACATCCTAACATGGTCACATTAATAAGTACTTGTGATTAGAACTTCAACATAATTTGGGGGAGGACACAATTCAATATAACACAGTCCCGCTTTCAATAGATTCAGAGGATAATTAGGATGAAAATTTGTTGATTATGGGGACTTGATAATGCTCATTTTTAAGTGTGTATATAATCTATTTTCTTATAGTAATAATTCATCATGTTTTCATTAAAAATATTTATCATAGTGTTTTCAGATCTTATAACACAAATCATTGACTGGAAAATGAGAATTTAATCATAGGCATCACATTAATACAAAGAAAATCATCCTAGCACTGCTGTTGCTGTATCTCCTTGTATATAGCAAATTAAGCAATGCAAATGAATAAATATGCACTAAAATAAAAATACAGAAAATGAATTTTGAAATGTTGTGCTTCAAATTGTGTGCCATACTGTTATTATTAAATGTCATTTAAAAGAATAATAATTTTAATAAAAATATATCCATCTAGATCTAAACCTTTTATTTTACTTTGTTCCAAAATCTAAGATTTGTGCAATTCAAGAAACACAGAGAAACATACATGAATTGTCATTATGGATTCATTTTAGTGAGAAATAGAAAATATCCAAAGCAAAAGTAATAGAAAACATGCACATTTATATAATTACATAAAAATGAAAAGATTAATTTTAGATAAATTCCTAAATTTGCTGTCATGTTGAATGGAAACAAATAAGAAAACAAAACTTCATATTGAACTCATGATTATCTCTGAGCTTATAACATAAATGTGATAGGGTACTACTATTAATTTAGCTTCTGGGTGTCCCATTTTTTCCCCCTTAAAATAAACACAAAACCATGATTACAAACAATTTTTATTTTTACATAAAAAGAGATTTTGGAAAATATTTTTATGTTAGAAATGACATACTAATATTAATTTCAAATACAATTTTTAATTCAGCATATCTTCTCATTTTTTTCTTTTAAAATATGATCACTGTAATATATGCAGGCATGAACATTAGGTTTTATATTGTGATTGAAACAAAATTTATTTTGATTATGAGGTTTACATATACACATATCAGTGTGTGTATGTGTGTGTGTTTTCTTCATTGTCACAGTTTTTTTTTCCTACCTTTTTTTAGATTGTGCAACAGGTGATTAATTATGGATTTGTATACAGACAGTCTGGATGCCTACTTAAAGAGAGAACTTAGAGGGACTAAGAAATCACATTTATCTTTCCCATTGAAGAAGTGTCAAACATGGGTCTTCCTGATTGTGCAAGAGGTTAAGTGTGTGCATTATGAGGCTATCTGCAGCCACTGCAGCACTAATTGGATCCCCAGCCAGGGACATGACCCACATGGCTCAGCAGACCTCTCCTGTCTCTCCCACTGCTCCCCTCAGCAGTGTATTTCAGAAGATCTACCTGTTCTGTTCCCCACTCTATCTCTGGTGAATCACCCCCTGCACCTCTGGCCTGCACCCTAGCTCTTATATGCATAAGTAAATAAATCTTTAAAAAAAAATGTGTCAGTCATTGAAATGAACGAGACACAAATTAATCAATGTTATTTAATTTTTTCCTCTTCTCTAACTCCCTGTTTTAATTCAATGTCTATTATATATTTACATTACACTACAGATATGTCTTATATAAAGTGATAGAAGCACACAAAGATGCACAACTAAAGACAAACATGCTAATATGTATTAGCCATTTGTCAAATGAAATAATTAAAGCAAACCATTGAGTATGAGACAACTTTTGATTGCCACGTATTATATTCTATTTAAGTTATGCGAAGCCCTATGAAATGTGACATTTATAAAACTTACATAAATTTAGGTAATATAAAACAGAAGTATAGAATCATAAAATCATACAATAAAAATTATCAAACAAATTTGTAGCTGAGAATAAAACCCTTATAAAAATAGTTGCCAGAGTACCACATTTTTACAATTTGAAATATTTTATAAGCCCTATTAATGCCTAAGGATAACTCTCTCCAATACAGGCTAGCATCAGAGCTAAGAAATGCAATCATATTTTAACAATCACTTTCCAAATTATTTAAAATTCAACTGCACATAGTATTTCACTTCATGCATTTTAAAAAATACAACCTAATATTAGATATGATACATTTATTACATAATTTAAAATACTTTACTAAAGAACAAAATCCCAGGTCCAGACAGTTTCTTTCTTTCTTTTTTTTTTTTTAAGATTTATTTATTCATGCATACAAGAACTGGGGTACAGTCCAGAGATACAGAGGGTGAGAACATTCACCAGAGACAGAGTGGGGAACAGAACAGGCAGACTGACTGAAATACACTGCTGAGACAAGCAGCAGGCAAGGCAGGAGAGGTCTGCTGCACCATGTGGGTTGCTCCCTGGCAGGCCGGGGATCGAACTCGTGCTGCAGAGGCTGCAGAGGATTGCTTCATAGTGCAGTGGTTAACCCCTTGCGCCACCAGGGAGGCCCCCGGCGGGCCCCCCAGACAGTTTCACTAATGAGTTCAATCAAAACTTCAAAGATGAACTTATACCTATACTTCTCAAACTCTTTCAAAAAATTCAGGAAGAGGGAATATATCCAAACATACTTTATAAGGCCTAAATTAGTCTGATCTTGAAAGCAGACAAAGAAATCATCAAAAAATAAAACTACAGACTGATATCTCTGATAAACATACATGTAAAAATCCTCAGTGAAGACTTAGCAAACTGAATTCAAGAATACACTTTAAGGATCATAATCACGATCAACAATGATTTGTTCCAGAGATGCAAGTGTGGTTCAACATGTGAAAACTGATCAATATAATTTACCACATAAACAAAAGGAAAAATTCTATGACCATATGTACTGATGCACAGAAAGGTTTTGGCATGACTTAACAATCATTTATAATCTAAACCCCTAAAAAAGGTGAGGATAGAAAGAATATGCCTCAATTTAACAGTCTCAGAGAAAATACACTAAAGGCTAGAGACTCACTATTCAATTCTCAAAATGAAAGTGAACCTTTAGAAGATGAATACTTTTCAATTCACCACATATAAATAGAAACAGAATTTTCATATTCAAGATAATAAATAACTCATATGTTAATAGGAAATACTTGGGATTCATGTCTGAATGAACCCAAGTTTGTATAACAAGAACTTTCATTTAACAGGGTTATACCTTAAACTGTCAAATACAAAACATAGCATACACTTTTTTTTATGAATTTTTTATCAATAGATATATATCCAGACACTGTCAAACAGAAATAGTTTCCTAAAGATACTATTTTTCCATTTAGTATTGATTTTAAATAAATTGGAAGAGAAAAGTAAATACAATCTTACATAAGTGGGCATGTAGTATCACCAAATTGCTTGGATAATATCCATTAGCAAAAATAGACCAGAAGACTACTTCATTTCACAGCTGTATATCTTTAGAGAATTTATCTGAAAAAGTATCTGGTAAATTGCAATAACAAAAAATGGACAAGGTAAAATAGACTTCAAGGAAGTTCCAGTGAATGAACACTTAGCAGATAGCTACAAAACCCAACAGATGAGATTGTGGGCAATAAAAAAGTCAAAATTACTAACAGTGGAAATTTTGAAAAAGCATGTGTATATATATTTCTACCTGACCATCTTAGAATCACTATGAAAGATTTTAGTATCTTCATTTAAGTAACCTGAAACTTCTTTTCAGATGATCAAGATGATGATAGTAATAATAATATAACAATAATATTTAAAATTAAGAAAGTTTAATAAAGTTTGTTTCTCAGACCTTTACACTGCTCAGCATACCTCTCTAACATAATACTTTCATGTAAGCTTCATTTACCAACAGTGAATCTTAATCTGTAATCCAAAATTTATATAAACGAAATGAAATGCTGTTAGAAATCCACCTAGTCTCATGACATATTTAGAACATGCATTTTGGTATTTGTATATTATTTCAAAAATAAAGTCAATTAAAAGATGGTGAACACCAAATTTTACAATTTGGTGAGGTGAAATAGATGAAAGCAGGTTTCTAACTCAAAGTGAAATATTGTCCTTAAATAAAATATAAACACATCAATTAATATACTTAATGGTAAAAAAAACAAAAACAAAAACAAATATCCCTGATGGATGAACGTGATTTGACATTATTTATCATATTTTCTTAATTTTGTACATTATTGATGATTTTGTTTTGTTTAATTGCTTTGCCTTTTGAGAAATTAGTTATAATAGGTTACATATAAGGTTGTAAGTAAGACATCGATCCCTTCACTTTGTCAATTTATGCCCTTATATGATAAAAACATAATAGATCAACTGGAATACACTTTCACTGTGACATTCACATCACATTAGTTACATGTACATTTAGCAAACATTAAACAACATTGAGAGACTGTAGGCTTTTAGTCTAAGTGCATTTCTCTCCTTGTAAATTTGAATCTACTCAAATCTGATTTAAGAATGTTATTTAAAGATAGACTAACAAATTTCCACTAAAATTTTGATGTAGAAAATTAAATTTCCTTTCTTTCAAAAAGTACTTGGTATATATTATTTAATGCTAGAATCTAGGCTGATAATCTCCTACTACACAGCCAAAGAATCATACTGAATATGAGTTTCAATGTTCCAAGCATCCTCTAAATTACAGGAAAACAAAAAAGTTTGTAGATAGGGAGGGACTTTACCCCTACTAATCCATCTGCTACTAGGAAGAGAGATCCAAAATATTGTCATATATAAAACTTTCCACAGAAATAAGTAGTCTAAACTCTCTTTTCCAATCTCTCTTTGGAAAGCTGTCATCATTTTCTCAATAATATCTATAAATGAGTTGCAAAAAATTAGACAAGTGGATGAACTGCTACATCATTTAAAATACCATTCTAACAGAGATGCTAGAAGCATTGCAGCTCAATTTTTGGAAGAGATCATTTTTTAGATTTACAGCATTGTCAAAATCTCAGAGGGCCACAAAGTAGGAAGAGGAGATGATAAAACTTCAGTACACTATGATTATCCAAAAGAAGGACACTACATATTGGGCAAAGAACTGTTCAAAGTTAAAAGCTAACACAATAGGCATGTCAGATTTTAACACATATTCCCAAATTAAAAAAAAATAGAATAGGGGGGCGGAGCAACATGGCGGCAAGGAGACGCTGCGAGTAAGATCCCCATTAAAAAAAAAGTTAATAGGGAGGAAAAGCGGCAGGTCCCAGTGAGAACCGGACACGGAAGATAAATGGGTGACGCCAGCAAACTGCCCAAAGAAGAAAGTTGCCATAAAAGAGGACTAGAAGGGAGAGAAGCGCAGAACCCTGCTCCCCTCCCCCGCCCACAGAGGCGGCACTCTCCGACCGGCAGAGAGGAGGGAAACAACAAACTAAAACGACCCACAAGAACAAACGACTCAGCAAGCGGGACTGTGAGTGGAAAGGAACTACTGCAGCCACCACACCCCGTGAACGGGAGCTGTGGAGAACCCTGCAGGATCCACCTGGGAGGTGAGCTCCGGGCGCCATTAAAGAGAGACCCCGCCCCCGGGGAGGAGGCCAGGCCCAGCACACAGCCCCGGGCCGCCCTGTAAGCCTGTGCGGAAAAGCGGTGCGCTGGAAAAGCAGGCGCGGATCGCGGTCAGGATTGCGCGGAAAAGCGGCGCGCTGGAAAACCAAGTGCGGATCGGAATCGGGATCGCGCGCGGAAAAGCAGTGCAGTTGAAAAGCAAACGCGGATCCAGATCACAGCTGCCCAGGTCCCTGCGCCTGCGACCTAGGCTTGCGGGGAGACGCGCGGAGGCCCTCACTGAGTGAGCAGGAACCAGGCGCCCAGGCACAGGAGCGGGATT
This sequence comes from Talpa occidentalis, assembly GCF_014898055.3. Taxonomy (NCBI): domain Eukaryota; kingdom Metazoa; phylum Chordata; class Mammalia; order Eulipotyphla; family Talpidae; genus Talpa; species Talpa occidentalis. Next base: position 16,755,130 of record NW_023604861.1, read on the forward strand.
CAAAAGGCGCCATTCCCACGCCACTGAACTGGGCTACAGCCTGAGTCCTGGATCAGAGGGCTTTGGAACTGACACCCGGGACACGAAATTAGGGGCGTGGGTTCCCCACGACGGTGGGGCACAAGGCAGACACAGCACCCCAAAGCCGTTGAGGTTTACCCTACCATTCCCGCTCTATTCCCTGTCCCACGGGGTGGAAAATCAGCTCCCCAAGGGCTCCAGGAGGGATCTCTGGCGCCACCTACCGACTTGAAGCCAGCAGAGGCGCCTAGAGGAGCCAGTGGCCAGCTGGGGAGTTAGCCCACGCCGGGCCCCTTCCGACCAGTAGTCTGAGCCCACAGGGGGAGCGAGCACCCACAGCCGGGGCAGACCAGGCACGCAGAAGAGTGTGCCTGAGACCGGACGTGCAGGGAGTGTGTCCCACACACCATCTTAGAACAGGGACATTTCTTCAGTAAAGACTACCTGCAGAAGGCTTCCTCAGGAGCCAGAGGTGAGCGGGGGAAGTTCGCCCACGCCAGACCCCATCTGGCCTGCAGTCCAAGCCCAGAGGGGGAGCAGGAACCCACATCTGGGGCAGACCAGGTGCACAGGGGAGTGTGTCCCCACATCGGCATTTTAGAACAGGGACCTTTCTCCAGTAAAGACTGCTTGAAACTGACAGATGACTCCTGGAGGAACCAGAGGAGAGCAGAGAAGCTCACCCAAGATGCCGGCCAGTCCCAACTACACAGTGTCCCAATGCATACGGCAAATTAGAAAACAGACAGTAGGGAGGAGAAGAACCACACGCAACCTAGCAACTCCCCAGGGAAAAAGCACACCACAAAAAGAAAAGCAGCCCCCAGATTGCAACGACAGTAACTTGGAAGAACTTCTGAGCCTTCCAGAAAGAGAATTTAAAATTGCCGTGATTAAAAAACTGACAGAAGTCATAAAGGAAAACAATGATAAGGGAAAAATAATCAACGATCAGAAGAATGCAATTGAGTCCCTAGAGAGGGAAAACAATGGTCAGAAGAATGAAATTGAGTCCCTAAAGAGGGAAGTAAAAGAAATGCAGGAGATCAAAGAATTAATGGAAGAACTAAAGAATTCTGGGAAAAGCAATGAAAGCAGAATAGATGAAATGAAAGAACGAATAAGTACTCTTGAAGACACAGAAATAAAAAGAACCAAAACAGAAAAGGAAAGAGAAGTACGAAGGAAAAAGAATGAAGAAAGACTTCGGGAACTATCTGACTCCATGAGGAAAGGAAATATAAGAGTTATAGGAATACCAGAAGGAGAGGAGAGAGATGTAGGAACAGAGAAAATATTCAAAGAGATAATTGAAGAGAACTTCCCAAATGTGAAGAAGGAGCTGAAAATTGATATACAAGAAGCAAGAAGAACGCCAAACTTCCACGACGAAAGGAAAAATACAGCAAGACACATAATAGTAAAGCTCCCAAGAATCCAGGACAAGGAAAAAATAATGAAGCTGACAAGAGGGAAGAGACAGATAACATTCAAAGGAAAACCAATCAGGCTGACATCAGACTTCTCTGAAGAAACACTACGGGCAAGGAGAGAGTGGAGGGACATAGTCAACAGACTCCAAGAAAACAGATGCCAACCAAGAATTCTCTATCCCGCAAAGCTCTCCTTCCTCTTTGAAGAAAGAATATGGACCTTCCCAGACAAACAGAAACTCCGGAATTTCATTACAACTAAACCCTCACTCCAAAAAATACTACAAGGAGTCCTAAAGCCAGAACCTCAGAGGGATGAATAACAATGAAAGAAGGCCAAAAAAAAAAAAAAAGTTATTAAAAGAATAAATAAATAAAATCAAAGGAAAGACAAACACAATGGCAAATACAGATGCTAACATATCAATATTAACTCTAAATGTAAATGGACTAAACTCTTCAATAAAAAGACACAGAGTTGCAGCCTGGATTAAGAAACAAAACCCAACCTTTTGCTGTCTCCAGGAAACACATTTAGCTACAAAAGATAAAAATAGGCTCAAAGTTAAAGGATGGAAAACAATCCTACAAGCAAATGGACCAAAAAAGAAAGCAGGAACAGCTATACTTATATTAGATAAAACAGATTTCAAACTCAAAAGGATAAAAAGAGACCCCAATGGTCACTTCATTATGATCAAGGGGACAATACTTCAAGAAGAAATAACACTCATTAACATATACTCACCAAACGAAGGAGCACCAAAATATATCAGACAACTGTTGTCCTCTCTGAAAACAGACATCAGAGAAAACACATATGTAGTGGGAGACTTCAACACACCACTATCAACAATGGATAGATCAACAAGACAAAAAATAAGTAAAGAAACCAAAGCTCTAAATAAGGACCTAGAGCAATTGGGCTTAACAGATATCTATAGAACACTAAACCCCAAAAAAACGGAGTACACATTTTTCTCAAGCGCACACGGATCATTCTCCAGGATCGATCACATACTGGGGCACAAGACAAACATCAACAGATACACCAAGATTGAAATCATATCAACCATCTTTTCTGACCATGAAGGCATCAAACTAGAAATAAACCATAAAAAGAAGGCAAGGAACTTTCCTACCTCATGGAGATTAAAAACCACACTACTGGAAGACCACTGGACTAATGAGGAGATCAAAGAAGAAATTAAAAAATTCTTTGAATTGAACGACAAGGAGGACACCAATATCCTAAATGTATGGGATGCAGCAAAAGCAGTAATAAGAGGAAAATATATAGCAATAGAAGCTCACATCAAGAAACAAGAAAGAACTCAAAGAAACAACCTCATCTCGAAGCTCAAAGATCTAGAAAAAGAACAACAAAAAAACCCCAAAACCAGTAGAAGAAAAGAAATAATAAAAACCAAAGCAGAAATAAATGAAATTGAAACTAAAAAAACAATCCAAAAGATCAATGAAACCAAGAGCTGGTTCTTTGAAAAAATCAATAAAATAGACAAACCCCTAGCCAGGCTCACAAAGGAAAAAAGGGAGAAAGCACAAATAAACAGGATCATCAATGAAAGAGGAGAAATCACAACGGACACAGCAGAAATCAAAAGAATAATCAGTAACTACTATGAACAGTTATATGGAAACAAGTTTAACAATCTAGAGGAGATGGACAAGTTCCTACAACTCTACAATCACCCAAAGCTAGATAAAGAAGAAATAGAACACCTAAACAGACCAATTACAAGCAGCAAAATTGAAATGGTAATCAAAAACCTCCCCAAAAACAAAAGCCCAGGACCTGATGGATTTACAAATGAATTCTACCAAACATTCAGAGACGAATTAGTGCCTATCCTTCACAAACTCTTCCAAAAATTGAGAAGGAAGGGACAATACCAAACACGTTCTATGAAGCCAACATTACACTAATACCAAAACCGAACAAGGACAACACAAAAAAGGAAAACTACAGGCCAATCTCCCTAATGAACACTGATGCAAAAATCCTCAATAAAATTTTAGCTATCAGAATCCAACAATGTATCCATAAGATAATTCACCATGACCAAGTAGGATTCATTCCAGGGACACAAGGATGGTTTAACATCCGAAAATCAATCAACGTTATCCAACACATCAACAAAAAGAAATATAAAAACCATATGATAATATCAATAGATGCTGAGAAAGCTTTTGACAAAGTGCAACACCCATTCATGATAAAAGCCCTTGAAATTCTTGGGATACAAGGAACATACCTCAACATCATAAAGGCCATCTATGACAAGCCAACAGCCAGTATCATTCTCAATGGTGAAAAGCTGAAAGCAATTCCATTAAGATCTGGAACAAGACAAGGATGTCCACTCTCACCACTGCTTTTCAATATAATACTGGAAGTCCTAGCCAGAGCAATAAGACAAGAGAAAGACATCCAAGGAATCCAAATAGGAAAAGAAGAAGTCAAACTATCACTATTTGCAGATGATATGATAATATACATAGAGAACCCCAAAAAGTCCACAGAAAAACTAATTCAACTCATCAATCAGTTCAGTAAAGTGGCAGGATACAAAATCAACACGCAAAAGTCAGTAGCCTTCCTATACACAAACAATAAATCTGAAGAAGAAGAAATCAAAAAAACCATCCCTTTTTTTATTGAAACAAAAAAATGAAATAGTTGGGAATAAATCTAACAAAAGAGGTAAAGGACCTATACAAAGAAAACTATAAAACACTGTTAAAAGAAATAGAAGAAGACACAAAGAAATGGAAAGACATCCCCTGCTCATGGATTGGAAGAATAAACATTATTAAAATGGCCATCCTCCCAAAAGCAATATACAGATTCAATGCTATTCCAATCAAAATCTCAATGTCATTCTTCAAAGAAATAGAACAATTATTGATGAAATTCATATGGAATCACAAAAAACCCCGAATAGCCAAAGCTCTCCTGAAAAAAAAAAGAAGGGAATGGAGGCATCACACTCCCAGACTTCAAACTATACTACAAAGCCATAATCATCAAAACTGCATGGTATTGGAACAAGACCAGACATACAGACCAATGGAATCGAATAGAAAATCCAGAAATAAACCCACAGATTTATGGTCAACTAATCTTTGACAAAGGAGCAAAGATTATGCATTGGAGCAAAGAAAGTTTGTTCAATAAATGGTGCTGGGAAAACTGGGTCGCTACATGCAAAAGAATGAAGCTTGACCACTACCTCACACCATACACAAAAATCAACTCAAAATGGATTAAAGAACTAGACATAAGACCTGAAACCATAAAATATATAGAAGGAAATATAGGTGAAACACTATGTGATTTGCACTTCAAAGACATCTTTACAGACACATCACCCAAAGCAGTGATAGTGAAGAGAAAGATAAACAGCTGGGACTACATCAAATTAAAGAGCTTCTGCACAGCAAAAGAGACAATAACAAAAACAAAGAGAAACCCCACCAACTGGGAGAACATTTTTGCACCCAACACTAATGATAAAGGACTGATCACAAAAATCTTCAAAGAGCTGATGAGACTCAACAACAACAAAGAAAATAATCCAGTCAAAAAATGGGCAGAAGAGCTAAAAATAAACTTCTCTGAAGAGGAAATGCAAATGGCCAACAGGCATATGAAAAAATGTTCAACATCACTTGTCATCAGGGAAATGCAAATCAAAACTACCATGAGATACCATCTTACACCAGTGAGAATGGCACATATTAAAAAAACTAGCAACAACAAATGTTGGCGAGGGTGTGGAGAAAAAGGAACTCTTCTGCACTGTTGGTGGGAGTGCAAACTGGTCCAACCACTGTGGAGAGCTGTGTGGAGATTTCTGGACCTACTAAACATAGAGCTTCCATATGATCCAGCAATTCCACTCCTAGGTATTTACCCAAAGGACACAGCAACATCAATTCCAAAGAACACCTGCACTCCTATGTTTATAGCAGCACTGTTTACAATAGCTAAGCTTTGGAAACAACCCAAATGCCCAAAAATAGATGACTGGATCAAGAAGATGTGGTACATATATACCATGGAATATTACTCAGCATTCAAAAAAGATAAACACATGCAATTTGCAGCAACATGGATGGCACTGGAAGGGATCATGCTCAGCGAAATAAGCCAAAAAGAAAAAGAAAAATACCGGATGGTCTCACTCATTGCAGGAATCTAGAAAACTTAAATAAGGGACCAGGAAAATGAATAACTATAAGAAAGTGAAAATCAAAATCAACAAAAAACTACGAACCAGAGACACTTTTAAGGGGGTGGGGGTGGGAGGGGAGAGATAGGGGTCAGAATGGGGGGGCTGCAATTGTATGGGGAATATAAAAATAAAATTTATTATTAAAAAAATAAAAAGAAAAAAATAGAATAAATAAGAACAAAGAAACTAAAAATACTGAACTGATAATTACATCCTTATAATGTAAAAATCAAATCTACATTTCCTTCTTTAAACTACCAGTCTCTGAGAATTCTAGATTTAATTTCCACATTCTAGGGCCTCCATGGTGGCACAAGGGGTTAGGGTGCAACCTATGAAGCTGTCTGCATCCACTGCAGCATGAATTCGAACCCTGGCCAGGGAGCTACCCACATGGCACAGCAGACCTCTCCTGTCTCGCCCACTGCTCCCCTCAGCAGTGTATTTCAGTCAATCCACCTGTTCTGTTCCCCACTCTGTCTCTGGTGGGTCCTCTCACACCCCCACACCTCTGGACTGTACCCCTGTTCTTATATGCATAAATAAATAAATCTTAAAAAAATAAAAAATAAAAAAATTAACAAAGATATTAAATTTAATAAAGAATTATTTAAAAAATAAACAAAGATGCTTAAAAATTTAAATAGAATAAAAATTAAAATTAATAATTGAAACAGAATAAAAGTACATAAAATTTTTTAATGATTACCAAATGTGATAGATTAGAAAAACAGCATATTATATAAAAGTCTTGTAATAACTCTATATAATAAATAATAGCAAAACTAATAATAAGATGTCATCTGTATCTGTTGTTTTTTTACAAAGACTAGGTATCACAATAAGGATATTTTTTGCATTCTTGGTTAACTAACCTCCCACCAACCCAGAGTTGATAAGTTGTGTGATTGAGCTGTTTCCTTGTTTCTGTTTCTAGAACCTGACATAGTACCCACAATTCATCTTGCCTCATATTTAAGAAGTTGTTTTTCAGCGGTTCAAATAAATATCAGATTTGAGGTTGATTAAAGATCATGTTGTTCATGTTTAGCTTCAATATTTAAAATCTGAGTTGTCAGGGGTGATAAGCAGGAGTCTTTTTAAACAAACAAGTAAAAAACAGTTTCTAAGTGAAACTGATATGTAGCTAGGGTTAAGAATCATGGATACCGGGCATCAAAAAAAAATTCAGCCAGAAAATAAGCCACCCTGAAAAAATGTTTTATTCATTGGAAAGTGCTGAAGTTAAAGAATAGGAAGCAAAAGAAAACTCTTTTTTTTTTTTTTCATCTGACAGATGTATAACTTCACAAAAATCATTTCACTTGTTTCTGAAATAGCAAAATAATTTCAAACAAATGGTTAGGAAGGCAATAAGGATAGAAAATAAGCAATTATGCAAGCATTTTACATAATAACAGTAATGGTATTCCAAAGAATTGCTAAAAATGAAGAACATGTATTTAGTGTGAAAATTCACCAAAATATTTTTCCATGCTAGATTGGACACTATGAGTTCAACATCTTTGTTAAGTGCAAATGACTTTTTAAAAAACTGTTTCAATTTTAGAGGACAACAATAACATACTAAACAATGTGATCATTACAGCAGAAATAGGAGTAGTCATTCTCACAACACAGTTTAATTAGACATTTATCATCAGCTGGCTCAGGAAATGGGATATAATAACACTGTGATTAGAAATGCTAGAAGTTTTATAGAAAACTAATATTTGAGTAATATATTATGAGTGATATAAAGACATTGAGTCAGATATAATGTGAGCACAGATAAGGAAGCAGAATTAGTGTGTTAGAGAGGTTAAATAAACAAAACTTGGGATTAGACAGATCTGAATTTTTCTCATTTCCCACTTTGGCAAATTAGAGAGCTGTCCATCAGTATCCAAACTTCCTTAATATTATCAAGTTTAGCTGGTTACATGTCCTTATCTAATGTTTTACTTTCCAGTCTGTTTCTTGGTATGAATCAATTATGGCAAATGAGATGCAGGAAACAATGTCTTGTCTTCTTCCCAATGGCAAAAATAGTCACCTTGGTCCCAGAGATAGATGACAAATATGAGTATATCAGATTGGTTCTACTCCTGGAAATCAATTACCTTTGAACTATTCAGTGAGAGAGATAAACATTTTAACTTGCATGAGTGATGAGTCACACTGCCTTTCCTATTGTCTTTGTGCAAGATAAGCAGTTCTATTACCAGTTCACCTGCTTACAAGTTGTGTAAAATTACTTTCTCTCTCTTTCCTTCTCTCTCTCTCTCTCTCTCTCTCTCTATATATATATATATATATATATATATATAAACATCTTAGATTGCTATTATAATTTAGTCATCTTAAAATTTTAGAATTTAGAGGATTAATTGCAATAATGCACATATATATAGCACATAACCACCCATCATATTAAATATGGAAAATGTAAGGGAAAAAGCTTTATCTGTTCAACTTTGTCATTACAAATTTTATAGTAATCTTATCAGTTATAGTACAGACTAATCAAATACATATTTATAGAGCCACTGAATTAAAGACTAGTTATTGTTTCTCTTTCCTACATTACATTTTGCAAGTATATACTAAAAGTGCATACATAATACATACAAAAATGCATACCAAAATCAAATTCCATAAATCTTTGTCCCAGTAGAATTTATTTGAATATAATGTTCAATTATAATTTAAATTAATTTATATTATTGCATTTATGTAATTCTGATGCTTTTGTTGAATCCCTAATTACTCCATAAAAATATGGCCTCTACCATATTTTTAATTGATAAAAATTATGACTTAGAACGACCATCATCTTATAAAGTAATGGTTATATGATATTCTTTCACTTTAATATGTTATAGTTATTATGAAGGGTATACTGAATATGTTAACAAGAAGTTTTTCATCTTTTTAAATATATGATTTATTCAATTTTTAAATTCTATGGTTTCCTTCACATACTATGAAAATGTAGAGACATTATCACATTGATAAATTATAATCTATTCATGGGAGAAATAACAAATTATATAACTTTTCCCTAACTCATACCAAACACATTTGTTTTTTTTTTCTTTTTTAAGATTTATTTATTTATGCATACAAGAACTAAGTACAGACCAAAGGTGTGGGCGGTGAGAGGATTCACCAGAGAGAGTGGGGAGCAGAACAGGCAGACTGACTGAAATACTCAGAATAGGCTGAGGAGAACAGCAGGCCAGACAGGAGAGGTCTGCTGCACCATGTGGGTAGCTCCCTGGCTGGGGATCGAATTTGCACTGCAGTGGCTGCAGATAGCTTCAGAGGTTGCGTCTTAACCCCTTGTACCACCAGGGAGGTCCGTCATACCAAACACGTTTGTAATCACTCCAGGGTTGGCTAAAATGGTAAAAGCATGACTAATATGGAACACCTAGCCCATGGGATGAGGGGATAAGATGAAAGAGGGCGTGGTGTTGATAAACAGCAGCCACTAAATGGTAAGTCTGATCTCTGAAGATAAGCTCAGGAGTCCGTTCAAGGAGAAGTTTTGCCTACCTTGAAATATTTTCCATAATTAAATGCAAATTAAAGGTCAAAAATCCTGGACAATCCAAATACTTACTCTTGTGGCTAAGGACGGAAATTCTGTTTATTTAAATAGAAATATAGTTTAATGCATGTTTGCAACAAAAATGACACATTTAAAATCACTTTACACATTCTGCTCACAATCTTTCAAAGTCAATTAATTCTAAATATTTATTTTTATTTTATATAAGTATCAGCCTATTTGACTGAATTTTTTTGATTTAGATAGTTTTTGGTAGAGAAAGAACATGAGAAGATCATCTAGATGAAAATGGTGATCCTGCGTAAGATATAGGATATATATCTAAAATATAAATTTTTATAATGCATAATTTTATTAAAGTACAACCCAATGTCAACTTTTCACTAAACTTCCAATATAATTTGAGAAAACTTATGCATCAAAAGAATTTTTTGATGTGTAAAAAATTAAATTTCTCCATAAATAGGATAGTGTGAAGTTACATACAATAATTTTTTACCAATATTCCCCATCAATGCACATCCTGGATATTTGGGAGCAAACAACATATGAAAATAAATTGAAATAATTATGAAAATTGATAAGATAGTGTGACTTATCAAAAGAAAATGCTAACAGTATATAAACTTGTTTTGGTGCAAGTGTTAGCACACTCATTGGAAATAGAGTTACTAAGAATTGGTTATAAAGTAATTTTGAAAGTTTTAGACCATGATTTTTGGAGATAAATATGTCCAAACAGTGTGAAATGGCAATAAAATAAATGGCATGAACATCTTTTCAAAAAGATTGATTTTTAGAATACCAAACAGTACATATTTCCTTAAGCTTAGAATTATAACAAAAAAAACTGATTTAAGTACTTTATTTCCTTTTACCATAAATTCTTAGATGAGATTAACTATACTTAAGATTGATGTAATCTTTATTTAAAAGCGCATCATTAGTTGGTTGCAGGAAGGGCTGCTGGACTACAAAGGGAGGAGATATTTTCTAGTTTTAATGCGTTTAAGCAAGAGAAAAATCTCCACAGTTAATGTGAAAACAGAAGTCACTAAAAGCCCTTCACTCTTGAGATGCAATTATTTTGAAGTACTCTAAGTTGGGAGTTACATGATAATGGCATTTGAAGGGAATTTTTGTGTAGCATGTAGATGAGTAAATCAAAACCAACTGGGAGTAAAATATGTTTAAGGTAATATTTTCCTTATCACAAGTTATAAAGCCCCTTCCAATCATTCTTTTTTTGTTGTTGTTAACTAGAGAAAATAAAGGTTTTGTAAGCACTCTGCATGTTCAAAAGTCTATACAAATTATTATCCTGTTAGATAAACAGTGTACAGAAATGGTGTGCAAAGACTTGGAACTCCCATTGTCAAATACTATTATCATCATGACAAGCATTTAAATGACAGCATTAGGAGATAATTAACATATTCCATAAAAATACCTGGGAGCATACAAGAATAGACACAACAGTATAACTAAATAAATTGTGCTCTATTTTCTTAACAAACGATTGTCTAACTAAAACAAATTGTGCTCCATTTTCTTAACAAACAATTGTCTTTCTATAATGTGGTAACAAGCTGGGGGAAATGTCTTATATCCTAGATATTTTTAATATATCTTTAGCATGAAGAAAACCAATATTAGACAAAAAGTCTGCTGGTGTGCTAGTGGTCCAAGATGTTGGGATAGCACCTTGGAATAATCACTTCTTTTCAAAATGGAGACATTTTGCACCCTTGCAATTATTTTCCATGACTTTCCATTTGAGTGATATTTTAACTATTTTAGAACTTCTTAAACAAATAAATCTACCCTTCCCCATCATTTTGAAATGAAAATGAAGTCGAGAGATTAATTTTAGGCAGTGCATTTTTATGTATTCAAAACCATGCACTAACACAAGTTATAACAAGGACAGAGACGCTACTCAACTTTGTTCAGTGGACATATAAAATTCATTAGTGTAAGGCAAATGAATGAAAGACACTGGATTCTGGGGCACAGGAATAAACACTACCAGGTATACAATCTTAATGTTAATAGATATAACTTTCCATGAGAAACTGAAATTCTGGAACTTTATGGAAAATTTTTTGATTTTAAAAAACAGTAAATGGGCCAAGCAAAGCATGTCTAAAATTCTCATGTGATTTATCAGCTCTAATTTCACTCAGACAAATAACTGTAAGATATTCTTTAAATTAAGGTTTTATTAAATTATGCTTAATGAAATTAATAGTAAATTGACTTATAAAAATGTATACTTTCACAAAAAGGCTGTCTGCACACAGGCAGTCAAAGAATGACATTTAGTTCCATAAAATTATCTCCTTTTATCTTTTTCAACTCACATTCCTAAGAAGTAGCTTTCACTTAACATGGAACTAAATCAATAATAAACTTATACCCATCACTTTCATCTTTCAGAGAGTCATGGGAAAGTTAGAAGATTTAAACCATTTTCTGTGAAGAAATTTGAGGAAAACTATATGGTACTCATGCTTTTGGCTACTAGTCACATGACAATACTATGTACAGGTATATCATCAGTTTTAGTTTGCTTATCTGTAAAATAAGGATAATTATACAATGATATTTACTCATATGGTTATTATGATGGTAAAATAAGTTCCTAGAATAATACAATATAATATCAGAAAATATCAGCTATTATTTTAATAACATGGAGCAGGAGAGTCGTCATGACTACAGGAAAAAAAAATCTGATCCCACTAACTGAAAATGGCCTAATTCACAAATTTGTAAACCACTAACCTTAAATAGACCACTTAATACACTGGACCTACCAAATGATTTAAGATTTACCATTTTCCTAAGATTTTAGAATTGCTTTAAAGAACCAGCATAGTTCATCTACTAAAAGAGTAACTTACAATGGGAAAACTTTAAGGCAAGGAAAACAAAATCCTTATAAAATGATGTGGATAGAGTTTCTAAATTTCCCCCATTTTATAGATAATGGCATTGAGGAGGAGCTTCTCAAAACCATCTTTCCAAAATCATATGGCTAGCAGATGACGACGGAAAAACACCAAGTCAGACAGTCTGAATTCCTAAAAGTATAATATCAACTACAAAATTTCATTCAAAGGGAAATACACTACTCAGCAGACCTGGGAGATGATCTGGAAATTGGACAGTATTCTCCATGGCCTTCATTTAGTTTTGAAGGGATAATTAGAGGAAAGGCATGTGTGTAGAACAGCAGAATTGTCTGTGGGTTTGATGGTGGTGGTGACAGAGAAAAAAAAAAAAAGACCTTTTTTTTTCTGCCAGTCTTAATTTGGGAGGTTATCTAAGTTTTGTGAATTCTTGGGGTATTTCTGAGAGAAAAAAATATAAGTAAAGCTTATAAACAACATATAAACATTTCAGAAATACTAATCGATTATCTTTGAAAAAAGATTTCAAGTGAATTCAATCCTTGAGAAGCAAAAGCCATTCAAAGTAAACTGAATAGACATAATCTGGTGAAGACTGTTGGTTATGAATATTATTCAAAAGTGGTTACTTCAAAGACATGATGTTCAAACATTAATAGGCATGTATTTGTCTGACAAATAAACAATTTCATTCATAACATCTAGAAAGTTGCTTCTTTTGTTTTCTCTTGTGCCAATCTCTAAGTTGATGTGGTTTATAACAAAAGATGTAGACATGATTGAAACTAATGTAGCTTTTTCTCTCCATAGGCATTTTAAAAACAGACTCTAATAGTCAAAATACTCCATACTTTCTCTGCTTTGTTTAAGCCACCATGCTCATAATAAACCTATCCTCCAGCTATTTTCCATGCTCTTAATGTACCCACTGTTAGTGATTATATATAATGGCACGCTGATGCCTATATTTAACCCTCCTACTGTTCATTGTTAAAATTAATCATTATGGTACCTGATCACATGTAATATCTTTGCATGTTTGAAACTTGCTGAACAAAGACAGCAGGCAAGTCCTGGATGTTATAAGACAAAAACCAAAAAAAAAAAAAAAAAAAAGTTTTAAAGCAACAAATTTCCAATTATGCTTAATCTAAGGAGAAAAAAAAAAGATTTAAGAACAAGGTGCAAATACTTTGCTTTGGAAACTCAAATCCTTGTCATTTTTTCCATAGAAATAAAAAAGGATTACTGCTCTTGGTTCTTTTAACAAGAAGCAAGCATGCTTTGATTTGCAAGGCATTGCTCTTAAATAAGAGAGAAAAAATAAGTTACAAAGTTGGAAAAAAGTATAGCCTAAAATAGAAAAGGAAGACCCATACTAATTGATGCAAGAAGTATGCCACAATATTTTTGTTTTGTTTTGTTCTGTTTTGGTTTTTGTAAGTGGGAAAGGAATGATGGGGAATAGCATGGTAGAAGAAAACATATACTTGAAAGTGACTAAATTTACTTCCTTCATGTTAAGAAAAATGGGTATGGTGGTTATTTATAAAGATTTATTTTTTATTTATGCATATAAAAACTGGGGTGCTATACAAGTTGTGGTTTCTCAAAAAAAAAACTGGGGTGAAGGCCAGAGGTGGGAGGTGGTGAGAGGATTTACCAGAGACAGAGTGGGGAGCAGAACAGGCAGACCAACTGAAGTACACTGCTGAGGGGAGCAGCGGGAAAGACAGGAGAGGTCTGCTGCGCCATGTGTGTAGCTCCCTGGCCAGCGGGGTATGAAACTTGTGCTGTAGTGGCTGGCAGTAGCTTGAAAGCTCAGTGTCTTTAACCCCTGTGCCACTAGGGAGACAGACCCTCAATCAGTTTATGTTAAGTAAAGATTTCCTAGATAATGTTTGAGATAAGTATGCTATCAGTTAAAAGGCAATTCAAAACAACAACAAAAAAAAACCTTCAGCTTGCCTAAAGAAGGAGAAATTCTGAAACATCAATTCCTGACCAAGAACATCCAGTCTGCCAGACTGCCCAACAATGTTGTATTAGCCAGTTTTCATAAAATAAACAAATTTCACTATTTTTACACACATGTAAGCACGCGTGCGCACGCGCAAGCACACACACACATTTTCCTGCTTCTTGCCATACAACTCATGGAATTCTCAGATGAGACTCATTAAAATCTTTATGTATTATGCTCAAACTTAAATATATAAAACATAAGCAACTATTAAATGTAAATCCAGGGAAACATATAAGTATGTCTAAGTGAAACACAATTTAAGAGAAATAAATTCCATCAAAATAGTTTGATGTATAATTTTTAAGTTAGTTTTGTATTCATATATTTAATAAAAATATTTTTATTAAATATTAAAATTTAAATAAGATCCCAACTATACCATTAGTTTTATTATTCATACTGTATCAAATTTTAATAAACCATTTGACTTATTTGCTCTCAATCTGAATGTGTGTCTCCTATATATATATTAATTAATCTATTTTACTGTGTCTTAAATAAAATACATTCCTCTAGCTAGCTAGCTGGCTATTCTCTTTCACTATATGTAAATATAGTATTTCTGATAAAATGACTCCTTTATTTCTACAACTTGGGGTATTATGTACTGAAGATCAAATAGATAAATAATAAAATACCCTGCAGTGAAAAGTGCCTTGCATATAAGGAACATAACAAAATTTAATTTTCTTCCCTTCTCCATAGAATTGTAAATATCTTATGATTATTTCAAACCATAATTTTACATGTGGATAAATATTGTATATTATAAATATTGTATATTATAAAATAAAATTAATATTCTGTAATAGTAATAGAGTTGTAAAATTAATATTTTGCATTCTAAAATTTAAAGTGATTATATGATATTGATGGGTAATAAAAGTAGAAATGTAAAATATGATAGTGTAAAAAATTATAATATCAGTTTGATTTTGATAATAACTTCAGCAGTAGAATTTATAAAGCTGAGTAACTAAAATATTTTTTCAGTGTTTGGAATAAAGAAGGCAAAATGCCTCTGAATGACTAATCAACACAATGCTTTGCTGCATGCATACCTATGCAAATTAGTAACTTGAAATATTTCTGCCATATAAACATGTAACATGTCACATAAATACGGCCTCATTAAAATTACTGTTAATCTAAGGCAAAATTGTTAAGAGGACTTACTGAACAGCTAAAGCAAGTGCTATAGACCTTTGAGCAAATTAACTTTACACAGTCACCCCCAACACCCCAGTGTCTTTGCAGCTCAATATCCGCATTTATATAATAGGATAAGAACATCTTTCCTGAATAAGTTGTCGAGTATATTTAGTAATTTAATATATAATGCTTCCTTTTTTTACTTGTTTTGATTTGCCACTCGTTTACATATGTTAGTATGTTTTTCACAGCCTAAGAACTGTTTTTGTTGTTTTGTCAGTTTGTTTTCTTTGGTTACTTACATCCAACAAATGAGTGAAACAATCTGTGTCAACTGTCTTTCACTTTATGACATTTCAATGAGCATAATTACCTCAAGATTCATCCATATACACACATACATACATATGCACATTTATTATCTATTATCTATATACATCTATTTATCAGATAGAGAAATATGTCTATATCTGTATATATAGATATACACACACACACACATACACACACATTCAGTAATTTTTACTTTGTACTATGTCGGGAGTAAAGCAGAAAAATGAATACTGAGATCAAGGTGGTTACCATCTTTTCAGCGAACTCTCCCAAGTTTCAAACAGTATATGTACTTTGTCTTAATCTGTTTGTACCCCTGGTAGGGGGTAATATGATCCCTAAAATATATTCTTGCCAAATTCAGAGAACCATTGAAAGTTATCTTACATGTTAAAAGATACAATTAGATTAAGGATTTTCAGAGAAAGTTCTTATTCTACATTGTTTAGGTGAACCCTATATGTCATGACAAGTGTGCTCAGGAGAGAGAGAGGGAATGGGAGATTTTACATAGAAGAGAGGTCATTGTGGATTTGCATACAGACATTGTTGAGATGAAGCTGTAATACACAATGCCAACAGAGTCTCCTGAAGCTGGAAGAGCCAACAAACACTTTCTTCTCTAGAGAAGAAGTGTGGGCATGCTGATTTCAGACATTGGACTTTAAACTGAGAGAAATTAATTTCTGTTGTTTTAAATTGCCAAGTTTGTGATACTTTGTTATAGCAAATTTAGGAAACAAATTCAAAACCATACCACATGATATTATAGGCTAAGCATGTTTTCCAAAAAAGAAAAAAAATATTGTGTTAGGTTCTAGAATAAGTAACTTGGCCAAGTCTGGGTTACCAATATTATAGTATATTTACCCCCAAACATCATGGTAGACATTATGAGGTATTATAAATGATTTTTATGTCTCAGCCAAGCTAGGCAATTTTCACTTGTTCCACATAAGCAATAAGTAGATCTCTGGTGAAGGTGGGACCCTCATTGTTGATATGACATAATGTTTCCACAGAACTCCTCAAATCCACCAATACAGTTCAAGATAAAACACAATAAATATAATGTCATTTGCCTTTCAATACAAGTTAAAGAATCAGTTTGAGTGTTGTTTTGATTGTAAAAAGACACTGACCCTAGGTCTTCTACCACCACCAAATAAGAGACAATACCCCAGCTCTTATATGCATAAATAATCCTCAAAAAATAAAAATAAAATGTTACCTCAGTAATTTTTAAAGTTAAAATGATAAAAGACAATCCCTAGTATCATGAAATCACCCACTATGTTTGTATTAATTGATGGACAAAAAGAAATATATATACATATATATGTATATATAATATATGATATACATTATATAATATATATGATATATATATATAATATCTCAAGCAGCTTTATATATATATATATATATACATATATATATATCAAGCAACTTTTTAATTATCATTAAACAAGTTTAGGATTCATCTCCCAGTTAAATGCAGGATGATATTACAAAGAAGATGTGCACTTGATCTCTCGATTCAACAACGTATTCAATGACTTCCAGGTGATTCAATGTAGGTTAAGACAACTAATTACAGGTTACCATCAGTATTATTATTATACTAAGCTCCCTTAAATACAATCTGCTAATCCGTTAAACAAAGGCAATCTATTTTTTTATTAGTCTATTTATTTATTTTTTCTTACAAGGGCAATCTATTTTTATAGTATGCCCTTCCTATGGGTTTTATCTCTAGAGATTGCCAAGAGTTGTAAAATCAAAGAAGAAATTAAGTTCTTATGCCTCAATCATGAATTCTCATTTCACAGTCAGCTATAAAGTATCTCACATGTAGTTTTTACATACTCTAATTTCAAGGTATGAATTATTATATGAATAAAAAAATATTTTAAAAAATCCGTGGAACTTATTTTTAAAGGTAAGTGTGGCTTATATGTGGTAATAAAAGCAGAATACAGAACAAAAAGTGATTGAGTTAAAATATTTGTTCCTATTAGTAAAAATTATGTTTCTATGTCTTTGTCAGTCTCCCCCTTCTTAGACTTTATTCTTTATCTTGAGAATAGGGCAAATAAAAGTTTTATTATAATTCATCCTTACAAAAATGAACAGCACAGTTCAAATTCAGGCCTTATTTATTTGTTCACTAATGTTAAGATTCTATTTAATTAATTTTATAAATATTTATACAATGACTAATTGAACATAGACATCTTACAATAAAACTATTTGTTAGAGAAACAAAACAAGCACAGAATGAGTAAAATAATGGCATATGGAAATAAGGGAAATAAATTATTATTTCTGTTGATTTCTAGAAAAAGTCAAAGTAGGCATGCTCTCAAAATAAATACACATTTAATTATCAAAGAAGTGAAGTATGTGTTTTCTAACTTGATTGCAGTTAGAAACCAATTCATTGAAGTGGAAGAAAAGGACTTTACTAGATAAGCCCAACAAATCATTGCACTCTTTACAGAACAGGTAAAAAGAGAAGTTAGAGAAAAGGTTTTAGAAACAAAGAAAACAATAATGCCCCCCCATATGCTTTTTTTTACATAAAATTATTTTGAGTTGAAGGTAATTAAGCAGCAGCAAATCCAAAAAAAAAAAACAAAACAAACAAAAATACTTCCCATCTCCTGCCAAAAGTCATGAAATGAATTTCCCTTTTACTAGAGATGGACACCTATTAAACAAGAGATGGCACCAGAGGAATCTGCAAACAAATCTCACCCTATTAGCTCATTCCACAGATTATCTTCACACCATCTGATGCCTTTGGAAGCCTGAAACCACTTTCCTTTGTTCTGTATTTCTCCACAAATTTACTGGTCTTTGTTGAATATATTATATAAGCTGGAATTCTAAGCCAACAATTTGGTTTACTTTTGTTTTAGATTTCTCTGATGTGATATGCACAGCATGCATTCATAAACTCTTTTATTCTTCTCTTATAAACCTGTTTTTGTTTGTTGTTGTTTTTTAAGAGCCTCAGTTGAAAACCTAAAGTGAGTAGAATTAAAGTTTTGCTACTCATACAAAAATAAGTTGAGGTAAATAGAAAAATTGAAACCAAAGTGTACAAGATATTTATGGCCATAGTATGGCTTTGTTTATCAATGCCTTTTAAGCAAAAATGTGTAAGTCACTAAAAATAAAAACAAAAGCCTACTCTTTGCCAAGTAAAAATGTAAATATTTTTAAAATAAAACACATTGTTTTAGAGAAATCTAAAGTTCAGGAGAGCTATGTAAATAAAAGTAAATAAAAGTAAATTATAATACATGATATTCAATGTTTAAATAGGCATTTTTCTATATTTATCCAGCTAACTAATTAAAAATTCAAGAGGAGGAAACATTTCATCAAGTCATTAAAAGTTGAGCAGAAAATATTTATATAGATCGATCATTAGGTCAAATAGAGATATCATTGTTTAATTTTATTTTCAAAGGAGTGCAGGTACATGAATGTGGAATGACGAGCATTTATTAATCTCTAAATATACATTGATAACCTTATCGTAAGCAAGAATCAGTGCTAAGAAGTGACTGTATATGTCAGCATCTGTCTCTGTGTGTAAATGTGCATATATGTGTGTATGTTAGTCTGAGACAGTCTGTATAAAAGGGAAAATTGAGGTACCAAAATCCCTATCCCTGCATTATTTTCTGCTTCCCAGAAGACTATTTCTTTAAGCTGATGCATATGTAAATCTGCTAATTTCCAAGGCCTTCAACAAATTTAGGTGATGATAGTAGCAAGTTAATGATCACTGCTGGAGACACAAAAGTGTGTCCTTGCAATGATACTTTGGGGAGCAATTTACATCCTAAGTGATTGTAGCTGAATGAAAATGGAGACTAAAATAAAAGGTATTTCAGATTTTGTTTTGTTTTGTTTTAATTGGGTAAATTTTTAGTGATTTATTCAATGCTTTTAAAAATGGATATTTTCCATGACAAGTACTTTTGAAAATCAAATCTGTTGTAAAATGACATCATGTAATAATTTTACAAAGAGTGATAATCTCTACACATTTTAGCACTCATTGTGACCAGTGTTCCCTGGTGCTGGATCACTCCTATTTTCTTGTAGATAATTTTCACCACTTGGTACTAAAGTGCATGTAAATGTTCTACATTTAAACTGGTGATTAACAAAAGCACTGAGGACATGAAAGATGCATACTTTCAAGCTGCCTTGAAAATATACTGAATAATGACAATTAATTACAACTCAGGAAAACTACCTGCCTAAGTCTTTTTGGTCAAATATAATAAAATGCCACAGACTAAATGGCTTAAAAAATGACAAAAATGTATTTCTCAGAATCGAGGTAGCTAGGAGTTCAAGATCAAAGTGCCACCAGGGTCAGATTCTTGCAAAGGCCCTCTTATGGGTGGCAAACTTCTTCCTTCTTGCTTTGTCCCCACATGGTGAAAGGGAATAGGGAGTCCTGTGGGATTTAATTTATAAGGACTCTAAATCCCAGTCACAATGGCTTTGCCTTCATGATCTAATCACCTCCAAAAGCCCCTCCCCCCCAGTACTCCCTCCCCCACTTGCACCTGATGCTGGTACCTTGGAAGTTAGGCTATTGGGGACACACAAACATTCAGATGATAGTACTTAATGTTATGTTTTCTTTTATAGTAGTTGGTGAGAAAAGGAATTGCTAAGTACAAGAATTGCTAAGACTAATAAGTGGTGTTTTTTTACTTTACTATCTAGAGTAAGTAACCTTATGTTTTCACCAACTGCTATAAAATATATCAGTATTTCAGATTTTCATTAAAATACCTTTAATTAAGGATTTGCTTACACAAATGTTCAGCAATATTTGTACATGTTGCTGAAAGTAAATAATATAACATTGGGATTTTATTAAAGGTATTGTGACGTAACATTAACCTTCCTCAAATATTTTTGAGAAAAATATTGAATACTAAAACAAAGAAAGGGTATGGAGTAAATAATTTGTATAAACTTTAAAAAATAAATTATGAAGATTTAAGTATGTTTTTCTTTGCACTGAAGGCAAATAAGGTGTACCATACTGAATCATTATTGGCTTTTCTTCCCCTTTTTTTATGAGATACATCTGTGGCAAATATTTGAGAACTCCATAGAGGGATACTAAATTTAAGAAAGCATCTTACAAGCACTGTAGTAAGCTAATTGACCACTTTGTAAATACAGGTCTATCTTTGAGTGTTTGGTTTATATATAAGAATTGAGTTTAAATACTTTAGAACATTGTTCCAGGGAATTATGACATGCCAGTTGATTTTTTGCAGCATGAATTTAATCACAGTATATTTCTTCATGCATAAAATAGAAAAAAATGACTAGTAATGGAAAATAGATCACATAACACACAGAAACACACACTGAATATGCACACAGAATTTCATTTGAGACAATAGTTTTGTTCAGAGATTCCATGTAGACAAACACTATAAATACATATAAATATATATTTTCTACTAATTAAGGAGGGGAACTTTAAAAAGGCCTATTTCATAATTTTCTTAATAGTTATTCTGTGATTTTATTTTTTTCTGATATATCTATTTATGTAAGGGCTCTTTAATTTTCTATATGCAGTTCATACAGAAAATATGCATTGTATTTTAAAGAGACCTTGTTAACATGGAGAATAGTAAATTTTAAAGATGTAACAGGAAAATACTACTGTGAATGAATGTGAATTTTTATAGAAGTAAAATATATTTTGAAAATATGGTTATTATCCCAAATTCGTTTTTTAATACAATTTTTTTTAAGATTTACTTATTTATTTATACAAGCACTGGGTACAGTCAGAAGCGCGGGAGGGTGAGGGAATTCAACAGAGCCAGAGCGGGAAACAGAACAGGCAGACCGACGAAATACACTGCTGAGGGGAGCAGCAGGTGCGGCAGGAGTGGTCTATGCGCCATGTGGGATCCTTGCCGGCGGCCGGGTATTGAACCAGTGCTGCAGAGCCTGCGGGCAGCTTAGCAGCCCAGCGCTCAACTGTTGCATCACCAGGGAGACCCGATATATTACTTTATTAAATAATGAGAGATTAAAGAGGTGACATAAGATGTAAAAAGTAAAAGAATTCGATTTGAAGAAAAGAGGATATATTTTAATTTAGAGAAGTATAACCCCTCATATATATTATTATATTTGTAAATATATCTGCCTTATATTTAGTACTTACAAAACTCAGAAAATAATAAAGGTGTTGATGTGGTCAAGAATTTTAAGTTGTTGGGCCTCCCCTGGTGGCGCAGCGGTTGAGTGCTGGGTTGTGAAGCTGCCCGCAGCCTCTGCAGTGCTGGTTCGATCTCTGGCTGCCGGCAAGGATCCCACATGGCACACAGACCTCTCCTGCTGCGCCCGCTGCTCCCCTCAGCAGTGTATTTCGTCGGTCTGCCTGTTCTGTTCCCTGCTCTGGCTCTGGTGAATTCTCTCACCCTCCCGCACTTCTGACTGTACCCAGTGCTTGTATTAAAAAAAAAAAAAAAAAACCTTAAGAATTTTAAGTTGTTGAGCCTGAACTAGAGACAGTATACTAAATTTTGAACACTGCCACACACCTTTCTACAATGGTACCCAAGACTTTCAAGTTGTTGAAAAGCCCTCAGATCATTTTGGTCTTGAGACCTTCACATCTTTGCTGGCATTTCATCTGTGACATTAATTTTTTGGTCGTTATGAATCAGTTTACCAGTCATATTCGTTTTATGAAAATTGTATTTTTCTTTGCTATTGGATATATAGTCTTCTGATCATGTTAAATACATTTCCTTAGACTAGTGATAGAAATTAAATTTTCATACTTAAATTGTTTGATTTTTGATTGATAAAATTGATTTTTCCTAATCAATTCCATTTTCATTTGTAACAGGTATATTTAGAGTAATTTAGACTATTTTTCAAAGTTGCTAATAAACTCAGCATTAATAAAAAATTCTTCTAGTTGATAACACTGAAAATACATTTTCACAGAATTTTTCCATATATTACAAGTGTTTGTTCTGTAATAAATCCTTAAATGAACTGCATTTTAAGAACTCTCATGTTAAGTGAGCTAATATTCCTCTCAAAGTTCTGAACTGTATTTAATCTAAACAAAGATTCCGGTAAACAACACATTCATTCTATAGATGGCTTTATTTTACTGTCCTGAAGCTAGCTACTAGTTTGGTCTTATCTCCTCTTGAGGTGACTGGTTGTTATGGCGTTCTACCAACATAGTATAATCACCATATGTCAGGCGATGATGTCTGTTGTATATGCAATCTTTACTCTCCCCCCATTAAATAATTACCAGGAAATAATGTGGATGTGGGTACTCTAGAAAATAAAGGTATAAAGGTTATGGTATTACACACACACACACACGCACACATATAAACTATTCTTGCAATTATATATTTTATTTTTACACAAAAATCATTATGTGAATGGTGTATGCCCATATTATTTTTCCAGAATTCCTTTCTACTTAGCTCCTTCTCATTCTTTACTGTATTTCCTAAATATAAATGTCATAATGAGTTCTTCTGTATAAGTTGAAATAACAAAGAACTTTATTTTCCATCTAAGTGAAGCAAACTTATTGGTGCTCTAATTCTTCCCAGGTTCCCCTTTGTACATTAAGTTGGCTCTTGAAGTAAAATATACCACATGGACCAAAGCTCTGACGTCTACTGCTACATGTGGTTCTTCAAAGACAGCACATCACATGTTGATTCCTTCGCCTTTCTGAGGCTGTCCCAAGATTCTCTCTATTGGTCCCTTTGAACAGTCTTTGAAGTGCCACATGTAACTAAGAAAGACCTGGGATGCATCACCACATTATGAATTCCAGCTGCAAGCCAGCTTTCTGCTGAAACTTAGAAACTGGAAAGAGACCACAATATGCCATCCATCTTGTTAAGCTCAAATAGAAAGTTGAGAAAAAGGGAAATATGTAAGAATGCTGAGTCTTAAAATAGCCTTAATGCAGCAAATTCATGAGATTTCCCATTATCAGTTGAATTTAGTTTTAGACACTATGATATTATAATGATAAATGACTGACAAACAGTATAATGACTCTCTGTGACTAAATAAAATTACTTTGTTTAGTGCTCCTCAAAATATTCTTTTATTCTTTTTATTTGTTTATTTTTACAATTTCCAGCTTGTCATTGTTTTGGAAAAAGGCATAAATATCTATCTTAAAAAAAAAAAAAAACCACAAAAACACTACTGAGCATCCCCAGTGGCACAGTGGGTTGAGTGCAGCATGTTGATTCCCCATCGGCCAAGTGAAACCCATATTGCGGGGCAGACCTCTCCTTCCTCACCTGCTGCACCTCTCAGCAGTTCATTTCAGTCCATTTGCCTGTTCTGCTCCCTGCTCTGTTTCTGGTGAATCCTCTCACCATCCTGGCCTCTGGCCTGTACCCCAGTTCTTGTATAAAAATAAATATTTTTAAAAAGAAAAAAACAACAACAAAACACTACTGACAATAACAACTACAACAAAATTCTGTAGATTGAATTTATAAAAGGAAATAGCTTTGGGGGTAGTATGGACATATTTTAACAATATTATGGTCATCAAATTCCTAAACATAGTTGTTTTTCCATTTATTTGGGTCTTCATTATTTACTTGAACATTATTTTTCATTTTTATAGTATAAGTTTTTCACCATCTTGGATTAACTACATATTTTAGTTTTTTTTAAAGATTTATTTATTTATTTTATACAAGAACCAGGGTACAGGCCAGACGTGAGGGAGGTGAGAGGGTTCACCAGAGACAGAGCGGGGAACAGAACAGGCAGACTGACTGAAATACACTGCTGAGGGGAGCAGCGGGCGAGGCAGGAGAGATCTGCTGCACCATGTGGGACCCTCGCTGGCCGGCTGGGATCATACCTGCGCTGCCAAGGCTGCGGACAGCTTCACATCGTGGCGCTCAACTGCCTGTGCACCAGGGGAGGCCCTACATATTTTAGTTTTTGATGGTGTTATAAATGGAATATATTCTTAACTTCCTTTTCAGAATATTTATTTTCAGTGTATAAATTACAACAGATTTTGTTTGTTGATTTTGTATTTGGCAACTCTGGTGAAATTATTAGGGGTAACTTTTTATTTTTTGTGTCATCTTTTACATACAGTGATTTTTTTTTTCACATGTAAGATTATCATCTTTGAATGTGGCATATATACACAATGGAATATTATTCAGCAATTAAAAAAGATAAACTCATGTCATTCACAGTAATGTGGATGGAACTAGAAGGAATTATGCTCAGTGAAATAAGACAGAAAAAAAAAGAAAAATATCAGATGGTTTCACTTATAGCAGGAATATAGGGAAACCAAAAAAGACATCAGCGTAAAAAATAATAATAATAATACAAATCACAACAAAGCAAAAATGGACAAGTATAAATCAGAGACATACTGTAGGGGTGGATGAGAGAGAGGGATGGGGGGGAGATGCACAGGGGACTGAGGTGATGGTGCAGGGGTGCACTGGTGAAGGAAACTCTATGAACTACACCTGAGGGGGTGGGAGAAGCAAATATTGTTGTTTTTTTAAAGATTTATTTATTTATTTATTTATTTATTTATTTATTTATACAAGCACTGGGTACAGTCAAGAGTGGGTGGGTGAGAGAATTCACCAGATACACTACTGAGGGGAGCAGCGGGAGGCAGAAGTCTGCACGCCATGTGGGACCCTCCTCCGGTGGCCAGGGAGCAGCCGGGGATCGAACCGGCGCTGCAGAGGCTGCGGGCAGCTTCTCAACCCAGCGCTCAACCGCTGCGCCACTGGGGAGGCCCAAGCAAATATTGTTTAAAAATGAACAACGATGTAAAAATACATAAAAATTAATATAAAAATTATCATCTTTGAAGAGATATAATTTTACTTTTTCCTTTCTAATTTGAATTCCTTTTATTTCTTTGTATTGCCTTGTTACTTTGACTGTTTTCAAATATTAGGTTGAATAGGCATCTCTATTTTCCTCCCAATCAAAGAGGAAAACTTTCAAACCTTTCATCATTGAATATGATACCAGCTGTGGGTTTTTCATGAATGACTTTTATCATGTTGAGGAAGTTTCTTTCTATTCCAAAATTTTGAGTGTCTACTCATGAAAAGGTTTTGAATCTCAGCAAATGATTTTTCTACATCAAGATAATAGCATACTTTTGTCATCCATTCTGTTAATGAAGTGTATTGCATTGTTTGATTAGAATATGTTGAACTATCCTTGCATTTCAGGAGTAAATCACAATTGGGTACAGTGAATAATTCTTTTGATGGACTTTATTCATTTACATAGAATTTTGTTGAGATTTTTGCATTGGCATTCATCAGTGATACTTGTGATTTTTTTCCTTTCGTGTTGTATTTTACAGCATTGGCTTCAGGTTAAGGATGACCTCAGAAATTTTAACCTTCAAACTTTGGAATAGTTTTAGGAAAATTGGGTGATAATTCTTCCTTAAATTTCTGAGTGCTCAGGTAAAGTCATAGGTCCTAGGATTTGAATACTGATTCAATCTATTTACTCAACATTGATTTGTTTATATTTTCTAACTTCCTGATTTAATCTTGATAGTTTGTGTTCCCAGAGATTTATCTATTTCTTCTAGATTAGCCAAATTTTTGGCGTACAATACTTCAAAATATTCACTACTAATGATCTTCATTTCTATGGCATTGTCTCTAATGTTCTCTCATTTCTGACTTTTCTTAGAGTTTGTCATTGTTCTTCTTCTCAGCAACTTAAATCTAAATTTTATTTTTTTACCCTCAATTTTATATATCTCTACTATAACCTTCATTATTTCTTTTCTTCTGAGGAATTTGGATTCAGTTTGCTTGTTTTGTCTAGTTTCTCAAGTTGTAAAATTAGGTTATTGATTTGAGATTACATGTTTTGTACTTTATGCATTTACAATTAGATTGAGTACTTCAGTTCTTGTCATAACTATTTTTACTGTTGTGTTTTCATTTTTATTTGTCTCAAAGTATTTTATAATTACTTTTGTGTTTTCTTCTACCTTTTGCTTGTTTAAGAGTGTGTGGTTTAATTTCCACATATCTTATCTTCCTCTGTATTATTAACTCTTGTTTTAACTTAATTGGGATCACAAACATTACTTGGTAAGATTTCAGTGTTTCTGGAATTTAGTGAAACTTGTTTTGTGAACAAATATGTGATCTATTATTGAAAATGTTCCATGTGCACATTAAAAGATATGCACATTCTGCTATTTTGTTCTATATGTGTCTGTTGGATCCAATCTGTCTACAATATTATCCCCAAGTTCCCTAATTTCTTAATAGCTTACAGTCACTTTTCCTTCAATATTTAAAGGGGAGAGTGGACTCCACCGCTATTGTGTTGTCATGCTATCTGCATGTCTCTGTTGTCAGCGCTCTCTTTTTCTCTCTCTCTCTCTCCCTCCCTCTCTCTCTCTCTCTCTCTCTCTCTCTCTATATATATATATATATATATATATATATACATATATATACACACACACATATGTTATTTAGGAGCTTATTTAGAATACTGGTACTTACATATTTATAATTATTATATATTATTGTTAGTTGACAACTTTATCATTATAGAATGCCCTTTTTCTTCATCTCTTGACAAGCTTTTTTTTTAAAGATTTATTATTTTTTATTTATTTATACAAGCACTGGGTACAGTCAGAAGCGCGGGAGGGTGAAAGAATTCACCAGAGCCAGAGCAGGAAGAACAGGCAGAAGGACCGAAGTACACTGCTGAGGGGAGCAGCGGGTGGCAGGAGAGGTCTGCGCGCCATGTAGGACCCTCGCCCGGTGGCTGGGGATCGAACCGGCGCTGCAACTCAGCGCTCAACCACTGCGCCACCTGGGAGGCCCTTTGACAAGCTTTTTATTTAATGTTTGACATATTAGAGTTAAGTTTTGCTATTTCCTTTTGACTACCACTCAATGAACTATATTTTCACATCCTTTCAGCTTTTGTGTCCTTAAATTTAAAATCACAAAAGTCACTTTAATGGTATCTTTCTGTAGAAAGCTAAATTAGTAAAATGAATCTTATAGGCAAGAAATAACTACATCCTATTTTTGTTGTTTTTATTTTATTTTGTTTTTGTCTTCATCCATGCAGCCAATCTATATATTTTGATTAGAGAGTCTATTTTAATTACATTTAAAAAATCTTGTTTGGGAAGGACTTATTTTTCCTATTTATTTCAGTATTTTCTGCTCAATATACCACAATTTTTTGTCCTCTCTTACTCCCTTTCTGTTTGTTGATTTTTTTAGTGATATATTTTGATTCCCTTTTCACTGCCTTTTACGTATATTCTATAGACGTTTTCTCTGTACTCATCATTGTAATTATATAAATCATCTGTAATTTTAGCATGCTACTGATAACATTTTCAATTACATGAAAAGGTCATTTTCTGTAGCTTTAGCTTGTGTATTTGATTGGCATATTTCCCTGTTTCTTTGTATGCCTTGTCAATATTTTGCTGGATTTCACGTAATTTTTAAAAAAGTCACCTTTCTCAGACTTTGCATACTGACATTATGCTGGCAGATACCTTTATTCATCAACGTTTCGTGATCTATTAATCTCCCTGGTGTCTGCCAGCAGAACTGCGGTTCTAAGGCATAAGCTTATTTTTCTTTCAGCAGATTCCATACTTGGGTTCTGATCACATTAATGCAGAGAGTCAGATGAGGCGGTAACTTATATTTTAGGGAGTCCCAACCTGGGGTGGGGGTGGAGTCCACAAAGCCTATATGGAATGAGCTTTGGGACATCCTTTTCCCCCTAACACCAAGACAAGGAAGAATATTGGACACATGATGCACTCTTTAGAGAAAAGTCCTGGTAGAAGGGTTTTTCTCTCAGATGCTTTACATTGTACCATGAACAAGTGCCCCACATACTCAAAACTTTCTCACTTTCACAGGAATCCTCTCTTGAATTCACAATAGCCTGGTTGTTACAGCTTTTTCATTGATCTCTAGAGTTCTTTGACTATTATTAAGATTCAAATACTGTTGCTATCTGCATGTCTCTGTAGGAAAAGGAAGACCAGTAGATTCCTAATCTGACATCTTGCTTATGTCTTTCTGTTAGGGGGAAAGGATGTCCTGGGCTAATTCCGTGAGGACCCGCAGTGAGGCAACCCATTTTGTATCTGGGCTGCCCTGTAACACTTCTACACTCATAAAGACATTCATTGCATCACTGTTTTCTTGCTTGTAGTGTTAACAAAAGTTCTGAAATTCTTCTGACTCATGCTACTCTTCTATTATTTTATTTTTCCTAACAGGAAGCTTTTGATTTTTTTTTTCTGTTTCATGGACACTATTCTAAGGTAATATGCGTATTTTTAATGCAACAATTAGTGAGTGAGTCAGAGAGAAAGAGAGGCAGACATCAGCAGTAGAGCTCTTGGTAGTCACTCAGAACTGTCATTTAAAATAGAAACCACAAGGTCAAACTCATAATCAAATTTGCCTTTGCCAAAAAAACAAACTGTATTTTACTCTTAAAGTGGAAAATCTGGTTGGAAGCTAAAGGATGGAGTGAAATTTCCTTCAGTCTCACAGAGCTTTCACGTAGTGTCAAGAACATGACAAGTCTACCCATCAAAGTATTTTCCACAATCCAAAGATGCCAGAGGCAGGAAGTTAAGAGCTGAACTCAAAACCTCCCAAAGGAGAAACAAAAGCTCTTTCAATGTTTCAATAATGAAGAGTCAAAGGCCCCTAGTCGTTGAATCAAATGCCCAGGGGGCTTCAGAAGTAAATATCTCTGAACAAATCAATACTAGTTTTGATTAAGGTAATTAGTAAAACCAAGAGTTAATTATTTTAATTAATCTCATGATGTTAATACATTTGTGATTTGTAAAATGAAATAATAAATTAAACTTACTAACCCTTTTAATAAATTAAATGAAAAAGATTATATATGTATATATATATAGATCCCCCTCATTTTATTAACTGAATATAAATTCTGTAGTCCACAACTTTTTATAGTTTTTCTCCTATATACAGAAATAATATAATATGCAACAATGTTCTGTAAGCTTATGATGTGTTACATGAAAGACATTCCATATAATAATAGCTGCCAATCAATTAATTCTGTAAGCTCAGCACCTGAGATACTAGCTTAGTTTCATTTCATAACTAGACTCTAAGTCCATAAGGAACATAAATTTTTTCATATACTTAAATCTGTCATGCTTAAAATTGAACTGAGATTTCTGGAACAAGAAAATAAGTAGTTGATTTATGGAGGTACTTCACAAAGACCAGAATTTATTATACCCCATTTAAATGTGTGTGTGTGTATGTGTGTGTGTGTGTGTGTATGCACTCTGCCTGAACCAAAAGAAAGTAAAGCTACTTTCAATTATAAACAAGTTAATAAAATTTAAGAACAAAGTATTAATTTGGACAGATTAAAAAAAAACTAGTTTAAAAGAAATATACATACTACGTTACAGAAAAATAGTTTATAGTTTACAAAAACAGAAACTGAAAATTGTACTTATTTTAATTTACTAATATCCTGTGACATTTCACATAAAATGAATATGTGAAAAGTTGATATTTGTGAAGGCACTTTTAAAATGGTGTCACAGAGTTACTACAAAGAAACTGCATTTCCTGTTTGCCCTGAACTAGGTGAAAGACCTTTGAACTAAGACAAAGACCTTTGGACTGGGCCAAATGCAGTTGATTTAAAAAACTATCAAGTAAATTATTGTTTGAGAACTGATGATTTGCACTTTTAGCCTGAGGATACAATTAGTCCTCATTACATCCTCCTAGAGAATCTGTAACTGATAATGTATAGTCAAAAGTAGTTTAGATTTGTTAACACTAATCAAATCTATTCTTGAGCCAATGACCTCAACTTCCTCTTTTCCAACCATAAAAACTCATGACTTTGGAGGGGCAGGGAGGGCTAGTATTCTAGCTGAATCTATGTAAATAAAGTGCAATTCTTTGATTCCAAATAAACTAATTTTGCCTTTTTAATTGTCTCCTGAATCTTTAAGTTGACAAATCTAAATAAACTATATCTACTTTTGCATATTTTGGTTAATATTATGTGATAATTTATTTCATTATGCTATGAGAAAGCAAAAGGTTGGATTCTCAGGAAATTGTGGCAATACTCTAAAAATGAACTGAAATGGAATAAGCCTGAAGAATTAGAGGATAGTGAGGATGCCCAAAAACTGTAAAATCAAACAGAATTGAAAACTGACTTGGTTGGCATGATGATATTGATTTTAATAGAGCTGATCTAAAACATCTTTTCAAATTGCAAAATATTTTTATGATTATATATGTCAAATATATCGGCAAAATAGAATATTGAAACATCTGCATAACTACAATCCATCTTATAAATATTAGCATGTCATAACTATTTAAGATGCATTTTGTTTAATATGTAAATCTTTATTGATACATTTAAAAGCTTTTCTTGAAGCAGTGCCCTTTCTGATATATCTTGTGGGCTGTATTAGGATTAGAGCTTTCTAGTGCTAATGTTAGCACACACACCAAGGGGTACCCTGGGACCCCCCCAAACGTGCATGCTTTAAAAGTGTCTGGCCATCTGTGTGCACAGAGACAAAGCATACTTAGTGTGAAAGAAGTTTAATAGGATTAATGTGCATAGAGAAAGAAGAGAGGAAAAGAAAATAGTTTCCCACTAAAAGACCAGAAGTTACCATCTCCATGTGCATAAATGCTTTGGATTGAACCAATGCAGCACCACTGAGGCACAAAAGCTTGCCACAAATCTAACGTGTCTTCTGGCAGGGAACCATAGAAAAAGGAAGCAAAAGGCCAGGCAAGTCCTGTACAAAGAGAACAAAATCAAAGTACAAATCAAGATAAAGGCTGCCATTGTCAGCCTCCCCATCAAATGCCTGGTTGCAGAACAATTTATGATGTGCAGCAGAAGTGGGTTATAGAACACTTCTTCTAAATGTCCTGAATTTGCCTTTTTCCAAAGTTCTCCTAATCTGTAATTTGGTTAGTCATTTGAATTGGTTAGGAAGTCAAGAATCCCTATTCTTTTAGCACAGATTTTCTGGTTGTCAATCAGACCCTTAATTATTACAACTATTATTTGCATCATTTGCCAATTGGTGAAGCAACAACTTAGTAGGCTTTGCCAATTTTTACATATCTCTTGACACTATTAAGTAACCACATCCACGGATGCCTGATGCATTAAACTCTCTGATCATGTCTTAACAATCATGCCTTATTTTGGTAATTGCATTTAACTTTGCCTTTGATTCTCTACCATCAAACTTTAACTAGTCTGGAATTTCCTTTCTTCTATTAATAGCAGAAAACTCAACCCATTGCATTATCAACCAACTTCATCTATGTCTTATAAATGTCAATCACTGCAAAGCAACTTATTTAACTTTGAGATGTTGCTCATCCTCATGGATGAGCAGATACAATTAGCTTAAAAAATTTGGCCAGGGACAAGAACAAACGACGCAGCAAGCGGGACTGTGAGCGGAAAGGAACTATTGCAGCCACCACACCCCGTGAACGGGAGCTGAGGCGAACCCTGCAGGATCCACCGCGGCGGCGGTGAGCGAACGGCTCCGGGCGCCATTAGAGAAGATCAAAGACCCCGGGAGACGCGCACACAGCCCGGGCTGCCGGTAAGCTGGCGCGGAAACGCGGCGTGCTCAGCGCGCTTGAAAAGCAAGTGCAGACCGGGATCGCGGCTGCCCAGGTCCCCGCGCCTGCGACCTAGGCTTGCGGGGAGACGACCTAGGCTTGCGGGGAGACGCGCGGAGGTCCTCACTGAGGTGAAGGTCCCTCCCTGAGTGAGCAGGAACCAGGCGCCCAGGCACGGGAGCTGCGCAAAAGGCGCCATTCCCTCGCCACTGAACTGGGCTATAGCCCATGTCCTGGAACTGAGGGCTTTGAACTGAGACCCGGGGCACGAAAATTCGGGGCGTGGTTTCTCCACGACGGTGGGGCACAAGGCAGACACAGCACCCCAAAGCTGTTGAGGTGTACCCTACCATTCCCGCTCTGTTCTCTGTCCCACGGGGTGGGGGGAGGCGAAAAACAGCCCCCGAAGGACAATAGGAGAGATCTCTGGCGCCACCTAGCGACCAGGGAAAAAAAAAGTCACTAACACCCTATAAAACAGGACATTTCTTAAGACTGCTTGAAAAGGGCAGAAGGTTTCTGGAGGACCCAGTGGCCAGCCGGGAAGTTATTCCACGCCAGGCCCCTTCCGACCAGCAGTCTGAGCCCACAGAGGGAGCAGGAACCCACGTCCGGGGCAGACCGGGTGCGCAGAAGAGTGTGCCTGAAACCGGAGGCGCAGGGACTGCATCCCGCTTCGCCATTTGAGAACAGGGACATTTCTTCAGTAAAAACTGCCTAAAACCAGCAGAAAGCTCCCCCAG
Organism: Talpa occidentalis; assembly: GCF_014898055.3. Classification (NCBI taxonomy): domain Eukaryota; kingdom Metazoa; phylum Chordata; class Mammalia; order Eulipotyphla; family Talpidae; genus Talpa; species Talpa occidentalis. The sequence goes on from NW_023604861.1 coordinate 16,788,391, forward strand.
AAGACAGAGATGGCTCCTGGAAGAGCCAGAGGGGAGCGGAGAAGTTCACCCAAGATGTCAGTCAGTCCGAGCAACACAGTGTCCCAACGCATACGACAAATTAGAAAACAGACAGTAGGGAGTAGAAGAACCACACGCAACCTAACAACTCCTCAGGAAAGAAGCACACCACAAAAAGAAAACCACTCCCCAGATTGCAACGACAGCAACTTGGAAGAACTTCTGAGCCTTCCAGAAAGAGAATTTAAAATTGCCATGATTAAAAAAGTGATAGATCAGAAGAAGGAAATTGAGTCCCTAAAGAGGGAAGTAAGAGAAATGCAGGAGATCAAAGAATTAATGGAGGAACTAAAGAACTCTGGGAAAAGCAATGAAAGCAGAATAGATGAAATGGAAGAACGAATAAGTAATCTTGAAGACACAGAAATAAAAAGAACCAAAACAGAAAAGGAAAGAGAAGTACGAAGGAAAAAGAATGAAGAAAGACTTCGGGAACTATCTGACTCCATGAGGAAAGGAAATATAAGAGTTATAGGAATTCCAGAAGGAGAGGAGAGAGATGTAGGAACAGAGAAAATATTCATGGATATAATTGAAGAGAACTTCCCAAATGAGAAGAAGGAGCTGAAAATTGATATACAAGAGCAAGAAGAACACCAAACTTCCACGACGAAAGGAAAAACACAGCAAGACACATAATAGTAAAGCTCCCAAGAATCCAGGACAAGGAAAAAATAATGAAGCTGACAAGAGGGAAGAAACAGATAACATTCAAAGGAAAACCAATCAGGCTGACATCAGACTTCTCTGAAGAAACACTACGGGCAAGGAGAGAGTGGAGGGACATAGTCAACAGACTCCAAGAAAACAGATGCCAACCAAGAATACTCTATCCCGCAAAGCTCTCTTTCCTCCATGAAGAAAGAATATGGACCTTCCCAGACAAAGAGAAACTCCGGAATTTCATTGCGACTAAACCCCCACTCCAAAAAATACTACAAGGAATCCTAAAGCCAGAACCTCAGAGGGACGAATAACAACGAAAGAAGACCAAAAAAAAAAAAAGTTATTAAAAGAATAAATAAATAAAATCAAAGGAAAGACAAACATAATGGCAAATACAGATGCTAACATATCAATATTAACTGTAAATGTAAATGGACTAAACTCTTCAATAAAAAGACACAGAGTTGCAGCCTGGATTAAGAAACAAAACCCAACCTTTTGCTGTCTCCAGGAAACACATTTAGCTACAAAAGATAAAAATAGGCTCAAAGTCAAAGGATGGAAAACAATCCTACAAGCAAATGGGCCAAAAAAGAAAGCAGGAACAGCTATACTTATATCAGATAAAACAGACTTCAAACTCAAAAAAATAAAAAGAGACCCCAATGGTCACTACATTATGATTAAGGGGACAATACTTCAAGAAGAAATAACACTCATTAACATATACTCACCAAACGAAAGAGCACCAAAATATATCAGACAACTGTTGTCCTCTCTGAAAACAGACATCAGAGAAAACACATATGTAGTGGGAGACTTCAACACACCACTATCAACAATGGATAGATCAACAAGACAAAAAATAAGTAAAGAAACTAAAGCTCTAAATAAGGACCTAGAGCATTTGGGCTTAACAGACATCTATAGAACACTAAACCCAAAAAAAACGGAGTACACATTTTTCTCAAGCGCACACGGATCATTCTCCAGGATCGATCACATACTGGGGCACAAGACAAACATCAACAGATACACCAAGATTGAAATCATACCAACCATCTTTTCTGACCACAAAGGCATCAAACTAGAAATAAATCATAAAAAGAAGGCAAGGAACTATCCTACCTCATGGAGACTAAAAGCCACACTACTGGAAGACCACTGGACTAACGAGGAGATCAAAGAAGAAATTAAAAAATTCTTTGAATTGAATGACAAGGAGGACACCAATATCCTAAATGTATGGGATGCAGCAAAAGCAGTAATAAGAGGAAAATATATAGCAATAGAAGCTCACATCAAAAAACAAGAAAGAACTCAAAAAACAACCTAATCTCGAAGCTCAAAGATCTAGAAAAAGAACAACAAAAAAACCCCAGAACCAGTAGAAGAAAAGAAATAATAAAAACCAAAGCAGAAATAAATGAAATTGAAACTAAAAAACAATCCAAAAGATCAATGAAACCAAGAGCTGGTTCTTTGAAAAAATAAATAAAATAGACAAACCCCTAGCCAGGCTCACAAAGGAAAAAAGGGAGAAAGCACAAATACACAGAATCATAAATGAAAGAGGAGAAATCACAACGGACACAGCAGAAATCAAAAGAATAATCAGTAACTACTATGAACAGTTATATGGAAACAAGTTCAACAATCTAGAGGAGATGGACAAATTCCTACAACTCTACAATCACCCAAAGCTAGATAAAGAAGAAATAGAACACCTAAACAGACCAATTACAAGCAGCGAAATTGAAATGGTAATTAAAAACCTCCCCAAAAACAAAAGCCCAGGACCTGATGGATTTACAAATGAATTCTACCAAACATTCAGAGACGAATTAGTGCCTATCCTTCACAAACTCTTCCAAAAAATTGAGAAGGAAGGGACAATACCAAACACGTTCTATGAAGCCAATATTACACTAATACCAAAACCGAATAAGGACAACACAAAAAAGGAAAACTATAGGCCAATCTCCCTAATGAACACTGATGCAAAAATCCTCAATAAAATTTTAGCTATCAGAATCCAACAATGTATCCATAAGATAATTCACCACGACCAAGTAGGATTCATTCCAGGGGCACAAGGATGGTTTAACATCCGAAAATCAATCAACGTTATCCAACACATCAACAAAAAGAAATATAAAAACCATATGATAATATCAATAGATGCTGAGAAAGCTTTTGACAAAGTGCAACACCCATTCATGATAAAAGCCCTTGAAATTCTTGGGATACAAGGAACATACCTCAACATCATAAAGGCCATCTATGACAAGCCAACAGCCAGTATCATTCTCAATGGTGAAAAGCTGAAAGCAATTCCATTAAGATCTGGAACAAGACAAGGATGTCCACTCTCACCACTGCTTTTCAATATAATACTGGAAGTCCTAGCCAGAGCAATAAGACAAGAGAAAGACATCCAAGGAATCCAAATAGGAAAAGAAGAAGTCAAACTATCACTATTTGCAGATGATATGATATATACATAGAGAACCCCAAAAAGTCCACAGAAAAACTAATTCAACTCATCAATCAGTTCAGTAAAGTGGCAGGATACAAAATCAACACGCAAAAGTCAGTAGCCTTCCTATACACAAACAATAAATCTGAAGAAGAAGAAATCAAAAAAACCACCCCTTTTATTATCGAAACAAAAAAAATCAAATATTTGGGAATAAATCTAACAAAAGAGGTAAAGGACCTATACAAAGAAACTATAAAACACTGTTAAAAGAAGTAGAAGAAGACACAAAGAAATGGAAAGACATCCCCTGCTCATGGATTGGAAGAATAAACATTATTAAAATGGCCATCCTACCAAAAGCAATATACAGATTCAATGCTATTCCAATCAAAATCTCAATGGCATTCTTCAAAGAAATAGAACAATTATTGATGAAATTCATATGGAATCACCAAAAACCCCGAATAGCCAAAGCTCTACTGAAAAAAAAAGAAGGAAATGGAGGCATCACACTCCCAGACTTCAAACTATACTACAAAGCCATAATCATCAAAACTGCATGGTATTGGAACAAGAACAGACATACAGACCAATGGAATCGAATAGAAAATCCAGAAATAAACCCACAGATTTATGGTCAACTAATCTTTGACAAAGGAGCAAAGACTATGCATTGGAGCAAAGAAAGTTTGTTCAATAAATGGTGCTGGGAAAACTGGGTCGCTACATGCAAAAGAATGAAGCTTGACCACTACCTCACACCATACACAAAAATCAACTCAAAATGGATTAAAGAACTAGACATAAGACCTGAAACCATAAAATACATAGAAGGAAATATAGGCGAAACACTACGGGATTTGCACATCAAAGACATCTTTAAAGACACATCACCCAAAGCAGTGATAGTGAAGAGAAAGATAAACAGCTGGGACTACATCAAATTAAAGAGCTTCTGCACAGCAAAGAGACAATAACAAAAACAAAGAGAAACCCACCAACTGGGAGAACATTTTTGCACCCAACACTAATGATAAAGGACTGATCACAAAAATCTGCAAAGAGCTGATGAGACTCAGCAACAACAAAGAAAATAATCCAGTCAAAAAATGGGCAGAAGAGCTAAAAAGAAACTTCTCTGAAGAGGAAATGCAAATGGCCAACAGACATATGAAAAAATGTTCAACATCACTTGTAATCAGGGAAATGCAAATCAAAACTACCATGAGATACCATCTCACACCAGTGAGAATGGCACATATTAAAAAAACTAGCAACAACAAATGTTGGCGAGGGTGTGGAGAAAAAGGAACTCTTCTGCACTGTTGGTGGGAGTGCAAACTGGTCCAACCACTATGGAGAGCTGTGTGGAGATTTCTGGACCTACTAAACATAGGGCTTCCATATGATCCAGCAATTCCACTCCTAGGTATTTACCCAAAGGACACAGAAACATCAATTCCAAAGAGCACCTGCACTCCTATGTTTATAGCAGCACTGTTTACAATAGCTAAGCTTTGGAAACAACCCAAATGCCCAAAAATAGATGACTGGATCAAGAAGATGTGGTACATATATACCATGGAATATTACTCAGCATTCAAAAAAGATAAACACATGCAATTTGCAGCAACATGGATGGCACTGGAAGGGATCATGCTCAGCGAAATAAGCCAAAAAGAAAAAGAAAAATACCGGATGGTCTCACTCATAGCAGGAATCTAGAAAACTTAAATAAGGGACCAGGAAAATGAATATAAGAAAGTGAAAATCAAAATCAACAAAAAACTATGAACCAGAGACACTTTTTGGGGGGTGGGGGTCGGGAGGGGAAGGATTGGGGTCAGAATGGGGCGTTTGCAATTGTATGGGGGAATATAAAAATAAAATTTAATATTTAAAAAAAAAAAAAAATTTGGCCAGGGCCTCCCTGGTGGCACAGGGGTTAAAGTCAGCACTACCAAGCTATCTTGCAGCCACTGCACCATGAGTTTGATCCCCAGTCATGGAGCTAGCCCACATGGCTAGCTCTCCTGTCTTACCTGCTGCTCCCTTCAGCAGGTTATTTCAGTACATCTGCCTATTCTGCTCCCCACGCTGTCTCTGATAAATCCTCTCACCCTCCCACACCTCTGGCTTGCACCCCAGTTCTTGTATGCATAAATAAAAATAAATCTTTAAAATATATTTTTGGCTCTTAAAACACAATGTTTCAATAGGACAATAGGAGCTAGTTACTGAAGTTTTTTTTTTTTTTTTTTCTCTATTTTCTCAGAAGGAATGATAAAATCAACTTAGCCTCAAAGTGGAAACAATTTTATGTTGTAAATGAATATGAATAAAAAATGATTTGCAAATATTATCAAGTAAAGTAAAAATACTCAGACAAGATTGTACAGGCCAAATACATAGTCAGTAATTTATTTGTTAAAGAATGGATGTTTCTTAAGTAGCTAGACTTTATCATATTATAATAGTATTTCTTGTTTTTTTATGACATCAATTCTCAGGATCCTAAACTCTGCATTAAAGGAATTAACAATGGATGAACACAAAAGTGGTCATGACAGATTTAGAGAGATCTAAAAGAGATTTTTGAATACTATCTAGGTAGGGCTTCTTGGATTTGAAAAGTTGCCAACACAAGCTATATCTTGGCTACAAAGTAATTATTCATTTTCACAAAGCCTATACTAGTCAGGCATCAATCAAGAAAATAACATTTTGCTGTTTTAACTGATTTATAATCTATTTTAGTTTTTTGAGAAAGTCTTTAACTCTGAGGGAAGAGAAAAAGTATCTTTCTTACAATGTAATCTCTTTGAATCATTGTTTGCAAACATTTTATGACGTTGTTTACCTATTTATTTCAGAACCCACGATGCCTTTATCCTAAAACAAGCTGACATTTCCTGTGGTTCATTTAAAATAATTCAAATTTGTGAAAAGATACAAGATACCACACGTATATATATGTACATATATGTATCACATATATAATATATGACATATATAAGATATGAAATTGTTTGCTTGTTTATATATATATATATATATATGATATATATTTCAGTTGTGGATTTGAGCAAAGATGACCTTAAACATATAGTTTGGTAGGGGATGAAGGTGTGGGGTATTGTGTGAGAGACATCCCCATTACTAAAAGAATCCTCTTAGATGATCTACTTGGATATTCATAAGGCAATCTCTATAGCCAGATAAAGAGGAGTTTTGAGCTATTACTTCCTTTTGCCTGCACTGCAAATTTAACTTCTAAAGTATAGGTTTCCATTCAGTCCTCTCCTTTTACCTTTTCAAAACAAACATTTATCAAATGTTTGCATGCATTTATTATGGTCTGGAAAGTGATTTAAATATATTAAGAAAAGTAACTCAATTATACCCATAACACCCTGGAAGTGGATAATTTTATATTTCAATTTATAGAAAAACAAACTATACTATCATGGAATATTAAAGGTGATATAAGCTACATGATGTAACAGAACTGGGATTCCAGAATCCATGATTTTGACGCCTATGTGTGCTGACTCTCAAATTAAATCCTATCTTTTCTGAAGGCACTAACAAATGAGCTGACATGGGGGATAGAGCTGAGAGTGATCTTGTGTCTGTCAACCCCTTTACTTTCCCACAGAAACTCTCTACTAATTCCTACTGAAGAAGGGTTTTTAGTTTCTCAAATTATTCATGTTCCCCCTCAACTTGGGGATTTGAACATTCTCTATGTCCTTTCTATTACATTTTTCTCAAAGCCCTCTAAATTAACTATTTTAATCACCCATTTTTCAAACAGGTTGAAATAGAATTGAAATGTTCTGGTCTGAACCTAAGATTTATTTGCACGCATTTATTGGGGGTAATTTCCTTAGATAAATTGTGCAATCTAAATTGTGAATATGGCTCTATAAACTTTTACTATTTTGATGTTATAATGATGACTTTTTTTGCATGATTTTTAAAAAAACATTTATTTATTGATTGATTGATTTGTTTGTTTTTTATTTATTTATTTATTTGTTTGTTTGTTTATTTATACAAGCACTGGGTACAGTCAGAAGCACAGGAGGGTGAGAGAATTCACCAGAGCCAGAGCAGGGAATAGAACAGGCAGACTGATGAAATACACTGCTGAGGGGAGCAGCGGGCGTGGCAGGAGAGGTCTGCAGGCCATGTGGGATCCTCGCCCGTGGCCGGGAATCGAACCGGCGCTGCAGAGGTTGCAGGCAGCTTTGCTGCCCAGCGTTCAACTGCTGTGCCACTAGGGGAGGCCCTGAATGAATTATTGTTAATGAAAGAAAAATGGGTACCCAGGGAGCCCACACTGTCAAGCTGTGCACTCTCTAAAAGAGGTCCTGCAAACCACATGCGGAAAGCAAAAGGAAGCAGACTCAGTGGAATATTTTTAAGTGAATTGGTGTGCATATACACACATATTGCCACAAAATGCACCTAAAAACTGACTACGTGGAAGCAAATAGTAACAAAGGATTATATACTGTATGATTCCTTCTATGAAATGCCCAAAATAGACAGTGCTATTGAGATACAAAAGTTGGTGTTTACCTAAGAACTGGGGGACTAGTCAGTGGTGTTAGAGGGGCTTGGGGTGAAGAAGAGCAGCTCCTATATATATGGGTTTTTTTGGTATTGATAAAGTACTTCAATTAAGAAATGTGTAGTCCTAGATTTGAATATAAAACTATAGGGAAGAAATGCATTATCTAAAATTGTCATCACCACACGAGAATCCTCTTAATTATCACTTAGTTACAGACCTGAAGACCCCTTTAAAAAGCTATGATCTCTCAGAGTTACAAACTTTTTAGGATAAATCTTGTCCTGGATAATCCAATTTATTTGACAAATTTAGAGTTTTTCTTTAGACTATGTTTCTATGTAACCAAAACACTAAGAAGACAGAATTTGTCTTAGACTTCACCTCATCTTTAGAATATAACACAAAAAATTCAACTGATAATAAGTATGGAATCATATGGGAATTAAAGTTGTTGAGGTCTCAACTGGACATTTGTGAATATAAGAGGGAATCATAATAGATTACCTGGGTGATAAAAAAATAAGTAGACTGGATGATTGTTCCAGGAAAGAGGACATGAATATGGCTATGTAGTTCCAAAAGGTCAGTAAAGAAAATTTACTATAACCCAAAAGCATAGAAATGTGAGTTACAGTATAAACACATGCATGGACTAGTAGTTGGTTCTGGAGGAAGAACTGATAAAAATTTAGACTGAGGGCCTCCCTGGTGGCGCAAGTGGTTGATAGCACCATTGGGGGGTTGTCCGCAGCCTCTAGAGTGTGGGTTAGATCTGAGCCGTCCATGCAGATACCCACATGGCGTGGCAGACCTCTCCTGTGTCACCTGCTGCTCCCCTCAGCAGTGTATAAGAGTCAGTCTGCCTATTCTGTTACCTGCTCTGTCTCTGGTAAATCCTCTCACCTTCCTGCACATCTGGCCTATACCCGGGTTCTTGTAGCATGAATAAATAAATCTTAAAAAAAAATAGACTGAAACAGACCAAATTCAATACGTGATCAAAAAATTACTTATCATCTCATGTCTCTGACCCTTTGTCAATTGACAGGGCCATTTTCAACTTTTTCCCAACTAATTTTCATTTTTTGTCAGAAAGTATTGTTAAAAAGCTCTTGCTCAGATTCAGATGTTCACAGAAAAAACAACTAGATTTTGGAAAGTATCTATAAATTTTTACTAAGTGACCTTAGGTAGTTTGGGCTTATTGCAATACATTTGTTATTTTTCTTCTGAATCAACATTCCTCTTCTAGATATATAATAAAAAAAAACAAGGACACAGAGAAACAAATAATAGTGTCTGCTACACAAAAAAGTGATCCCATACATGAAAGAATAATAGGATATTTTAATGAAGTATTTTTTTAATTCAACATTTTTTATAAAGTTTTTTAAGACCAAAAAGAGTAAATTCAAGTTGGAATTTGAGAAGGTTTGAAGCAAAAACTGGAAACATGGACTGAATATAATTACTTAATTACAATAATGTTTTGGGAGACATTTGAGTAAGATGCCCAAAGGCTTACAAAGAAAAATTCTGTTTCTGAATTGAAGGTCTCTGGCGAAGAGATAAATAGAATTTGATTGGTTCTTGGTGGTTCTCAAAGATTATTAAATCTTGCTTTTCATAAATAATACTTAAACAACTAGATTAAACAACTATATATGGAAAAGTGGAACATTCTTATGTTTATTTAAATGAGGCTTTGGAAAGCTTCTGATATGAGCAACTTTTATCTGCTTTGGCAAGAGATTCCCAGAATAATAAAGTCATAAATCATTTTGATGAAGATAGTAGAATGGTATTTGTAAAGAAGCTAGATAGGAAATTGTATTATTGTAAACTGGGTAGAGTACACAATTTTCTATTCACATGATAAAAAAGAAAGAAGTTTGGAAAGTAGAAAGTTACTACAAAAAATAGACAATAATATATGGATATTAATAATAAGCACTGTCAAGCAAAGTAGAAACAAAATTTATTGAGTAATAGCTATCAAAACATCCTAATAAATCATAGGATGCTTGAGGTGAGAGATTCTTTCTTGATGATATTTATAACTCACTTCATTTTGCTCACACACACACACACAAACACTCACACACACACACACCCCAAATGCATTTACTTATTTAGTAAAACTTACTCTCTTGTTAAGAAAGTAAGATTCACCTGGTAACAAACTAAACTTCAGATAAGTTAACTTCCAAATTAGCCTTGTAAATTATAATGAGGGGAACTCCATAAAACCTTATTGATTGACTGGGTGACATAAAAACTACAAGACAAGCTTCAAATACCCCTTTTTAGAGAATGTCTTAAAACACATTATGAACTCTTCTTGAGTTTCCTGTTTATAAAATAAGAAGTATAAATCACTTACCTTATGTTACTATGCTTTTATTATTGATTATAAATACTTCAAAAGTATAAAAGTTTAGGTTATATGTAAACTGTTCTACGATATTTGAAATTGGATGTATACCAAAGCTAAATGGAGTTATAATTGGTATGTAAAAATGCAGTTAATTTAGCACAGAAAAATTCCCTAGTTTTAACCTTAGAATTCCACAATAAATAATTCTCCAGGACTTCATGTTTGGGTTATTGTGCCTTTTCTTTTCACTTCTCATTTTCAGGTATGTGTAGGTAAATAATTTGATTCACATCACCAGTGGATTAAGATGAAGTAGTGGCATCAAAAACATGGAAAAATAGGGAGTAAAGAGATTTTATAAAAAGCATTCAAAGTAGAACTGTAAGTATGAGACAGCTGTAATAGCATAACAGTGACACCTCAGTGAGAGGTTCAGAACTGTCTTTCAGGCAGAAGTCAGAAAACAACAATAAAAGGAAATCCAGTTACATAGAAATTGAAGGGAGGTGTTAAATAATAAATCTAGGGATTAGGCATTTGAAACTAATATAATGTTGTAGTCACATTAAAACTGCAAAGATAAGCATTATATGAGACTCTGTAAAATATATAGTAAAATTGTATATGGAGCAAAAAATTATATTTAAATTATATCTTTATTCTTGAGCAAAGTAGTTCCATTATCTCTACTACAGCAAACTCTAAAATGCATTTTCTGCTTCATTGCAATTCATTGCAAATGACCCAGATCAACATTCTGAAATTTTAAGTAGATTCTTTAGCCTTCTAATAGGATTTAGCTGCATGACTTCAGTATCTAAATTTCTGCCTCGTTGAACAATAGCTCAGAGTTAAAATATTAAATAGGTTAAATATTAAACACATAGTTTCTCCAAGGACATATATTACAAAAAAATAAGCACTTGGGGGAAGAAAAAAAAAGGAAAAAAAAGTGTGGCCGGGTCACTGATTTGACTATTTTGACCTCTACAGAGTAAATTGTTTATTTAAATGGTTTTTTCATTCTTTATCTTACAAAAATGGTACAGTGGAATATTGATTTTCTGATATTCATGAAATAATATATGAATACTAAATAATATATGAATATATGATATGAAATAATATATGAATAATAAAATAAATACTTCTTTCTTCTTCCATTTTTTTTCAACCTATACTATATCTGCATCTTTAAAGGACTATCAGACAAATTTAAGGAGGGACTGGAAATTAAGATTTATTTTCTTTTAAGTATAGCTCTGCTGGATGTACAGGTGTGTGTGAGATACCCGGGTATGCAGGAGCTGTAGTCTTTGGCATCAGGGAAACTTGGTTCAATTGTTCAGGGAAGCATTTAAGCCCTTTGAAGCTCACTGATCTTCTTATATGTTGAGTGGAGCTAAAAATCCATGCCTTTCTGTATTTTTTTTCTTGTGGAATTTAATTCTAGATAATGTGAAGAATGTGGGCTAGATTGAGAGGATAATCATTGGGATCTATCCCACATTGAGAATGTGGGATAGACTGAGAAGACAATCATTAATCCTCATTATTGATCGTACTCTACAATTCACAGAATAATAAAGTAATATTAAATAAACATCAGTAAAGAATTGGTTAAAATTCCATTTATGGCTTTTGGACAAAAATCATTCAAATAATCCAAATGAGATAAAAATAATCTAAGAAAATTACTTAAAATGTGGTTCCAAAAGCAGATGTTAAAGAAACAAAAAGTATATGTAATCAAAGATTAAGCGGGAAAAAACAGTATAGGGAAGGAGAACCTTAACAGATTTAAAGCCATGTTAGAAAATATAGGTGAGCAGCTTTCAGATCTAGATGTAATCTAATGTTCATCTTAACAACTGATGAAAGGATCTTCCATTGTAAAACCTGAGTTTATAACATCACAAAATATCTATGTATTCTTAAACTTAACCACTCTTTAGTGCTGCCTCTTCCACAATGACTTTCAGAATCCCACAAAGTAAATTTGCTATGCCCTTACCTACACCTTGCTAAGGACACTACATTCTAACTTGTTTAGGAATAATGTGCATACTCTTCTCTTATACTAATTTGTAACTCCTTTAGGCAAGGGACAAATTAAGTCAGATTGATCTCAGTAGCTTTCTATCTGGCAGCAGCTAGATCTCTTCATGATACCATCTTCATGCCACCATCCCAGAATCACTCCTTTCCTGTTAGACCTTCAATATTTCATTATTTTCTCCTGCTTTTGGTTCTTGGTCATGACGATTTTTGAGGGAAACATTAGAAGTATGCCACTCCTATAATGGTTCTCAGAGTCTTTATATAAATTGACTTATTACTTCTCCAGATCTTTTATTTCTCTTTATATCATTATATAACTCTGCCTTTATCAGCGGCATCATACATACATATATATATGCACATATCTACTACGTTGAATTGAATTAGGTAGGCGAGGAGTTAAGAAGCATATATTCTGAGAATAACAAATGAATTTTCCTAAATCGTATACTCTACATTTCATATTCATTTATGATTCCAGCTCTTCTGCTATCTAAGCAATCAATGCAAGACCCACAAACACATCATTTGAAATACAGTCCAGATGGTGTCTGGGAGTCCTGAACTATTACATAAAATCATCTTCCAAGCCATGGTCAATGGCCATAAAAATAGAAATATTGAAAAGAAACAATTACTGCAAAGATAATATAAAATAGTCATTTTATGTTCTAAACTTCTCATTTTGCAATGTTAATTTATATCAACATAGCCTTAAATTAAAATTGTTCATTTTTAAAACTTAGTTACTGGAGCTTCAATGTAAATAATTTATTCATATGTTATGTCATGATGTTTAAATTATTCATGTGATGCAGTATCATGTTTAGTCAAACAAATATGAGTTTGACCACTCATATCCAGTTAAATACCAAAAATGAAACATCTAATACTATTGTATTTTTTTCATTACTAAATAGTAGTGGAAATCATTATTATTAAATTAAATCAGAATAATAAATTTAAGTATGAGGTTATATTAGATTTGCTACTATTTGTTTTTTAGCTACATGTATCTGGTACTGAATAACTTTTAATCAGTGAATTTTGGAAAATCTGTATTATCATCTCTAATATATTTTTTCATTGTTAGTTTATGACTGAGGGGTAATGGTTGCTGACCCCAAACTGTTAAGGGATACACACTCTCAAATAGAGTCCTGCTATCCATGTGTATAAATACTTAGTGTGAAAGAGTTTTAACAGAATTAGTGTGGAGAGAGAGAGAGAGAGAAGAAGAAGAAGAAAGGATTTCAAATAACAAATTCCAACTAAAACTCCCCCAAATAAAACTCCCCAAATTATCCATCCCTTTGTGAACAAATGCCCAGTAAAATAGACTCAGTGTGAGGAAGGGCCACTGAGACCTGACAGTTGCCAGAAGTCTATGATATCTTCTGTCAGGGAAAAAGACAGTAATTATGCATTGTTTATATAAGTTTAATATAAACATTCTATTTCATTCATCTAACTTACATGGAGTTTGAAAACTAGGCTATTTTTTTTTAGACTAATATAAGAATAACCCTTCTCATTTTTACCTGGAAATCCTTGGAATAGATTTTCATATTCAACTTTCATTTGTAATAGATCAACCTCAAGCCAATGTTGAAAACAATTTTGTTGTTCTAATAGAAAATACTAGAAAAATAATGAGGGAAGTAAAATAGGGAATTTTTTCTGTTTTGAGAAGTGGGACCAAAAAACTAAAATGCCTTACGGATTAGCCAGCATAACATAAATGATAGAACTGGGATAGAAATTGTCATATTTAAGAGGGGTCAAAAAGGATAATATCTAGTGAAAATTCTGTTATTAAAAAATGAAAAACTATTTTAAAATGGGGATCACTTATTTTTCCTTTTCTAAATACTAGATACATTTATATTTAAATAAATTTTATAATACTAATTTATTCTATAACAGTTAATCTTGTAAAATAATTGACAGTTTTAAATCTATTTATTTGTACAAAATTTCTCCCCAAATTAGATGTTAACCTACCTAAAATTAGGGCAATCACAAATTTATAAGTTCAACTGTCTATGTGAGCCTGGAAAATTAGTTTTGTCCACTTAAAACATTGGAATAAAAGCAATGTTATTACAACTAAAAAATTCTCCTTTGAGCTCCGTGCATTGAATGTGCAAGGATCTTACCTTTATTTTCTTTCACTTTATTTTGGAATTCTATTTAAAGCCAGTGTGATCTTTATGTTCAGATCAGCACCGCAGGGCTGCTGAACAAAATGAATAATGAGCCCAGTGGGATCTGACTAGACATTTCTCAGTTTGTCATGCTGAAAATGAACTGAAAATGGGGAACTGCAGTAAAAAAATACAACTTCAGCATTGGTGTCTTTTGGTAAGAATTGGTAACAATAAAATATTTAATATGCCATGTAGGAAATAAACAAGTTCTGCTTGTTTGTATCTTTTAAAAAATGATTTTACAAACTCTGAAATACTATTTAAGTGGGCAAAATTCCAGTAAATTCATTTATCAGATTATAGCAATACCAAGACTATTTGTATAACTATAATTTTGGAACACCCATAGGTTATATATTTACAATTGCAAATATTTGTGAGCCATTAACCATAGTATAACAATATCCCATACCAACACAAATAAAAACAATATCCCGTACCAACACAAACATTGAAGTTTTATTTTACAAGACTAATTTTGGAATGCTATAAAGGTAATTATTTGTATGAATTGACAAATCTAATAATTTTACTATACCTTAGTCAATATTCAACTTTCTACATTACAGAACTTAAAATTTTACTTTCAAAAAACATCATATATTTAGAGGATACAAATTATATGTGTAGACATATATAGTTATAGGAAGAAAGGAAAATAAAACATAACATTTATCAGAATATATTTTTTATGGGCCAGAGAGTAAAATGCCTACTAATTCACAACCAACTATTACTTTCAACTATTTTTCAACAAATTCATATATATATATATATATATATATATATATATGCATTCTTCATATGAGCCTGTATTTATTTTTGAAATGCAATATATGAACTGTTTTTAAAATCATCACGAAAAATCATACTAATCAGAGAATAACAAGCTGCTCCTCTTCGTTACATATTATATATTTAATCATAGTCATTATGAAGAAACCAGCGTATGCAGAAAAGTGTTAATATAAGTCTCAATTGGGGTAATTTTGTATTTAAAGTGTTTCATAAGCATCCATTGTTTTAAAGGAAACCTATTCTGAATTGGACTTTCAGTGGTTAACTGAATATGGGTTATATACCGGTTGATTTTTAATGATCTGAAACTGAAAATTATAGAATGTTTTTAGGCAATATTGCCTCAATGAAAAGTATATAACTTAAAAATGTAAAAATAGAGAAATAAAAGAAATCTATCCATATGAACATATTTTTGACTATGCACATTCTTTAGAGAAGCTGGTAAAACTATTAAATAAAATAGTTATTTTCTTTTAGAACATTTAATGTTACCCCAAGCCTTTGATCATACAACAGAAAACATTTGCTATGACATACATTTCCATAATACCTAATAATTATACTAATTTTCTAATTTTAACATAGTAATTCATTTTCTGCTTTTAGGATAAAGTAAGTTTCTTTTGAAGATTGGATCATGTTATGGATTGTTTCCTGAAACACATTGCTCTTTTTTTTCCATTTCTCTTGGTTTAAGTCTGATTTATTTATTTATGTAATAATCAATTTCTCTAGTTTTAAGAGAGCAAATATATATAATGCAGATCTATTATTTATATTTTATATTTTACAACACATTACTAAAAGTAATAGAACAAACAATGAAACTTATTCCTTGATCATGGAGTGGAAAAATTAATATAGTCAAAATGTCCATCTTACCCAATGTGATTTATATATTTAGGGCAATCCTAATTAAAATTCCAATGAACATATTCAAAGAAATAGCACAAACATTATTGAAATATATATGGAATTACACAAATAGCTAAAGCTATTTTGACAAAAAAGAAGGTGAATGGAGGTATCATGATCCAACACTTCAAATGATACTACAAGGTCATAGTAATCAACTCAGTATGTTATTGGAATTAAAACAGACAGACAGACCAAGGGAACAGAATTGAGAGTCCAGAAACAAACATGCATTTAAATGCACAGTTAATCTAAAACTAGGGAACCAGAATATACAATAGAGAAAGGCAAGTCTCTCCAATACATATTCTTGGCAAAACTGTTTAGCTGCATGCCGAAAAATGAAACTAGACCACTCTCCATACTAATACACAAAAATTAACTCAAAATAGTTTAAGACTTGGGTGTAATACCATAAGTCATTAAATGCATAGAAGAAAATAGAGGCAAACACCCCATAACATTAGCTTCAGTGTTGTCTTTGGGTACTTGACACTAACAGCAAAGAAAACAAAAGTAAACAAAAAGGCTTACATTAAACTAAAACTCTTCTGCAAGGTGAAAAGAAAACTATCATTAAAACAAAAAAAAGACACTATACTGAATGGGAGAAAATAATCATACATGATACATCTGACAAAGAGCTAATATCTGAGATCTACAAAGAAGACTCATACAACTCAATAAAAAAGATAACAAAAAAACCTAATCAAAAATTAGGTAAAGGAGCTAAATAGACACTTTTCCAAAGAAAACATACAACTGATATGTGACACATAAAAAATGTTCAACAACACTTATAGGGGAAATACAAATCAAAACCACAATGAGATACCCCTATGAGGATGGATCACATCAAAAAGACCAGAGAAAAAACAAGTGTTGGTGAGTATATGGGGAAAAGGAAACTTTATACACTTTTGGTGGAAATGGAGACTGGCCCAACTCTTATGGAAAGCAGTATTCGGTTTTAAAAATACTAAAAAAAATGATCTACCATCTGATTCAGGAATTCTACTCTTTGGCATTCTCAAGAATGCACGACACAAATTTGAAGGCATATATGCACTCTTATGTTCACTGCAATAGTGTTTACAATAGTCAGATTACAGAAATAACTTAAGTGCCTAATGATAGATAACAAGATTAAAAAGTTGCGATACATATATATATATAATGGATGGAATACTATTCAGCTATAAAAAATGAACATTTGCCATTTGCAACAACATGAATAAACTAGCAATAGTGAATTGGGCCAGGGAGCTTGAGGACCTCAGGTGCTCTCAGGTTCTTGTCTTTGTGAGGAAAGCATTCAACATTGAGACCAGAGTTAGGCAGCAAAGCAAGAGATTTATAGATAAATAAAAGAAAGGATAGGAAAGCACTATGTATAGAGATGGATCTGGAGTGGGTAGCCACTGAGAGAGGTCAAGAAGCAGGTGTTTATATGGTATAATGGGAGAAGGAATAGGGGTTTGGCCTTGGGTGTCCCTGCATTGTATCTCTTACTGATTTGTTGGGGTCCATTAGTTTCCCTAGGTTACTGAGGCCCACCGAGTTTTCTCATGATAACTGGCCTGTCTTCCTAGAGCCAGTTATGCTCCATTGCTTTACCATTGTGCAAGTGGGTAGAAAACTGCTCATGAATGCATGATCAGATACAGATATGGAATCTAGAATTTGCTGTGGAAACTATAAGGTGAGTAATAAACTAATTTTAAAATAAATATATAATTATATACATGTTATAAAAAAAGAAAAGGTAAGGCAGGTATGAAACTATTTCAAGAATCTGAAATAAGGAAATAGGTCTTCTGGAAATGAAGACTAAAGTCCCACACATTATAATCTCATAAAAAAGGGTAACAGATGAACTAGATAACACAATTAAATAACCAACATGTAAATATAAAGAGATGAAATGTACAAGAGGGTATTTTAAAAGCACTAAGAAAAGCCTATAAAATCAAATGTGTCTAACAGACCATTAGAGGTAAGCATTACTTTTAGAAAATTAAAAACATGAGCTTACTGATTCAATCACAGAAAATAACAGGAAGGGAAATAAAAATATTATTAATTGTACAAATATCATTGGAACATCATAAATTCAAAGGCAAGGTAAATAATTTTAACTTAGTCAAAGAATAAATGCATATTCACTATAATGCTAGTGAGCAAAGAGCAGACTTTTCAGAACAAAAGGGATATTTTTAGTAGTTGTGATATAAATAATTGTCAATGTAAAATCCCACATCCAAACAAAGTATTATTAATAATGAAGATGGAAAAGATGCCCAGATTAAAAGTCATTCAGATAAAATTCTACTAATAAGCTACATTTAAGAAAAAAATGATAAAGGATATACTTCAAGCTAATGCAAACTGATGCAGAAGTTAGAAGTCTGATGAGTTAAAGAAAAGTTGATTAAGAATCTAGGAAGCTTATGGTTAATTCATTAAATATTTAACTGCTAAAATTATATTAGACAATATCAATATAGTGAAAAGACAATCCCAGAAATGGGAGAAAGTATTTGTCAAATATTGATCTGCTAAGGGATTCAAAATACTCTTAAAACTCAAGAACAAAAAACAACCAATTTCAAAAATATGTAAAGGACTTGAATAAATATTTCTCCAAAGACTGTAACATGAATGGCCAGAAAATATGAAAAAAATGTTCAAGGTCACTAATCATCATGGAAATACAATTTAAATCATGGGCCTCCATGGTGGCACAAGGGGTTAAGACATAACCTATGAAGCTATCCACAGCCACTGTAGCACAATTTCAGTCCCTGGCCATGGAGCTACCCACATGGTGCAGCAGACCTCTTCTGACTCGCCTGCTGCTCCTCTTAGCAGTGTATACCAGTCAATCTGCCTGTTTTGTTCCCCACTCTGTCTCTGGTGAATCCTCTCAACACCTCCGGCCTGTACCCCAGTTCTTTTATGCATAAATAAATAAATCTTTAAAAATCCACAATAAGGTATGATTTCACACTCATTAGTATTTCTCATTCAAGAAAATAAAAAGGAAAAATGAATGAAGGAGGCATGGAGGGGAGAAAGGAGAGAGGAAAATAAATTCAGAAAAGTTGAAATCCTAGTATGCTGCCAGTAGAAATGTAAATATGGAAACCATTATGACTATTCCTTTAAAAGTTTTAGAACTATCATAGGATCCTTCATTTCCTCTTATAAGTATATTCTCAAAATATTTAAAAGTTGGGACCCAAGGACACATTTATAGCAGCACTATTGACAATAACTCCATAAGCAGGAGACCATCAAAATATAGATCAACAGATGAATCCATAAGCAATGTGCTTTATATACATACTATAGATCTTTATGGCCTTAAAAGAGAATACAATTTGGATACATGGTTGCAACAGGAATGAAATTTGAAAACATTATGGTAAGTAAAATAAGTCAGATACAAAAGGGCAAATGTTATATGATTCTTATATGAGTTATCCAGAACAGGCAAATTCATAGAAACAGAAATCATAGAATATCAGGGACTGGAGGAGGGGAGAATGGAGAGTTATTATTTAATGGGTACAGAGTTTTAGTTTCGGATGATGGAAAAATTCTGCAAATGGATAATGGTGATGGTCATGCAACAATGAATCACGGATATATATTTTTGTCATTATTGTGTGATAATTATGTGCCTGGCACCACTGTAGATATTTTACATTCATTATCACATATTTTTATTTATCATCCTATAAGCTACCTTACGATATTTTTTATTGCTACTGGTAGGAAAAAAAAATACTTCAACTGGATTAAGCAAGGAGAAAATCGATTTTCTTTCAAAGCTGCAAGACCAGAGATTTCAGAATTGTCTTAATTCAGGCCCTTAACACTATTTACATGTCTCTGTCCTTTCCAGATCAGCTTGCTGTCAAAATAACTGCAGGTGAACCCAGCATCTCCTGGCAGCATCATGACAAAGAAAGAACAATTTGCTTGGAGAGATTTTCAATAAGTATCAGGAGGGATTTTTCTTACTCTGAAACACACAACAATTTTTCATCTTGACCTTTTGGTGTAAACTGTATCAAATGTCCCGACCATCCTCAATTAATTGTTAACAAGGGAGACAAAATTATTCTTAAACCAATAAACTCTATCTACTTGGGGATGGGAGTAAGCAAGTTCCAATGAATTGCTATAGTATCCACAGACCTAAACCAAAGTTTGATTGGAAAAGTGTAATAGTGGGCCTCCCTGGTGGCGCAAGGGGTTAAGACACAACCTATGAAGCTGTCCGCAGCCACTGCAGCAGAAATTTGATCCCGGGGCCAGGGAGCTACCCACATGGCACAGCAGGCCTCTCCTGACTCGCCTGCTGCTCCCCTCAGCAGTGTATTTCTGTCGATCTGCCTGCTCTGTTCCCACTCTGTCTCTGGTGAATTCTCTTATCCTCACATATCTGGCCCATACCCCAGTTCTTGTATGCATAAATAAATAAATATTTAAAAAACAGTTTAATAGTGAGTGGATGTAGTACAGGCATTACAAGCTGCTTCTCTAGGTGTATATTGCTATTATTACATTATATAAGTGAGGTTTTGGTTCTTGTTTAAGGTCATTTCAATTACGTATGGGTCGAAATTTAGAAATTCATTCTATTCACACTAAAAGCTCCCATTTCACCATGTAAACACAGACTATTTCCTGTTATACTAGTCTTTCATCATAGAAGTGTTGATGAAGTCTTATAGCTATATGAGATCTAATGTGGGGGTTTTATTCTACATGATTTCTTTTTGTCTCTGCCTCATGCCTTTATATATCACTGTCTTTTAAGAGACTAAAAGAGCTCCCTCCCTCTCCTGTCACATGAGGATAACACACAACGTATGCACCTAGAAGTTCATTCTCACCCAAGCATCCTTACACACTGCTCTTAGGATTCCTGCCTTCAGAACCTTGAGAAATCAGATTCTATAGTTTATAATCTACGTAGTCTGTGGTATTTTGTTTCAATATCCTAAAAAGATTAAGGCACAAGTATTAACCTAACAAGCTGTCTCACAAATGATGCACTGCTCCTCAAAAGGACTTCTATCTATTCCTTGAACAATAGATAATAACTGGATAATAACTGACTTATCTTTATTCAGCCATTTCAACATTTTTAAATTATAAACATTTCTATTAATACTTTTTTAAATAAAGCCAGCTCTTCTTCAGTATATTAAATCCAAATTTGAAAACTGGCTCACATATAGAAAGTGGACAATGATTGGCACTTTTTCTTAGATTGTCTTCTCTGCCTCCTCATTACCCATCATTGATTTTGTTTTAATTACATAAATTGAGCAGCAATACCTTTGGGTTCCCGACATCTCTGTCACATCTCGTAGTTTTTTGGCAGTTCAGAATACTTCTGGATGTCAGGGTGACTTTGATGCCATTATAATAATTACACACATCTCAATTCTGATTTTGAAATGCTACCAGACATTTGTATCTTGTAATGTTATTAATTCCAACTAACAAGATACCCAATATTGCCATAGCATCTCTTGCTGTTAGTCCTTACCCTAAAAAAGATAGTCACCTCTGACTTCTCAAAGTTGATAGCTACTCTTTCATTGGTACATTTATTATGGTTTTGGTAAATGCATGGTCCTACAGAATATAGTGATCAGGTGCATTTTTATATTATTTTCTCTCACTATACTATCACTCATATCCACTTCTTCACACCTTAGGATCTTGCTTCAGTCTTTTCCAAGGGAAGTCTGATCTTCATACTTCACTTTTTGTGTGCATTACTATTTCCAAAACTTTAAAAAAACACGTAGGTTCAGCACAACCTCTGCAAATCTTGTCATGATCTATGTTTTCACAGAGAATTATCCCATATGAATAAATTCAATTGCTCAACTTTGCATTCTGTTCCCCTTGATGTTAGATCCTTAATATATTGTTACTTATATACACCATGGGCTCTTTGCAAGATCATATGTTTCATAAGCCAAGCAGCTCCTTTGGCACACAATTAGTACTTCTTTTACTAGGGGAGCATTTTTTAATGCTTGGTTATATTGCAATATTATCGATTGTCCAGAAGGAATGACAAAGAACACTATGAAGAGGTTGAATGCTGTTTTAGAAAGTTACTATCTCTGTACTCTATTCCAGTGAGAGGGGAGATGTGCTTTCCAAATTCTAATAGGAAATAGGCAATACTTGTGCAAATCCAAAGGATTAAGGGGATTATCTAACACTTTCCTAACATCCCATCCCAAATCTCAGGCTCCCATTCCCCCATCACGGTACTCACTTACTTGTTAGATTTAAAATAACCCTTTTTTTGGAAGTTCTGTCAAGCTTAAAATTTAGCCATGAGATTCTTCAGATGTTTTTGCCCTCTGCCTTCAAAATAGGACTATATTGTTATGGAAGCTCTCTAGTTTCCCCTCTCACTTCTACTTGGTGATTAATAATCATTATATTTTCATTCTTATTCTCATAAAACATTTAGCAATTGAGCCACGACAGTGCGCCAAAATCTGTAAGTCTGTGTACTGCCACTACAGTGACCACACTGTCACCAAGGTGATTGGCTTTCTAACCTTGTATGGACAGTTGATTTATGACAAAGGAGCCAAGACTATGCAATGGCAAAAGGAAAGTCTCTTCAATAAGTGGTATTGGGAAAAATGGATCACCACATGTAAAATAATGAAACTAGACCACTATGCCGCGCTATACAAAATAATTAACTGATAATGGATAAAAGAGTTGGAAGTAACACCTGAAATACATGAAAGAAAACAGACAAAATTGCCTGTAACACTGGCTTCAGTGATGTCTTTTGGGACTTGACTTTGACAGCAAGGGTAACAAAAGCAAAAATAAACCGTGGCACCATATCAAACTAAGAAACTTCCGCGCAGAGTAAGAAACTATCATTGAAACAAAAAGACACCCTATTGAATGGGAGAAAATATGTGCATATCATACATCCAAGAAGAGACTAACATCCGAGATTTATAAAGAGATCATGCAACTCAGCAACAAGGAAACAAATGATTAAATCCATAAAAATGGATATAAGAGCTAAACAGAAACTTCCCCAAAGAAAACAAGCAGATGGTCAACATGTGCATGGGAAATGTTCATCATCAGCTATCATCAGAGAAAAGCAAAACAAAATCACAATAAGATGCCATTTCACACCTGTGAAAATGGCCTATGTCAAAAGACCAGAAACAAGGCTCATTAAGGATACAGAGGAAAAAGGACCCTCTTATACTGTCAGTGGGAACGTAGATTGTTTGAGTGCCTATGAAAAACTGTATGTAGAATCTCAAAATGTTAAAACTAGATCTTCCATATGATCTAACAATTCTACTACTGGCTAGGAGTGTCTGATAACAGGTGAGTGGATTAAGATGTTTTATATATAAAAATTGGAATACCATTCAGTTACAAAAATGATGAAACCTCGTCACATGCAACATCATGTTTGGAACTGGAGGGGATTATGCCAAACAAGTAAGTAGGAAGGAAAATACAAATATGGGACCATTCACTCATGTAGAGTATAAAAATATACAGCAAAGGAACAGAAAACACTAAAGCAAAACAAACCATAGAAATCTGACAGAGGAATTGATGTGTTAACGTTTACATAATATGATACGTCACTTAAGTTTAACAAGGACACTAGGTTTGCAGAGGGAATATTTTGATTCTTAAATATTTTCTAATATATTCATTATCTTCTAAATTGATGAAAATCATAAATAATATTCCTGACACTAATTTTAAAAATCAACATCACTGTTTACATTAGTTTGTCTAGTATTTTATTTCATGAGTATATAAGAAATACTCAAATGATAAAACTTAAATTAGAAACTAAAGGTTTGACACCAAATTCAGTTTTATATTGTGCAGCAGCAATGTTTATTTAATGCACAAACTGTGAGGCCAATGATATTGATATCACATAAACAATTTTCTGCATGGAATTTTTGGTTGTTTACAAATACTTTGGTTTCTCAATACATGAAAAACAGATTCCAACTGAGTTTCAAGTATCTGCTGAATACAGAAAGTGGTTTTTATAATAAAATTATGGTCCAATTTAAATTGTGAGAATGAGTCGGAGGAGTAAACTATTACATTTTTACATTTGGTATCTGTTTATGTGGCAGAGTCAACTCTTATAGACAACAGAGTTACATCTTTGAATAAGAATTGACTTTTCTGTCCTCTCCAGGATTCTTGCACCTTTCCTGAATTACTAGAGTCAAAGCATTTGGTACTCTCCTGCTACAGCCAGACACTGGAGTCTCCCTCTGGTGTTTTGCCTGGGGTGCCCACCCAGGCTGTGTTCCCCAACTTACTGTCCCTCCCCCATGCTATCCACATTGTCATTTTCTGCATTTTTCCTACAGAAGTTTTCCAGGTTTTAAGTTAGTCCATTCCAAGTAACCTAATGCATGCTACAGCTTAAGGATTTAATGTGTTGTGACTTCAGTATATCAATGTTTTATTTTATTTATTTATTTTGTTCTTCTCCCCCAGTTCATCAATATTTTAAAGAATTTCCTTAATACTAAATTTTGAAAGGCTTTAGGTTCTATAGATTAAAGAAAAAAATCTTTGCTAAAGGAACACTTCACTATTAAAATCACATAATTTTATTTAAAATATGAATGAATTTTTGTATATATATGTATATGTATATGTATATGAATATGCAAGTATCAAAAATAAATTCTGGTAAAAGTTAAAGTGCCCTACTTCTTACTTTGATATCTTTAGGGGGAAAAATAAAGATGGGTATATACCGACACACTGCTTTTCATTGCTACAACATATGTTTTTTGTTGGCATCTCAAAAGAATAAATCTTATCCTTCCATTTAACTGACAAGAGTCATTAGTTTAAAAATGATACTTTCAATATAATATCTCACCCTCATTTCTGGGTACTCTGAGGAATATTTGTTAAATAAAGCAGTCAAGATTTATGATTTGCTTCTCCTTTGTAAATACAACATTTTCTTGGACAATTCAATAAATGGAGATAAAATGACTTCGGCTCATGAACATTAGATTTAAAAAACAAATTTACAAATTAAAATTTCAATGCTAAAGTTCTCATAAGATTTCTCTTCTGCCACAGATTAAATATCTTGTTTGAATTCTATGTGTTAAAATGAAAGATGCGAAGGGAATTTGTTCTATAGTATCTATAGTATCAAAAGTCAGGAAAGTCCTCATATATATGTATATGCATATATGTAAATAATTTTATTTATACATGTTTGAATATATATGTATGTATGTGTGTGTGTATATATATATACACACAAACATATATATGTACAGAGAGAGAGAGCAGTTCAAAGAACTATTGTAAATTTAAATTTCTTGGAATAGAGGTGTCAGCTATTATGGATAAGATTCATATAATTCCTTAGAAAAAGGTCCTGAGTCTAGTAGTAATCAAAGGTATATCTATCAGCATTAAAGAACCTTTATTCTATTTATCAGTTATCACTGTCATTCATATGTAAAGGTACAGAACAGTTTTCTAAAATGTGTAAGAAAACATTAATTAGATGCCTCACTCTTAATCAAATTACAATAATCAGAGTCACTATTAAAGTATGTTTAATAGATTTCAAAAAGAATCGGAGAACAAATAATACATCATGACAAAGCATTAACAAATTCTTAAAACTACAAAAGGATTTGACATGCTAACCAGAAAAGTGTCTTATGCATTTATAAGCGTAAACCACTCTGACTTATCAAACTAAACTAATCAAGAGTAGTCATGATTTAGGGAAACATCAGTATAATTGATTTTACATGAAAATATAGACCATTTGATGTTTCAGACTTCATAAAGTATATAAATTCTCTTTTTTGTTTTTAGCACTATATAGATATTCTCCAGGGAAATAAAATACTCACTTTTAATTTCTCTCTATTATTTTCTTATGTACTTCAATATTTAAAGATGAGAATCAGACAACTGCTGGAGGCCACATTTCGCCTACATGGCTTATTAAAACAACAGCCTGTTTTATGTTAATGCAGCATCTGGATTTTTGTTACTGTATAGAATCCGTTGTAGTATATAGCAATATGCTAATTTTATTACTATTAACAAGTTCCTTGCAAACTGAAAAGTCTAGGCCAATGATTTCAAACTAAAGGAGTGATTTTGCTCCAAGAAAACACATATGTGTGGAGCCGTTTTTTATAATCAACTTTGATTTCCATCTAAAAGTAGACAGTCCATGGAAACTGCTAACTAAATAGTCAACAACACACAGATTGACACTTAGAAAAAAGAATTATGTGACCCCAACTCACAATGGAGTTGAGGCTATGGTCAGGGCAACTAGAAAATCACTAGTTAATATATCTTTCTCATTTTTCCTTTCTGGAAGAGAAGACGACCAGATTTTCCCCTTAAAACCAAATAATTAAAAGAAGAGTTATTGAAACAATGCATTTCCCCATCCTAATTCCTTCATGGATAAAACTGAGTTAACCAAAAATATATAAATATATGGTGTTTATAAAATATATTGACATTTTGTGAGATCAATAACTCAATTAAAATAAATATTTTAAAATAAGAATTTTAAATGCTTTTGAAATAATTAGTATTCACAAATCATGGCCTACATAATGGAATATGACATTTTTCCATCTCCGAATAAGATTCCATGTATTTACTCAATAGAACAAAATTATTTAGAATATGTTTTTGTGTTTGCTTGTATGTGTGTTTTAATAATGTGTGAAGTCATCTGATAAATTGGGTTCTACCTGAGAATTGTGTTTCTGTGTTTGTGTACATGATTCAACGTGTGCGGGGATATGAAAACAGTTTTGTGGTGAATAAGTTTTACTTAAGGTGATTGGTTATATCAGAATGTTATTTTCAACATTAATTATTAATATAGCTCATAGCCACTTAAATATATACTAAGAACCAATGTGATGCTATAGCATCACAGGAAATAAAATAGAACATAAAACTATTCCTCTTAGAAGTGAAAATACTTAGAATACAAATTACTTTCAACATATCCTTTTTCCTTGTGAAAATAATATATCTTGCTATAGCTACCATTATGTAGGCTGCTTATTCTAAAGCTAATACAGAGAGACATTATGCCACCTGAATTTCTTAACTTCAGAGATTCCTGTCTCTCAATTTCAGTTTCATGCTTCCAATCCTACTGACTTTAATTTTTCCTTCATTTTTTTTTCTTCCTTCCTCTCTAAACTTCCCATTAAATGAGAACAGCTCACTCCCCAAGTTCAAGAAAATATTTTATGTCAATTTGGAAATGTAGGGAAAATACATTACTATTTGGTTATAATGTTTTGAGGTCTTAGAATAAATGGATTATAAGTAAACTCAATCCTAAAAAAGTATATGGGGCAAGTTGATGTTACTTTGATTTAAAATCATGTCCAATGAAAAATATAAGTAAATGGTTAATATCCCTCATTCTTAATTCACCTAGAAAACTGTTGTGTGGTTACATTTGTATCTATTTTATATCACCATAGCTGTACACTACACTGGGATAGTTTTATGTAAATTAAAATCTCAATATTCCCAGATAATTAAATTGCTTTGTAAATTTTGGACATTCAGTATTCACTAATTTAGAACACATTTCTAGTGGAAACTGTATGACTTCGAGTTATGGGATGAAAAAGACAAAAAGAAAATGACTACTGTCAGAAAGCTAAAAGAATAGTGCTGGAAATATCAAAAACTGTGATACACTCAAAATGCATTATTTCATTTACTTCCCCCAACACTGGGAAAACTATGTAACATAGCATTGTTGAAAGCAATACAATGTGCATGAAGAATTTGTTTTATTTTCCCCTGGTATCAGAGTTTTAGACAACTCAGCATTTTATCCTAGGTACATATTATAATGTTTAGATGAGTGATACATGTGGAAAAATTTCTTTTCTTATAATGTGCAAATAGCGTTTATGTGAATTTGAGTTTCTATTTTGAATATGACTTACTTGAAATAAATGAAATGCAATTTTATCTTTATTTAATTGGCTCCTAAATTATCTTCTATGATTTTCAGAATGCTAGGAGTTTTCTTTGTTTCAGAAAAGATAATATATAATATTTAACTTTCCTGGAAAATGTATTTGAGTACTTAATTTGGACTACAAGAAGTTCTTTCATACTTTTTTTATATGAAATGACTTTTTTCTACTTAAAAATATGCTAGATTATATTTTTTTTATTTTTTGAATAATTAAGAAAACCATAAAATAAATTAAAGCAAAATAAAGTAAGTTGAAAAAAATTATAGGTGGTAAACTTGCCTTTAAATGTCCTCATACATGTGTCCTGCTTAATGGTGTTTACAGAGTTTAAAAATTCTGCAAATGGAGTCACTGCATGGACATGAAATGGAACATTCTCAGACACAGGGTTGGATTTCATGCTGAAAAATACAAATGAATTTACTTGGCTTCAAACCACAGTACAAAATAAATTTTATTTTATGAAATACCTTTTGAAATGTGCTAAGCAAATCCACTTAGCTTCTTTAAAATAGCACTGGCATGGGGACAGTTATTTTAGTATCAAATTAGAGAATGACTCATACGTCACCAGGAAAATTGTGAATTTTTTAACTATATTCTTTTAAATAATTGTCTACATATCTGTATCTTAACATAAAAAACTTTTCAACCAAATAGAAATAGATGAATAGAAGAATTAGTCTTTAAAATTAATGACTTTTTTCATAAAAATGGGATTTCCCCTACATTTCTTTCAAATATATGGGAATATAGCTTATTGTTGCTAATATTAAATAGAAACTTGACTTGAATTATTCTATTAAATAATTTAGTTGTTTATTGTAAAATATCACAAATGAGGCCTCATGGGATATCTATATTTTAGTATTACTGAACTATTAAAAACAAATTCAGAAATTGAATTTGAATTCATTAAAATGATGTCTTTTTTGCCCCATATCAATTTCTCTCTCTTTTAGGATCTAGAAGATAAGTTATAGATTTAAAATTATTATCTGAAAAGGAGCACTGTTTGATCTCAAGTAAAAAGAATAAGAATGCGTATACCCAAATCATAGGTTGTTACTCAAAATAAATGAGGGAACATGAACAAATAGTAATAAATAATAGTTTCTCAACATAAAACTAACTGTATCCCACTGAGTAGTATATAAGTCCTACATTTTTCTGTTATAATACATTAATTTTTAGCTATACACAAGGAGGCAATTGAATTTACATTAAATAATGATACATTTTCTTAAATGTCACTGATAAGTATACATACTGAGGTTCAGAAATCATCTATATTGATCTAATAATCATTCTACTCAGATACAAACAAAGATGAAATCTTGCCATCTGCAAAAGCATGGATAGAACTTGGCGGTATTGTGCTAAACAAAACAAGCCAGGAAGAAAAAGACAAATACTGGTGGGGGTGATGGTATTTCTCAGAGAAATAAAACAAGGAGTTTGACATTACACAAAGGTTAGACCGAATTTAATTTACTCATTGAATTTAAATAATAACTGGACCATATTTCCAAATACAGTTGTGCATGGGTTAATGAAATACCCCACATATCATAAGTCTTCTAATTCCCTATAGGATTACTTCTTCAAAGCAACCATTGGATTACCAGTTAATATTTGCTTCACATAGCCATGGGCGCTTAAGCAACCACATTCCTTATTATCAGTTTTTTGACAGAAAAGTAATAATCCAACGTTAGTGAAATTATAACTTATAAATTATAAGTTAATAATTTTATAAGGAACCCTTTATAAATTAAAGGTATTATCAATATTGCAGGTATTGTTATTGAGAGGAATATATTTCAGAGGTTCCTCTTTAGAAAAATGAACACAAAAATTCTACCAGTATCAAAACTATAACCAGGTTTAGAATATAAGTAAATGTCTCCTTTAGATTAGTTAAAAGCTTTAAAATAATAATGAATTAAATTTTATGTACTTTTCCTTAGTATTTCATTTTTATTTTAAAGAATTTGATAAATCACTATTCTACTATTTACCACCTATATGATCTTTGTTTTTCATATTCTATTTCCTGTCATAGTCTTGTGATCTGAGTATGGAAAGAGATTGTTTTTGCACTTTGCTTCTGGAATATATTTAATGGGAAACGTCTTTGTACTCTCAATCTATCTACTTCATTTGCTAGTTAGTTAATGCTGTACAATTAAGTTTTTGCTCAAGGACACTACTTCAAATCACATCGTTCTACCAGCATTGGCATAACAGAGTCTCAAATGTGATCTGATTTTGGTGAGAGGCTATTTGATATTTATATGAGTTACCTAATAATCATTAAAATTGCAATTATGATCAGTAAATGGAAAATTGAGATAATAATTTTATTATCATTGAGATAGATTTAATAGATACAACAATCATGATTATATATTCAAAATATTTGACATGTTAAATGTATACTAAAAAGTTCTAACTATATTACAGAGCATGCCCCTATTCCTAAAGGTAACTGAAGAGAAATAATTAGGAAATGTCAAAGAATCAATTTAACACATTTTCAATAAATTTTTCTACTTTCTGTTGCTTTATAAATGTCTTTTTTTTATTTAGGAAATATTGGTTTACATCACTGTATATTACACAGAGATACAGGATCACACTTTCTCAGATGTATGTTACCATACTACACCCACCACAAAAGTAACCATGAAACTCGCCATTTGCACCAACGTGGATAGAACTGGAGGGAATTATGTTAAGCAAAATAGCTAGGAGGAGAAAAGTAAATAATATTTGTTTCACTCAAATGTGGAACATAAAGGAACAAAAGGTTGAGACAAAAGCCAATCAAAAACAAAACCTAGAAATATGACTGTAAAATTGAGACTATCAGAGGGGGACGAGGAAGGTGGAGAACAAAGTATCACAGGGACCAATGGACAATAGTGAAATGTATTATTTTTCTTTTAATTAGGGAATGATAGGGAAAATGGAATGAGTGTGTTAGCTCATATGGCTGTTTTACTCTTTACTTTCTTATGTAACTTACGAAAAACAAAACATGCTGAACAATGTGCCATAAAAATTGTTCGATAAATTATAGACATATTTTGATGCAAAATTATAGGCTTAAATGAATTTGATAATAGCAGAGTTTTATGGCCATCATGGCAGGAAAAAAACAACTGATATTTCTTAAAATTCATGACATTTAGAAATTGATTTAAGTCTGATGATACTCTAGTTCCAATTAATTTCTAGGTTTTATCAGTGCTGATTCAATTTTTTAATTCATCATATAGTCATATTAGCCTTTGTAATTATTCCTTTAATGATTTGAGGAAACTTTTAAAACTAGAATCAACATAAAACTTCACCAAGAGATAAATATGTATGTCTTTTTGGAAATAGTCCTGAGATTTCAGATTTTCTCTACATGTATTATAGATGTTTATTTCCTTCTAACAATTTATGTTTTATTGTATTTTATAATGCACTATAATCTATAAAAATATATATACAACAATATAACTGTGGGAGTAGAGAGCTGACCTGCAAGAACTGGTTGCAAGCTGGCTGGCAAAGCCTGGTTGTAAGATAGCAGACTGAGGCTGGGTGCTTGCGATGGCAAAGGCTGACAGGCAAGGGCTGACAGCCACAGAGCTGGCAAGCCTGAGCTCAGCTCCTGAGCTGGCAGGCAAGAGCTGGCAACCACAAGAAGATGTGTGAAAAGAACAGCACTTTTATCCACTCACACCTCTGTGTGAGAAGAAGGGGGTGAGGAGACAAAGTAGGGCAGTGGAGTGGCAAGGTAGAGTGGAAAATTACCCCAAAGAAGGAAAAATCGCCCAGGAGTTTTTTTTTTTTTTTTTGGCGGGGTGGAGATTCCCCAGAAGCCCTATAAAAAAGAAACCAGCACCTTAACCCCGGGCTCCTCCCTTGGATCCCCTTCTGCTGTCAGGAGTCTCTCTTGCAATAAACCTGAGCTTGCTAATCTTTAGTCCTGAGTGCTGGTTATCATTCCTCAATCACTCTGACACAAGAACCCACCCATTAGGCATCCATTTGGCCACATGACCATAACAAAATGTAATATTCTTGTCCTCATTCAAGTCTTCTTTGTGTAAAATTTTAGTGTTTGTATTTTTCTGATGCTGTCATCATGTATTGTTTATAGGAAAACTCATATTACCAAATAGATGTCAGAGCCATTACTGTAACAGCCACACTGTGAATGTAACATCCACACTATGAGTGTAGTTTTAGGAAAAACTCAAGTATAATTGTTATTCAAACTTATTTTTAATAGCTATTTTTGACAGGAAAAAAGTGTTCTGAATAATAAGTCCTAAATTTTGGGCTGATTTTGAGAAATTTATCATATTATTATGTATACTTTTTTTTATTTGCTCAAAACTGAGAGTATTCATAATGTCTTGTCTAATGTCAGTTTCAGATGACAGTTTTCAGCTTTAGCAGAGAGACACATTTGCCAATGTTCCAACTATTTTACTTTGCAAAATCACACAAAAAAATGAAATATGTTACCAAAATTATTCCAGGTCTCAAACAACTGGAAAGAGATAGGAGAAAAATCAAGAAAAGTCAAATATAGTTGATAGACAAACATATAAGAAAAAAGATTTAGAAGGCACATATCAAAACAGAACTAGTTCAATGTTAACTTTCATATTGTCTGAAAAAGGAAATTGCAATGAAAAGTACTAAATAATATCCCTCCAAATGAGATAAATTTTATTATAACATTTGTTACAATTGCTTATTATTCTTCATTTCACTTCCATTTAGGAAATAAGCAATTTATCATTATACCTAGTCAGACAAAGAAAATGTCTATTTTTTAATTAGCTGGGGTAGTTCTAAAATTACATAGTTAACTTTCATAGTTTAACTGCAAATTCACAGAAAATCTACAAAAACATATTACATTTATGGAAAGTAAATACCACTGTATCTGTTACATAGAACAGAATTGTAAGTCTTCAAAAATTAAATATAAATATTGACAAAAGTTTTGTCATTCATATGTTAAAGCCAATAATGCAAGCTGAAAAATACTTACACTTGAACAATTATCTTTTATGTGATAAGAAATTATTTAGCTTTCTTTGTAGTCATTTTTAATTGACTACACTGACTAAATTATGGTACACAGCCTAACTGCATTATGTTTTTGTGCATTTATTTAATAGTATTTCTTTCTTTTTTTTAAAAGATTTATTAATTTATACAAGAACTGGGGTACAGGTCAGAGGCATGGGAGGGTGAGAGAATTCACCAGAGACAGAGTGGGGAGCAGAACATGCAGACAGACCGAAGACACTGCTGAGGGCGGGGAGTGGGCGAGACAGGAGAGGTTTGCCGCGTCATGTGGGTTTCTCCCTGGCCTGCTGGGAATCGAACCGGCGCTGCAGAGGCTGTGGACAGCTTCACAGTGGGGCACTCAACCTGCTGTGCCATGAGGGAGGCCCATATTTAAGTAGTATTTCTAATCAAGAAAGATTTTGCTTGTTTCTCATTGTTCAGGTAAAAATATTATTATTCCATGAAGACTTCAGAAGGTAGATGTTTTTTGCAGTTCTACATTATATTTGTCCATTGTAAGAAAAACTGAATTGCAAATTTTAAGAAAAAATAACTCTTTATATGAGTATATATATTCAGAGTTCATATGCATACACACATACATACATACATACATACATACACACACATGCATACAACTGATTATTACTGCCAGGTACTCATAAGCATTTTATACCTGTGCAGAATAATATTATAAGAACTAAAGTAAAAAGAAAAAAATCAATAAAGAATTTACCTTTTAAAACTCTATTAGACCAGTAAAGGTTGGTGCCTAATAAAAATTGACTGAATGAATGGGCAAATGTATGCAACCTAAGTCCTTAGATGCCCTCGTCCATATTTGGACTATTTTCCCCCCATAGATAATTCAATCGGCATATGTTAAAGTAAGTCCAAGGTAGGCAAGTATGTAGTTATATCTTAAAACATTTGATGATTTAAATAGAAGAAACAATATGAAATCTTACATATTCATGTAAATTAAAATATCTACACAAACTACCCTTAAATATTCATAAAAAGGATATATTTAGTCAAAATACACAAAAATGGGTACCTATCAGAAGGAAAATTACAACAGATTGGAGAAATATCAGGAGTTTTGGGCAAACTGGTGTTGACTACAATAAACAAAGATGTAATTAAATCTTAACAAGGTAAAAATCTAGTTAACCCAGCAACCAAAAACTAATGTAAACCAGAGTATACGCATATCAAAACATAACTATACTATTATTAATAAAGGAAAATGATATTTTGTATCTATCCCAATCTGGTCATTTAGAATTCTATTCACTGAACTTATTTTGGCAATGGAATTAATCCATGTTGCCAACAATCTGATTAAGGGGAGAAGCATTTGCCTTTCATTTGACCTTTTCCTTTGAGTTAGTTTTGAACATTTCAACCATTTAATAAAACTTATCCTTGTTTAATAAGTTCGTTTTTAGGTAAACATTCATGCATGAAATTGAATCATGTTTTCCTCAAGAATTCATTCTCTGTATCACTAACTGTGCTTCTGTCAACATTGTTAAAACAATACTGTTTACAAAAAGGAAGTGCAGGAGTAGGAAATAGTAAAAGATTGATAACATAAACACAATATAATTTTAATAACTACATTTTTAGAAAAATAACCTCCACACATTAATTGGAACAAAATTCTTTTAAATCAATGAGAAAATATATGAAATATTTTAAAGTTGCACTGCTTTAGGAAATGATCTATAAGTTTATTCCAATCATGATAAAATGGCAATGACATACTTTTAATTAGTAAGTATACCTATGTTTAAAAATCTCTTATAATAATTCATAATATATGAGAATTATGTGTATGTATGTGTGTATTATTTCATTGACTTAAATATTTGTTATTAATTTAATAATATAATTGTCATTAAACTTAGAAACTTCTCTTTTAGTGATGATAATGCCTAGTGGTGATTTTATAGATTAAATACACATCAAAGTAGCTAGCAAATAGCATACAATTAATAATTATAAACATGAAA
Source organism: Talpa occidentalis (assembly GCF_014898055.3). Lineage (NCBI taxonomy): Eukaryota > Metazoa > Chordata > Mammalia > Eulipotyphla > Talpidae > Talpa > Talpa occidentalis. The sequence continues at coordinate 16,823,755 of NW_023604861.1, forward strand.
TAGCAACTGCAAACTAATATATATTGTACATTAAAGAAAATAGGTAAAATAAATGGGAAAAATCAAGTCTCAAATATTTGATGAAACATTCGTAACTATACATCTAGTTTTCAAGGATAGGAAAATATTTGTCTCAATAAAAGGAGTTTTCACGTGGGTTTACATTTGGGTAGTAATATCAATGCTATGTTAATCATTTACACTAAAATATTTCAGTGTTTTTCTCCTGCTGCATTTGTATTATGCACATATTTCATGGTTTCCTTGATGTAAAATGTGCTGATCATATAATTAAATTTCAATTTTAGAGAAATATTTTCTAATATTCTTTATAACATCTGGTCAAACCATGTGCTATATGCCAACTTTAAAAATTAAAAAAAAATCTCAAATTATTGTTTTAAAGAAGAGAAAGAAGGACCTATCAATTGGGAGTCTTTATTTTCTACAGTACCTTGTTTCATCAGAAAGAGAATCTTTCCAGTAATTTTCTCTAATGTTATCAGAAAAGAACACTTTCTCTATTTTTAGATATGCTGATAATATTTAACAACATAACATATCAAGGTTATAAAATCAAATTGAATAAAGCACTACTGTCAATGGCAATGAAAACACAAATGCTAACCTGTAGGTTCAAAATGAAAGGCAGTGTACACAACATGAACCTAAATACTAAAATATTAACAAGTGTATTTGGATGAACTGATGTGGAATTTCAAAAAGTTATTTTAGACTTTTTCATTTCTTTTTTTAAACAGGAGAATTAGAGATTATGCATTAAGTCTGTGTTGACATATAATGAAGTGAATTCATTGCATCAGGATTTTCAAGGCTAAATCCCATACTTAAGGAAGAATGTTCCACTTTAATCCATTTGAAATGCTGAATCAAAATACATAATTAAATCTGCGCAGAGTGAGGGATGAATAATATATATTTTGGATGTCACTTCTTAACAGCATAAGAGTAATCCTTCACTTTCTGTAGTTGTGACTCAATTTGATGATATCTGTGTCATCTTCTCCTCCATCGTGGGAATGCACATTAGGAGGATATTGACTAAAAAGCCAGCATGAATAAACATAGCCATCCAGACTTTATGAAATATGTCAGATCATCTACCTGAAATTTTGGCATAAGATGCCAAAATTGACATATATAAAGGTCAAGCAAAACTGGAATGCATAAAAGAAACCAATACAGCAGGAAGAAAGCATTGAGATTTTTTTTTTTCACCAAATTACTGGGAAACACCATGTACCAAATATTTTAGTAAATGAAAAGTAAATTGTAATAACTGTTTAATTAACATTTTTACTGTAATCAATGTTTTATGATGTTCACTATATATTCAGAAGACAACTAGTCTGAATTTTCTAAAACCACTCATACTATTAATATGAAGGTAATTGTAATAAAGTAATTGCTAAAATGCTTATTTTATGTATCTTTTGTATAACTAGCAATGTTTGTTTGTGTAGTCCATAAGATGACTGGTAATATATGCAATGCATTGGATAGTATCTGATAACACTTTTTAATTCAGTAAAGTTATCTCAAATATAACAACTGTATAACTTTAAAGGTAAAAATTTAAAAACATCCTACTTGCATACAGGGAAAACTATTTTTATTATCAGTTATAATTCACTTTTTTAATTCATTTATGATTAAAATGGAGTCATTCACATTTAATATGTCATTAAATATGAAAATGAATTTTAATTTAATTTAAATTTGCTGATATATTTCACAATATTATTATACATTCAGATCACTTTGATTACCTGGAAGTATAATGTGTTGTATTGTTTTAGTAAATGGTAGTGTCAAATAAACTATGTCTTTTTCATTTTCATTACAATTTTCTCTTTATGCTTTAGTAACCTACTTTCCCAGGGCATCTAACCTTTATGTATTGCTTCAAAGAGCTTACATACGCCCATTGGAGATTAGAAGACATGAGTAAATAACACACAAAACAGTAAATTGATAATATAGTAAAGGGAATAGAGTCTGAAAATGGGTTTCTGGGATAAATCTATTTACATATTTAAGACAAAGAAATAGCAGCCTCTTGAAAGAAATGCAACACTAAAATTCTGGGAAAGATTGAATAAAAGGTTATTAATGTATATTTCCTGGTGCAAGGGATTAAAGGCAAAAAACCCAATTGTGAGAATCACACAGCTGTGGAATATAAATTCTATTGTAAATATAAGGATTATAAACTTATAAGATCCCTAAAGTGAAGCATTTACAGGGCAAAAGTTGAAATAGAAGGTTTTACATCTCCAACACGGGGCAAATCTAGTAAATCAGAAACCATTTCTGGCAACTTTAAACAAGCTCCTTTTCTTGTAATTGTAGAGAAAATATATTGAATAGAGAACATGACTGAATACAGTTTCATTGTTAAGTAAAAGTATTTATGGGCAAGAGGTAAAATCAAGATCGACAAGCAGCTATAAACCAGAGACACAGTACGGGGGAGGGGGGGTGGGGGGAGAAGGGAGTAGGATCAAAACAAGGGGGGTGGGAATTGTATGGCGACTATAACCAAGATGAAAATGCACACATGTGCAAAAATGAAAAATGATGTAAAATATATAAAATAAAAAATATTTTTAAAAATCCAGAATAATGTTTTGGAATTCTGCATACTTATGGGTAAGTCAGGGAATTTAAAATCTTCAAATATCTTTTCTTTAATGGTAGAGGCAACCACTCACCCCAGCTTATGGATCTTAACTTCTTTGGATTATTTTTTTTCTTAGCAAAACCAAAGATTAGCTCATCATTAAGTGGTGATGAGTGTCTTAAGGATGCACAACAGACCACTCTTTATTTTCTTCTATATATGTAAATAATTAGTTTTCCACATAACCAACTGGAAAAAAACAAGTTCTTATTTAAGTGGTTATGGTCTGACACTGAACATAGTGAGGAGTCACCATTCTATGTGTGTAAATGCATACATGCAAAAGAATTACAAAATGCTATATCAAGAAGGAAGAAATAAAAGACTGAATCCACATAATCATATTGATAAAGGAAAAAAAAATTAAGCTGAGGTGTAGTAGTTTACCTGGGAGAATTAATAATAGTCAACTAGGCTGGTTATTGGAACTCAGTGGTGGTTTAGAGAAAATCAGGCTGAAACTCTGGAATGTCCCTGGCATATCATAGGGGGGAAAATTTAAAGCTCATGGAGATGGGGATGTTGGAATGAATATAATTACTATGTGCAACACATAGTCATTCTAGCTAGTTCTTTACCATAACTTCAGGAGGGCTTAGTCTTACTCCCGCTGGTTAGTAAGAGGGATCCAATAGCAACTTTGAAGTTTTACAAGTGGTTAAAGATAACAGTGCTGATTGTTGCCATGAAATTTGATCTATAACGAAGATGTCATAGCTGTTTTGTCATATTTTAGGTGATGGTATGTACATGGATTTATTTTTCTGAGCTTTTTTTAAAGATTTATTTAATTATGCATACAAGAGCTGGGGTACAAGCCAGAGGTGTGAGAGGGTGAGAGGATTCACCAGAGACAGAGTGGGGAACAGAACAGGCAGATTGACCAAAGTACATTGCTGAGAGGAGCAACGGGCGGGGCAGGAGAGGTCTGCTGTGCCATGTGGGTAGCTTCCTGGCAGGTTGGGGATCAAACTCATGCTCAGAGACTACGGATAGCTTCATAGGTTGTGTCTTAACCCCTCGCGCCACCAAGGAGGCCCTCTCTGAGCTTTTGATTCTTGCATCAATGCTCATCAGATATATTGGTCTACAAATATTTTTTTTTGTGCTGTCATTGCCTGGTTTTAGCATTAAGGTGATGTTGGCATCATAAAATGTATTATGGAACATTAACTGCATTTTTTTAAAAAAGTTTAGCAATGTGGGTATTCTTCTTTAAAAGTTTGACTGCATTCATATATAAAGCCATCTGATTTGGGCTTTTGTTTTTCAGAAGAATTTTTATTACTGTTTTGTTTTTCATGCTTGTGATCATTTTGTCCAATTCACCTTATTCTTTCTAGTTAGTGTTGGTAGATTATGTCAATCTATAAATTTATCCAATTTATTGTTATATTTAGTGGTATATTTAGTCATAGCAATTTCTTATTTTGTTTTTCTGTGCTATCTTTAGCCATTTCTTCTCTTTCATTTGTGATTCTGTTAATTTTCTCTCTTTTCTTAAATGTTTTGTTAGCCTAGGTAGAGTGTTATAGATTTTTTTTATTTTATCAAAGAACCAGCTCTTAGTTTCTCTGCTTTTCTGTATAGTGTTTTTTACTTCTAGTTCATTTTACTCTGCTCTTATTGTTAAAATTACCATATTTTCACTAACTCAAGGTACCATTTGTTCCTCTTTTTCTGTTGCTTCAGATTGTTTAGTTGGAATTTTTCTTGCTTTTTAATGTGGGCTTATATTACATATATTTTCCCACTTAAGACTGCTTTTGCTGTGTCACAAAATTCTTGTAGCTTGGGTCATCAGTTCATTTATCTTCCTAGAGGCTTCTTTAATAAGGTCTGACATGTGCAGTGAGCCTTTCAGTTGTAATCCTTTGAGATTGTGTAGTCATTTTTCTCTTTTTCTATTCCTGTAAATGGGGAACAAAATGACTATATTTCATTTCACATCACACAGGTAATCTGTTCTGTATTTATGATTATGATCAAGGTTTTCTGAACTTATTCAATGTTTTGTTTCATTACAGTGTTTGTCAACAGTTGTTTCTCCACATTTCACTTGGGATACCGCATTCTTCTAAACTCAGCAATATCAAACTACTCCTATGTAGTTAAAATAAGATTTAATTTTAAAAGAGTTAAAATTTACCTCAATTTTCTTCAGTTTATTTCTATTTGAATGGAGGAATGGAACTCAAAATTGGCCTGTGTCTAGCATGCCCAAAATTCTCCTTCTATCTCACTGCCAATCATCAGTCATACTGTCAGAAATGTGCCAAAGACTCCACAATCCCTTTTGTAGCACTGTGCCACAAGACATACTGTTTAAGTCATACATTAAATCTTATCTTAGAGCTTTAACCTTAAATCCATTTTGTACTTAGCTGTCTGTGAGTGACAGGGCTAATTGGTTCATTTTCTTGTGTAAGGTTACTTTGCAGTAGTCAGATGATGGATTTTTGAAATTGTCAAGCTGACAAAGTTAGTTCTTTATTTTTTGCCTTCTTGCAGGTCTTGAAGGTATTCTTAAACATTCATATAATAGTGCACAAGTCTTTCTTCATGAACATCAGTATGTTGGATGTTTCTAAGAATGTAAGTTTTAACCTGTTTGAGATATTCTGAATCAGAATACATTGATATGATCTACAACTTTGACTATGTGCACAGGTTACTAAAATAATCAGCTGAATAGTCAAAATGACAGTAAAACTGTTATTTGACACTCTTTACAAATGTCCAGACCAGACCCTACTTTATTATGCATACCCTGTTTACTGAATTCAGTAGATGTGGAGAGATAAATATTAAATTCTCTTTCTCTCGCAGCTTTCAATTTTGTGTAGTCTTTTCCCTGAAAATATATATAGAAACATTTTTTAGAGAATGATATTGGGGTGGGGGGAATCCTAAGGATAATATAATAACCAACTGGGAGATAAGTCACCTTAAACTAAGGACTTTCAATTGGAGTGGAGATGATGTTCCAAGGTCTTAAGACCAAAAAGAGTATGAAAGTTTTAACTAAAATTGTTAAGGAGTTCAGAACAAGATGTGGAAAGTAACTACCAATGTGGGAAGAGACAAGAAATGGAAGCATGAAATAAGAGAATGAAGAACAATATCTTGTTAAAAAAAAAATTGGGGCCTCCCCTGGTGGCGCAGCGGTTGAGCACTGGGCAGCGGGGCTGCCACAGCCTCTGCAGCACAGGTTCGATCCCCAGCCACCGGCAAGGGTCCCACATGGTGCAGCAGACCTCTCCTGCCGCACCCGCTGCTCCCCTCGCCAGTGTAGTACATCGGTGTGCCTGTTCTGTTCCCTGCTCTGGCTCTAGTGAGTTCTCTCACCCTCCCGTGCTTCTGACTGTACCCAGTGCTTGCATGCATGCATGCATGCATGCATGCATAAATAAATAAATAAATTTATGTAGTTTTATCTTGAGAGAATAATCATTATGTACTGAATATTTTAAAATATTTTATTTAGATAAAATTGCCATATAACATTAATTTTAGATGTATTTCAATATTTTTTTTCTACAGGAAAAAAAGTTTAGCAATGTCGTCCTTCTACCACTTATCTTATTCTCTTTAGAACTGCAATTATGTACATTAGGGCTTTTTTATTCTTCACTTCTATGAATATTTTTTCTCAGGAATCATATATTTTTTACTCCAGAAATAGGGAGTTTCAATAATTTCTAAGTAAAAATAAATCTTGAGTAACTTAAGATCTTAAAACAAGGAAATGTGGGAAGTGGTTTCTACATGGATTTACTTTAAATATTTCTTAGCAATAGTAAAACCTACTTGAAGAGACCATTTTATTAAATTAGTACAAGTCTAAACAGTTTTAAATGAAGAGTGAAATGTACTCATGAGGCAAAACAGAGCCAGAGCATAAAAGTTTTTACAAATTGCCGATGGAATTTTATAATACATGCATAAAGATTTCCTTTTGTTCTATTTATACTAGATATACAGAAACAGAACAATATGTATTTAAAAATTTAGAGGAATTTGATGGTTAGGGGGTGGGGGAAATTTATAGGAATTTGATAAAACAATTAACTGTTTAGTTATTAAATTTTATAAGCTGTATTATATAAAAAAGATTTATGCACTTGATGACATTTACATTAATCTATAGTGGAGATACATGTAAACAAATTCGGAATAATTTTTTGTAAATACTGCTACATCTGTCAAACTATTGAAGGGTAATAAAATTAGAATGTTTAGAGAAGTCAACATGAATGTCTCTATTATTGAAGTTGATAAATGAACTTTTCAGTCTATTAAAGAAACATGTAAGGAATACGGGCATGATGTTTTTGTTTTTCATGGAATATATCCAAAATGTTGACAATATTGAAGAACAACTCAATCAATGCCAAGTCCTAGAAATTAGTTAGAAATTGGTTTTGTTTTCTTTAAAGTGAGAGAAAATGAATTGTATCAAAACATGAGTTAAACAATATTTATTCACCCTTTCTCATCACATGATTTTAACAAAAACTCAAATCTATTAATAGATATTTGCATCTATTAAAGTAATTTTCTGAAAAAGTAGACCATAGAAAGCCTTGTTTTCCCCTCACTATAAGGACACATTGGTCATTATTCAGCTCATAAAATAAAACCAATGTGTTCATTTGTTAAGGTTAATTCAACCCAAACAATTCAATTACCAGTAAAATCCAAACATTAATCATTTTCCTAGTAGGTATGTAGTCTCCAAGCACAATGTCTCCTTTTTCACCTGTTGGCTATATTCTAATCACTTCATACCAATTCTATATTCTAATCCACTTCATACATAGCTTGTTGGTATAAACCAAAAACCGTATTCATTGAAATTTTTTATTTATTCTATATTGCCATTTTTTCTATTTATGGGGGTTAAGACAATAGTGTCACATACTTTCTGAATAAACAAAATGCATAAACCAAAAGTAAGTTATCATTTTAAGCAAACTAAAAATACAGCAATAAAGATTCTGAGACTTATAACTAGAACCTATATAAAAATAAATCAGAGAGGTTTGTCAAAGTTGGTCTGATACAAGTTGAAACCTACTGGCACTACTGTCATGTATATGAAAGACAAAAATTGGATTTAACTAGAGAAGATGAATAATATACTTTGACAACAAGGTCAAATATTAAATCAAATTATCTTTGTTGCTTTTGCTTTATTGATAGTACCTCAGGGTAACAACACAGACATTTAGTAGACTACCTCTTTATAAAAAGTATAAAACTATCCCAGGAAATTTGGATGTTAGCATTTGACAACCTCTTATGAATTAAAGGATAAAGAAAATAATCATTATTTTCTAATATCACACAAAGGCATTAAACTACTAATTTATGAGCAATTCTGGAAAAAGATAAACATGTCAAATCATATCATTATGATGTAACATCAAGAATCATACTGTGGCAATAACTAAAATTAAAAAGTGCACCCATAAATATACTTTTATGAAAAATATGTGGATAAGAAAACTACAGAAAATGAAATATAGTTAAGAATTTATACATTCAATTAAAATACATAGCCTTTGCTTATCTGTTTACCAATGACTAGATAGAGAATGATAGTAAATTTAAAAATTTGAGATGTGATGATGCTACTGTGGCATAGTTGAGACATAGTGTTAAGAATGTTTGAAAATTACCTGGGGTTGGAGTAAATAGGCACAATTATAGATGAAACAGGAGTACCTATATTTTAATAAATATGAATTTAGATGTTTGATATATGAAGATGTATTCTATAATTCTACTTTGTATATATTTGAGATTTACCATAATAAATGTAAAAATATAAAGTATCTAAAATCAAGAAAAATTTTACACCACTAATAAAGTTTTGCTAACACATTTATTTTCATTGTCGATTCCCAGGAGCTAAAAATATATTCCTATGTGTTTTAAAGAATACATTAATAAAATTAAACCTAAAAGGTCATAAGTTAGACAATCTATTAAATTTTGGACTAATGTAGCTGGCATAATAGCTATCCAGTGTCATTCTCAGTTGATTCCACCTGTCCAGCTGTGCAGTGCCTTGGAGAATGAGAGAAAAATGGTTGGCTGACAAGAGTTATTGGAACGAACCAAATGATGATCAATCAGATGTAACTTTTTGACTTAAGGAATAGTTATATTTCAATCTTCCCTTTTATTTTTTATTTTTGTTTCTATTTCATTTTGACTCTAAGGATAGCATTTGTCTTTATAAAGATATTTTATTCTGAATTATACATCCCCTAGAGAACAATTACTTGATTTGTTGTAATTTCATTATAAAAGAATCAAACTATCAGCAACCATTTTAAATTCTTCATTGCTATGGGTATTTCTAAAAATTATTTACTTTAGCTGTCTGAAGATGTACACAAACACACATATATACATGCATGCATATGTATCTATTTGAAACTAAAGTGTAAGAAAAATAAAACCACTGCAATTTATGTAAAATAAACTCAAATATATATATTTGGGTATAGGGACTAATTTGCACCTTTTAGATATTAGGTTTACATCATTTTTTCTTTGTAGGCAGAACTTATTACCAGCTATTTATAGAAAAGCAAGCAAAATATTAATTAAGTGGTAGCCTTATAATTCTAGTGAGCTATGGCTTCAATCTAGTTAAGAATATTAAATTTAACTGTCACTAAGACTACTGCAGTAATCTATATGATATATTATTTGGTCCCCTTAATGAACATCTTATCTTTTAAAGGGTGAAATAAAAGTCATTTTAATTTATTTGTAAGATGATATTAAAGCAAGATTCACTTGCAATTTGGTTTAAATTGAGAATCTAAATTTTGGCCCTGTCAAGCAAACAAATTTGAAAAATTTTAAAGTGAGGTTGGTACCAGTTGAGAAGGATAAAAGAAGTGAAATGGTGAAAATGCAATGTGACCAAGCAAATAGGAAAGTACATGTGTTGACAACCATGGGGACTATAATCATTGCATGATTAAATGACCTGATATCTTCCATAGGTTTCTAACATGAACTATTTAATTTTGATTTTGAGATTATGATAAAACCAAATATAAATGTGATAAGTATTTCAAGAAATGATTCCACCAAAAAAAAGTAGCCATCAAATATATCTCTGCGACCTAACAGAATATATACTTACAAAAATTATTATTATTGTATAATAAATATAGAAATGTATCTATAAAATAAGTTATTCTTACTAGCAGCATTACTGTATGTCAGCTACAAGTATCTGGTGAGTTATGAATTCATAATTATACCTTAAAATTTAACACTGAATACTCAGGAGAAAAACTGAAAGAAGAATTAACAAATAGCTGCTATGGTTATTTGTCACTAAAAGCTATTTATTGGTGAAGCTGATGCACTAGAAATTGGTCATCATAATTCCAGAATTTCATTCATATTTTTGTGTAGACCATGGCAAAAGCATGGAACTTTTGTAATTGTATTATATAAAATTCCATTTTACTGACTCCCCCTAGTTTCTAGCTGTGTGTGACTCACTTTAAGGAAACACATTTCCCTGATTCCTATAGACACAAAGATTTGAACACTGACAATAATGTAAGGGAGATAGGAAGCAGATTCTTCCCTAGATTATAATCCTTAGATTATAAACCAGACCTAGCAGACACTCTGACATCTTGTGAGAATTTAAGCAAATGATTCATCTATTGAATCCTTAGATTTATTAATAATAGTGACGGTGAGATAATAAATCTATATTAAGTTGCTAAGATTTTTGTATTTTGTGTGATGTATATAAAACAAATACAAATTGTCAATGATAAGACCAGGATTCTATAAACAAGCTGACAAAGTTGCGTCCTTGTCATAATAAAGAAAAGAGATATCAGCAGGTATGTGTAATCAGCAGTTTTCCCTGAGGAAATATTGAAAACTGTAGGTATGGAGTAAAAAATGAAATATATATATATATACATATACTCCATATAGTAAATGAGATGACATGCATCAAATACCAGAGAAATTAAGATCTTTTAGCACATGCTTTTATAATTTATGACAGAAAGGAATCAATATTTTTAGTCAAAATTATGATGTGGGAAAAGTCTTCCACTCTATCTCAGAATTTCTTAAATTATGGTCCCCAAAAATTGGAATCAGCATCAATGGCAGACTTACTGAGAAAAAAAGAAAAAAAAAAAAAGCAAATTGTCAAGCCCCACCCGAGATCTACTGATCTAAAAGTTCTTGGGATAATATGTCCTAGACACATATGTTTTATCAAAGTCTCCAGGTGATTTTGATGACTCTCTAGTTTGAAAATCAAGCTAATATGTTTCTATCCAGTTTTCCCAATGTCATATATTGGCCAGGATTTCCTTTCTCCAAAATATTCTCTTGGCTTCTTTGTTACAGATAAACTGTCCATATAAGTGTGGATTTATTTCTGGGTTCTCAATTCTGTTACATTGTTCTGTATGTCTATTTTTGTTCCAGTGTTATTTTATTTTGATTACTATAGTTTTGTAATATAGTTTGAAGTTTGAAGTGTGATGCCACCATTCTTTCTGTTTTTGGTCAGGATTACTTTTTCTTCCTGGGATCTTCAGACTGTTTTTTTTGTTGTTGCTTCCAATAAACCCCTTTCTGCTGAAATGACTGATTGATTTTGTGTGAATTCCAAAATAGTCATTGTAAGTAGATTGTGAAAAGACGGCAGAACCACCACATACTCTATTATACCCATCTAAAATTTTAATAATTTATTGATCAGCTACTACAATATTTCTTTACTTTCCAGAAAAATTTTGCTATCTACCCATGATTATATTTTTCCTTCTAAAATATTCTTATCTCAATATTCATTATAGATGTTTTTATTAATATCACAAATAGCCTTTGTGTTGTCACATCCAGAGTTCATTTTTCTGTTAATCTAGTCACTGTATTTTTGACTATTGATGTACATGACACATCCTCTTTGAAAAAAATTTTCTTTGCTTATTGAAACTGTATTACTTCACTATCGGCTATTTCTTTTTCTCCTTTCTGGTTCTATTCGTAAGCTAAACTCTGTTGGCAAGCCCACAGATATTGTTCTAGGGTCCATTATATTGACTATCTATGCTTTCCCCTTTTTAATCTCATCCAGAGTTTATTTAAATACCAACTACAACATTTGCTGATGAGTTCTAAATTTATCTATTTAGTCATTGCATTTCTCCAGAAATCCCAGCCAACGTATAGAAGTGATAATTTGATCATTTTATGTAGATGCTTTGGAATTCTTTTCTTTCTCTTCTTAGTTTTTAATAAAATATTTTATGTATGTGCATGTGTGAAGGCTGGGCTTGGAGAAAGTCTATTGTATCAACCTCTATCCAAGAAACTGACAAGGAACAGTACTTTGTCAGTGTTCTCTGCACAAGAATGTTCATTTTAAGGTTAGTCACTTTTATGACTGATAGCTAGTTTTATTTTAAATGAATTATTCAAAATTAAATCAGGAGAGTCACAGATAATGACATCAAATACAGAATATTTTTTTCACTTTTACAAAACTCTACCAGTGATAATTAGGAAATTAAGGTAGAAGAAAAATAATTGCAACTTTTAAACAAAGCAAAGAAAGTGTTATGATAGTCACAGATTCTGCAAAGTTCAGAAACAGGAAAAATGTTCAAGAGAAGGGACATAGAAAGATCAATAGAAAGAAAACTGATGAACATGAATTAGATTTATATGGCATCATTTTTAAAATTATACTTGAATTCAATAAATAAATATAAAACAGGTATAACTAAAGGTACCAAAAGCTATATTAATTTAAAAAGTTATCAATGTATGTTAAAAAGTTATCAATTTTTAAGACATAGTATATATCTTCCTAAAACTAAAAAAATAGTACATCAATTGAGTTTTCATTTAATCAATAAGAATTGAACTCTAACTGGGGCAGCAAAATTATAAAACGAAAAATGGGTATGGTTTGAGAGTTAAAGATTATGGTCATGATCTTCTCAAAGTCCCTGATAACACCATAAAGAGTATCTGAAACACAGATGACTAACAGTACTCTTAAAACTTTCATAAATTCAAAACAGATATATGTTATATATATATTAATTTATAAGAAAGGGGTTTGGCAGGTCTGGAACAAGGGAGAGATGCGAAAATTCAAATCAAGGTAAAAATTCAAATCTTATTTTCTTTCCAAACCAAAATAAAGTTGGACCAACCAATTAAGAGACCACCACAGTAGTCTTAGCAAAGAGCTTAGACTAGAAGAGCATATGAAAGATGGATTGAGATGAGATATTACAAGTAGAGAGACATATTGCTGTTGATTTGTTGCATGAACATATAAAGGAATGGGAAGATTCAAGAATGAGTCCTCTATCTTTATATTACCAACTGCTGGGGTTATGTGAAGATGGGCAGTACTTACCATCAAGGAAAATACTATCTCATTGAAAAGACAAACAAAAAAGTAATAAAAATATTTTATTTTATTTTTTTTTAATAGAGGCATGTTTATTTATTTATTTGTTTGTTTGTTTGTTTGTTTTGTTTATACATGCACTGGGTACAGTCCGAAGCGCGGGAGGGTGAGAGAATCCACCAGAGCCAGAGCGGGGAGCAGAGCAGGCAGAAGGACCGAAGCACACTGCTGAGGGGAGCAGCGGGCGGCAGGAGGGGTCTGCGCGCCATGTGGGACCCTCCTCTGGTGGCCGGGGAGCAGCCGGGGATCGAACTGGCGGCACGGAGGCCGCGGGCAGCCTCGCAACCCAGCGCTCAACCACTGCGCCACCGGGGAGGCCCTAATAAAAATATTTTAGATAATGGTAGTTTATGGATTTGGTGGAGTTAAAAATACATTCCGATTTTGATAGGCTTGTTTTAAATCTGCTTGTCACATTACAAATCCATATAAGCATATTGTGGTGGTGGGAAGGTCTACAAATTTAACTCACCAGCATATATAAAACACTTTGAAAGATACTGAGCTGGATAAAACTATGGATAAAAGGATGTATAATATGTATTAGTAGAATATTAGATATTCTCACACAACAAAACAAAATGTGAAAAGACTTAATTCACTATTTTTAAATGTTTTACAGAACAAGGAGACAGATATGCATAAAGTCAAAATCAAAAGAAAATTTTAGTTATTTAATAGTAGTCATTGACATTTTCTCTATTGGAAGTCAACCCTGACAGATGAATAGCCCACACCTGAGGGAGAAATAATATGTTGTCCAAAAATTAAAAGTAATTAATTCTGGGCTAATTCTAAGTCAGAGTCTGTATTATGCTATGGAACTTTGAAACATTTTTTATCTTTTATTATTTTAGTTTTGTTCTATGTTAGAAATAGGAGTTGAATTTTAACTTTTACTTTAATTTTACTTTATAAAAAATATAAAGTAATACTGAAAATGTCTCATAATTGTAACAAAAACGAGGTTTTGAAGTACAGGTATTTTCACAAAGGATGCAATGATGATAAATATTCCAAATGAAAAATTGAAACATGCAGACTTACAATTTAATATATATTAAGCTACTTTGCAAAGAAATAATAATAATAACATAAATTTAGCAAGTATATGATAGATAAGATAGGAATATAGTGAGAATTAAAAATTCAAGTAATTAAAATTGCATAACAGTGGTGATATCAAACACAGATTTATGTACTGAAAAAAGAAAGGACATGGTGCAAATAAAATGCATATGTTTAAGTTAGAGATATGCATATTTACTTATAAAGTACTATTAAAATATAAGTGAAGAGGTTTTCCATATACAATGAATGGATGTAAGTCGCTGCAAAGTTTTCATGAGCTTGTCTGACATGCTCATCAGAAAAATGTCTCACAATGATGGCCCTGTTAGGTCCATGCTTTGTAATTGGCCAGGAAAATATTTCTCTTAATTTCTTTAAGATTAATGTTGTTTTCACAGAAGATTCATGTAAAATTACCTGTATTTGATCAGCTTTTTCCCTACTTTCAAATGTCAGGTTATTAAATTTCTTTTTTATTTCTCTAAGGAACAGGCTGATTTTCCATTGTGTAAAAATGTCACAGAACAGCTGTGACCTTATGTTTGGAGATGACTGGTACAATGAAGTGTCAGAGCTAGTGAAAATGCCATTCTCCGATGAAGTAAGCTGCATCTATCACATTAATCATTTGTTTATAATGACTAACACAGGTGTAGACCGCCGAATATAAGAAAACTAATAAAATTGCTATTTTCTATGATGTTCCTCATTACCAGTAAATTAGAAAAGAAATTAAAGATGTAGTTAGGTCACCATATGTCACATAAATGAAAGAGCTAGATTTTTCACATGGGTATAATTCTGGGCTAATTCTAAGTCAGAGTCTGTATTATGCTATGGAACTTTGAAACATTTTTTATCTTTTATTATTTTAGTTTTGTTCTATGTTAGAAATAGGAGTTGAATTTTAACTTACATATACCATTGCCCTCACAAAAAAGCACAGGAACTCTCCTTTCAATTTAATAGGAAATAGAATACTTTTAGCTCTTTCCTAGGGCGGTATTTAGGAAGATACATTGGAACAAATTTCCCCAAGAATGTTAGTTTTCTTTTTATATCATATTCTACTGAGAAATGAAGGTGATTTTAAAAATCCATATATCCAAGCTTATCAATTTTTTCTTATTTTTAAAAGAATGTGTCCACAGCAGCTCATAGTTTTGTATTATTCAAGTCCCCATTTTTAACAAGTCTATGAAGAGACTAAATAGAAAATAAGTGGATGATACCTAGAGTTCTAGTCTGAAATCACATTATAGCTGTTTTATAATTAAATTGACTAATTTTCATCAAAATAAATTATGTCAGAATAACTATACCTGTAATTCTTGTTACTTCTAAAGAATTTTGTATATTTCCTATTATGAAAATATAATGACATTAAGATTAAATATAAATGGGAGCATACATAAAGTTCATTAGGAGATATCAGAGGATGGGACTCTGCTTAGTGAGCAATTTATACATGTGATTAGTTAATTCCTATTTTGTATATGTCATATTAGAGTGTCTTAAAATATTTAAATATATAATTATGAATAAATGTTTTACATGAAGGGAAAAATCACCTTATTTCAAATATTGTTAAAAACCTTAAATTGATTGAGATGTTTACACATTTACCAATTGGTATCATTGATATCACCTCCAAGACACACACACACACACAAATGGATAAACAATATACCCTGTATAGTCATGAACAAAAACAACAGATATTCTATAAAGGAAAATATGTGTCTGATGTTACTTTACTAGTTACATAAAAAATCCGATATTCAGATAATTGAGTTGAGACACTTTTCTCTTCCAACATAGTGTGAGGTAAAATACAGAACATTCATATGCAAAAAACACTTGCATATCAATCTAATTTTTATCAATAAACAAAAATATGTCATGGGACGATAGACACATTTCTCTTTAAACTGTGCGACTATTTAACTTTATTTTTTATGAAAATGACAGAAAAACTATTTTTTTTCCACACAAAATTTTCCCAAAGCAAAATTTATAAAAGAAAAATGTAATTTGGGCTTAAATTTAATAATCTGCTTTATAAAACACACTGCAGTGAGAATAAAACAGCAAGCCACAGGTTATTATCAAATATTTTGAAAACATATAATGAAACCAGAATAATAAAGAACTTTTAAAATGCAATAATTACACCCACAGTTTAAAGAAAAATTCAGTAAATGTTTTAAAGACATTTTACCAATGAAAATAAACAAACAGGAAATTGGGCCATGGAAAGTGGCTCAGTATCATTATTTCTTAGTAAAATCTACTTAAAACCACAATGAAATAGTATTAAATACTTCTGAGAATGGCTAAGCAACCAATTTTGTCAATTTGATAAGTGTTGGAAGAAAGTCAACTCTCATCCATTTCTACTGTGGAGACAACCCTGTTCAGCCACTATGGAAAACAATTTGACTGTTGTAAAACTAACAAACTTACCATATGGCATAGCAATTTCACTTCTTAGTATTAACCCAAAGGTATAAATATTATATCCATTCAAATACAGCTTGTTAATATTTATAGCAACATTAAAACTGCCAAAATCTGTCAAATTTCCTTTAACAGGTGTATTGGTAAAATATCAATGATATGCCAGTAAAATAAAATATTACTCAGAAATAAAAAAGCACCAACTACTGATACAGATATTGGGATGAATTGTTATCATTCACAATTTAAAGTGAAAAAAGATAAATCCCTCAAATTATTAAAATAGGCATATAATAAGACCCAAAAATTCCACTAAAGGACATCTAACTGAAGAATGCAAAAACACTAATTCATAGTAGTGCATATACATATGTACTACTATGTTCATTGAAGCATTTTTTTTTACAATAGCCAAATTATGGAAATGACTTCAGTGCCCAACATAAGGATAAATTAGGATATATGGTATAATAAGATGGAATACTGCTCAGTTTTTTTTAAAGGTAAATTTTTTTCCATTTACAAGATAGAACTGTAGGGAATGTAATTAATGAAATAAGTCAGAAGGAGAAAGAAATATATGTGCAATATAGAAAAATAAAACAAAGGAAGTGACAATACTACATCAAAAGAGATCCTAGAAGTATGACTACAGAATCAAGTCTGCTAGAGGGGAAGGTGGAGTGGGTATGGGAACCAAGGTGGAAGAGGGTAAAATGGTCTATGTTGGGTGCTTTGGTGATGGGGATGGTGTGGTGACAGACATCTGAGGAGGTATGGACCTAGTACCATAATTCACATAAGTGTTATAACCAGTTACCTTAATAAAAAATAAAATTAAATGCAAACAAAAATTCTTATCAAAGGAGTTCATTTTAATGACTTTCTGGATTAAGAAAATATTATAATGCCATCAGTCAGCTCATGGGTTGTCAGGGAATCAACTGAAGGTGAACATTTATAAATGGTATGAGAGAACTTGGGTTCACAGTGATACTAGGATATATATATTGACTATGTTATTACAGTTACACAGGTCTACATGTTACTCAAATCCAACATGACTGTACATTAAAAAGGGTGACATTTACTGTATGCAATAGATACCTAAATCAAATCATAAATATATATATACAAATATATATATATATAAACAAGTGTTGCTATTTGATGAGAGAGGCATAACCTCTTTGAAAAATAAGGACAGTTTAAGATAAAATATACCTTGATTAAGAATTATAATCTGGGGCCTCCCCGGTGGCGCAGCGGTTGAGCGCTGGGTTGCAAAGCTGCCCGCAGCCTCTGCAGCGCCGGTTCGATCCCCGGCTGCTCCCTGGCCACCGGCGAAGGGTCCCACATGGCGTGCAGACCTCTCCTGCCGCCCGCTGCTCCCCTCAGCAGTGTACTTCGGTCCTTCTGCCTGCTCTGCTCCCCACTCTGGCTCTGGTGAACTCTCTCACCCTCCCGCGCTTCTGACTGTACCCAGTGCTTGTATAAATAAATAAATAAATATTAAAAAAAAAAAAAAAGAATTATAATCTGGAAGACTCCACTTCATAAATAGTAAGGTCCTTTTTCAGAAGCTTTTTTCTATATATAATTATTTTCTATCTCCCACAGTGCTTTCTTTTTTTTCATTCTCACCTTGTAATAAAACATGGTTTTAATAAAGTGGAAATAAAACTAAAAATCTTAGAGCAGGTTTGCTGCTTACCAGAATATCATGTTTGATTTGTATATATGTAGCATACTTCTCATATATATATGTAAATCATATTCTAAATAATCCTTTCTAAAAAGGCATTTAATTAACAGCCTTAAAAAGAAATAAATAGGGTCTCCCTGGTGGCACAGTGGGTTGAGTGTAGTGCTATGAAGCTGTCTGCAGCCTCTGCAGCACTGGTTCAAATCCTGGCCAGCCAGGAGATACCCACATGGCTCAACAGACCTCCCCTGTCTCACCCGCTGCTCCCCTCAGCAGTGTTTTTGATCATCTTCCTGTTCTGCTCCCTGCTCTGTCTCTGGTGAATCCTCTCACCCTCCCGTGCCTTTGGCCTATACCCCAGCTGTTGTATAAATAAATCTTTAAAAAAACAAAAAATAATAAAAAAGAAGTAATGAATTAAAAAACAATTGTTTTAACAAGTCACATAACAAGTCACATATTTTTCTAAGCCAATGCAATCTACCATCCCCTTAGTCCTTATTTCTAACATAACAAATTTACCTTTTTAATATTAAGCAATATTTTTAAAGATTTACTTATTTATGCATACAAGAATTGGGGTACAGGCCAGAGGTGTGGGGGGTGAGAGGATTCACCAGAGACAGAGTGGGGAACAGAACAAGCAGATTGACTGAAATACACTGCAGGGGGCAGAAGCAGGCAAGTCAGAAGAGGTCTGTTGTGCCATGTGGGTATTTCCCTGGCCGGCCAGGGATCGAACTAATGCTGCAGTGGCTGCAGATAGCTTCATAGGATGTGTCTTAACCCCTTGATCCACCAAGGAGTCCTTCTGATCATATTCTTATCCGAACAACAGGTTGAGAGACTATTCAAGATAATAGAAGGAATATTTAATATCCAAAATATATAAAGAAAAAGATAGAAAAAACATAGTTATTAAAAAAGTCCATAAACAGATATTAAGACCAAAGAATTGCAAATCAGCATAGAAATTAAATATATGGAAAGGAATTCATGTTTATAAACTGCGAGGCAAATATAAACTACTATGTTGAAAACCTTTTATTTCAAACCATAATGTTGGGAAAATACTCAGTGGTGAAAGTGGAGATGAAATTATTTTTCTTAACTGATTCTGAGAGGATAAGTTGACATTATCATTTTGAGAACAATACGTTATAATCATATTAAACTGAAAATGTGCATGCATTGTGCCCCAGCAGTCCCATGCACAGTTGAATGTCCTATTACACTTGTGGTACAAGGACAACAGGACATTGGACCTTGTTACATCACAGACATTGGAAACAAAGCTTATGTTAGGGTAAATGAATAAATTAAAATATGACATCAATTCACAAAATTGAATACTCTGTAATTGAAACTTATATATGGAAGTGAAACTAGAAAATAAAATGAAATGAAGGGAAAATAAAAGGAAGATGTAGCTGAAAATGTGTTAACCTAATACTTCTGAATCAGATGCAGTGTTGTAAACCAATGTAATTTCAATAATAAAAATGAAAATGCAGGTATATATTTTTCATAATCCACATAAATCATAACTACATACAATGTTCCATAATTTCTAATACTTCTATTTAGATTTATATTTATGAAAGTAAAATAGAATTAATTATGATTTGATATTTCTCTTAAAATTTCAAACTTGGACTCTGCAGGTATAAAATGAGGCAGGTCACAATATTACTTAATGCTTTTATGGGTATCTCAAGTAGAAATAGTTGGATTGTAACCAATTCTTCCGCATATTTGTTTAACAAAATGTACCTTGGAAGGGGATTTTATATTTGTACAATATTGGTCTTTTTATATTTTACTATAAAACAGAATTCTACCAACCACAGAGACTGGAAGAAGTGTTCATCATTAGATCTTTTTGTTAAAAGTTTGAAAAAATAATCCTAGATTTTAGGAAAGAACAAATGCATTATGATCCTAGTGAGATATACCATGCACAAAATATATGCAGAGACCGCATGGAAGACATCTTAGTTACAACAGTTAAAAGCTAAAACAACACCGTGTATCTGGGATAGAATAAATGAAGAACATAGTCTGCCAATATTAATTCTGCCTATATGTGCAGCTTTTGAGACCAGTACTTAAGACTGAAGAACATTTTTAGTATAATAAAAGTAAAGGTAGCTTAACCTTGAAAAAGGTAGTGGAGACAGAATATGAAATCATTAAAAATATATAGGCTATTTTGAAACATCCAACTGAGAAAAAGTCCAAGGGAAGTAAAAATTGTTTTTTATGTCCTACTTCCAAAGATAGTAAGACTCACAGCCAAGGGATAAAATCAGCTAAATGACTATTCTTTTTTTGTCCTCTTTAAATGTACATATACTTGTAAAAGTAATCTATTACATTATATTTAATATGTTCCTGAATGGTTTGTCTGAATTTATGATTGGTTAAAGTTATGCAGTGATTGTGATTCTTTCACATGTACATTACACATGTAGAAGCATATGCCTTTTTATTTTGTTGTGATGTATTTGATTCACTGAATAAAATGATAGGGTATTTGGTGTTTCAGTAACGAGAATCATAAAAAGAATTAGAAAAAAGTCAGGGAGGGCCTCCCATGGTGGCGCAGCGGTTGAGCGCTGGGCTGCGAAGCCTCTGCAGCACTGGTTCGATCCCTGGCAACCGGGGAGGGTTCCACATGGTGCGACAGACCTCTCCTGCCACCCGCTGCTCCTCTCAGCAGTGTATTTCGTCACTCTGCCTGCTCTGTTCCCCGCTCTGGCTCTGGTGAATTCTCTCACCCTCCCGTGCTCCTGACTGTACCCAGTGCTTGTATAAATAAATAATCTTAAAAAAAAAAAAGAAAGAAAGAAAACTTGGCTAACACAATGAAAGTGGGAGGATAATAAATACATTTAAAAAAAAAACTTAAATAAAAAAAAAGTCAGGGAGCCTGCAAAATTCTCTCAAATAGAGAATTATGAAAATCCATTCAAGCACTTTAACATTTAGAAAGTAACCTTTGACCTGTAGCAATTTATTGCAGTGCATGATGTAATAATAGAGTCTAAATCAAGAGAAGCTATAGACTTTGACTGGAAAGCTTTACCCTCAGAAATCTTTGTCAGGTAGCTCTGAAACATGACTCAGCTACAAAAATGAAGCAACAGAGATACAGAAATAAAGACAGAACAAATTTATCATAATTGATAAGATCTATAGTCCCTTAAGTCCCCACAATTTCCTGTTGATGTCTTTCTTTGACATACAAACAAGAGCTGTGGTCTCTATGCAGCAATATGACAGTGACTGAATATAGTCAACTTAGCAAACATTTATTCTCAATTTAGCACTCTGCTTTGAATATTCCCCTTGTCTAATTGCCTCTGTAACATATAATTATAAACAGCAGGTGACAATATAGTGGGACAGATTGACAGAAAATTATATATATTTAGAATGCTTAGTCCCTCTCCCCCTCAGATCATAAAATACTATGGCAATCAGGAAAAGTTTTGAAGATGGAGCGACAGGTCTTATTTTAAGGATGAATATAGGATATGAGCAAAACAAATTAATGAGTTCTCTAGATTTTCACTCTCAATAAGTGAGTAAAAGGCTATGCCACTTATGAGTTAAGGAAAACTGGACATTTTGAGACCAAAAGAGTACATCTGGAGAAAATAAAATATTTTATAACTGTTTCATTTAGATGAAACCTGGATATTAAAGTAGTGTTACTTTGTTACCTGGTTATTAAAGTAGGGAATTCAATTTGGTGCTGGCATTGGAATAAACCCTGTTGGTGCACCACACAAATGCCCTAGGATTCTGTTTACTATGTTATTGATGTCATTAACCCAGCTGCCACTTGCATTGCCTGACTTGCTGTTCACTTGTTTCATATGTTTTTCTTATGCTGTTGGCATTACTTTATATTAAACAAATTCTTCCAGGGTAGTAGTGAATGGGAGCAAAAGCTAATTTTTTCATCCATATGGAACAAAGTCTGTGATTCAATTTATGCCACCATCCTGGAGCAAGATTTATCAAAAAACATATTTTTGCTGGCTTACTTTCTTCTCCTTTCTGTCTCCTCATGCTTACAATATACCCTCAGTAAGCTCCTACATTTAAATTTACTTCTCAGATTCTCATTTTAGAGACTCTAAGCCAATAAAACCTAATATCCAAGCCAATAGAAAAATCAGGGTTATAAAAACACATATAAAATATCAGCATAAATGATATTCAAACTCATGGGTTTGTATAACATTATCAGGATAGTGAACATATATATATATATATATATATATATATATATATATATATATATATATATATATATATGTATGTAACTCTCAGTCGTGGGAATTTCAATATTTATAAGTGCATAAAAGAAAAAGAGCCCATAAAGGAGTCTCAGAGTGACTGTCTTGTAAGACAGGAAAATAATCAAGTGAAGATACTGCACCAAGAATTTGAAGTGATCAAGCATGTCAAAGGCTATTGAGTGATTAAATAAAATGAAGACACTTAATTGGTCATTGAAAGAATACTTTAGGAAAGAAGCAAATGTATAATCATCTTGCATAATTATAAACACAAGCATCACTCTGAATATTTCATTTTGCAAATGATAGGAAATTATTTGGTTTCTTCAGTAGGATAAAGTCAGTGCCCCCAAGGAACTGAGAAAATACTAAGAGGAGACACTAAAAACAAGCAGGGATGGAATCTTATAGAATTACCTTGACATTCTAGACATAATACCAAAATTAAAATCTTTACTGGAAGAGATGAAGAATATAATTTTATTCATATATTGTGAGAAACAAATACAGTGATACATTGACTTGAAAAACAAACAGAATGCAGAGCATAAAAACAGATAAGAAAAGGTAGTGTCCCGACCCGCGGGATTCGTAGGGACGAAAAGAGAAGGGCTGAGGATTGAAATGAGGGGCTTGAGACAACTTGACGCTAGCGGATGCTTCTTTATTTTTTCTCTCTCTTTCTTCCCCGGCCTTCTCTCTGCTCCTCTCACCTCATGCCTCTCTTGTGGTTCTCCTCTTATATCCTGGTAGCTCCTCCCCCGTTCCTCCCAGTCTCATGTGATTTACAGGAAAAACCTGTGGTTTCTCAGAAGGCGAAATGGTAAAGCGAAACTTAACTGATGGCATGTGTTGCGCAACACTGCGCATGCTCCGGACATCTCCCCCTTTTTTCTTTTAAATGAGACACCTGGCCTGTCTTAGGTTGGCATATCCTGTGACCAGCCTTACCCGTCAGCGCTAATCCGGCGCACTTGGTCCGGACCGCTGTCTTAGGTTGGTCTGGACGGGCTATGTTCTTACCCGTCTTTGGCTCTCAGGTTCTCTAGGGCTAAGCTGACCCATTCGGTGCCACTGGGGAGTCCTGGTCAAGTACCATGGTGCCAAGCAAGTACTTGCCTGATGGCAATAGCACGTTCTTTGTTTCGCCTCCGTAGCTGAAGGAGAAACCATATGCCGAATGCACAAACAGCAAAAAGCCAAGAGCTAAGGCTACCACCCCGCCTCAAGCTTGCAACTCTGGAAGGAGTCCTCTAAACCAGGCAATGAGACCTTCACCCGTAACAGAGGCAATCCGAGTATTGTTAACAGTTACGAGCTGTCTCGCCATTTGAGCAGTCAAGTTCAGGAACTGGTGGTTCCAAGGTCCTCTGGTTACACTACTTAACCTATTTACTTCCATAGACATATTTTTCACCGCAACAGGAGTTACACAAATAAAACGGTACAGAAAGTTGCAAGGCATGTGAGCAGTTAATAAAAGTGTGTCTATCTCTTCTTGCATTAGAGCTATCTGCTGATTGAGCATCAAAAGTCCATTTCATAAATGTTCATTCATATCTTGCTACGTTGATAACGCAGAAGCAACATTGGCAGCTAAACTGTTCATAGTGTCAGTATTTGCAGCAGCTTGAGTGACAGCGACGGTGGCAGCAGCTGCAGCCATAGCCACCGCTATTGAAACGGCGACAACAGCTGCAGTGATGCCAAAATCACGTCTCCTCCTAAGTAGAACAGGGGAAAGATGTGCAGAAGCATCCACGGGCATGACTAAAGTAGAAGGCAGACGAACGATCACCGCCCTCTCCGCACTCCGGGTCCAGCAGGCAGAGAGGGCGCAGGGCTCCACTGAACAGTTCAACACAGTGGCATTTCCTACATTATTGGAGAGGACAAAAAGAAGGGAGGGGACAGGCAGACAACAGTAGACAAACTCTCTGATCTATTATTCTAGATACTAACAGATTGTTCAATGGTAGAACTAATGTTTGCAGAATAAGTGCCATTAAATAATTTCACCTCACCCTGGCCCAACAGGGCACTATCCAATGACTTGGAAGCGGAAAAGTGGAATCATGACGATCAATGAGGAGCAAAAAAGGCAGCCGATGCACAATCGTCCATCATACTGACATCTGGGACGCTCGTGTCATCAAGGTTAGCACGGTCAGGTATATTGACAAACAGAACCAATCCAGCGGGAACCCATCGGGGCGCTTCCGCATCCTTACTTGCCGGCTCACCACAGCTGGTCCTTCAGCGGTTCCTTCATTCTTTTTCATGCCCCACGTTAGGCGCCATCTGTCCCAACCCACGGGATTCGTAGGCACGAAAAGGGCTGAGGATTGAAATGAGGGGCTTGAGACAACTTGACGCTAGCGGATGCTTCTTTATTTTTTCTCTCTCTTTCTTCCCCGGCCTTCTCTCTGCTCCTCTCGCCTCACGCCTCTCTCGTGGTTCTCCTCTTATATCCTGGTAGCTCCTCCCCCATTCCTCCCAGTCTCGTGATTTACAGGAAAAACCTGTGGTTTCTCAGAAGGCAAAATGGTAAAGCAAAACTCAACTGATGGCACATGTTGCACAACACTGCGCATGCTCTGGACAAGGTAGGTCATAGAAGACTAAATAAAAACTAAAATATTCATATATAATGGTAAACACAAAATCACATCATAAAATCACAGAGTTTTCATTCAGTTAATGTCAGTAAGGCTATCTTAGGAGCTTCCTAGAAGTACACTTATAAAACTTTCTGACATTTTTTATTTGCTCCTCACTAATTGGGAGTCAGTAATTCCACTTATATTAATAATCCTAAGGATATTTATTAAATAAATATTATTAAAACCATATTAAATATAGTTTTAAAATTTTATAGCTAAGGGTATTTGAATTATTATTTACAAAATAATAACAAAAACAATGTAAAATGTAAAAGTTTAAAGAGTGAGTTATTAAATAAATTTTTGGTATATATTAAATATAGACAAATGTTATATTTATACCTTTTTCTTTTTTTAACATGTTCATATTTGTCTCACCATAATTTAAAATTCCATTGTTAAATATAGGCAAACTGAACATATACATGCAAGTTCATTTATAATTGACATGACTTTATGCTTTTTATATGACTTGACTAAAATATTATCTTTGAAATTAAATAACTTCCAACTTCCTCTTACATGGACAGGTGTCATATCACAGAAGCAAAGTATCCTAAGAAATACACAAATCACATCACCTTTGCTCTGAAGTACAGGGATTTTTTTGAGAATTTCAGGGCGATGTATATAACAATATTTTTATGTAGAGAAAAAATAATGCCAGTGGGGTTTAAGAATTATAAAGTGTTAAACATTAGAGGGAAATTATGTCTCCAAGTGTGAGTGTGGAACTTAGAACATTTTCAGAAACAACTATCACAGTGGTTGGAGGCCACTTACATAGAAAAAACTGTGGATGCCTGAAAGAAAAGTGCATAAGAGCTCATACATTTAATGCTTTTTAAAAAATGGGGGAAACAAAAAGATCAGATATTGTTAGCAGAGTAAAATTAAAATCAGCAATAGTTTTTTAACAAATTTTGCTAGAGGTATTATGCACCTTTAAATTCTGAGTTTGGACTGCTATATTTAATTAATTAAAAATTGATTAAAAAAGTGATAACGGACTGATATATAACAGCTAAAATAATTTTAAAAAAACTCTTAAAAGAAAGCATAAAATCAAATTAATCTTCATGACTTTGTGTTTGGTAATGGTTTCTTAGACAAAACATCATAATCATGAGTGACTTCTGTCAGATAAATTGGTTTTCACCAAAATTAAAAATTGATGTCCATCACATGATGGCATCAAGAATTTGAAAGGACAACACAAAGAATGGGATATTTCTTGCAAATCATATATCTGATAAGGCCCATATATTCAGAACATATAAAAATTACATAATACAACAATTAGAAGACAGATAAGTCAAATTAAAAATGAATAAAGGATGTGAATAAATATTTCTCCAAAAACACTTACAAGTGGTTAATAAGTACATGGAAAGTTGTTCAACATTATTAGTCACTAGGCAAATGCAAATCAAAATCACAGTGAGTTACTAGTTCATAGCAATTTATCTATCATAGCAATTTATATGGTTAAAACAAACAAAAATGTGGTGACAAGTGATCTGGGAAATTTCATTTCTTGATAGATAGCTGGTGAAAAGGAAAAATGATGCAGCTACTTTTAAAAACTTTTAGGACGTTTCTCAAAATGTTAAAAATAGAGTTATCATATGACCTAGATACTATTACTTGTTATACAGCCAAGTGAAATGGAAATACATCTCCACAAAAATATGCACATAAATGATCAAAGCAGCTTCATCTTTGTTAGTAAAAATGTGGAAGCAATTCAAATGTCCATCATTTCATTAATAGATAGGGAAAACATGTTACTTCATACAATGAGATATTGTTTGACAATAAAGCAAACGAACACACTGACGTGTTACAGCATGGTTGGAACTGAACAACTTTTGCTAAGAAGTCAAAGATAATATTTTATTATGCCATTTATATGAAATGTACAAATTGTTAAATTCATTGATTGAAAGCAATTGGTTAGTAGGAACTGCGGCAGAACAAGTAATGAATGGGGAGTAACTGTTAATGTGCATTCAATTTCTTTTTTGGAGACATGAAATGTTCTAAAATTAGAAAGTGATGATGCCTATACAACTCTGAATATATTAATAACCACTGAAAAGGTGGAGTATAAAATATATGAATCACCTCAAAAATACATCTTTAAAAGAGATATATTTTTAAAAGATCAAGGGCACAAAGTAAAATATATATTATAGAACTATTATTCTGAAATATTAATGAAAAATCTATACTTAGAATATATTTTCATGTTATTCAATACAATTATGTCTACACTGAGATCTTGTGTTTTTTTATTTTTCATTAAGTTAGTATTGATTATATAGATTTAATTAATATTTTTGTTGATAATAAAATTTTTTAATTATTATTGATTTGTTGACCTCAGGAAAAAAATCAAGGCTTTTATAATATTAATTAGAAAAAATAGACTTTATCATAAATCTTTTAATCACACTTTGTTTTTTCTTTCCAAGGTAACTTCCCAGGGCTCTCATTCATGTTAGGATACAGAGATCTTATAACAGTTACTTAAATCACTGAATCACTTTTGGAGAATGAGTGGTGCTTTGTTACTTTTCCTTTACTACCACAGCAAGACTATAGAGATTTGCTATTCCTTTCAGGTTAAGATTATTTAATTACTGGATGCCTTGGTGACACTCAGTTTCAGTCAGACAATTTAAACAACACACAGGGATGAATTAAAGGGATGGTACATAAAGAGAAAGTGACCTCAGAGCTTTCTTTGTTTCTTTGTTTCTTTCTTTCTTTCTTTTTTTCAATAAACAAGTCTAAGCAAGTCTTGAAAGGATAAATTTGTAATTTCTTAAACATTCTCAAATCCTGGAAAATTCTATAAACATAATGTCAGTAACTTTCAATTTCTTTAAACTTAATTCCACACAAATTACAGTCATCTACATAATAAGTACTTAAGATACAATATCTTTGAAGTCTGTCAAGTTGATCTCTCAAAAGCTTTGTTACTCATTTTAGACCCTGCCATTACTGCCCATCAACTAACCCTTTTTGTCTTTCTTTTACTTACCTTGTATTAAAAAAACTAACCCAAATTTAGGTGAAAGTATGTAGTTCAAATGGTAAATAATTAAAAAGGAAGCTGCCAGCTCATCAGCAGCATATTATTTCATCAAGATTTTTATTTTTTTTAAGATTTTTTTTTAAAGATTTATTCATTTATTTATACAAGCACTGGATATAGTCAGAAGTGCGGGAGGGTGGGAGCCCTAAAATAAAATCTTGATGAAATATGGGTCTCCCTGATGGCGCAGCAGTTGAGCGCTGGGCTGCAAAGCTGCCCACAGCCTCTGCAGCGATGGTTTGATCCCCGGCCGCTGGGCGAGGGTCCCACATGGCGCGACAGACCTCTCCTGCTGTGCCCGCTGCTCCCTTCAGCAGTGTACTTCGTCAGTCTGCCTGTTCTGTTCCCCACTCTCTCTGGTGAATTTTCTCACCCTCCTGCGCTTCTGACTGTACACTATGCGTGTATGAATAAATAAATAAATTTTTAAACAAAAACAAAAAAGATCATTTAAAAAATAAAATAAAATCTTTTTTTGTTTGTTTTTGTTTAAAGATCATTTATTTATACAAGCACTGGGTACAGTCAGAAGCACGGGAGGGTGAGAGAATTCACCGGAGCCAGAGCGGGGAATAGAACACGCAGACTGATGAAGTACACTGCCTAGGGGAGAAGCAGGTGCAGCAGGGGAGGTCTGCACACCATGTGGGACCCTTGCCTGAGGCCGGGGATCGAACCGGTGCTGCGGAGGCAGCGGGCAGCTTCACAGCCCAGCGCTCAACTGCTGTGCCACCAGGGGAGGCTCTCATCAGATTTTAAGAATCACTTCTTTTCTTAACAACAAAATAATAATAGCTATCACCATCAGAGGCTAGGTATTCTATTAAAAGTAAATCCCACAGAAAAGAAAAGGTGCCCACTTTAGCTGACACGGCATATTTTCTAACAGTGATGCCAACAAAAAGCTTTTAGAATAAGAAGTATGCACTATAGCTGTTTATATGCTTATAAACTTCAGTGGGGTTTATCTTTGTTCAAGATGATTGGGTGAGATTTATGAGCAATGTCTACCATCCACTGATGAGTCATTGAGTAAACATGTTTCCAGACTGTGTATGTATACAGAAACGTCAGCCAAAAAGTCAGTTATGTGGTGGCTCATATGCCATATTTTCATGAAGGTTTTAAAATCAGACTTTTAAAACTGCAATTCGCCAATTACAAGTGGGTGCCTTGTTTACTTTGTTTTTGATATTAACAAAGGAAAGCACTGCTGGGTTTCTCTTCAGCTGTTTGTCAAATACATGTGTTTCTTCATATATGAATATTTGGAAACAAAGATTTGGTTAATATTCCCATTCCTCTTCTCAGATAGTTTCTTTTCTTTCTGTATTTTTGTTACACAGTCAAAGATTATCAGAGACCACTATAATTTTAGTTTTCCATATTAGTGAATAACAAAGTTAACCATAAGCCCATTAATTTAAAAAGAAACAACAACAGTAATCATTGACTAATCTCAACTCCTTTTATATTTCAGATTTGAAGATTAAGATTTTAATACTAATGCTTGAGACTCTAAACCCTTTATCAGACCAAAACTAATAAAAACTGAGGATTAGTCATTGTATGCATAAATATCTATTTTTTACAATCTATTTGAAATTAAAATTAATATTCATTTAGTTGTATCTATAACTGAACAATAATGTATTAAATAATTCAGATACTGATTCAAATATTTTTGCTTATAAACACATTTTTAATTTTATTACAACCATCACTTCCCATTAAAAATAGATACCTTAAAGGAAAAACTATCAAATTTTGCTTTAATTTTTCCAATGCCAAATGGCTTCTTTATTTATTTTTATTTTTTTTAGATTTATTTATTTATTTATACAAGCACTGGGTACAGTCAGAAGCGCGGGAGGGTGAGAGAATTCACCAGAGCCAGAGTGGGGAGCAGAGCAGGCAGAAGGACCGAAGTACACTACTGAGGGGAGCACTGGGCGTCAGGAGAGGTCTGCGCACCATGTGGGACCCTCCCCCGGATGCCGGGGAGCAGCTGGGAATCAAACCAGTGCTGCAGAGGCCGCAGGCAGCTTCGCAACCCAGCACTCAACCGCTGCGCCACTGGGGAGGCCCCCAAATGGCTTCTTTAAATGATTGTTTGACTAATACTATGGACTTATTTTTATTTATTTATTTATTTTTTAAGTATTTATTTATTTATTTATCCAAGCACTGGGTACAGTCAGAGGCGTGGGAGGGTGAGAGAATTCACCAGAGCCAGAGCAGGGAACAGAATAGGCAGACTGAGGAAACACACTGGTGAGGGGAGCAGCGGGCAAGACAGGAGAGGTCCGTCGCGCCATGTGGGACACTCGCCGGCTGCCGGGGATCGAACCGGCGCTGCAGAGGCTGCGGGCAGCTTTGCAGCTCAGCGCTCAACCACTGCGCCACCTGGGGAGGGCCTTATTTATATATTTTTAAAGATTTATTTATGCATACAAAAACTGGGGTACAGGCCAGAGGTGCTGGTGAGAGGATTCACCAGAGACAGAGTGGGGAACAGAATAGTAGGAATGACTGAAATACACTGGTGAGGGGAGCAGCAAGCGAGTCAGGAGAGGTCTGTTGCGCCATGTGGGTAACTCCCTGGCTGGCCGGGAATAGAACTCATGCTTCAGAGGCTACAGATTGCTTCATAGTGTGGTGCTTAACCCCTTGAGCCACCAGAGAGGCCCAATCAACTTATTTTTAACATACAAAATATTGTAAGATAATAAAAGCACAAAAATAAATTATTTGAAATTCACTCATTGTAGATTTTATGTTGGTATATACACAGAATGGTTTTAATCACTAAGACAAAAAATTGAAATCAAGGCAGCACAGCAAATATCAATTGATTGTATTAAGAAATCTTAAGCTACTTTTAAATCCCAATCATATGTTTTGGAACACATTTTACTGTGAATCAAATTAATCAAAGTGATAGAAATTATCTGGAACCAATGTTAGAAAAACAATGAGTTCTGCCATTTATATAAAGTTTGAAATGGCTTCATGATAATCTTCATAATTTCTAACTTAATAAGAATTTCAGAAAAAAATAAGGCAAGCATGTTTTTTGTAATAGACAAATTAATCTAGCCCCTTTCCATTGTCAAGTCCAATTTTCCTCTTTTAGACATAGTCATATCCTCAATAGTAGTATAAATTCAGTATTACATAGTTGACATATTTGTGCTCTGTAATAATAGAATTCAAATAAGAATTTCAATCCATCAAGACTATGTAACTGCATTTAGTTAAATTAGACATACTGTCCAGTTAAATTTTAATGAATTTATTCACTTCCCAACTGATTGTTAATATTTGCCCAAGATGGCTCTCACTGACTTATTTATCATGTTCTTTATGTTATGCTATGTCACATTGCGTTATGTTATGCTATATTAGCTGCTAGATTCAAATATGTAAACACATAGTATCTGCTTGATGAAATTTATAACCAAAAAAGAGGAAATATATAAGTAAATTAACATTTTTTTTTAGGGGTTAAATGCTATGATAAATCTAGGTATGGGTTTATGGAACATTGCATAGTACTTCATTAAGTCATAATGTATGCCTTTTGAACTTGAGATTAGGAATTTTGCATTATTAAGTTAATATAAATGTTAAAACTTAATATCATTAATAGATTACTCTAAGGCAAGTATTATTAACATTCAAATGCAAAATTCTCATTTTCTAAAACTCTGAAAGTACTTCTACTATAAAACAATTAGCTTTATCTAGTACATCAAGAAAATTGCAGCTTTTATCCAGGTTTTTTTTTTTTTTTTTAAACAGCAAACATAGAACAGGATGTTTTCAGAGTTTTTCAAGATGTTTATAAATACCACTTGCTCAGCACTGAAACAAGGAAATACTAAATCCATGGCATTTATAATATATGCACAGACTATTTACTTTGCTTGTCCTTTTGAATGTTTCAGCTTATATTTATGGCTAGTGGGCTAGAGGCTAGGACACTTAGACCCTAAGATTCTGCGATACCTAATTTTGTGGCATGTTTTGATGAGCAGCAGTAGGGTTCATGAAAGGTTAGTTTATGCTTTACTGCTTTGTGTTCAGAGTGAATATGCAGAGTTGTAAGGAATCATTTAATTCTCTTGAAATTCTCCAGTGTTTCTTGGAATCACTAATAAATTCATAAAATGACATTTTTAACAACCTGCCAATTCACTACATATAGTCAACATGTATCCTTAAGCACAAGAACTCTATGGGAAACATTTTGATAAGTAACTTCATCTCTTCTATACTGAATTGCTTGAACTTCATTGAAATGAGAACTAAATTTAAAAGATATAGATATTTTTAATCTTCACATGCTGTTTTTTCCCATGATAGATAAATATATCCGCGTGTACTATGTTACTTGCTATGTTTTCTTTAGATTGATTCTCAAAATAAATCAGGACATTACCAAAATAAGAAGGTTAACCATCATTTTAAACTGTTTTAATTATTAATGGTCAAAGGTTAGGGAAAACTTTTTAAAATTAGGGTTAAATTAATTGTTATCCTCAACTAAGTTGAAATATGTATAATTACTAGAGGCAGAAATCGACCACGAGGGTCTTAAAAATAAATCAACTATTAGATAAATAATTACTCAATCTTTTGTTAAGAGGATGTAACTGGCTTGTTTCTAATATCATAGTATGTATTTCATCATTTTAAACAGAAGTCAGTAAGGATATTTGAGAAAAGTGACTACTTTCAAAATAAGACCTAACCTGATCACCCACTTTATGACTGAAAATAGTCATTCAACTATGCATTCCTTACTAAGAATCAAAATTGATCTATTTCCAGTTATAAGAGATGAATTCTAAAAAGAAGGCAAACTATATGATCATATAAGTGACATAGGAAACTGCCAAAATTCAACATATTCTTTTATTTATACATGTTACTGACTTAATATTGGTTTACAAAACCGTATAAGTTTGAGGGGGGACATCTTCACCTTTATGTGTGTATGAACATCAGCTCACCTACCACCAAATTTCCTATGCCCTCAACACTACATGTCTGATGTGTTCTTTCATATCCCCCTTCCTCTTCCATCTAGTAACCACTTTATTTTTCACACAGTCTTTATTTGGGGGGTGGTTGGTTGTTGTCATTGTTTATTGATATTCCACATATTAAAGACACCACCCAAAACTGTCTTGCAATTTTTGACTCATTGTAGTTATCATAAACACCTCAAGTTTGATATATGATATAGACAACAATAAAAAGGATATTAAAATAAGGTTGCTATTAAAACCCAACAGAGTGTGAAAGGATGGTTCAATATCCTGGTTACAATATGAAAAAAATATATATATATTCTTAAAAATCTGCTTAGAAAGAACACTCTACATACAAAGGCATAAATGCAACTTCCAACAATATTTCCTGATTTGAAATTCACTTGCTATAATTAACACACACACATTATGTGCCAAACTCATTTAGTTTCAGCTAATGTACTAATTTCAGCTACAAATGATTCAGTGATTTATATACGCCAAGTTCAGGAAACATATCTGTGCTATCATATCTCTTCTGTGTTATCATATCTCTTCTTTTATGTCTAATTGAATGATAATATATAAATTCCATATAAATCAACTTTTCAAGAATGCACACTAATTACTGATGTACACTAATTGACCATTGAGAATGGGTCTGATGAGCCATTAAAAATACAGGGGCTTACTTTGAAATTACCTACCATAGGTGTTATTAAGCAGAGTTTACCTTTTGTACAAGACAAAAGGCTCCTCCTCCTTTGGAGTTTAAATCCTAGCAGCATATGAAAGAAAATGAATAGCAAAATTATAGTATAATCTGAATAACTGGTATAAAATGAGAAAAAATACATAAGAGGTTGCTAATGGACCATGGTACAGTGAACTGAGTGTTAAACAAAGGTGGTAGCAGGTGAGTTCAAGGTTCCTTGCTGGCTGCAAAGAATAAGAGTCTTTTTGGAAAAGTGGGAAAATTAAGTTTATGTTATACAGAAATGATAGTACAATAAAGGGCAAGGCCATATTCCTTTACACAGTAATTTAAAAATAGATCTATGTCTAAATCATGAGAAATTTTTAAAAACTAATATCCTTTTTGATTCAAGATGTCTGTTTTTCTTCCATAGCCATATAAGTCAATATCTGCCTTGACATTTTAGAAGACATTGTAACTCAGCTACGAATGGTATTTAAATACTAACTGAAATATTTTTTCAATGTAATGATTTATAGCAATCCTAAAACTTTCTACTTTGATTTGCTAGAAAAGATTGGTTTACTGACATAGACCTAAAAATAGATTAATTGCTTTAGGGAAGTGATGATTATATTTCTATCATTTTCTAAGTGTTTCATTTGACCTTCTTTGACAGAGATCTCAGTAGACTCTGCTTAATAACACCTATGATAGGTAATTTCAAAGTAAGCCCCTGCATTTTTAATGGCTCATCGGACCCATTCTCAATGGTCAATTAGTGTACATCAGTAATTACTGTGCATTCTTGAAAAGATGATTTATATGGAATTTATATATTATCATTCAATTAGACATAAAAGAAGAGATATGATAACACAGAAGGTGAGTGTGAATCATGTCAAATTTGATAAGCTCTCACTCACACACCATTAAACAACCTCAACAGTCATGTCGGGGGAAGACTGCTGTACTTTTTCAATTTGCCTTCTCATCACATATGCAAATTATGTCTCTCCACAAAAGAGGTCCATAAAAGTGGTTAAAAGCACAGTCATCTAATATCAACTTCCTGTTTTATAGTCATAAATATAAAATGACAATAAAAAGACATTTAATTAAGATTAAATAGCCATTACTAAACATAAAATTTATTATATTTAATACATAGCACCATCTAGTGAAATGAGAGAAATCTGCAATATATTGAATATGTTGCAGAATAATTTTGCAAATATTCGAGGTTAAGTTCCTTGGCATTAATTACACATTTATTTTTCTTCTAGAAAATTCTCAAAGAATAAATAAAATATTATATCACACACATATATGTAATAATTTAAAATCTATGCTTTTTATATTACTATGTTTATAAAATCAGTAAAGTAATAACTATCTTCTCAAATATGAATGCAATCATGAGCAAGGATTTACTATTTAAGCAGGTATGTAGTGGATATTTACCTAATTTAACCTAAAATAAGTCAGCTACAATATTTGATAGAAAAATGATAAGTATAGTATCACAGGTCAGGGAGAGGAGAGTAATCAAGAGATTACAAAATTGTACTGCAAAAGATTTACTACTAAAACAATGTGCCTAAAAGGCCTGATAATACTACTGTAAAACTACTTACAATATTTTATAATACTAAAAGAATGTGCCTAACAGGTCTGATAATAATATTGTAAAACTACTTATAATATTCTATAATACAGGGGTCTCCCTGGGGGCACAAGGGATTAAGTACCGCACTATGAAGCTATCTGCAGCCTCTGCAACACGAGTTTGATCCCTGGCCATCCAGGGAGCAACCCACACGGCGCAGCAAACCTCTCCTGGCTCGCCTGTTGCTCCCCTCAGCAGTGTCCTTCAATCAATCTGCCTGTTCTCTTCCCCACCTTGTCTCTGGTGAATTGTCTCACCCTCCGCATCTCTGGTCTGTACCCCAGCTCTTATATGCATAAATAAGTAAATCTTTAAAAGAATTTATTTTAAAGATTTATTTTTATTTATAC
The DNA here is from genome assembly GCF_014898055.3 of Talpa occidentalis. Taxonomy (NCBI): domain Eukaryota; kingdom Metazoa; phylum Chordata; class Mammalia; order Eulipotyphla; family Talpidae; genus Talpa; species Talpa occidentalis. The sequence continues at coordinate 16,860,036 of NW_023604861.1, forward strand.
AAGTACTGGGGTACAGTCAGAGGCATGGGAGGGTGAGTGAATTCACCAGAGACAGAGTGGGGAGCAGAACAGGCAGACGGACCAAAGACACTGCTGAGGGGAGCAGTGGGCGAGACAGGAAAGGTCTGCCCCACTATGTGGGTTTCTCCCTGGCTGACTGGGAATTGAACTGGCGCTGCAGAGGCTGCAGACAGCCTCATAGTGCGTGCTCCACCCACTGCGCCACTGGGGAGGCCCTAAAAAAATATTTTATAACACAAAAAGAATGTGTCAAATATGTTTTTATAATAATATTTGGTGGTTTTGTATAAAAAAGGAACTGATTATTTTTAAAATTGTCAAAATAAATTTAATATTTTAGCCTAAAATATGCTTGGATTGTTTCAAATATTAAATATTTAAATATGTGACATTTAAATTATACATACACACACACACATACACACAAATACTGTGAGTTGACTCCCTACCATTATAACATTTAATTCATTTATGTATGTGTGTGTATAAATATATATATATGCACATAATTTTATTATGTTACACAACAATTAATTTGAAAATTAATGATGAAAGTACATCATTCTTTTGAATCAATTCTTTTAAATCAATTATTTTGCAAACCACTGCTAGGTTGGGGCTCTAATGGGGGTAATGATATGGTGATATGGTAGCTTAAATTTGTATAGTTGTGAGCCTAACCTCTAAAATGTATGTAAAGTACATGGGCATTAACTCAACAAACATACTTTTAGAATAAAATCCACTTCAAGACCACGCTTTCCACTATCAGGCTCACTACTGGAGACATAGGGCTCTTCTAACAGGACTCTTCTAACAGCCATCTTTGACTAGAGACATCTGCTTTGATGAACTTTACTTAGATCGTGCTGAAATCTAGAAAGCTTCCCCAAACCTTCTTTCTATCTCTCCTTCATTGAAGTCAGACTTGCAATTTGATGGATCTACCAGATACTTCCAACTTTTACCTCTTCCCGTTTCTGTTTGTTTGTTTTTAATGGGCATTTCCCCTAATAAATTCCTTGCACATTTAATTACATTTAATCCCATTCTGTCATCTACTTCTTGATAAATACTAAAGTGGGTTCCTGGAAGAGCCACAAGTTTTCTCTCATAATGATTCTTATTCTAGATATTAATTTGCTCTTGTCATACACAAAACTTCAGCTGGCATTATCACTTAGAAGCTTAGAGAATGCTTGATCTATAGTGTTGGACTCTCATACAGAGCAGCATTTCAGAAGAGGATACAAGGGGTCCAGTTAACTATAACTTTTGACCATCCTCAGGTTACTTCAGAATATATGGCCCTGGAACCTCCCTGGTGGCTCAGAGGTTAAGCTCATTGCTATCACCGCCATGACCTGAGTTCAATCCCCAGCCAGGGAGCTAACACGCATGGAGCAGCAGACCCCTCCTGCCTCACCTGCTGCGCCCCTCAGCAGTTTATTTCAGTAGATCTTACTGTTCTGCTCCCCATTCTGTCTCTGGTGAATCTTCTCAACCCCACACCTCTGGCCTATACCCTAGTTCTTGTATGCATAAATAAAAAAAATCTAAAAAAAATATTCCATGGCCCAGGGGTCAAAAGGCAAGCAGAGGGAACACAGAGGAATTGGCCTTGATCAGTAGGAGGAAGACTGGATGTTCTTAGACTATAGGGCAGGAAAGAGTATGCATTGAATCCAGGTCATCCACTTGGATGACTCTTTGTTATTTCCTTGCTGTGTCTTTATTTCCTTGCCCCACTTTAACTATGAATAGATATACAGAGCATCTCTGGACTGTAATGAAGGGTATTCTTACGAAGGAATCAGACCCATCAGAAATAAAGGCTTGGGTCATACTAATAAGAAAACCCATGACATCCAAAGAGACAACTGTGATTGCAAAGGATTTAGAATAGACAGCAGTTTTATGGAAGAAGACAACTATCATTTGTTGCTTCAAGAGCAACTGCATCAAAGCTTACTACAGTAGTTATTCTCTAATTATTTTTATTAAAAAAAATGGCACCTACTCATTGAGACTGTTATAGAGGATTTGGGGTGCTTTGGTGGTAGGTGTGCTATGGTAACATACATCTTAAGATGTGTGAACCTATATCCCTAAATAGTATACAGTGTTGCAAACCAACATAGTCCCAGTATTAAAAATAAATAAATAAATAAAACAATAAAAAAAGAAAAACGAGGTCCTAGAAAACCACAGAATAATCATTCCCTGAGCCTATGTGGAGGCACTGATCTGTAGAACACAAGTGGTCAACTCTGGTGGCCAGGAGATGGGTAAACAATTGACCAAGAGTGCTAGCTCCTGTACTCTAAACTTCATTAACCCGTTTATATCCAAGCCCAGTTTCTAACCAACTGCACCTAGCTAATGATGCAGAGTGGCAAGGATACTAGGGCTGCCCTATTTCTGGAAGATATAAAGTTCCTTTGATAACCAGATTTGACTTGAGGAATCTCCAATTTCCCTGACAAACTTGCTTCACTGAAAAAGTTTAGGAGTCTTTCACATACATTGCATCTCTGACACTTGAAGTCACACTCAAAACTGTCAGCTTGGTAAATATGTCAGACTTAATGTCCTGCCACCCATTTCCTCTCAGAGAATAAATAGCTCAGGCCTTTCCTCTAATAAAATGTTTAAATGTTTAATTTTGAAAATGCAAAGTTAAACAGGTCAAGACACATGCCATGTTAGGAATTACTAAATATATTAAACTGGTCATTTTTGTTGATCCACAGTCAGTAAAGTAAGAAGAATAAAAATCTGATATGAACTAAAATTCTTCTGGTATTTATGAAGGCTAAAATTACATTATCTCCACCAACAAGAGAAATTAAAGATACTTTAAACAACTGGCACTGCATCAAACTAAAAAAGTTTCTTCAGAACAAAAGAAACTATCATAAAGACAAATAAACCAAACTACTAAATGGGAAAGAATATTGCATACCTATATCTGACAAAGGGTTGATAGTCAAGATCTACAAACAACTTATGCAACTCAACTTAAAGAAAACAACTCAATCAAAAAATGGGCAGAAACACTAAATAGATAGTTCTCAAAGAAGACATATGCATGGCTAGTAGGCACGTGAAAAAAAAGTTCATCATTTATTATCAAGAAATGAAAATCAAAACCTCATTGTGGTACCATGCCATACCTGTGAGAATAATTCATATCAAAAAGACCAGAAACAAGAAGTGTGGCAAGGTTGTACAGAAAAAAGATCCCTCGTACACTGTTCTATGGTATGTAGACTGGTCCATTACCTATGGAACACAGTATAGATGTTCTCAAAATATTAAAATTAGATCCACCATAAGACTTGGCAATCCCAGAACTAGGTATCTACCTGCATATCAGAAGCACTAATCCACTAATCCAAATGGAAGTATGACTCCTATGCTCACTGCGGCAATATTTATAATAGTCAAGCTAAGGAAATACCCTAGGTACCCAAGATGCCTGGACTAGGAAGATGTGGTATATATAAATGATGGAATGCCGCTCTGCTTAAAAAAAAAAAAAAAAAAGATAAATATTATCATTCACAAGACAAATACCAGATGGTGTCACTTATATTTGGAATAGAGAGAAAATAAGCAAAGCGTCAGATGAAACCAACCCAAAAGAAAATAGAAATATGGCTATTTTGGTGGTGGGTGTAATGTGGTAAAAAACACCTAAAGGGTGTGATAGTATATCTCTAAATTATATTCAGCATTGTGAACCAACATTGACTTCATTAAATACAAAATCATTTAACACTATTAGAGATTTCAAATGTGTTTAAAAATAATTTGATAAAATTATAAACTCAGTTAAAACTTGATTTACATATTTAACTTTCAGACTTACATAGCGCTTAGGTATATAGTCAGAAACTGACAGTACATCTAGTTTAGAATCCCAAATATATGTTATGTGCTATTGTATTTGTAATAAATAGATTTTATTTCTAGAGCACTTTGGGGTTTATAGAAAAATTGAATGGAAAACACAGTGACTTCCCCTATACTCCATCTTACCCATATTGTCTTCCCTTAGTGTACTTCTGTTTAGGATCAAATTTTAATTGGCTATCTTATTGGAAAACAAATTCCAGAGTTCACCTGATGGTTCACTTTTTGTGTGTACACTCTATGGGTTTTGACAAATGTCTAATGTTATAGTCACAATTTCAGTGTTATGCAAAATAGTTTTGCGATCCTAAAATAGTTTTCACTCTTTATTCATCCCTCCTTCTCTTTCTCTGAACTTTTGCAACTACTGATATTTACCATAGTTTTGCCTTTTCCAGAATGGTATAGTGTTAGAATTATTCAATAAGGCCGACAGACTGGCATCTTATGCTAAAAAATATGCATTTAAGATTTCTCTGTCCTCTGTGGTTTGTGCACTTCCTTTTATCATTGATGAATACTTCATTGTATGAAAGTGCCATATTTATTTTATTAATCCACTATAAGGATATCGTGGTTGCCTCCTAATTTTGGTAGTTACAAATAAAACTGCTATAAATGTGCACAGCTTTTAAGAGAAGCTCTCAACTCAATTTGGTAAACACCAAGTGTTCAGATCCTGGCTTATATAAAATTGTGTTTAATTTTATAAGAAAGCGTCGCTGTCTTACAAAGTGGTTATAACACTTATTTTCTCTCCAGCATTGCCTGGAGATCCTGTTATTCCATATCTGTTCCAACATTTGGGAGTAGGTGTTTCAGTATGTACCAAAAAATTAATTATATAAATTCATCCTTGAAATGTGGCAAATCATTTAGTTAGGGGGCAGCAAGGAACACTTGCATCATGCAGGTTAAATACAATAGAATGCTGTAGATGAATTTCTGAAACAAATAATTACAAAATACATATTAATGTGTAGAAAAAAATAACATATTACATACAAACTTTTTATTCTACTGATTAGCTATTTGTTGATTAAGCATATCAGTGGATTTTTGGCCTTGGAGTTTTTATTATTGTTTTTACATTTTCTATTTTTCCTTCTCTGGTATTATTTAATATTGTATTATTTCTAGATTTGTTTAGAATTTTACTTAGAAACTAATATCCCTGTACATTCTTTGTTAAGTGTTTATTATTTATGGTTCTAATAGATTCACTGAACTTTTAATAGTAAGATGAGGGATCTGACATCTAGCTCAGGATTAATCTACTACATTGGGCTCACTGACAAAATAATTAAGAGAAATGAGTGTGTAATGAAAGAATAAAATAATTAAGCTCTTATTCCTTTTATTATCCCATTCTCCTGTGACTTTGGAAAAAGCCCCTTAGCTTCATTTTAATAACTGTGCATGGAATGAAAGTGAGGAGATAATTATAAAAACAATAAGAGGTTTGGTAAAATAACAGAATACTATATTTTGAAAATAAGCATTATATGTATTGTATATTTATATTTTTATGTTTATGCTTTTTAAAAACACAGCTATGGACTCATTCTCAATTAGTTTACTTGGTAGTATAAACATTTCTCATGGTGAATAGCTTGAAAGTAAGTTTTACGTGATAAAATTTTAAGATGTGGATATGATTTTTGAATCATATTTCAAAAAAACTGCTCCATTTCTAATAAACTGTCTTACTAATGTATCCTTCTAGAAAATAAGATAGTCATCAAACACAACAACATATAAATATGAGTCATGGATAACTCAGACATCCTTCTCTGCTAAGGAAAGATAAATACTATCATCATAACCAAAATAATTCTCATATAGTATCAGTAGATGAGATAAATCTATGGGGCATGGACTTCAAAAAATAATAATATAAACTTCTCTACTCCTTCTTTTATGAATGGAATAAGTAAGAATGATACAAGGATGCCCTTAGATATTTGTCAAGAATCTACCCAAGAGTCTAAAGTTTTCTGAGATAGCTGGAATATATGAGCCTATCTATTCTCACCTATCATCAGTCATAGAAAATAGTGGAAGCTCTCTTAAGACTCAACAAAAGACTAATTCTATCAAGATCATTAATTGGGATAAGGGCAGAGGCAAGAAAAGTTGTGATTTTAGGCTAGCGGGTAGCAGACAAATGAAAATTTGTGTTTGGAATACTACATATAACATAGACGTACTATGTTTAATAACCCTTACATTTTGGGATAGTAATTTATTCCATTTTATAGTTAGGTGTTCACATTTTTAGAGAGTTAAAAATTTTCTGCTCATATTTTGACATGGCTACATTCCACACGTTTTCACTCTTCCTTAAGAATCATGGTTTTAAATCCCAGAATAAGATTTCTGACATTTATGGATTCATTTTCATTGTGGGTAAATCATGTTCACTAACATATCTATAATTTCAACTATTTCAAATTTTATATATATATATGTATACATACAGGATATACAGACTATACATGTATATATGCATAGATATATACATGTATAGTGACATGTATAGTGATTATACATATATACCTGTATAGTCAGTTTCATATTTCCCCCATTTTAGCATCAGATAAATAATGTGAACATGAGATTGGTGGGGTGATCAGAAAGAGCCAAGGAAAGACAGAGTTATCCTGTGGTAGTAAATAATTATCATAATGAAGCCTACTTACTTCTTCCTGAATTGTACTCCTCCATTATTGATGACAAGGATCCATATTCTAAAACTGTCTTTGTCAACACATTCTAACCTGGAAAAAAAAAGTGAATGTGACACTTAGACTTGTACTTTTCCACACTGTATAATAATTGAAAATTATTTAAATTCATAAAATGTGCACATATTTTAGGATAATATATAACAAATATGCCCCACTAATTACAGCAAATGATTTTTAAAGCATTTTTTGTTTTAGATTTAATAAATGTTATTCTTTTAAAGATAACATCATTTGATATGCTGAAAATTATTCTGAGAAAATTTATAATACAAAGTAATTATAACTAGCCACAATTCTAAATGTTACTTCTCTTACACTTAAGAGTAATTTATAATCATAGGTGAATGTGAAATATTGCTATAACCATTTTTTGATGAAAAAATATTTTACACCACAAAAATTGAAATGTTCTGTATTATATTTTTACCTTTTAATTTGAAAGTATTACGTGAGAGCTGAAGAGCGAAACGGTGCTGCCACCTCCTGGATGATATAGGAATTATCTCTTTTCAAAATATACACAGCATTAAATATGAAAACTTGTGATATTCATGCTATTTTTCTATTGAAAGAGTATCACAATGTACAAAGCTATGTGTCAATGTGTTAACATACCCTTTCCTTGTCATTAAATCTATTTTATGCTTTCTTACCCACTGTCTTCTCCATGACCCAACTCTTTAGTTTAATCTTTTGGATAATAGGAATTCATATAATTAAAATTTTAACTAAAAACTAGCTAAGGAGGTAAATAAATATTTACATTCATTGAAGGAAAATAAAACTTGAACTACCCCTATAAATATAAATAGAGGTAAAATCAGTGTGCAGTAAGAGGAGCAATAGGGTGAGTCAACATGGCAAAATGGCATTTTAGTTTTTATGTCATATACTCATTCAGGACATAGATGTACAGTTGGCATATATTTGATTACAACTATGAGGCTTAGAGGAGATGAATTTTGGGATATCACTGCAGCATTTCATCTCAAATATTTGTATTTAAAATGGGAATAATATAATTTATAGAATACGACATTTACAAAGGTTAGAAAATACCTGATGGTTCATAGAAAAAATAATTTCTAGCAGTAAGAAATGTTGGTTAACAAAAACACTCTTAAAGTTTTTAAGATGTTTTTAAAATATAAAATAAACACCACAATCGATTTGGACTTTCTAGACTGACAGATTTGTATGTGTGTACACACACAGACACATCACACACATACTACTGTTTTATTCTGCTTTTTATTAACTCTGCACTTTACAATCTATTTTTTACCTTTAATGATGTATCATTATTTTACACCCTTATCTGTTTTTTTTTTTTTTGTTTGTTTTTTATTTTTATTTTAAAGAGGCATGTATTTTTATTTATGATTTATTTGTTTGTTTGTTTTGTTTATACATGCACTGGGTACAGTCAGAAGCGCGGGAGGGTGAGAGAATTCACCAGAGCCAGAGCAGGGAGCAGAGCAGGCAGAAGGACCGAAGGACACTGCTGAGGGGAGCAGCGGGCGGCAGGAGAGGTCTGCGCGCCATGTGGGACCCTCCTCCGGTGGCCTGGGAGCAGCCGGGGATCGAACCGGCGCCGCAGAGGCCGCGGGCAGCTTCGCAACCCAGCGCACAACCGCTGCGCCACCGGGGAGGCCCCCTTATCTGTTTTTTTCACAATAAAGGATTTCTTCTGTCAGGAGTGATCACCATTTTTCCCACAACCAAGGCATCCATAGTCTTCCACCAAGATCCAATGTTCCCTCCTGCTCCCTGCTTTCTATCTGCCTCCTCCTGGATGCCTCAGATCTAAGGTCAGCTTAAAAGGCTAGGTTTTAATGTTTGCCTTTGTCTGGTACTTTGTTTGGTTTCTTTACGTTCTACATATTAATGAAACCATCCAGTATTTATCTTTCTCTGCTTTTAATATTCTGACTAATAAAAACCATTTTAAATTAGGTATATTAAAACTTATTTTTACATTGGGATTACTTTTGCTTTTACTGCAATAATCATGACAATAAAATAACATATTGCTTTTATAGGTTTAAGTGGATTAATTCAAGTACTTTAATATTTTAATAATTGCCCAACATTTATTCATTTGATCATGTTAAAGGGATCATTTTTAACAGTTCTGTTTGCTAAGAAAATTTACAATTTATTCTATTGTTTCACAAATTTTGGTCTATGGCTCACTGGTGGCTCATGCTTATTATATTTACTCATGCTAGATTAATTTTCTATTTTTGGTGTAACAATTTATCACAAATTTAGCTGAACATAACACACATTCATTATCTTGAATTTCTTTTTTTTAAGATTTATTTTTATTTATTTATGCATACAAGAACTGGGGTTTAGGCCAGAGGGGCAGGGGGTGAAAGGATTCACCACAGTGGGGAGCTGAACAGGCAGATCTACTGAAATATACTGCTGAGGGGAGCAGCATGGGTTAGCAAACTGGCTGGGGCTCAAACCCATACAGCAATAGCTGTTGATAGAGCTTGATAGCACTGAGACTTGAACTCCTGAGCCACTAGGGAAGCCCTATTATCTCGAATTTCTATAGGCCAGAGCCCATTGTGAATCTCCCTGGGTTAACAATCAAAGTTTGCATGCTTCCCCTCCCCTCCCCTACCCTCCCCTCCTCTTCTCTTTATACAAGCACCAGGTACAGTCAGAAGTGCAGGAGGGTGAGAGAATTCACCAGAGCCAGAGCAGGGAACAGAACAGGCAGACTGACAAAATACACTGCTGAGGGGAGCAGCGAGCATGGCAGGAGAGGTCTGCGTGCCATGTGGGACCCTTGCCAGTGGCCAGGGATCGAACTGGCGCTGCAGAGGCTATTTGCATGGTATACCTTTCTCCATCCATTTTATTTTAATCTGTGTCTTAAATTTAAAATTAATTTCTTATAGACAATGTGAGTTGGGTTTTAATTTTTTTTTAAATCCACTCTGGCAGTTTCTATCTTTTAATTTGTGTATTCAATCATTTAAATGTAAAGTGATTATTGATATAGTTTAATTAATATCTACCATATTTGTGTTTTCTATCTGTTGTCTTTGTTGTTTGTTTCTTTGTCTTCCCTGTTTATGTTCTCTCTAATATCAACTTAAGACTTTTTATAATTGCATTTTCTGTCCTCTCAGCATATTAATTATAAAATTATACTTCTCTTATCTTTTATTGTTGGTTTCCCTAGAGTTTGTAATATAATTTGCCACTAACGTAAATCTCTCCTCAAATGGCATTATACCAGGTAATGTATAGTTACACGCACCTTATAATGCAGTAGTCCTAAGTTCTCCTACCTGACACTTTTAACATTGCTGTCATTTAAATCATTCATTCACATGTTATGGTCAACTGATAGTTGCTATCATTACTTTAAACAAAAGCTTATCTGTTAGATTAATTAAAATATTATTTTACTTGTAATTATTCCTTCTCTAATGTTCTTCCTTTAAAAACATATGGCATAAATTCAGAATTGTATAGTTTTTTTTTTTTTGATCTATGAACAACTTCTTTAACCATTCCTTTATGGTGCACAAACAATATTCTCAATTTATGTTTGACCTTGTATTTCTTCTTTATTTTTATTTTTTTAATATTTATTTATTTATGCATACAAGAACTGGGGTACAGGCCAGAGGTGTGGGGGGTGAGAGGATTCATCAGAGACAGAGTGGGGAGCAGAACAGGCAGACTGACTAAAATACATTACTGAGGGGAGCAGTGGGCAAGTCAGGAGAGGTCTGCTGTACCATGTGGGTAGCTCCCTGGCCTACCAGGGATTGAACTCGTGCTTCAGTGGTTGCGGATAGCTTCATAGGTTGTGTCTTAATACCTTGTGCCACCAGGGAGGCCCTTTTTCTTTATTTTATTTTTAAAGGATAATTTCATTGGACACAAACATTGGGCTTTTTTTTTCTTTTACCATTTCAAATATTTCACTTTACTCTTATTTTGTTTCAAGAGTGACTATTAGCACATCACACCACTTATTACAAGGTTAAGCTGACAGTAAAGTAGGATAAGGGTTTTCTATAATGATTTTTATTTTTATGAGTATTAAAGATGTGCTTCTTTAGTAACATTTATGCAATTTTCAGGTTTTTTTTTTAATCCAGTAAGACTTTATGCTCAAGTATTCATGCCAGTCAATTCTAATTTTAAGGGAAGAGAACAAAACATTACATGTTTAAAATAAATGAAAATATTTTCTATTCAAAATTAAATAAAAATACTATAGGACCTAGGGAGAGATACTTATATTTGACTTTTTCAAGTGACCTACTTTTAACCAATGATAATTACTTTCAATCATCTTTCTATTCAATTTATAAAATGAAGTTTTTACTTTTAATAGGTAATCTGCAGTCCATTAGACATTGAAAATAATGCCCATGGCTTAGTTATTCTTCACCAAAGCGAACTACTTTTTGGGACTCAATGCTTATCGTATAGTTAAAATGAACATTTCAGGAAATTAATTTCAGGCTTGAAAGAAAAGAGCCATACATATATCTGATATGGCCATAGCACAAAAATGAAAGCAATTTTGATTTCTAAAGTACTAAATGCCATATTCTTGAAGTTCTTTGAGATATTGTAAGTTAGATACTTATTTTCAATGAAATCTATATGAAAATAATAAGTACAAAATAACAGATTCAGTATGTGTGGTTGATATAATTAGAATGCTAATAGGAAATGCTTCAGTTAACAAAAAGCAAAAGCCCACATCAAATTTAAACTCAGACAGTGTGAACAATAAAACTGTTTGAAATGTTTTTAAGGAAAAAAAAATAGAATGAGCCAACGTTGTTTATATCTGAAGAAGTTAAATCATAAATGGAGGTGATATGATAAATCATTTTTATCCCTAACTTGTACAGCAGGAATAGATAACTGTCTATTAGGTGTTGAATGAAGATACATGAAGTTCTTTTTCAGAACACAATCCAGTGTTCTTTGAATTTGGTCTCGATGATATTTAGATATTATAAATTTCAGAATACTAATGTTAAGCTCTCAGAGTCATAGTTTTCTCCTATGTAAAATGAAGGTGATAATTAATTTTAATAAATAAAATGGTTTTTAAACTAAGTAATATTTTGCATGAAATAATCTATGCTATTTGTATGACAAATGGACAATGTAAAGTTTCAAAACTGTAGCTAAAGGAAATACATGTAAATAATTTGCTTACATTCAGTGGGCTTTAAAAAAAACAGTAAGATTACATCTAGCGGGCCTCCCCGGTGGCGCAGCGGTTGAGCGCTGGGTTACGAAGCTGCCCGCAGCCACTGTGGCGCCGGTTCGATCCCCGGCTGCTCCCCAGCCACCGGAGGAGGGTCCCATATGGCGCGCAGACCTCTCCTGCCGCCCGCTGCTCCCCTCAGCAGTGTACTTCGGTCCTTCTGCCTGCTCTGCTCCCCGCTCTGGCTCTGGTGAATTCTCTCACCCTCCCGCGCTTCTGACTGTACCCAGTGCATGTATAAACAAAAAAACAAACAAACAAAATAAATAAATAAATAAAACATGCCTCTATAAAAAAAAAAAAAAAAAAAAAAAAAAAAAAAAAAGAAGATTACATCTAGCAGGAAATTTATCTGTAACTTTTAAAAATAATATTTATAAATAAAGTACCCTACATATTGATTGTTTCAATAAAAGCAAAATGTTGCAATAAAATATGAAATAAAACAACATTTAATATAAGTTAAACATAATTCTTTCATTTGGTAGCTACTTTACTCAATTTACTATGGAAAAACTAAGTTTTACAAATGAAGCTAAGTACAAAGCTATTTAATGTGGATAGATGTATTTGAATGCAAGTTTCCTTAGCTCTGTATTTCATGTGTACAATTTTACTTTATTTTCCAGGAGACCATACCAGTTTTCAATTTTTTAAAAAAGATTTTTGCATTCTTGACAACTTTTGGAAGTTTACTTCATTTCAAGGGGGTCTAAATCTATACATGTTCTATACAGGGTGGGGGAAAGCAAATGTTGTCTAAAAAAATTTTTAAAAAATGATAAATGTTAAAATAAAAAATAAAGTAAAAAATAAATCTATATATGTTCTATACAGCATAGTTTAGATTCGATACATGCTAAACTTCTCTTATTTCAATTTAAAAATATGTAAGTAGTTTGGAAAAAAAATAAAATAACAGTTGTTCTTATTCCTTCATCACTCTGGTCCCATGTGGAATCTAAAAACAGGACTTTCTAATATAATTCATGATTAAAAGCATTTTGAAATTGGAAAATATATGAAAAAATGTGCAACATTTAACTTATGGGGTTCAATGTGGTATTTAGGTTCAAACATCACTTGCAGGTGGCTTACTACCTCGTTAATTAGCATGTGTTTCTATTTTATAGCTAAGGACTTACAATATTTTGTGTATCAAAGCTTACTTAATTTTCATTTTGATATTTTATCCATAGATATAATGACAAAACAGAGAGGACTAAAATAATGTGAGGGTTTCCCTGGTGGCAAAAGGGGTTAAGCACAGCACTTGGAAGCTATCAGCAACCTCTGCAGCATAAGTTCCATCCCCAGTCACCAGGGAGCTACCTACCTAGCCCAATAGATCTCTCCTGTCTTCCCCACTGCTTATTTCAGTCAATCCACCTGTTGTGTTCCCCACTCTGTGTCTGGTGACTCCTCTCACCTTCCCCAAACCTCTGGCCTGCACCCCAGTTCTTGTATGCATAAATAAATCTTTTAAAAAATGCAAACAATATAAAATAATTTGATCTGTGAATAACAGATTGCCCAACAGCTAAATTGTGAAATTCTAGGGAGTTTTATTGTTTCCATTGACGGAGAATAACATAAAAGTAATCATAGTTCCAGGAAAAAGTGCTCAGTATGCACAATTTTTCATTTATACAGCCTTTAGAGTTGATTCTACCTTTCAAATTCAGTGTATGCTAGAAGGTATGAGTGGATATAAGCATGATACATGCTTATCAGAGGTATTTTGATTGGCCAGAATATTTTTAAAAATCCCACATCTAAAACCTTGGAGCTAAAAGTCAGGATTGGTGAATTATATAAACAGGAGAGGGAGGTACTTGCCGGTAACAAAAACGCTCCTGGATTAAAACAAACAGAAAAAAAAAAAAAAAAAAAAAAAAGAAAGAAAAAGAAAAACACGCTCCTTAACTTCTCTCCTGCCACAGATTAATGGAATGTATAGTCACAGTTGGCTGCAACACCCTCATTCCATAAACCCCAACCCCACATAGCACACACAACCAAGAGAGAAGCCCGACTTCCAGTTTCTCTCTGCAGAGCAAAGGTTTTGGACTGCATGTCTAGTGCTCTGCTTTTACGATTCCCATCGACGGGACATGCTCCCAAAACACTCCCAAAATGCGAAAAGACAGCAGCGTTTTCATGGAGAAGTTCCACTTCACCTTAGCAAACAAAGAAGCTGCTTTCTCTTTTTGTCTTGAAACATATTGCATTGACCTTATTTCCATTTTCTGTTCAAAACTCTTGGGGAGAATGCTTAAGACCACTTAATGTTTTTTCTCACCCTTGCTGTGGCCCAGCCGTGCCATCTGCAGAGTCTTCGCAGTGCCCTGGGGCCTTCAAACCTGGCTGCGACCTCCGAGGAAGGGCAGGACATTTGCGCGTTGGAGCGATGTATTCACCCATTCACCCCGAAATTCCTCCTTGTCACAGCCTTTTCCACAGAAGGCTATTCTTGCTTTTCAGGAGCCCCTGGAAGAACAGCTCGCGCACCACCTGCGCCAGGTGCTCACAGGAGAGGTGCTGCGCCTGCGCGGAGCTACCTGCTGCCGGAACTTCCGGAGGAAGCGACCTGCAGGCTGCAGGCCGGGGCTGCAGGGGATGCGGGAGTCCGCGAGGCGGAGGAGATTCTCTGCTGCCCCAGCGATGGCTGGCACTTTAACATAGGAGGAGAGGCTGGTGATTGTTCTGAGTTCAGTTACCTGCTGGGAGTCCTGGACTCAGGGGCCTCTGGGAACTGGTTAGTGAGGGTTCCAGAAGCAGCAAGGCCTGCGCCAGCAAGAGTGGCTTTGGTGGCAGCAGCCAACTTCAGGCAAGTTCCCTGGCCAGGACACTGGCACGAGCAGGGTTTCCAATAGCAATAGTAGCAGAAGCTGCCAACAGAAGCTTCTCCCAGGTTCTCTCTGACACCATCCCTTTTGTTTTCTGTAGGACTGTTCTTTTGGGGAGTCTTTTGGGGTGGTGCCACCTAGGAAAGTGGGTTTTTGATGTGAGGAATTTGAGGATATCAAAGACTTCGGGCATCGTGAAAGCTTCCCTTTCAGTGAGTAAGGAAACCCAGAACAAGCCGTGGGGACCCTCTGCGTCTCCACACGGGTGATTGCTTTGCGGCTGCCATGAGGCTTTCGTAAAACTTAAATGCCTGTTTTTGTGGGCTCTGGATGTGAGAGAATCACAGCAAAGCAAGGGGTAGTCAAGCAACTATTGGGGATACTTCTGTTTCATTTCATACTTGCTAAAATATTCTTTCATGTTTTTTATACTATAGACCATCTCCAAGCTCTTTCAAAATTACCTCTGTGCATGTATGTAAGAATAGTCATCTCCTTGCTATAAAAGGATATTCAGAGGGTAATGGTGTGTCCAAGGTGACAGATGTGGTAACTAGTAGAGCAAGAAACAAGACCCAAGTCTCCAAGTTATAATTTGATGTTTTTGTACTAACATTGTCCTCACAAAGTATTTGCAAATGGATTGGAACTCAAAAAGTTTGCAGTCTATAAAGCTATCCCAGAAGCCTGCCTGCCTGCCTCTGTGTGTGTGTGTGTGTGTGTGTGTGTGTGTGTGTGTACTTTGAGTCCTTAAACTTCCCCGTAATGCACTTTTGAAAATATAATAACAGGGCCTCCCTGGTGGTGCAAGGGGTTAAGTCTCAGTACTGTGAAGCTAGCTGCAGCCACTGCAGCACAAGTTCAATTCCGGGCCAGGGAGCTTACCCACATAGTGCAGAGGACTTCTGCTGTCTTGCCCACTGCTCCTGTAAGCAGTGTATTTCAGTAGATCTGCCTGTTCTGCTTCCCACTCTGTCTCTGGTGAATCTTCTCACCCTCCCCACCCCCCACCTCTGAGATACACCCAGCTCTTGTATGCATAAAAATTAAATAAAATAAATCTTTAAAAAAATACGATGACAGTCCCTGAAACATTTTTTTTTAAAATGACTTAATAAGTCTTATATTTTATAAAACTAATCCATGCAGTAACCAAGGGTTTTATTTTTCTAGTTATAGAATGTTTTATTCCAATAATAGTAAAATAATATTATTATACTTTTTATAAAATATGATTGCAAAATTACTAAAATCATAATGCTATTTGAAAACTAATTTTTCTTCTTGATTAATAGACTG
Source organism: Talpa occidentalis (assembly GCF_014898055.3). Taxonomy (NCBI): domain Eukaryota; kingdom Metazoa; phylum Chordata; class Mammalia; order Eulipotyphla; family Talpidae; genus Talpa; species Talpa occidentalis. The sequence continues at coordinate 16,876,142 of NW_023604861.1, forward strand.
TTTCATGTATTCAAAATAACTGAAGTGAACTCTCCAAGTTGAATTAAGAGGGGAGCAGTGGGTGAGACAGGAGAGGTCTGCTAGCCATGTGGGTTGCTCCGATACTGATGGGGATCAAACTGGCACTGCTGAGGCTGTGGACAGATTCACAGCTGTGTGCTGAACCACCTACGCCACCAGGGAGGCCCTGGGTGATGAATCTTTAAAGATGTCATTGCGATGTATATCTTGTAGTGTTTTACCTATATTTTCTTCTATATATTTTATGGTTTCAGGTCTTATGTCCAGTTCTTTTATCCATTTTGAGTTGATTTTTATGCATGGTGAAAGGTAGTGGTCTAGTTTCATTTTTTTGCATGTGGTGGTCCAGTTTTCCCAGCACCGTTTATTGAACAAATTGTCCATATTCCATTGCATATTCTTTGCTCCTTTGTCAAAGATCAGTTGTCCATATAAGTGTGGTTTTATTTCTGGGGTCTCTATTCTGTTGCATTGGTCTGTGTGAATATCCACTACTTCACCACAATCAGAATGTGGTAGTTTCATTTATCTTCAGATATTGTAACTTTCCCATTCCCAGTTTCTTTGAGAAACAGAAAAAATGCATAAAAAAAAAATCTACCAGGTGTAAAATACAAAATAAAATAGGGCCCACACTGGTGGTGCAGATTGTTGAGTGCAGCACTGTGAAGCTGTCTGCAGCCTCTGCAGTGCCATTTTGATTCCGACCGGTGAGGGTCCCACATGGCGCAGCATACCTCTCCTGTCTTGCCTGCTGCTCCCCTCAGCAGTGTATTTCATCAGTCTGCCTGTTCTTTTCCCCGCTCTGTCTCTCGTGAATCCTCTCACCCTCCTGCGTATCTGGCCTGTACCCTGGCTGTTGTATAAATAAAAATAAATAAATAAATAAATAAATAAATAAAGATTCATCACCCAAAGCAAAGAAAGTCAAAGAAAAGATAAACACCCAGGATTACATCAAACTGAAAAGCTTCTGCACAGCAAAAGAAACATTAACCCAAACAGAGAGACCCCCCCCCAAAGATTGGGAAAAAATCTTTGCACTCCAGTCAACTGATAAGGGACTGATCACAAAGATCTACAAAGAACTCACTAGGCTCAACAAAAACAAACTAAACAATTCAGTCAAGAAATGGGCAAAAGAACTTAAAAGACATTTCTCCAAAGACGAAATGCAAATGGACAACAGGAATATGAAAAAATGTTCAAGATTCCTTATCATCAGGGAAATGCAAATCAAAACCACATTAAGATACCACCTTGCACCAGTAAGAATGGCACATATCAAAAAAAAAAAAAAAAAAAAAAAAAACCAAACCAAGCAAAAACAAATGTTGGCGAGGATGTGGTGACAAAGGAACTCTCCTACATTGGTGGTGGGAGTGCAAACTGGTCCAACCACTATGGAAAGCTGTCTGGAGGTTCCTCAGTCTACTAAAAATGAAGCTACCATATGACCTGGCAATTCCACTCCTAGGGATCTACCCAAAGGTCACAAAAACAGTGATTCAAAAGAACACCTGTACACCTATGTTTATTGCAGCACTATTTACAATAGGTAAAACCTGAAAACAACCCAAATGCCCAAAAATAGATGACTGGGTCAAGAAGATGTATACACAATGGAATATTATTCAGCAATCAAAAAAGATAATACTCATGCCATTCGCAGCTATGTGGATGGAACTAGAAGGAATTATGCTCAGTGAACTAAGCTAGACGGAAAAAGAAAAATATCAGATGGTTTCACTTATAGCAGGAATATAGGGGAACCAAATAAGACATCAGTGTAAAAAAATAACAGTACAAAACACAACAAAGCAAAAATGGACAATTATAAATTAGAGACATATTGCAGGAGAGGAGGAGAGAGAGGGATCAGAGGGAGGGAGGGAGGAGCACAGGGGACTGAGGTGACGGTGCACAGGTGCATTGGGGAAGGAAACTCTATGGGGACTACACCTGAGGGGGTGGGGGAAAGCAAATATTGTTTCAAAATGAACAATAATGTAAAAAATATAAAAAAAAAGAGTGAATAGTTTTAGTCTGGCAAGAACAGTCTGTTGTGGTATTTCTAACTCAATAATTTTTACAGCAAGTCATTTGAATGACTTCTAAATGAATTGTGAATATTGCCAAACTTATATTGTTTTTTTTTTATCTTGGTATTCTATCAAACATTCTCTTTTACTAAAAATTGAATATTTTCAACCACTGCTTAAAAATAGCACAAGTACAAATTTTTATTTGATAAACAAATGCCTTGTTGAATTATTTACACTAAAGAAATAATTATCTCTGATAATTTGAATCTCTGCAAACAAAGAAATAAAGTGAATAAATGCTTACTTTAAATGTTGTCCAGATGATTAAGTAAAAAGTAAAAATTACTGCAAACATGCATTCCTAAACAATGAAATAATATTTGATAATATCAGTTCTTTTATGAATGATCAGTGATTTTTATTTGTTTTGTATTTTTAGTCATTTGGATTTCCCATTGGGAATATGTGCTAACCTTCAGGATATTCTTGGAACAAGCAATCAGTAAGTGTTCAAGTTTATTATTATAGCTAAAAATCATTATTAAAATAATATGCTGATCAACATCATGTCATATATGGCATTAGTTGATGAAAGAACATTTATCATTAGGCTTGTTCTGTTAAATAACTAGAAGGATGTGGTGAGTTGTTCCTCTGGATTCCAGAATAAACTCTAAGCCTCCCTGATTATTGTTTTACCACATATAGTAGGATAGCAGGGTTTATGTAAAACCTACAGAGCTACTTATGTCACTATTGATTTCCACCTCACTTCCATCTGCTGAATTTCCTGCTTAAGAGTCTATTTCCATAAAGAAGACTATAATTAGTAGAGTTGCCCACACCTATGTGACCAACATGATTTATTCCCTAATAAAGCATGAAAGATATCCGAATGATGGAGGAAAGGAACAGAAAAAAAAAAAAAAAAACTAAAGGTGGCGCCACAAGAACAGAAACCTGCCTCACACAAGGAGGTGGGGGCAGAAGAGATTAGCATAACCACTGACACAGTTGCAGAAACTAGTATCCTGAGGCACGGGGTATGCGAGGTGCAGATGGACACTAGTATTCCTAGGTGCAGTCTGTAGATATGGAGATTGAGCCCTTTGTAGAATCTCCAGGTCCCTTTCAAATTCTACAGTTATCCAAAATTAGCAACCAACTGACAACTCACAAAGATGAGCCCCTTCCTACCAAAAGGAGCCCATAAAACCTAATGCTGCCCCCATAGAGGGGCAGCTCTTCCTGCCCACTTGTGTCTATGCAAGTGTACTTTACTTTTCTAACCCTTTTCCTAATAAACCTACTTTTTAAATGTAACGACCGGCTCTGTCTCAGGGAGAAACTCTCCGTGTGCCACTGAAAGGGAAGCTCTAGGGAAACCTTTCCCAGAGTGAACCCAAGGACCCTGCACTACTCAAACCTCATCATTAACATTTCTCTAAATCTGAACTTTACAATAACCCAGGAAGTTTGATCCTCTTTTTTGTATGTATTCTCTGTTTTTAGTAGACTTCATTTCTTAAAGCAATTTATATTGTACATCTACATGTATATGTGCCCATTTATAGTATCATACAGAGTGTTTTCACTGCTGTATAAATCCTCTTTGCTCCAACAAGTCGCTCATCCCCATCCAATCCCTGCCAATGACTGATCTTTTTATTGTCTCCATAATTTTGTCTCTTACGAAATGTCGCAAAGAATCAAGCATTATGCAGTATTTTCTGATTCGTGTCTCCCAGTTATTAATATGCACTCAAGGTTCCTCATGTTTTGATATTTAGTGTTGCATAGTATTCCTTTTTCTAGTTACACTATAGTTCATTTATCCACTTACCTACTGGAGGATATATTTGTGATTCCAAGTTTTGTCACTATGTCTAACATTGCTATAAATATCATTTGTAAGTTTTTGTATTAATATAAGTTTTAATTCCTTTGGAAAAATGCTAAGAAATGTGATTAATGAATCATATGGTAAGAGTCTGTTTAGTTTTATAAGAAATTAACAACTTTTTTACAAAGTGGCTGTACCAGTTTGCATTCTCACTAGTAATGAATGAGTCTTGCTTTTGCTGTTATGCCCTTGCTAAGATTTTGTGCCATCAGTGTTCTTGATTTGACCATTCTGAAAGGTAGATGACAGTGTAATATAATTGTTCTAATTTACATTTCTCTGATGATACATGATGTGGAGTACCCTTTCATATGTTTATTTTTCATATGCATAACTCATTTGGTGAGGTTATTGAGGTCTGGTAATTTTTAATGTGGTTATTTCTTTCTTGGATTTTAAAAGCTCATTGTCTATTTTGAAAAGTAACAAGTTTTTTTCTTTCAAATGTTTACTCTTGATCTATGGCTTAGCTTCTCATCATCTTGACATTGTGTTTTTATAGAGACAAATACCAGGTGGTCACACTTGATATAGAATGTAGAGAAACTAAACAGTGTTAAATAAAGTCAAATCAATAACTAATCCTAGAAATCTGACTACAAAAGAGGGACTAAGACTACAAAAGAGACTACCAAAGAGGGACTAAGGAGAGAGGATAAAAGATGAGGAGGACGCAGAGAACTATGGTGGAGGACGATGGGCATTTTGCTAGTGGGTGTGGTATGATAACAACATCCAAAAGGTGAGGCACCCATATCTCTGAATTGCAAACAATGTTGTAAATCATTATCTCAATTTAAAAAAAATAAAACAAAGTCATCACCAACCTGAAACATATGTTATAATGCAATGCTACTTTAATAATGAATAAAATGCACACAAAATAAAGTTAAGTAAATAATAATTTTAAATAATATACAAATTGATAATCATTGCTAAACTCAAGGTGATTTAGATTTTCTCCTATGTCATATTTTAGGAGTTTTATGTTTTTCATTTTGGTCTGTGATTAATTTGCAGTTAATTTTGTGCCCGGTATAAGCTCTGAGTCTAGTTTCTATTTTTTTATTTTTTTTGGATGTGGATATCCAGTTGTTCCAGTGACATTTGTTGATATTTGTTGAAAGACTAACTTTTTGTTCCTTTGTCAAAAGTTGTTTGGCATATTGACTATTTGACACTGGAATAGATCATGTGTGGTTTTCTATCATCTTACATTCATCTATTTATCTACTATTTCACCAATAGTTCATGTCTTAATTACTGTAGTTTTATAGTATATTTCACAGTCGGTCTCAATACAGTATTGTGTGGGCTACCCTGATCTTTTACCTCTCCCTAACAATTTTGAATCAGTTTTTAATATCCTCAAAATATCTAGCTAAGATTTTTGAGTGGGATGGCACTAAATTGAATATGTAAACCAAGTTGGAAAGAACTAGCATTAGAAATATTGAGTCTTCTTATATATGAATTTGGAATATTTGTCAATTTGCATAAATATTTGTTTTTTTAATTAAAGTTTTATAGTTTTTCTCATATGAATCTTATACATATTTTGCTAGATTTATAATGCTGTATTTAATTTTGGGTAGTGTTAATGTAAATGCTATTTTTTATATTTAAATTCTACTTGATTATCTCTGGTAGATTAAAAAAAAACAACTAACTTCTTTATATGAATCTTTATATAATCATTTAATCATTTAGTTCCAGGAGATTTTTATATATTCTTTTGTATTTTTCACATGAACTATCATGTTATCTGAGAACACAAGCAGTTTAATTCTTTTGTCCTAAATATTCCTTCGTTTTTTCATGTCCCACTAATATTAACTAAGAAAATTTTCTTCCAACAAAAACTGATTGCAAACACACAATCCTACATTGTACTACCTATACTGAAAGACTTAGCTTAAGAATATTTCTATATAATTCAGTTGATAGTAGATTATGTTAGCACCCTGAAGTACTCACTCTGTCTCAGAGAGACTCAGTCACTGCCATAGTACTGAACCATTGTACACCAATATCTGCTCTTAGTTCCCTAAGGAAGAGGACAGCAATCTGGAGATGTCTTTTGAAGGAGACAAATTTATTTTTCAAGGGGACAAATGAAAAATATGGAAAGAGCTTTGACTCAGAATGTGTTGCCCTGTTTGACTGGAAAGATTTTTAATTAAAAATAATACTGCTGAATGAAACTGTCTGTTTTGAAGAAACAGTAACTAACTTAGGTCAATTTTCTTTGGGAGTAAATCCTGAGCTGGGCATTCTTGTTCAAGTGCTTCTGGGATATGCTTTCAGGAGAAAATAAATTGAGGAAGCAGGAAAAAAAGAAAGCTAAGCAAGAATGTATTCTTAGTTGTAGAAATGCAGACAGGTCCTGGATCACAAATTGGAAGTTTTCCCTCCTTGAAGAGAACTTCCCTACAATCATAAAATTATGCATTTGAAGCTTCAAATTCTGTTTCATTTTGAGGCTTGCTCTTATTTTCTTTCAAGCTAACCTATATTCCTAAGACTATATCTGTTTATCTAACAACGGGAATTTCAGATTAGTTACTCGCTTGTATTTTTAGACACAGAAGCAGAGCCTGTCCCCCTTCAGTAATACTTTTTCTTCCTTTATCATCACCAAAATCATCATGATACACATGTGTATGTATATAAACACACACATATAAGAAAATTTGTTCTTTATCAAATATTAAGGATTTTTTTTGGTTTGCTAAATTAAAATAAATCAACAATAATGTACAATAATGAAGGGCATAATTTTTATTCATGTTGCTATTCTTTGCAGATTGGTAAAAGCCTTCTGTCAATCTAAGAACTGTGTGGATGGACACTCTCTCAATGCTCTTCCTAGAGCTTCTGCATAGGCATAGCATTATTTATTTACTTATTTTTAATGTAAAAATATTTTATTTTATATAATTCTTACATCATTTTTCATTTTGCACAATGTATACATTTTCATTTTGGTTATATTTACATCTACCTGCATTACATTGGGTAAAAGGAAGCCTAAATACTGTGCTCTCTTAAAAAGACTGGAAAGTATATTACTGACAAGTATTCAGAAAAAAAACAGTACCAGCTTATTAGCATATTTTTAATGACTTATCATAGTCTTCCCTTCTGGACAGTAAGTGCTTAATTTTATCTGCTTGCCACATAAACTACAAATATCCCTGGGGTTCCCAAGTAAAACAAAATCCCTATTCAGTTACGAGATTGAGTTCAGAATCCAGAATCTCGGATGCTTTGTGTCTTCATGAAGAAAAGGGGACCTTGATGAGACCTTAGTTCTGTTCCCCAGGAGAAGCTTCCATCTCCCTTATTTTCCAGAATCCCTTTTCCACTTTCTGGGTGATACTTCATTTACATTGTTCTTTTGACGTTAGTAGCTTGCTAAGGTAAAAATACTTATGTTATTTCCTGTCAGTAGATGGCAGGGACACCAAGACAATTTTCATTGTCAAAAATTCTTAGCCTCTATTTTAATGCAAACTGGTCATTTTAACTGTCCTTAAAGCTTAGTTGACGTATATTTATTTATTTGACTGCAGATAGTGCTCCAAAGTAACATCCACAATTAGAAATTTTCATTAATTTATTGTACTTTTATGTATTTTTGCTTTCCTATTTCTGTACCTCCCATTATGGTTTAATCTAAGGACTCTAGAGCCCAGTGCTAGAGCGGGACAAATGATTGATCTCCCTTCCCTAAAGTATTTTCTCCAATGAAGGAAAGGATTTACTGTGGGTTTTTTTTTTTATTTATTTTAACATTTATCATTTTTTTCATTTTTTTAGACAATATTTGCTTTCCCCCATCCCCTCAGATTGAGTCCCCATAGAATTTCCTTCCCCAAGGCACCCGTGCACCATCACCACAGTCCCCTGTGCTCCTCCCTCCCTCCCTCTGATCCCTCTCCCTCCTACTCCCCTGCAGGATGTCTCTGGTTTATAATCGTCTGTTTTTGCTTTGTTGTGTTTTGTACTGTTATTATTTTTTTACACTGATGTCTTATTTGGTTCCCCTATATTCCTGTTATAAGTGAAACCATCCAATAATTTTCTTTTCCTTCTGGCTTATTTCACTGAGCACAATTCCTTCTAGCTCCGTCCACATTGCTGCAAATGGCATGAGTTTATCTTTTTTGATTGCTGAATAATATTCCATTTTGTATATATGCCACATCTTCTTGACCCAGTCATCTATTTTTGGACATTTGGGTGGTTTCCAGGTTTTACCTATTGTAAATATTGCTGCAATAAACATACATGTACAGGTGCTCTTTTGAATCAAGTATTTACTGTTAATCACTCTATTAGTCATTTACTATAAGTTCTCTTAATGAATACAGATATTTAAATATGATATGCATATACTTAATACATGGTTAATGTGGGCCTCCCCAGTGGCGCAGCAGTTGAGCACTGGGTTGCGAAGCTGCCCGCAGCCTTTGCAGCACCAGCTCGATCTCTGGCCACCGGCGAGGGTCCCGCATGGCGCGCAGACCTCTCCTGCCACCTGCTGCTCCCCTCAGCAGTGTACCTCGGTCCTTCTGCCTGCTCTGCTCCCCGCTCTGGCTCTGGTGAATTCTCTCACCCTCCCACGCTTCTGACTGTGCCCAGTGCTTATATAAATAAATAAATAAATAAATGAATCTTAAAAAAAAAAAAATACATGGTTAATGTAATGACGAGTTTTAAATGATTTTGTATTCAAGGTTTTCTTCATTTTATATTTTGGAAAGTGTTAACAGAAGCATCTGCATCTTCAAATTGCCAAGTTTTTGTACTTCTATCCCTTTGCAGTCCTTTTAACAAACCTGATAATTAATATGTCCTTATGTTTTTCAAATCACAGTTTAGCAAACTACTGAGGGATACTGAGGGACCCAAAATTGTTAAGGAGTACATGCTCTGGAAGGGATTTGGTCATCTATGCATACAAAGATAAAAGAAGCAGTCTCTTAATGTGAAAGATTTTTTTTTTTTTTTTTAAAGAGGCATGTATTTTTATTTATTATTTATTTTGTTTATTTGTTTTGTTTGTTTGTTTGTTTATACATGCACTGGGTATAGTCAGAAGCTCGGGAGGGTGAGAGAATTCACCAGAGCCAGAGCAGGGAGCAGAGCAGGCAGAAGGACAGAAGTACACTGCTGAGGGGAGCAGCGGGCGGCAGGAGAGGTCTGCGCCCCATGTGGGACCCTCCGCCAGTGGCCAGGGAGCAGCCGGGGATCGAACCGGCACCGCAGAGGCTGCGGGGAGCTTCTCAACCCAGCGCTCAACCGCTGCGCCACCGGGGAGGCCCAATGTGAAAGATTTTTAATAAAATTTGCATAGAAAGAGAAGCGACAAAAGGATATTTCTAATAAAACCCTGAAAATTACCCATCCCTTCATGGACTAATACCCAGCCAAACAGGCTTTGCCCAAAGTGGGGCCCAGAGGCCTTAGAGTTTGCTACAATCTAAGGTGCCTTTTCATGAGGAACCACAACAAAGAGGTTAGGCAGGTTTCAGGCAGCTGGCACAGAGGAAAAACTCAAAATTCAAAATCAAATTACAAGTGAGGGCCTCCCCGGTGGCACAGCGGGTTGAGCACAGCACTGTGAAGCTGCCCGCAGCCTCTGCAGTACAGGTTCAATTCCCGGCCAACCAGGGAGAGTCCCACATGGCACAGCAGACCTCTCCTGTCTCTCCCACTGCTTCCCTTGGCAGTGTATTTCGGTTGTCTGCCTGTTCTGCTTCCCACTCTGTCTCTGGTGAATCCTCTCACCCTCCTGCACCTCTAGCCTATACCCCAGCTCTTGTATAAAAATAAATAAATCTTAAACAAACAAACAAAAAATAAATTACAAGTGAGAATAATACTGCAATGATCAGTTTTGCCTCTAGTTTCCAGTAGCTCCCCTGTATACGATGTCCAGCTAATGGCATACTGGGGCTTGTCTTCCAAAGCAATTGCATGTGAGTGGGATGAGGAAAATGGCACCTCCTCTTCACAAGGTATAGCTTTAACACACACATTACTAATATATTTTCCATTAAACATTACTAATATTTTTCCATTAAACATTACTAATATGTTTTCCAGCTTCCCATGAAGAGCTATAAAGTCATTTTATCCATGATGTCTTCCATGTTATCAGAAATTATTTTTACCATTTTTGTCACTTTATTTCCTGAATCACTGTTATTTTGATGTTTAAATAGCAGTTACTCCCATTTTCTGCTCACAGCAGGGCTAGTAAAATATCACCCACATTGTAGTCATTTGTATAAGCAACATCTTCTTCTGTTACTGCCTATTTTGTTTTTATCAGTAGAGAGCCACTTATGCTGAGGTAGCAAAATACTTCCAAATTCCAGTGGCTTAGTAAGACAAAAATCTATTGCCTGTTCCCACTATTTTTCCAAGATGAATTGCTATGCTTAATAGTAGCCTCACTAGATGACACTGGCCAATCCATTTTATCTTGACAGTGGTACTAAGATCACTATGGTAGGAGAAGGGAATAAAATAAACAGTGTGTGATTTTTAAATTACTGCCCAGGATGCCTTCTATCACTTAAACTACCACTCTATTGGCCAAAAGGAGAAGACACCCTACGAAATGGAAGCAAATGTTGCATATCATACGTTAAGAAGGAACTAATTTCCAAGATTTACAACGAGCACATACATATCAAAAAACAAAAACAAAAAACAACAAACAAACAACTCAATAAAAAGGGGCAAAAAAATTAAATAGATACTTCTCTGAAGAAGAAGAAGACAAGCTATTGACCAATAGGCACATGAAAAAATGTTCATCAGTCATCATTAGGGATGCAAATCAAAGCCACAATGTGATACTATGTTATACCTGTTAGAATGGCCCATATCAAAATAAACAAAAAGTGTTGGAAGGATGTGCAGAAATAGGAACCCACATACAATGTTGGCAGGCATCTAGATTTGTCCAGCCCCTACGGGAAATAGTGTGGAGGTTTCTCAAACATTAAAAAAACATCTACTATATAATCTAACAATTTCTCTCTTATTTTTTCTACCCAATGAATGCAACAACAGTAATTCAAAGGGTTAAAAATTATTTGCAGCACTATTTACAACCCAAATTATAGAAATGATCTAGATGCCCAACGACAGATGAGTAGAATAAGAAGAAGTGACACACACACACACACACACACACATATATATAATTATATATATATATATAATGTCTCTGTGTGTGTACAATAGAATACTTAGCTATAAAACGAGATGAATCAACATGGATGGAAACTGGAGGTGATTATGTTAAGCAAAATAAGGCAGAAAGAAAAAGAGAAATTACAGATTGTTTCACTCATATGTGTAATATAGAGAACAATAAGTGGTTAGATAAAACCAAACCAAAAACAAACCCCAGAAATCTGATTTTAAAATTGAGACTACTTCCTGAGGGTGAAGGTGAGGGTTGAGAGGAAAGGTGGAGGGAACTCAATAGACTATGGTGGAGAATGGTTAAGTGTTGTCTTTTTTGGAGTCTGTGGGTTAGGAGTTCCCTTGGGTTCACTCTGGGAAAAGTTTCACCAGAGCTCCTGTTTCAGCAACACACTTCCAGTTTCCCAGGCAAGCTTTTCCATAAGACAGAGATGTTAGTTATATTTAAAGGGCATGTTTGCTAGGAAGGGATAAAACAGTTAAAGACACTTGCATAAACACAAGCGGGCAGGAAGAGTTGCCCCAGAAGGGACAGGTTTGCTAAAAGAGGGCTGCATGGTTGCAGGCAGGCGGCCAGGCCATGACAGGTCACAGGCTGGCAGGAAGCTGCTGCCCTGCAGAGGGAGAGAGTTGGTGAAAAGAGGCACCTGTATAATCACAGGTGGGCAGAAAGAGTGCTGCCCTGAGCCTGGGCAGACACTGAACTGATGTAGTCTCCTTCTGTTTGGGAGGGGCTTACTCCTTGTGTGCCTTCAGTTGGATAACTGTAAGAATCTGAAAGGGACTGGGGATTCCACAATGGGCTCAATCTCCTTATCTTTACCTTTGCATGAGTTTTATGATACCTGCTTGGATGTTATGCTTTGTAATCTAGGTATCGCCCCTAAGGATACTAGTCAATTGTGTAGTTTGTGCCTAAGGATCTTGGTTTCCATAGCTATGTCAATGGCTATGTTAATGTCTTCTACCCCCACCACCTTGTGGGCTGAAAGGATTGGGGAGATAAAGAGAAGGAGAGCCAGGCCAAGTTTCTGACTGACAGGAACTTTATTGCGCCCACAGTCGAGGTTCGTGGACCCCACTTGGATTGGGGGAAGTACGCCTGTTGTTGGGGAGAGATGTCCTTTTATAGGGTGAGGAAAGGTTGGGTGGGAAGCTGGGTTTTCAGGGTGGGGAAAGGTTTGCAGGGCGGAGAAAGGTTTACAGGGCAGGGAAAAGTTTGTCTGATTTTTTTTCTACATGGGCTTCCTCATTCCTGCCCCCAGCATGGACCTTTCATGAGCCAGGTTTCTGCTCATCACTTTTTTTTTTTAAATACATATTCTGTCATTGCAAATTTTAAAATAGAATTTTTTATTTTTTTTTTTATTATTTTGACTATTCTAAAGTTGAAGGCAAAAGAATTGTAAATTTATTGGGCTTTAATTTTTTCACAGATCATAAAACTCAGAACACATATTCTCATAAATTTTAAAAAGTGAAGTTATATATTCTCTTTTTAACTGTAGAGTTAATCATGTTTAATTTTATGTTTTCTTTAATTATACAAATTAGAATACAGAGTATTTGTAATAATTGAGGCATTCCCATTTTAATTTGCATGATTCTTATACTTTGAAATCTTTATTACCAATATTTTTAACACTTTTAACTTAAAAAAATTGTAAGGTAAGCTATTTCAATGAAGGAGAAGATCCTTTTTGTTTTTTCAAATTTTTGTGGTAATCAACAACTTACAAAACCCTCCAGGTACATTTCATATGCTCTGTTTTTCACTGGCACTGTTAAATGGATCAATTTGAATTTCTTATTTAGAGACTCATAATGCCATTGAACATGCAAACATTTGTTTTCTGAAGAGGGATTCTGCTTGTGCTTTTGTTTTTTGTTATTTAATTATTTATTTTACTTCTCTATTAATTCATATTCAGTGAGTGCCTGACTTGCAGGCATTAGCATTGCAATAACACCAAGTGGCATGCTAGTGAGCAATGGCCTCGGGCCAAAGAAGCTGAGCTGCCCTGGTTCCTTGTGCTTTCACTATTCCTTCAATGGACCTTTGGTATTAGCTGAAAAAGGTGCAATAAATTGGTCTGTTTCTTCACTTGAAATCCTGTGATTGAATTAAAGAACGTTTTAATATTTCACAGGAATCTGAGAACATCTGTTAAAATCTAGCTGGATGTGCTGCGGTCTAATGGACTGGAAATTTTGTGGCTGTCCACTCTAGTAATTTTCTCGGCTGCCTTTCTTATTGTTAATGTTTCAGAGCTTGCAGTCTGTGTCACAGAGTGGTCAGAGCAATTTCCTCTGACCAGTCAAAGATAGGCAGTTATCCTCATTTTCTTTTTTCTACTTATTTTTTTAGAAGTGAATCATGCCAAATATCTTCATCTTTAAACCTTTTAACCTCTGAAGACTCAAAGATGTTTGACTATAGTTAAAGTATAAATTCACAACAAAACTTATTATACTACTACTTGAATATTCAGTTAAGACTTTATACAACACATATATAAGTAGTAGAATTTTTTTCCTCCAGAATTGAAGTTTAGAGAAAATAAGAAAATTGGTTTGTTTGCTCTCTTTTTCTCTTATATACACACCACTGAAAAAGAACAATTATCATTGTTACATTATTTCAAATTGAGGTGAAAAAGATGATACTTTTAAAGTCCAGTTTCACTATTATCACTAATATCAATTTGTTTTGTCTGTTTATCAATTTAATTACTGCTATTTGTTGTTAGCTACATTTAAGGGATAATGCCAGGTTTTTTACATTAAAAAAAATCATGATCTCCTAGATAAAAGGAATTATCAAATAGATAATTAAATGTAAGTGCAAACCAAGCATGTATAAAAGATTGGTTGGTTGGGTCAAAAATCAATTTAGAGCAAATGATTTTACCTTGTAAATCTATATTTTAATCTCAGTTATTATCCCCTGTAGTGAAGGAACTTGATCAAATTTTTTTTCATTTAGAGTCTAGCCATTTATTAATTTATTTTAATTTAGTTATTAAATTAGCTACTTTTGATTTACAAACTGTATATGATTCAGAAGAATAGGATCACACCTACTCAAATGTTTGTCCTCACATCACAGTAACCACCATGACACCCATAGTCCTCCACTATTGTTCATTGGCTCCCCTCCATACTTTGCTTAGAATTTAATTTTTTTTATTTTTTTAAAGATTTATTTATTTATTTATACAAGCACTGGGTACAGTCAGAAATGTGGGAGAGTGAGAGAATTCACCAGAGCCAGAGCGGAGAGCAGAACAGGCAGACGGACGAAGTACACTGCTGAGCGGAGCGGTGGGATTGGCAGGAGAGGTCTGTCGTGCCATATGGGACCCACACCGGCCTGGGGATCAAACTGGTGCTACAAAGGCTGCAGGCAGCTTCGCAGCCCAGCGCTCCACCGCTGAGCCAAGGGGGAGGCCCTTGCTTAGAATTTTAATTTGCAAATATTTTTCTTTCCAGTATTCTTGTTAACGGATAATTTTCTGTTATACGCAACATAACTTGTGGTACTCGTACTGTTCTTATTCTCTGCAACTATCTTGAAAATGTTAAAAGTCATATCTTATGACAGTGACAGTTCAATAAGGAAATATCATTCACCAATGTTTAGTTTTCTTGTAATTTTGTTCATAGGGGAGGATTATTGTGAAGTTAGTGGTGATTAAGTTTATTTTTTTGATTAATGAAAAATGAGTGGAATTGCAAATTTTATCTGCTAAGTCTGAATAGCATTTTTAAATTTACAAATCCTTCCAAATCATCAGTCCTTATGGTACATGTTGCTTTATTTTCTGCATATTCATTTATCACCATTTAGATACAATATATTTTATGTAACTTGTCATATGCTTCCCCATGCTCTGAAAAGTACATATTTGAAAGTGAGATCTACAAAAGCAAAGTATTTCTTTAATTAATCTATTGTCATTTTTCTTTCCCTTTCAGTTTAGAATAGTGCTTGAAATATAGAAACTATTATGTAAATAGCAACTAATACTGAGCAGTATATGTGGTTAGACAGGCGTATATAGTCATTACCTAGATAATAGAGATTCAGATAGAGCTGCACATGTATGTTTATAAATGCTTACACTAAAACCTATGTGTGTATGTGTGTGTATGAAATTTATTCATTGCATATTGGTACATATTAAATGCATAAAATACATTTTTTATTAAAGATACATACTTATGTATATATAAAATCCTGGAGATCCCCACATACAATGCTAATTCTTAGCGTTGGCTGATAAATGCAAAAGTTTTGAGTTATTTTTTAGTTAACTCAGAACTGAAATGTATAGTGAAATAAGACAGAGCGAATAGTAACTGCTTTATAACTTCACCTGATTAATCAAAACCTAGACATTTAAGAGTATATATTTTAACTGTGATTATGAAATTCAAATTAAAATACTGAACAACCCTTGAGAATCAGACAGTTCAGTCACGATTGTTGGGAGAATTGACTGGAAAAAATATAAGAAACTATATTGCTAGGTATAGACTATCCTTCATGCTGGGAATCTGAGTGTCTAAGCTTTGAGTCTTGACAAAGAGATTGTGAGGAAAATGCTGAAAACTTATCCTAGGTGGTATTCACAAACATCATCTGACACTTTAGAATCAATAGAGATGTTCATGCTGCACAATCCACTCTAAAACAGCATAATGCATAAATATGAAATGGTTTTATTATTATGTACCACTGGCCCAGACCTTATAATTACAGTATCTTGCTAGATCATATTAAGAAGGCAGAACAGCAGTAGAGTCAGCAGGTACAGTAATTTACAGTGAAGCTGTACTATTAATAGTTTGAGAAGTCAAGAGTTTGAAGATGGCTGGACTTCAGATATCTGAGGTCTCTTTAACCAACCCGTGGGATAGGAGAGTGTTATGAGGGTAGCTGCTCTTAAAAATAAGAATAAAGTCTATGATGAAGTGATATAGAGGTCATCTGAGGCAGCAGTTATATGGAATGGCCTGGCTCATACTGCAATGCTAACTTTACATCAGGGCCTAGGGGTTAAGCCTCAGTGTAATCATCGCTATGGCCTGAGTTTGATCCATGCCAGAGCTAATCCAGAAATAGAGCAGCAGACCTCTCCTGCCTTGCCTCCTGCTCCTCTTTGCAGTCTTTTTCAGTAAATACAATTATTCTGCTCACCACTCTGTCGCTGGTGAATCCTCTCACCCCCTCACACCTCTGGCCTACACCCCAGTTTTTCTACACAAAATGAATAATTAAATAGTGAATAAATAAATAAATAAATAAATTTATCTCACTCCTCTATTTATGCACAGAACACATTTTTAGGGGATAATTAAGTTGTGTCTCTCTATATATCTATAGGAATATATCATTAGCATAAGTATGGAGACTAATAAATCTGGATGAGTCATATGAGAAAATTTAGAAGACAATGTAGGAGCATATGAAAATGAAAGTGATAAACAAAACAGTAACAGTAAAACAAAAGGAGAAAATTCAAAAGGAATATATAATAATATATTAAATTCCAAAAAGAAAGTATAAAAATTGAAGAAAGAGCAGTAGTATTGGTGAAAATAGTAACAGTGAAAATGGCAATAGAAGTGTATAAACTGAATATAAAACAAGGATAATTACCTTTGGGAATACAGTGATATACACACATATGTACACATTCAAGTCACAGACGGTTAAATCTGAAAGACTGCAGCAATATAAAGATATGGTCCATATCTTAATAATAAAGGATGTATATTACATTAATGATTTAATACATATATACACAATTCCATCCATTAAAATAAAGATAAATGTAAAGTTAGTATATCAAAGTCTTGCATGATATACATGATTTGTAAAGGGAATTTTGGGGGAAAATAGTAAACTTTGTAAAGTTTGTGAATTGGAATCCTCATCCCAGAAATCGATGTTCACCATATTTGTTCACATTAACTATCTGCATGTCCTTTGATCTAATGAGTTAATTCTAGTACAAACATATAATATGGGGGTGTGATATGTTATTTGTGTTACCAAGGTGGTAACATAGAGACCATCAATAAGAAACTATCAGGTTCTATGCAATAGTTCCATACAAAATCACGACAGGGACCTTAAGTTATTTAACACAATGCCAATTATGCAAAAATAAAACTACTAAGCAAAAACACTTTTATTTTGTACAGACAGATGCACTTTTAAGGACCTTGTCAAAAACATAGAGTATATGTCTGTGGCAGTACTGGAAGAGTGGTAAGAAAATAAATGAAAATCAGTATTAAAAGGGAATAATTAAAATAATACTTTCTGCGAGTCTATGTATATGCTATGACATTGGCTTTGCAATTTAAATTTCTTTTCCAAAAAACATTTCTTCAAGTTTTCAAGAAATATGATATCTTTCAATAATGTTTGTTAAAGTAGTGATGACAAAAATATTTGTAAGACTATTTAGCGACTCTAATGATTGATAACTAATAATTCACAATATCTATATTTATTGTTATCTATCATCTATCATTTTTCATCTATCATCTGTATCAATCAATTATAGAGTAATGTTTCAAGAAAGAAATGTCTGTCATTATCATTTATAATATTTTTATAACAACACTGTTCATTGAGACACAGTCAATTAACATAACCATGGCATTTTAAAAAAAAGTTAAGATATTGTATTTTTTTTAATAGAGTGTAAGAAGCACTTTGTAATGTTTTTCAGTAGCATACTATACTACCAGATTATGAACTTATACTTAGGAAGTTTGTTAAATAAATTGGATCTTACTTTTCTAGAATATTTTATGTGTTCATTAAAAAAAAATGCCAAAAAACAAGTCTCATTCAGAGATGTCAGTATATACATATATATTTTTTTTTTACTGAGAACTGAAACAAACTTCCTTAGTTAGGAAAAACATAATTTTATACTACTGTTCATCAAAGAATCAGATTGCATTTGATGAAGATCAATGTTCTTACCTGTTCTCATCATGTGAAGACACTGAGCGTTAGATTTGCTAAGGTACTTAATGTTTCAAGAAAACCTTTTATCTATACTGTTTTATGAGTCAAAGACTCCATCACTCTCACATAATGACAGAAAATCATTGAAACAAAAATGCTTACTATCCTGCAATAGCAATAAAAAGCACATTTACCCTGAACCAATACATCCATTATCTTGTAACCTTGGGGATATAAAAGAGAGATAAATTGAAACTGCAAGATTCCTTTCCCTAAATTATTGGTTCAGTATTTTCCATTGTAATTTCAAATCAGCAAAAAGGCAAAAATGGGATTCCAACTTTATTATCTATCATCCTTGCATTGTTTCATAAAAATTCCCTTGTATGACCAATATAGCATGTGGTATGGTATGTTGCTTGTCATGTATTATAATCTAAAGATAAAGCAAAAAAAAATATAAAATTCTTGGTAAAGAGTAAATACAAATGTTTATTGCAGAACAACTAAAATTGTAAGATACAGGAAGATAACTGATGTATACAAATAAATAGTCTTTTTAATAGGTTTAGATTTATGTTTCCTAATCATATATTTTTTAAAGATTCATTTATTTATGCATACAAGAACTGGGGTACAGGCCAGAGGTGCATGGGGAAGGAGCGGTGAGAGGTCTCACCAGAGACAGAGTGGGAAAACAACAGGCAGACTGACTGAAATACACTGCTGAGGAGCAGTGGGCAAGTCAGGAGAGGTCTGCTGTGCCATGTGGGTAGCTCCCTGGGGATGGAATTTGTGCTGCAGAGGCTGTGGACAGCTTCACAGAGCTGTGTGTCCTAATCATATTATTAAATTTTAAGCCACACTGTCTTCATGGTATTTCCACAGAAACAGAGTTGATTAAGATCACTCTACAATGTTCAAATTCTGCTTTTAGTTCAGTCTAGGAACCAAAACCTCGCTGAAGTCAAGGATCAAAATCGCCTTTATATTTAACATTTTGAAATATGGTCGGTCAGTTGGCATACAAACGTGTATGGTGTTACAAGAAAAAACGTAATAATTTCCTCTTGCCATTCTAGCCTGGGATGTTCTTTGATGTGCTTACTATCACAATATTTCTACAATGCTAGAATTTAATGCAAATTCTACATTATATAACCTATGTTTTATGTAATTTTTTGCTCTGCCTTTTTTTTCAGCATAATGATTGAGATCCAGCCATACTGAAATTATTATACTTATGGATTTCTAACTTTTACTACTTTTGGACTTTTAGCCATTACTTACATTTTTACTTTTACCTACCTCTTTTACACATACAAGAGCCTGCATGACAGGTGTGCCTTTCTTTTTGTTTTCAATCTTGTATCTGTGCTTTATTTTTGAGCTCATTGCTTATGTTCCTTCTGTAATATGTAGTCAGTTATTCATTTCATCTGTTGCATTTTTTTAGATACTTTATTGTTCATCTCCAGAATTTCAATTAGTTATAACTACAACAATCCAGTATATTTCTCCTTTTCCAGCTCACTTTTCTAACTTTTTAAACATATGAACAATATTTATGTCTGTTTTAATATCCTTGTCTTCAATTTCCATCATACTTTACTTTATGTGTTTGCAATGAGTGAGTTTTTTGTTGATTATCGGTCATTATCACATTGATTTGTGTGTCTGGTAATTCCATATTGGTATCAGGAATTGTCAATTCACATTTCATTTTATAATACAAAAATACATTCTAGAGTTTAATAAAAATTACCATACAGGCAGTTAGGGTTAAAATATATACCCATATAGGACAGACATTTTAAAATGAAAAGCATTCTTACCATTGTAATTAAATATTCATTATTAAAGATATGTTCTGTGACTTTCATCTTTATATAGTTTACAGGCTCTTTCTTTCCTTAGTCAGGGCAGCCTATCAATGAAGCCACTGGAATTCAGTCATTTTCATTAATTGAAATTAAATTCAACAATTTCATTAATTTCAACAATATCTTTGAAGTAAAATCTCTAGCTATTGTAATGTAATGCCAGACTAAGGCAGAATGTGACACTGATTAGTTGGGGAAAAAAAATCCCTACCTTTTGTTGTAATTTATTTTGAGGTAAATATATTTCAGAGTAGCAAAAATTATGTAATTAGTATAATGTACCAATAGATAAAACTCTCCTTGGAGATTATTGTACAAAAGTAAAAATATTGCTGTGGCATCCTGTTTAATAGGTGATTTATTCTTTTGCTAGCTTAGAGCTCCCCTATGTGGCTGTTTGGCTGAGACACACTAAAGGCTTAATATTGATATTTTCCAACAGTTTTTAAACATAAATTATCCTCAGATATATTAATACAAAATATATTGTGCTAATGATTTACAAATAATTTTAAGATGCATAGAAGCCATGATTTTCCTCCACTGAATAATAATGACAAAATAATTTTAATAGAATATAATTCAAAAAATATAAGACAATTAAATGTTGATAAAGGTAAATAGAATTATATCTAAGGGACAATATGAACAAATCCTCATACTTTACAGGCTACCTAAATTTGAAATAATTTATATCCAAAAAAATGAGTAGAATATATTTTATTTAATTAATTTATTAGTTAAATATACATATATATGAAAGAATAAAAAAATATATACTTATAAGGATATAAGAATATTTAAAATTTTTGTTGCCTTCAATGTACTGAAAATTCAGTAGGGCAGATGATTAAATGTAGTATATATGATTAAATATGTACAGATCTGTTAGCTGGCTAAGTACTAAATTAATTATAACTATAACAATCCAGTAGTATATCTTCATGAATTGGTAGAATTTGGATTCGTTTTAAAATATGGTTGAAATATTTTGTTCAAGAGAACATTTTAGTTTCATTAAATGGCAAAACTAAATGTAACAGTAGAAAAACTTTGTCAATCAGTAAGAAAACTTGTCTAGGCAACCACAATGTACAGATTATATACATATCTTTACATATTAAAAAAGACAGTTTATTAGGAAGAGGAGAGAAAGAAAAAGAGAGGCACCTGCATAGTCACAGGTGGGCAGGAGAGTTGCCTCTTGCCAGGGCAGAAATTTTACTTTAATGTACAGATTATATGGGATGCTGGATCTAAGTAGAGGCCCAGCCCAGTTGCACCTTTTATGATTATCACATTTTATATCTTTTCACATTATCTAACATATTATCTAACACTTAAATAAAGCTTATGGAGTTAAATGAGACATTAGTCTTACACATTCAGAGTTAATATTTTGTGCAAGTTTGATGGCCATGTAAATGTTTTTTTTTTTTTTTTTAAATTCAAGTATGACTATGCATTTTTATTTATTTTTATATTCCCCCATACAATTGCAAATGCCCCATTCTGACCCCAATCCTTCCCCTCCCGCCCCCCCCCCAAAAAGTGTCTCTGGTTCATAGTTTTTTGTTGATTTTGATTTTCACTTTCTTATATTCATTTTCCTGGTCCCTTATTTAAGTTTTCTAGATTCCTGCTATGAGTGAGACCATCCGGTATTTTTCTTTTTCTTTTTGGCTTATTTCGCTGAGCATGATCCCTTCCAGTGCCATCCATGTTGCTGCAAATTGCATGTGTTTATCTTTTTTGAATGCTGAGTAATATTCCATGGTATATATGTAGCACATCTTCTTGATCCAGTCATCTATTTTGGGGCATTTGGGTTGTTTCCAAAGCTTAGCTATTGTAAACAGTGCTGCTATAAACATAGGAGTGCAGGTGCTCTTTGGAATTGATGTTTCTGTGTCCTTTGGGTAAATACCTAGGAGTGGAATTGCTGGATCATATGGAAGCTCTATGTTTAGTAGGTCCAGAAATCTCCACACAGCTCTCCATAGTGGTTGGACCAGTTTGCACTCCCACCAACAGTGCACAAGAGTTCCTTTTTCTCCACATCCTCGCCAACATTTGTTGTTGCTAGTTTTTTTAATATGTGCCATTCTCACTGGTGTGAGATGGTATCTCATGGTAGTTTTGATTTGCATTTCCCTGATTACAAGTGATGTTGAACATTTTTTCATATGTCTGTTGGCCATTTGCATTTCCTCTTCAGAGAAGTTTCTTTTTAGCTCTTCTGCCCATTTTTTGACTGGATTATTTTCTTTGTTGTTGCTGAGTCTCATCAGCTCTTTGCAGATTTTTGTGATCAGTCCTTTATCATTAGTGTTGGGTGCAAAAATGTTCTCCCAGTTGGTGGGGTTTCTCTTTGTTTTTGTTATTGTCTCTTTTGCTGTGCAGAAGCTCTTTAATTTGATGTAGTCCCAGCTGTTTATCTTTCTCTTCACTATCACTGCTTTGGGTGATGTGTCTGTAAAGATGTCTTTGATGTGCAAATCCCGTAGTGTTTCGCCTATATTTCCTTCTATATATTTCATGGTTTCAGGTCTTATGTCTAGTTCTTTAATCCATTTTGAGTTGATTTTTGTGTATGGTGTGAGGTAGTGGTCAAGCTTCATTCTTTTGCATGTAGCGACCCAGTTTTCCCAGCACCATTTATTGAACAAACTTTCTTTGCTCCAATGCATATTCTTTGCTTCTTTGTCAAAGATTAGTTGACCATAAATCTGTGGGTTTATTTCTGGATTTTCTATTCGATTCCATTGGTCTGTATGTCTGTTCTTGTTCCAATACCATGCAGTTTTGATGATTATGGCTTTGTAGTAGAGTTTGAAGTCTGGGAGTGTGATGCCTCCATTTCCTTCTTTTTTTTTCAGTAGAGCTTTGGCTATTCGGGGTTTTTGGTGATTCCATATGAATTTCATCAATAATTGTTCTATTTCTTTGAAGAATGCCATTGAGATTTTGATTGGAATAGCATTGAATCTGTATATTGCTTTTGGTAGGATGGCCATTTTAATAATGTTTATTCTTCCAATCCATGAGCAGGGGATGTCTTTCCATTTCTTTGTGTCTTCTTCTATTTCTTTTAACAGTGTTTTATAGTTTTCTTTGTATAGGTCCTTTACCTCTTTTGTTAGATTTATTCCCAAATATTTGATTTTTTTTGTTTCGATAATAAAAGGGGTGGTTTTTTTGATTTCTTCTTCTTCAGATTTATTGTTTGTGTATAGGAAGGCTACTGACTTTTGCGTGTTGATTTTGTATCCTGCCACTTTACTGAATTGATTGATGAGTTGAATTAGCTTTTCTGTGGAGTTTTTGGGGTTCTCTATGTATATTATCATATCATCTGCAAATAGTGATAGTTTGACTTCTTCTTTTCCTATTTGGATTCCTTGGATGTCTTTCTCTTGTCTTATTGCTCTGGCTAGGACTTCCAGTATTATATTGAAAAGCAGTGGTGAGAGTGGACATCCTTGTCTTGTTCCAGATCTTAATGGAATTGCTTTCAGCTTTTCACCATTGAGAATGATACTGGCTGTTGGCTTGTCATAGATGGCCTTTATGATGTTGAGGTATGTTCCTTGTATCCCAAGAATTTCAAGGGCTTTTATCATGAATGGGTGTTGCACTTTGTCGAAAGCTTTCTCAGCATCTATTGATATTATCATATGGTTTTTATATTTCTTTTTGTTGATGTGTTGGATAACGTTGATTGATTTTCGGATGTTAAACCATCCTTGTGCCCCTGGAATGAATCCAATTTGGTCGTGGTGAATTATCTTATGGATACATTGTTGGATTCTGATAGCTAAAATTTTATTGAGGATTTTTGCATCAGTGTTCATTAGGGAGATTGGCCTATAGTTTTCCTTTTTTGTGTTGTCCTTATTCGGTTTTGGTATTAGTGTAATATTGGCTTCATAGAACGTGTTTGGTATTGTCCCTTCCTTCTCAATTTTTTGGAAGAGTTTGTGAAGGATAGGCACTAATTCGTCTCTGAATGTTTGGTAGAATTCATTTGTAAATCCATCAGGTCCTGGGCTTTTGTTTTTGGGGAGGTTTTTAATTACCATTTCAATTTCGCTGCTTGTAATTGGTCTGTTTAGGTGTTCTATTTCTTCTTTATCTAGCTTTGGGTGATTGTAGAGTTGTAGGAATTTGTCCATCTCCTCTAGATTGCTGAACTTGTTTCCATATAACTGTTCATAGTAGTTACTGATTATTCTTTTGATTTCTGCTGTGTCCGTTGTGATTTCTCCTCTTTCATTTATGATTCTGTGTATTTGTGCTTTCTCCCTTTTTTCCTTTGTGAGCCTGGCTAGGGGTTTGTCTATTTTATTTATTTTTTCAAAGAACCAGCTCTTGGTTTCATTGATCTTTTGGATTGTTTTTTTAGTTTCAATTTCATTTATTTCTGCTTTGGTTTTTATTATTTCTTTTCTTCTACTGGTTCTGGGGTTTTTTTGTTGTTCTTTTTCTAGATCTTTGAGCTTCGAGATTAGGTTGTTTCTTTGAGTTCTTTCTTGTTTTTTGATGTGAGCTTCTATTGCTATATATTTTCCTCTTATTACTGCTTTTGCTGCATCCCATACATTTAGGATATTGGTGTCCTCCTTGTCATTCAATTCAAAGAATTTTTTAATTTTTTCTTTGATCTCCTCGTTAGTCCAGTGGACTTCCAGTAGTGTGGCTTTTAATCTCCATGAGGTAGGATAGTTCCTTGCCTTCTTTTTATGATTTATTTCTAGTTTGATGCCTTCGTGGTCAGAAAAGATGGTTGGTATGATTTCAATCTTGGTGTATCTGTTGATGTTTGTCTTGTGCCCCAGTATGTGATCGATCCTGGAGAATGATCCATGTGCGCTTGAGAAGAATGTGTACTCCGTTTTTTTGGGGTTTAGTGTTCTATAGATGTCTGTTAAGCCCAAATGCTCTAGGTCCTTATTTAGAGCTTTAGTTTCTTTACTTATTTTTTGTCTTGTTGATCTATCCATTGTTGATAGTGGTGTGTTGAAGTCTCCCACTACATATGTGTTTTCTCTGATGTCTGTTTTCAGAGAGGACAACAGCTGTCTGATATATTTTGGTGCTCTTTCGTTTGGTGAGTATATGTTAATGAGTGTTATTTCTTCTTGAAGTATTGTCCCCTTAATCATAATGTAGTGACCATTGGGGTCTCTTTTTATTTTTTTGAGTTTGAAGTCTGTTTTATCTGATATAAGTATAGCTGTTCCTGCTTTCTTTTTTGGCCCATTTGCTTGTAGGATTGTTTTCCATCCTTTGACTTTGAGCCTATTTTTATCTTTTGTAGCTAAATGTGTTTCCTGGAGACAGCAAAAGGTTGGGTTTTGTTTCTTAATCCAGGCTGCAACTCTGTGTCTTTTTATTGAAGAGTTTAGTCCATTTACATTTAGAGTTAATATTGATATGTTAGCATCTGTATTTGCCATTATGTTTGTCTTTCCTTTGATTTTATTTATTTATTCTTTTAATAACTTTTTTTTTTTTTGGTCTTCTTTCGTTGTTATTCGTCCCTCTGAGGTTCTGGCTTTAGGATTCCTTGTAGTATTTTTTGGAGTGGGGGTTTAGTCACAATGAAATTCCGGAGTTTCTCTTTGTCTGGGAAGGTCCATATTCTTTCTTCATGGAGGAAAGAGAGCTTTGCGGGATAGAGTATTCTTGGTTGGCATCTGTTTTCTTGGAGTCTGTTGACTATGTCCCTCCACTCTCTCCTTGCCCGTAGTGTTTCTTCAGAGAAGTCTGATGTCAGCCTGATTGGTTTTCCTTTGAATGTTATCTGTTTCTTCCCTCTTGTCAGCTTCATTATTTTTTCCTTGTCCTGGATTCTTGGGAGCTTTACTATTATGTGTCTTGCTGTGTTTTTCCTTTCGTCGTGGAAGTTTGGTGTTCTTCTTGCTTCTTGTATATCAATTTTCAGCTCCTTCTTCTCATTTGGGAAGTTCTCTTCAATTTTATCCATGAATATTTTCTCTGTTCCTACATCTCTCTCCTCTCCTTCTGGAATTCCTATAACTCTTATATTTCCTTTCCTCATGGAGTCAGATAGTTCCCGAAGTCTTTCTTCATTCTTTTTCCTTCGTACTTCTCTTTCCTTTTCTGTTTTGGTTCTTTTTATTTCTGTGTCTTCAAGATTACTTATTCGTTCTTCCATTTCATCTATTCTGCTTTCATTGCTTTTCCCAGAGTTCTTTAGTTCCTCCATTAATTCTTTGATCTCCTGCATTTCTCTTACTTCCCTCTTTAGGGACTCAATTTCCTTCTTCTGATCTATCACTTTTTTAATCATGGCAATTTTAAATTCTCTTTCTGGAAGGCTCAGAAGTTCTTCCAAGTTGCTGTCGTTGCAATCTGGGGAGTGGTTTTCTTTTTGTGGTGTGCTTCTTTCCTGAGGAGTTTTTAGGTTGCGTGTGGTTCTTCTACTCCCTACTGTCTGTTTTCTAATTTGTCGTATGCGTTGGGACACTGTGTTGCTCGGACTGACTGACATCTTGGGTGAACTTCTCCGCTCCCCTCTGGCTCTTCCAGGAGCCATCTCTGTCTTCTGGGGGAGCTTTCTGCTGGTTTTAGGCAGTTTTTACTGAAGAAATGTCCCTGTTCTCAAATGGCGAAGCGGGATGCAGTCCCTGCGCCTCCGGTTTCAGGCACACTCTTCTGCGCACCCGGTCTGCCCCGGACGTGGGTGCCTGCTCCCTCTGTGGGCTCAGACTGCTGGTCGGAAGGGGCCTGGCGTGGAATAACTTCCCGGCTGGCCACTGGGTCCTCCAGAAACCTTCTGCCCTTTTCAAGCAGTCTTAAGAAATGTCCTGTTTTATAGGGTGTTAGTGACTTTTTTTTTCCTGGTCGCTAGGTGGCGCCAGAGATCTCTCCTATTGTCCTTGGGGGGCTGTTTTTCGCCTCCCCCCACCCCGTGGGACAGAGAACAGAGCGGGAATGGTAGGGTACACCTCAACAGCTTTGGGGTGCTGTGTCTGCCTTGTGCCCCACCGTCGTGGAGAAACCACGCCCCGAATTTTCGTGCCCCGGGTCTCAGTTCAAAGCCCTCAGTTCCAGGACGCGGGCTGTAGCCCAGTTCAGTGGCGCGGGAATGGCGCCTTTTGCACCGCTCCAGTGCCTGGGCGCCTGGTTCCTGCTCACTCAGGGAGGGACCTTCACCTCAGTGAGGACCTCCGCGCGTCTCCCCGCAAGCCTAGGTCGTCTCCCCGCAAGCCTAGGTCGCAGGCGCGGGGACCTGGGCAGCCGCGATCCAGGTCTGCACTTGCTTTTCAAGCTCCCCGAGCGCACCGCGTTTCCGCGCCAGCTTACCGGCAGCCCGGGCTGTGTGCGCGTCTCCCGGGGTCTTTGTTCTTCTCTAATGGCGCCCAGAGCCGTTCGCTCACCGCTGTGGCGGATCCTGCAGGGTTCGCCTCAGCTCCCGTTCACGGGGTGTGGTGGCTGCAATAGTTCCTTTCCACTCCCAGTCCCGCTTGCTGCATCGTTTGTTCTTGTGGGTCGTTTTGGTTTGTTGTTTCCTCCTCTCTGCGGGTCGGAGAGTGCCGCCTCTGTGGGCGGGGGAGGGGAGCAGGGTTCTGCGCTTCCCTCCCCTCTAGTCCTCTTTTATGCATGTAAATGTTTTTTAATAGATTTTATTTATTTTTGCATAGAAGAACTGGGGTGCAGCCTGGGTGGGGAGGTGAGAGGTTCACCCGAGACAGATTGAGGAGCAAAACAGGCAGATCTACTGAAATATACTGCTAGTGGACAAAACAGGAGAGATCTGCAGAGTCATGTGGGTTAAGTTGCTGGCCGGGGATGGAACTCAGACCATCATGGTGGGCCTTTTGAGGTGGTAGTGCTGAGACTTAACACCAGGTCCACCAGGGAGGTCCCCGGCCATATAAATTTTTATTCAATTTTTTTTTTAATATGTGCTACTTCTTTATTTTGCTAAGAATGTAGATAGCATTTTAGGCAAAAAAAAAAAAATATTAAACGGTTGGTAAATACTCTAAACATAAACATCATAAAAAGTCCTTAGTACAGTATGCCATTAAAACATAAATGTAGACAAGACATAAATGAAAAAGAGAATAAGGTTCAGAGGCATTTCTTTACTCTCAAGAGGAACAGCTAAGAACTGCCCAGAGGGCCACTACACCAAGAGAGTCCATAACTCAAGGTGAGACTATAGCACCCCTCTAACTCAGGGATCAACAAACTATACCAGAGGAGACACTGAAGAAATTTATCTTTCATGTAATAGGAATTGGGTGGATGTCTGGAGACTGTGATCTGGATCTGGGAGAGAGAATAACTGCCAGTTCAGACAGACACACTGGGGAAGGGAAGAGTTGAATAAAAATAGAATGAACGTAGTGAGGGCCACATATAACACATGCGTAGTGAGGGCCACATATAACAAATTCACATCCAACATCATACTCAATGCCATAAAACTGAACACTTCTCTAAGATTATTTGTAAGACCAGGATATTACTAACACTGCTACTATACAACAGTATTGGAAAACTACAAAGAGCAATTATATATATAATATTCAAATTTATAGAGAAATAATTGAAACATGACAAGATCAGAGTATGACAAGCACACAATTAACATTATAAAGAGCTATGAAAATAAAAAAAAATCCTCTAATGTCAGGAACAAGGGAAAGATGTTCACTCTTTTTAAAATATTTATTTATACATACAAGAACTGGGGTCCAGAGGTGTGGGCGGTGAGAGAATTCACCAGAGACAGAGTAGGGAACAGAACAAGCAAATTGACTGAAAAACATTGCTGAAGGGAGCAGCGGGCGAGAAAGGAGAGGTCTGCTGCACCATGTGGATCATCTCCCTGGCTAGGGATCGAACTCATGCTACAGTGGCTGGAGATAGCTTCATAGTGCTGAGTCTTAACCTTTTGTGCCACCAGGGAGGCCCCAGGTGTTCACTCTTTTATGTTTATTCAAAATAGTACAATAAGTATTGATCATAACAATTAGGCAAGAAAAAATAAAATTAAATCTGGTTGGACAAGAGTAAATTTGACCCTGCTTGCAGATCATATGAACTTATATACAGAAAATCCTTAAAACTCCATAAAAAACTGTTTATATATATATGTATGTGTATATATATATATATATATGCATGCATAAACTAAGGGTACAAAATGCATCAAAATGTTTTAGCGTTTTACTGTGGCAATTGTGTCATACATCTCCTGTTTCCTGTATCTCTTAATGGCATCATTTTCCCTTGTGCTTGATTGGATATCTTGTTGTTCTCTCATCATGGGTCCTCAGCATTTAAAATCTACTGCTAATGTTGCCAATAAGAGGCCACACTGAGTGAGTGACCTAGACATAAAATTAACAGTGATTAAGGACTATGGAAGTGGAAAATCAGTAACGGTTATTGCTTACCGCTCAGGCATGTCCCATTCCATCATCATTATCATCTTGAAAAACAAGAACAAAGTTACCAAAGCCATTAAGAGATCTGCTCCATGGAAATGAATGTATATATTTCCATTGAAAACAATGAGAGTAGGAAAAATTTGAGAAGGTCTTATGTCAGATATATAAAGGAACTTTTAATGATCAGACACAGAAGCATACCTCTCTCAGCACAGCACCATGAGGATCACAACCAAAGCAAAACAAGGCTGAATGTAACCACAATGTTGAAATTATTACTAGTTCTGGGTGGTTTAATGATTTCTGAATCATCATTACTTAATGTAAAGTAAATGGTGAGTGTTTAAATGCTGATGTCAAAACAGCTGAAATTTTTTGGAAATTCTAGATAAGTTGGTTGGTGGTGGAAAATTTCTTGTCAAAGTCAATCTTCAACATGGATGAAACCTCTCTATTCTGAAAGAGGATGTTTGAAATGTTTACCCATAAGGAGGTTGAGTCAATGCCATGCCTTGCCTCAAGACTAAAGAGGATAGCAGTGTTACTGGGGTGGAGGGTCAGTGATATAATAGGCTACAATTTCAAGCCCATCCTATTTTGGCAGAGTGAGAATCTTAGGCCTTCAACCACATAAATCAGCATACATTGTCTCTGTACTACAGGAGCAAAAGGGAGTCATGAATGACCAAGTTCTTCTGAAATGTCCTGATTTACTATACCAGCAAAATTGATAAGTATTATTTGGGGAATAACATGTTTCAAGATTTTGGTTATTATTGATAATTCTTCTTGGCATTCTCATTTCATATGTGATCTTCACCCTAATATCAAAGAGGCATTTCTCCCTCCAAAAGTCACCTCTTTAATCTAGTAAATAAATCAAAAAGTTATAGCAGTTTTTAGGGACACTTCTTGCAGAGAAACTTGGCCCCGGACTATTGCTGCAGGTGAGGAGATCACTGTAAAGATCACTGTAAAGATGCTGAATTCTGAATTGATTATAATACCTATGACTGTATGAAAATCTTGCTAGGTCTTGAGGTAATGCCACCGAAGAATGTATGAAAAGAACAAACACAACAGTTTCATCCATTACTTCAAAGAATTTGCTAAGGATGAAGAGGTTGCATAAATCAACAAGACTATTGTTGAGATGTCAAGCAACTTTAACCTGGGTATAGAAAGGATGGCACTGAAGAGTATCTACACATCCTGAGGAATTGACTAATGAGTTCCTGAAAACCCTCGTAGAAGGAACACATAACTGAAATAGAAAAAAAAAAAATAAAGATAACTGTAGGAGAAAAGAAACATTCCATAGAATTTCATAGTGTAGGGTTTAGCAAAAGATTTGCTAAACTTCAGAAGCTCCTTAAATGTTTGAAACATGAACTCCAACACTGAAGTTTTTATTAGTGGAGAGGAAAGTTCATGGCACTCAATCAGCTGAAAAGAACGTCAATGATGAAAAAAAAAAAAAGAACCAAACAAACCAACATGGATAAATTTCTGTAAAAAGAACAATACTTCTTAAAAAGTAGCTGATAGTTTTCTAACTCATCATCACTTATCATCAGGGGAATGCAAATCAAAACCATAATTAAATATCACCTCACATCTTTGAGAGTAGACCATATCAGAAGACCAGAAACAAGTGTTGGCAAGGATATGGGGGGCAGGATGGGATGAGCCATCAGATACTGCTGGTGAGAGTATAGACTGGTCTGTCTTCTAAAGAAAAGAGCATGGAGGCTCCCAAAATATTAAAAATAATTTCTAGCATATAATCCACCAATTCTTCTCCTATGTATCTACCCAAAGAATTCAAAAAGCTAATTTGAAGAGACATATTCACCTATAAACATTGCAGCACTATTCACAATAGCGAAGTTATGAAAACAACCTGAGTGTCCAAAGAACAGGAGAGTGGATAAAGAGGAGATGTTATATATATGCACGATGGAATACTACTAAGCTATAAAAGATAAAATCTTGTCATTGGTTACAGTGTGGGTGGAACTAAGGCAATTGTGCTAAAAGAAGATTAGTCAAAAAAGAAAAGACAAATACCAGATGATTTCACTTATATGCAAAATATAGAGAAACAAAACAAATAAATAGACAAAATAAAGGAAAACAAACTCTATAAAATTTGACTGTAGAATTGAGGATGGCACATGGCATGGTGATGGTGGGGAGCAAGAAGGGGACCCCACTGGGCTGTGGTGGAGGACTATGGGTGCCTTAGTCGTGGGTGTAATGCGGTAACATATGTTTGAAGATGTGTGATCTTATACCCTTCAATCATACGTAGTGTTGTAAACCAAATTACTTCTAAAAACTATGAAAGAAGGCAGTGTTATCACAGATGGCAACTCCATGCAAGTTTTTGCCCCTGAAGACTCTTTACTGGGAAATGTATTAGAATTCCATTTTTTTTTTAAATCACATTCTTGTCAGCATTTGTTACTTTTGGTGATTTTTGTTTATTATCCCAAATGCTATATACTCCCTTTGTATAGTCAAACAGTGGTCTTTAATTAGTTCTGGCTAGCAGATGAATTTTTAGGTTAGTTTAATTTATTTTCAATCTTTCTTGGCTTTGTTTCTCTATATATCACATATTCGATTATAGATTTGATGCTACCTGATGGTCAGGTGGGAGTTGGGTAAAGTGGAGAGGAGAAACAGTGGACCGTGGCAGAGGACTCTTGATGCCTTGGTGGTAGGTGTGGTATGGGATAGGCCTACCTCTTCAGAAGTAAATCATATACAGTGATGTCAACCAACATTACCTCAGTAAAAATAATAAAATAAAATGAAATATTTGGATTAGTACGCACAAGGAAGAACCTCTTCACCTTGGGTGAGCTTTAAGTCAGGTCAAATTAAGTTGGTCTTTCAGAAAACTACCACAATGGTCACATAATGATGCTTTTCCTGTAATAAGTAAAAAATAAAGTTTCAGCCTAAATTTGCCACCTCCAGTGGTTAACAGGGTGCTGATGTTCTTTGACCTACTATGTTTATCCTTTCTTGCTTGTTTTCTTATTGCTTTTGTGGAGAGGATATTGTTAAGATGTACTTGGGCTGACATTTTTATCGACTTTTCGAGTCTTAATCTTATTTGACTCTGAACTTGTCTTTTGTGTCCATGTCCCAAATGAAACACAAAACTGAAGTCTGCCTGGTAATGTCAATGCTGTCAAGGTAATACAAGTAATTCTTGCTTCTTGGCTTCACGTTGTTATACAAGTTTTCCATTGTCTCTTGTCAGATCTTTAATACTTTAAAGAAGATACATTTACTATTTTTTTTTACAGTATAGCTATTTGAATTCAACCTCAAATTTAGTTCAAATATATAGAGAGCAATCTGTCAGAAATGAAAGTCTGAATGATAGTGATATAAAAATTGTGAGGAAAAAAATGAGCATGATTATGTTTATGAGGGAAAGCCTGTGGAGAGAGTGATTGAAACACTTGAAATCAGGTATAAATGATGAAGCATTATGACAGGGATGATTGGAATAAAAGTAGAAGAATATTCTTGGAAAGGAACATTTCAGCCTTGATTAATTCACAGATATTTGTAAAGATGTCTCCCTAAAAGACAAGACCAGAGTAGAAGCTAGTGTAGTATCTCCAATACAAGATTTGTGATGGAACTCCTACTTTTCCCATTTCTGCTCTCTTTAGGTATATCTTTCAACAATTACCTCTCATTTGTAAATGCTCAAAGATACTTTATCTTACTTTAATGCAAAATAAAATGTGGTGATGGGGAATGATGGAATATAAATAAGGAAAGGAAAACTATCAGTTTTTATAAAATTTAGAAAATATTCTCATCTTGGACATAGGCAGCTTCAGTTGTTCAAGTCATGTTCTGATTTTATCTTTCTGTTATTGTTTTTGTTGCTTGAATATTCTTTCCATCTATAACAATCATCCCCCATATGGTAGAAATAAGTACTGTAGAACCTTCAGATGTAAATGGCTTTAGCTGCTCACAGTGTCACAAGAATGTTTTATTGGTTTTCTTTGTATCAAAATCAATCTTTGAAATTATGGGCCTCTATGGGTCACCTTTTACTGCTTGAATGAAAAAGATATCCAGAGAATAGAGTACTCTTCTGTAGAACATTTATTAATATCTTAAACCATGTTTGAGTTGGAGGCTCAAAAACTATAGAGAATGAGAAAGGTAGTATCAATTGATTTTTTACCAACTAACAAGGATTGTCCAGAAATGAATGGACTTCTTTGTACTCTCCCCATGTGTCCCATCCATTTTAACCATCAGTGGCTATCATGACAACACCTCAACTCCAGATACCAATAGCTATAACTATTAGTATATAACCATAGTGTATTTATTTTAAGCAACAAAAATGGCAATGATTGTTGCAAGCAAAATATACATTAATGGAGGTTACTTATGCATCATATAAGTGAAGAGATATTGAAAAAATGGACTTCAAAAATATAGGAAGCATGTTTTTATGAGTACATAGAAAATAATTGTCACTTTCAGGCAAAAATTTAAATCTAATGCATTTGAGAATGTAGACTGTGGTAGCTAGAAATATCAGTTCAGTTCTTGCTTCTGAAACTGTTTAGAATAAGTTCCACATGAACCAGATCATAGATACCTTAGATTTATATTCTGGTAAATTACTCAGTCTAAAATTTCTACAAGATTACATTTACCTAGGTCTAAAATTTCTGCTTTGACTCATAGTGCCTACATGTCCCATTTGAAGTGGCATACTTTATTCTTAAAGTCTTAATTTTCTTCATATCAGTGTTTTTATCCTTCATTTTTCTCTATCTATTACATTCTCCATTGTTGATGCTTGTCCAGTGCTGGCAAGGAGATATGTCTTGATCAGATCAAGAATGAGACTTATGTGTGGAAGGAAGAAGGAGTGTATATGGTTGCAAATCGAAAATTTGTCAAGTGCATGCCTGTCCTTCATCCCTTCTAGATGCTGAAGTGTAGAGATAAAATATAAAATAATCACTAATCAAAAGATATTCAAAATGCTCCAAAACAGTAGAAATTTTGTTTCAGTACCACCTGGAATGCCAGAAAACCTTAACCGCACAGCATGACATTTATAATTTACCAGGAAACTAAGATCTGTTTCTCAAGTTTGCTTTCTCATTCTCCTCTTACTCTATCTCCACACTTCTCCCTCTCTATCTTCAAGTCCTTATTATTCCAATTAAAATGCTACAGCTATCTCTCTTCCCAGTGTTTGTACTTTCATATTAGCCCATAGCATGCAGGGTACACAGAAATAAATTTCCTGAGAAGAGAGGTAAGTATATGGTAGATACACAGTTTCTTTAGTCATATGTGTTATATCTGTGTCCAAGTTTTAGTGATAAGATATAGGGAAAATGTTCATAGCATATCCCAGAAACACTAATAGAAAACCATAAAATCAATAGCACTGGCTAAAATAAAGTTTAAATCAGGATAAAATAAAAACATTTCAAATCAAAGTTTTGGGAACATAAAAATTAAAATTTGGGAAATATATTTGTAACAAAAATAACAAATAATTGCTAATTGGACCCTAAATAAAAATGCATATAAAGTTAAGAATCAGATAAGGTGTTAAAGGAAAAAATAGATGAAGTATTAAGAAATGTTAGTAATGATTAATCTAACACAATAGCTATGAACAATATTTCCCGGGACAAATCAGAATGTTGGTTGTGTTGTCAAAAGATCTTTGCTTATTACAAGTAATCATAATATGGCAAATTAAAATAGGATTTGTAAGATTGATATTTTTAATACTTCCAAAATACACAGTGTTTTTTTTTTGAGGAAGAATATTTTGTAAAACTCTTGAAACTCAAATTGACTATTGTTTTGAGTTAAAACTGTGGATTTACAAAGAACAATTCTATTATGGAGCAGTAGTCTAGACAAAATAAGAGCATGCATAAATATGACAAATATACAAAGTTAAAAGTATACTCTAGCATCATTTGAGAAAATCAAAAGGAACCTAAACATCTGGATAATTTTGAGTTTCTTCCAGGTTTAGTTTTATAAAAATGTGAATTCTTTTTTTTTCCTTTTTTTTCTTTTTCTTTATTTATTTTTAAAGATTTATTTATTTTTATACAAGAGCTGGGGTACAGGCCTGAGGCGTGGGAGGGTGAGAGGATTCACTAGAGATAGAGCAGGGAGCAGAACAGGCAGATTGACAAAATACACTGCTGAGGGGAGCAGCGAGTGCACAAGAGAGGTCTGCGGCACCATGTGGGATTCTCGCTGGCCCTCTGGGATTGAACTCATGCTGCAGAGGCTGCAGGCAGCTTCATAGCATGGCACTCAACCCGCTGTGCCACTGGGGAGGCCCTTCTTTTTTTTAAGATTTATTTATTATTTATTTATACAAGAACTGGGGTACAGGCCAGAGGCATGGGAGAATGAGAGAATTCACCAGAGACAGAGCAGGGAGCAGAACAGGCAGAATAACTGAAAACACTGCTGAGGGGAGCAGCAGGCGATACAGGAGAGGTCTCTTGTGCCATGTGGGTTTCTCTCTGGCCGGCCGGGAATTGAACCCGCACTGCAGAGACTGCGGACAGCTTCATAGCACTGTGCTCAACCCACTGCACCACCAGGGAGGCCCTGAATTCTTATTTTCTATGGAACTTTGATAGTAGCAGATTTCTAAATCAATTCCTAGTAAACATTGCTGTAATCAAAGTTACAGGACAAGGTAAGACCTTGTCTGCTATAAACTATAAATACCATCATATTTATGTATGTTTGTATACATAAGAACATATGAAACATATATGTATATTATAATATGTATGTATAATGAGAATATGTATAGAGTATTAATATAGTCTAACAAGCAACCTCTTAATTGGAATGGTTAGATTGATGACCTGGAGTGTCTCTAATACATCCTCACAGCAATACTCTTTTTTTTTTTTAAGATTTATTTATTTATGCATACAAGAGCTGAGGTGCAGGCCAGAGATGCAGGGAGGTGAGAGGATTCACCAGAGACAGAGTGGGGCGCAGAACAGGCAGATTGACTGAAATACACTGCTGAGGGGAGCAGTGGGCAAGACAGGAAAGGTCTACTGCTCCATGTGGGTCACCTCTCTGGCTGTGGATCGAATTTGTGCTACAATGAGTGCGAATGTGCCACCAGGGAAGCCTAAAACTCATTTTCTAAGCTCAGCGTGGTCTAAATATTTTGCTCTACATAAGTTGTGTTAAAATACTAAATTTCTAGTACATCTTTGTAAAGATTTAGTTTTGTTTCTCGCCTCTTGTGTCCCTGATCTTGAGTAAATTTTTGTATATATAGTCATTGTACTATTTGTAAAATCTTACAAGAAGCAAACATTCTCATCAGATGTTATCATACTACCCTGTTCTTTGTGGTATGACCTATTTTAATTTCCTACTCTCAACAAATAAAATAAGTCTCCCTATATGATCATAGTCCATAATCAGGTTTTTTTCTTAGTATTGTTACTTCAAATTTACTTTCCATATCCTGAAACATGCAATGCCTGAGTGTAAGAGCATTTTTCCTGCTGCATGTCAAGATTTATAGGATGCATGTCACTTTTTCTGCTTAAGATCATGCTCTGGAACTAAATCACTGCACAATCTGACCCAAAGATTGTAGTTGAGTAGAGCTGTCATCTCTTCCTGGAAATAAACCTTCCCTTCAATAATCTATGGTGCCTGCCTGGCCAGCTTTCTTTAATTCCCATCTATTTCTTGGCATGATAATGCTTTTACTTGAAAATTTGTTTATGGAAAACTCAATGAATTCAACCATATTTCTGTTAGGTACATTGGGAGAATAAAAATGGTGTCACACCCAATGAATAAAAGTTGTTAAGTCGGAAATTCAAAAGGGCATCAAAAGCATTTTCAGTAGGAATACTTTTCAGCATCTACCTAGAGAAAATACAAAATCTGACATTTTTCTACCTTTATAACTTTCTATATTTATTAACTAGATTATAAAGCACAATGCATTTTTAGCTGAGAGAAAAGTAGGCACTGCGAAATAGGTAATATTAAATATTTTAAAGAAACATAAATCAGAATAAACAAATAATTTGTTAATGTTTGGTATTTTTGAAATACTGTTCTCATTAAACAAATTTCAAATGATGTTCCATTAATACAGGCATATTTTCACAAAAGATTTGCTATCTGACTCAAAGATAATTTTGAACTACCCTATCAACATTCATACATAAAACAGTAGCTTTCTAAATACTTGATTGTACTTCTGACTAATATCATATTCTTGAAGATTTATCTTTCTATACTTCTATAGGAATTGAAATTCTTTTATGATGATATAAATATGAGCAGTATTTTTCTGTGTGTAGATTATAACAGTTTTGTCTTCTTATGTCTATATATAGGGATATAGAAATGCTAGTTTAAGAAGTATTTCTAGAATATGACATATACACTGTATCATGATAAATAAAACAAAGCTGAGACTGAAAGCACAGGAAATATAAATGATATTAGTAAAATATATTTTGAACACAACTAGATAGGACATACTGAATGAAAATTGCTCAGTTTGTTTCATCATTTTCCCAAACTATGCTTTATCAAATTATGTATAACTTTGCTAGTAAGATTATTTTTCACAAGAGATATGAAAGGAGAATCACATTTTCTTTTTCCATATTTCTCAGTTAGACTGTTAGACTTCTGAGTTCTGGGAATTGAGGTTTTTTTTTTTTTTTTTTAAATTCTTTTTTTTTTTTTTATAGAGGCATTTATTTATTTATTTATTATATTTTGTTTTGGTTTGTTTTGTTTATACATGCACTGGGTACAGTCAGAAGCGCGGGAGGGTGAGAGAATTCACCAGAGCCAGAGCGGGGAGCAGAGCAGGCAGAAGGACTGAAGTACACTGCTGAGGGGAGCAGCGGGTGGCAGGAGAGGTCTGCGCACCATGTGGTGGATCCTCCTCCGGTGGCCTGGGAGAAGCCGAGGATCGAACTGGCGCCGCAGAGGCCGCGGGCAGCTTCGCAACCCAGCGCTCAACCGCTGCGCCACCGGGGAGGCCGAGGTTTAAATTATATTCAAATAAGGTTACATTTGAAAAGTATCCTGATCAACAGACTGTGTCAGGAAGAGTAGATTTGGTGTCAATCAGATGGGTTCAAATTCCAGTACCTTGACCACTACTACAGCTTTGCCATCTGCAGCTGGCTCACGCCTGCAGTTTTGTGGTGAATGAGCTCCTTGTAGTGGAAGGAGTTGTGGCTTTAAGTTTATGGAGTTCGGTTCTGTATATGTGCATGTCCTTTTGACAAGGCAGCTGAAGCATTTCCCAACATGAGACGAGTCATTGCAGGTACTTGGACTTGGAGGGGACTCCTCTTGCTTTGGCCACTGGAGACAGAAAGAGGCCTAGAGTACTTTTATATTAACAGATAAGAAAATTAAATGGTGTTGATTAGAAAGAGTGCAAAAACATAGTCATCATTTTCCACCAAAGAAAATATTAAAATCTAAGCTTGACGATTTAAATATACTTTACTGAACTAAAGAAAAATTTACCATGAATAAATATCAGGTAGAATTTTTTTGACCCAAGCTCTTTAAAATTGGATAGGCTGCAAAAATATACATAAAACCAAACACCCGCACATTTCTCATTGATGCAATATTGCTCAGAAAAGATACGGGTTGGGCAGCAACTTCCCAGAGGATTTTCAAAATTTAATAAGCCTGACCCTTTATACAACTACTGAATACTCAGGGGACAATAGTAGTCCAAAGAAAAATTATATTTTGATGCTGGATATACTGGCTTAGTCTTAATTGTAAGTGAATGAATCACATTTCACTGCTTTTTGTTTGTTTAAATTGGTTAATTTCCATGGAGAAATGTGGAGCTCAGCAATTCGTGTGGCATGATTTTTTTTTTTTTTTAGTTTAATGAAAAGAAGCCAAGTTTTCACACTCTAGAGGAAATTCCTTGATCCATAGCACGACACATTAGTGATTTGAAGTTTTAACTGTGTTTTGCTGAAATGTATACTCTTGAGAGCCAGTATACAGTGATAGTGTGGCATAAGCTTAGTGTTACTGTCACAATTTTTTTTTTATTTCTACTTTAGAAATAAATTGATTTTAAATCTCCCTTCCTCTAAACAATACATCTATCAACCTGTATGATTGGCTTGTTACTAGATCGTTTTTCCTTTCATGGTCTCACCTTTTCTCTGAATCAACACCACTTCCTTCTGTACTAAATTTTCTTATCAGCATACAAATATGCTGCAGGTTAACAAATATATTAAAGAGAAAACATACTTCCTCTGCCCTCAAATCTTTCTATCACTCCAGTTCTATTACCAACAGCAAAAGTTCTCAAAAGGTATATATTTTATGGTTTAATGATTCTGATGACAAGGCACAAGGCAATGACATTCAGGTAGGTGAAAGGCAATGCTGTTATTCACAGCTTTGGAGGAGACAAGACTGGGCATTCACATGCACAAAGGAGAT
Source organism: Talpa occidentalis (assembly GCF_014898055.3). Classification (NCBI taxonomy): domain Eukaryota; kingdom Metazoa; phylum Chordata; class Mammalia; order Eulipotyphla; family Talpidae; genus Talpa; species Talpa occidentalis. Next base: position 16,916,203 of record NW_023604861.1, read on the forward strand.
CGTATCTCAGGACAGGGTACCAATAAATTGGAACTATATGAAATTCATGTATGATGACAGGGAGTGTGGGTTTAGCTTGGTAGGTATCTTGGATTATCTGTAAATTTTATAATTTGGATAATTCTGTGGATTTTTGGGAATAATGATGTTTGACACATAGTTACAGGGTTATTAGGGTAGCTTCACAGTGGTCACAGAGTTGGGAGACCTATAATTAAAGTGGTTGATGTGGATTTACTCAAATACTCAAGAAGAAAAATTGATGGACTTTCTAGTCAGTGCTCAAAACTGCATCAAGACATCATTTTTTAAAAAGAAAGAATACACTATTACTTCAATAAAAACATCTGAAATTACCAGCATTTTAGTATTTATCATATTTTTTCTTAACACTGCAATCAGAATTTTGTCCAAAGCTCACTACACAAATGATTTGTAACTGAGGTTAGTGGCAACATGAACATCGACATATCCAAAGGCTAATATTCAGTCTTGATCTATGAGAAAAACATTTGAAATGATCTAGTCACTTCTTTCGTTAACATGGTCTTTACTTGGTACCCAGCATAGCATTCCATCATTTTAATTTACTGACTTACTATTTTGTATACATTATGTAGAATTTCTTTGTTTTATTTTTATTCTCTGAATTTTTCATGTGTTCTCCATTTTCATTGTGTTTTATGTTTTTTTTTTCTTAGAGATTTGCAGTTCTTTTTAAAATTAGTTTTAAGCTTATAGGATTTTGGATTTGTATATAACATTTGCTAAGCTTTGTATATGATATGTTCATAAGTAGATCCATCAGTTCTTCATACTATGTTTTATGCTTTGGAGATACTGTTTGAAAAGTCCTTTTTGTAAACCTAATATGTACATTTTCTGTATTTGTTTCATGATTTTTTTTTTAATTCACATTTAAGCCAGATGAATCTGAAGTTCAATTTCTAGATGCTCTGGAAATTACATTGAATTTTTCTTTGAAGTATAGCAGTTAGCCTGATTTAGTAGAGTAGTTTTTCATTCACTTATTGATTTATTTTCCCATGTATATACTAGAGTAAATCTAGTTAGATAGTTCTTTTAGTTGATTATTGCTCTAGAAAAGAAATCCTGTTTATTTGTGTCTATTACTTTTCATACTCACAAGCATGTTCATTTTATTTTATTTCTAATCTTTTAATGAAATAGGATCAAAATTTTTGTCACATTTTAACTAAAGGTAAATCTTGCTGCCTTCATTTCCTCACCATCTCTCCCCTTTTTATTGTCTTATAGTGCTAGTTATAATACATAGCATCATGTTAAGACTGAGAGATCAAAGTTGGCACTGCTATCTTATTATTTTAGAGAATGAATAATCCATATATCTATCATTTATAATGCTTGATGTAGGTGTGTTTTTAAGTGTTTTTGATGTCAAAGATGTTGTCTTCTATCCTTAGTTTGCTAAAGGAATTTTGCCTTATATCCTATCTAATTTATATTTTGTAATTTTACATTTATATTTGTCACTTCAGTGAGTGTCAAATTATACATCATTGCAGTTTAATTACTAATGATTATATAGATTACTACTGGTTATTAATATTACCTCATAATTTTTATTCCTTCAAATGTCTGCTTTGTGCACTTCAATAGATATTTATTGTCAACCATGTGTTTCTCAAGGTACTACACATAATCTATTGCTTTTTTTTGTAATCTACATGAGTTCTAAGTATCTTCTCCCAATTTGGGACTTTATACAAGTTTCACATACAGTTTGAACACAGATATTCTTAAAATTATTTTAGATAATTTTTTATTTTTAATATTTTATTACCATATCAACCTTCTTTGTTAATTATTTCCTTCACTGAGATATGAATATATTCTGAATATTTTTCAAAATATTTACTTCTAAATTATCTAGAAATGGCTTTGTGCATGGTGTGGTATTGAATCAAATTTTGTGATCATATGAAAAATTTTAGCAGCACTGTTTTTAATGTCCCACATTAATTTTAATCAGGAAGTAATTTTTTGTTTCCACCTCATATATACACTTATCTTGCATTAGCTGGTTTGTTATTTAACCACTCTAGAAATCAGATTTCTGTTCATGCTGTGACAGGCCATATTGCTGTTAAAATAAGCTTAGTTAAAACAGAGCCTCTAGTTATGGGGAAAGTTAGTCTCAAGCGTTGGAAATTTTCTGGTTTGAATCTAAATCAGTGTAGTGGGGTCCACTTGACTTGTAGCAGACAATGGGTGCCATGGTGGGTGTGATATGATAACATACATTTGAAGTGGTATGATCTTGTACCTCTGAGCCAAATACAGTATTGTAAACCAATGTTGCCTCAGAAAATAGATCAAAAAAGAAAGAAGTAAACATATTAACAAATTTTTGAAACAAAAATTTTGTAAAGAAAACAAATGAACAGAAAATAAAAGAACAAAAGGATGATTTTTTTTTCTCCTTTTCTGATTTTAGTGAACTGCTCCAGTTTGTCTAAGAATTCATTTCATATGACTGAAAAGAATTATCTATAGGGAAATAACTGCATTTTTTCAGGAAGCAACAATTCAAGAGGGTAATGCATTGTGGTATGTTTCTTCCTATCTTTTGTCATCTTTGAAATCTATTTTCTTACTCTTATTCCCCTAGGTTATATATTTCAAATAAGTATTGATGTTTAGTCCACATGTGGATTTATTTATTTTTTTTAAGAAATTCAGGTTCAGAAAATTGCTATATAGGGGCTGTTTCAGAAAGCAAGCCCTCAGGATGGGATTTCAGAAGTGGATGTCCACCTGACTTAAAATAACAATGAACCTACTGATTCTGGTGTTTTAGATGATAGTAATTTTTGGAAATTTCATATCACAGTTGCTTAATAGTGCATGCATTTTTATTTTTTTATTTTTTTTTTTTTATCAAATGTTTTAATTTAATAGGTGGCATACAACAGAACTCAGGTACTATTTTTAAGTCCTTATACCAAGAAATATATATACTCGCTTTTGAAAACAAAAAGGTGAACTTTATAAAAAATAATTTAATTCCCTGTTCAAGCTTACTTTCTAATATTTTCTTTTTTTTTTTTTTTTTTTTTTTATAAGTCCTTTATGTTTTGAGCTTTCTTTTTTTTTTTTTTTTTTTTTATAAATTTTATTGTTATATTCCCCATACAATTGCCGCCCCCCATTCTGACCCCAATCCCTCCCCTCCCGCCCCCGCCCCCCTAAAAGTGTCTCTGGTTCATAGTTTTTTGTTGATTTTGATTTTCACTTTCTTATAGTTTTTCATTTTCCTGGTCCATTATTTAAGTTTTCTAGATTCCTGCTATGAGTGAGACCATCCGGTATTTTTCTTTTTCTTTTTGGCTTATTTCGCTGAGCATGATCCCTTCCAGCGCCATCCATGTTGCAGCAAATTGCATGTGTTTATCTTTTTTGAATGCTGAGTAATATTCCATGGTATATATGTACCACATCTTCTTGATCCAGTCATATATTTTTGGGCATTTGGGTTGTTTCCAAAGCTTAGCTATTGTAAACAGTGCTGCTATAAACATAGGGGTGCAGGTGTTCTTTGGAATTGATGTTTCTGTGTCCTTTGGGTAAATACCTAGGAGTGGAATTGCTGGGTCATATGGAAGCTCTATGTTTAGTAGGTCCAGAAATCTCCACACAGCTTTCCACAGTGGTTGGACCAGTTTGCACTCCCACCAACAGTGCAGAAGAGTTCCTTTTTCTCCACACCCTCGCCAACATTTGTTGTTGCTAGTTTTTTTAATATGTGCCATTCTCACTGGTGTAAGATGGTATCTCATGGTAGTTTTGATTTGCATTTCCCTGATGACAAGTGATGTTGAACATTTTTTCATATGCCTGTTGGCCATTTGCATTTCCTCTTCAGAGAAGTTTCTTTTAAGCTCTTCTGCCCATTTTTTGACTGGATTATTTTCTTTGTTGTTGTTGAGTCTCATCAGCTCTTTGCAGATTTTTGTGATCAGTCCTTTATCATTAGTGTTGGGTGCAAAAATGTTCTCCCAGTTGGTGGGGTTTCTCTTTGTTTTTGTTATTGTCTCTTTTGCTGTGCAAAAGCTCTTTAATTTGATATAGTCCCAGCTGTTTATCTTTGCCTTCACTATCACTGCTTTGAGTGATGTGTCTGTAAAGATGTCTTTGATGTGCAAATCACGTAGTGTTTCGCCTATATTTCCTTCTATGTATTTTATGGTTTCAGGTCTTATGTCTAGTTCTTTAATCCATTTTGAGTTGATTTTTGTGTATGGTGTGAGGTGGTGGTCAAGCTTCATTCTTTTGCATGTAGCGACCCAGTTTTCCCAGCACCATTTATTGAACAAACTTTCTTTGCTCCAATGCATAGTCTTTGCTCCTTTGTCAAAGATTAGTTGACCATAAATCTGTGGGTTTATTTCTGGATTTTCTATTCGATTCCATTGGTCTGTATGTCTGTTCTTGTTCCAATACCATGCAGTTTTGATGATTATGGCTTTGTAGTATAGTTTGAAGTCTGGGAGTCTGATGCCTCCATTCCCTTCTTTTTTTTTCAGGAGAGCTTTGGCTATTCGGGGTTTTTGGTGATTCCATATGAATTTCATCAATAATTTTTCTATTTCTTTGAAGAATGACATTGAAATTTTGATTGGAATAGCATTGAATCTGTATATTGCTTTTGGAAGGATGGCCATTTTAATAATGTTTATTCTTCCAATCCATGAGCAGGGGATGTCTCTCCATTTCTTTGTGTCTTCTTCTATTTCTTTTAACAGTGTTTTATAGTTTTCTTTGTATAGGTCCTTTACCTCTTTTGTTAGATTTATTCCCAAATATTTGATTTTTTTTGTTTCAATAACAAAAGGGATGGTCTTTTCGATTTCTTCTTCTTCAGATTTATTGTTTGTGTATAGGAAGGCTACTGACTTTTGCGTGTTGATTTGTATCCTGCCACTTTACTGAACTGATTGATGAGTTGAATTAGCTTTTCTGTGGAGTTTTTGGGGTTCTCTATGTATAATATCATATCGTCTGCAAATAGTGATAGTTTGACTTCTTCTTTTCCTATTTGGATTCCTTGGATGTCTTTCTCTTGTCTTATTGCCCTGGCTAGGACTTCCAGTATTATATTGAAAAGCAATGGTGAGAGTGGACATCCTTGTCTTGTTCCAGATCTTAATGGAATTGCTTTCAGCTTTTCACCATTGAGAATGATACTGGCTGTTGGCTTGTCATAGATGGCCTTTATGATGTTGAGGTATGTTCCTTGTATCCCAAGAACTTCAAGGGCTTTTATCATGAATGGGTGTTGCACTTTGTCGAAAGCTTTCTCAGCATCTATTGATATTATCATATGGTTTTTATATTTCTTTTTGTTGATGTGTTGGATAACGTTGATTGATTTTCGGATGTTAAACCATCCTTGTGCCCCTGGAATGAATCCAACTTGGTCGTGGTGAATTATCTTATGGATACATTGTTGGATTCTGATAGCTAAAATTTTATTGAGGATTTTTGCATCAGTGTTCATTAGGGAGATTGGCCTGTAGTTTTCCTTTTTTGTGTTGTCCTTGTTCGGTTTTGGTATTAGTGTAATGTTGGCTTCATAGAACGTGTTTGGTATTGTCCCTTCCTTCTCAATTTTTTGGAAGAGTTTGTGAAGGATAGGCACTAATTCGTCTCTGAATGTTTGGTAGAATTCATTTGTAAATCCATCAGGTCCTGGGCTTTTGTTTTTGGGGAGGTTTTTGATTACCATTTCAATTTCGCTAATTGTAATTGGTCTGTTTAGGTGTTCTATTTCTTCTTTATCTAGCTTTGGGTGATTGTAGAGTTGTAGGAATTTGTCCATCTCCTCTAGATTGTTAAACTTGTTTCCATATAACTGTTCATAGTAGTTACTGATTATTCTTTTGATTTCTGCTGTGTCCGTTGTGATGTCTCCTCTTTCATTGATGATCCTGTTTATTTGTGCTTTCTCCCTTTTTTCCTTTGTGAGCCTGGCTAGGGGTTTGTCTATTTTATTGATTTTTTCAAAGAACCAGCTCTTGGTTTCATTGATCTTTTGGATTGTTTTTTTAGTTTCAATTTCATTTATTTCTGCTTTGGTTTTTATTATTTCTTTTCTTCTACTGGTTTTGGGGTTTTCTTGTTGTTCTTTTTCTAGATCTTTGAGCTTCGAGATTAGGTTGTTTCTTTGCGTTCTTTCTTGTTTCTTGATGTGAGCTTCTATTGCTATATATTTTCCTCTTATTACTGCTTTTGCTGCATCCCATACATTTAGGATATTGGTGTCCTCCTTGTCGTTCAATTCAAAGAATTTTTTAATTTCTTCTTTGATCTCCTCATTAGTCCAATGGTCTTCCAGTAGTGTGGTTTTTAATCTCCATGAGGTAGGAAAGTTCCTTGCCTTCTTTTTATGGTTTATTTCTAGTTTGATGCCTTCATGGTCAGAAAAGATGGTTGATATGATTTCAATCTTGGTGTATCTGTTGATGTTTGTCTTGTGCCCCAGTATGTGATCGATCCTGGAGAATGATCCGTGTGCGCTTGAGAAAAATGTGTACTCCGTTTTTTTGGGGTTTAGTGTTCTATAGATGTCTGTTAAGCCCAATTGCTCTAGGTCTTTATTTAGAGCTTTGGTTTCTTTACTTATTTTTTGTCTTGTTGATCTATCCATTGTTGATAGTGGTGTGTTGAAGTCTCCCACTACGTATGTGTTTTCTCTGATGTCTGTTTTCTGAGAGGACAACAGTTGTCTGATATATTTTGGTGCTCCTTCGTTTGGTGAGTATATGTTAATGAGTGTTATTTCTTCTTGAAGTATTGTCCCCTTGATCATAATGTAGTGACCATTGGGGTCTCTTTTTATCTTTTTGAGTTTGAAATCTGTTTTATCTGATATAAGTATAGCTGTTCCTGCTTTCTTTTTTGGTCCATTTGCTTGTAGGATTGTTTTCCATCCTTTAACTTTGAGCCTATTTTTATCTTTTGTAGCTAAATGTGTTTCCTGGAGACAGCAAAAGGTTGGGTTTTGTTTCTTAATCCAGGCTGCAACTCTGTGTCTTTTTATTGAAGAGTTTAGTCCATTTACATTTAGAGTTAATATTGATATGTTAACATCTGTATTTGCCATTGTGTTTGTCTTTCCTTTGATTTTATTTATTTATTCTTTTAATAACTTTTTTTTTTTTTTTGGCCTTCTTTCATTGTTATTCGTCGCTCTGAGGTTCTGGCTTTAGAACTCCTTGTAGTATTTTTGGAGTGGGGGTTTAGTTGCAATGAAATTCCGGAGTTTCTGTTTGTCTGGGAAGGTCCATATTCTTTCTTCAAAGAGGAAGGAGAGCTTTGCGGGATAGAGAATTCTTGGTTGGCATCTGTTTTCTTGGAGTCTGTTGACTATGTCCCTCCACTCTCTCCTTGCCCGTAGTGTTTCTTCGGAGAAGTCTGATGTCAGCCTGATTGGTTTTCCTTTGAATGTTATCTGTTTCTTCCCTCTTGCCAGCTTCATTATTTTTTCCTTGTCCTGGATTCTTGGGAGCTTTACTATTATGTGTCTTGCTGTATTTTTCCTTTCGTCGTGGAAGTTTGGTGTTCTTCTTGCTTCTTGTATATCAATTTTCAGCTCCTTCTTCACATTTGGGAAGTTCTCTTCAATTATCTCTTTGAATATTTTCTCTGTTCCTACATCTCTCTCCTCTCCTTCTGGTATTCCTATAACTCTTATATTTCCTTTCCTCATGGAGTCCGATAGTTCCCGAAGTCTTTCTTCGTTCTTTTTCCTTCGTACTTCTCTTTCCTTCTCTGTTTTGGTTCTTTTATTTCTGTGTCTTCAAGATTACTTATTCGTTCTTCCATTTCATCTATTCTGCTTTCATTGCTTTTCCCAGAATTCTTTAGTTCTTCCATTAATTCTTTGATCTCCTGCATTTCTTTTACTTCCCTCTTTAGGGACTCAATTTCTTTCTTCTGACCATTGTTTTCCCTCTCTAGGGACTCAATTGCATTCTTCTGATCGTTGATTATTTTTCCCTTATCATTGTTTTCCTTTATGACTTCTGTCAGTTTTTTAATCACGGCAATTTTAAATTCTCTTTCTGGAAGGCTCAGAAATTCTTCCAAGTTATTGTCGTTGCAATCTGGGGGCTGGCTTTCTTTTTGTGGTGTGCTTTTTCTCTGGAGAGTTGCTAGGTTGCGTGTGGTTCTTCTCCTCCCTACTGTCTGTTTTCTAATTTGCCGTATGTGTTGGGACACTGTGTTGTTGGGACTTGCCGGCATCTTGGGTGGGCTTCTCTGTTCCCCTCTGGTTCTTCCAGGAGTCATCTGTCAGTTTCAAGCAGCCTTTACTGGAGAAAGGTCCCTGTTCTAAAATGCCGATGTGGGGACACACTCCCCTGTGCGCCTGGTCTGCCTCGGCGGTGGGTTCCTGCTCCCCTCTGGGCTTGGACTGCAGGCCAGAGGGGGTCTGGCGTGGGCGAACTTCCCCCGCTCACCTCTGGCTCCTGAGGAAGCCTTCTGCAGGTAGTCTTTACTGAAGAAATGTCCCTGTTCTAAAATGGTGATGTGGGACACACTCCCTGCGCTTCTGGTCTCAGGCACACTATTCTGCGCGCCTGGTCTGCCCCGGCTGTGGGTGCTCGCTCTCCCTGTGGGCTCAGACTACTTGTTCAGAAGGGGCCCGGTGTGGGCTAACTCCCCAGCTGGCCACTAGCTCCTTCAGTAGCCTGTGCTGGGGTCAAGTCGCTAGGTGGCACCAGAGATCTCTCCTAGAGCCCTTGGGGAGCTGATTTTCCACCCCGTGGGACAGGGAGCAGAGCGGGGATGGTAGGGTACACCTCAACGGCTTTGGGGTGCTGTGTCTGCCTTGTGCCCCACCGTCGTGGGGAACCCACGCCCCTAATTTCGTGCCCCGGGTCTCAGTTCCAAAGCCCTCAGTTCCAGGACGCGGGCTGTAGCCCAGATCAGTGGCGCGGGAATGGCGCCTTTTGAATCCCGCTCCCCTGCCTGGGCGCCTTGTTCCTGCTCACTCAGGGAGGGCCTCCGCCCGGGTCTCAGTTCCAAAGCCCTCAGTTCCAGGACGCGGGCTGTAGCCCAGATCAGTGGCGCGGGAATGGCGCCTTTTGAATCCCGCTCCCCTGCCTGGGCGCCTTGTTCCTGCTCACTCAGGGAGGGCCTCCGCCGTCTCCCCGCAAGCCTAGGTCGCAGGCGCAGGGCCCTGGGCAGCTGCAATCGAGCGCCGCTTTCGCGCAAGCTTACCGGGCGGCTGGGGCTGTGTGCTGGTGCTGGTCTCCTCCTGGTGGGCGGGGCTCTCTTTACTGGCGCCTGGAGCTCACCTCCGCGGCGGATCCTGCAGGGTTCGCCTCAGCTCCCGTTCACGGGGTGTGGTGGCTGAAATAGTTCCTTTCCACTCACAGTCCCACTTGCTGCATCCGTTTTTCTTGTTGGGCGTTTTGGTTTGTTGTTTCCCTCGTCTCTGCCTGTCGGAGAGTCTGCATGCATTTTTAGTTGAGATGAATCATGGGAGGAAGGAAATTAATGCTATATTTAATCAGTATGAAACAACAGTAAACATAATTATAGTGAAATGGGGATGATGCTTTCGATGGTACTGAACTTCTTGCAAAAGGAAGAATATAATTCACTGAGAGCAGTTGTCTGCTAATCTAATAAATGATTATAAACCAGAGAGCTTCTGTGACATCTTTAACTTTGACTTAACATTTATAGTTTAATAATTGATAGAATTGAAATGTCTGCACCCTGAGCCTTGTAAACACTCTTAAGAGAATATTAAATGTGCAATACTGAATAGTATGCTGTTACCAGATAAGCAACTCATAAGGAAAGATATCTGAGATTGGTATAGGAAAATATAGTTAGATAATCTAAAATACCTGATTTGTTTGATTCTAAGTTTTCTTAGAAAGAACAGGTAGTCACTTTCCACAAATCAAGAGAAACCTTATAACGTACTCACAAAAAGCAGTTCTTTCACAAGTAAATGCTTATTCCTCTTAAGAATAGTTGTACGTATTTTATCACCTTAGGTTGCGAAGTCAATCTAAGTACAAGTTTGAACCAGAAAGAAAATCACTCTTTAAGACTTGGGAAGCACAAAATGGTGGTGGAAATGAATCTCAGCATAGTGTAGAAAGGGGCTGTACATAAGTCTGGGTAGAGTTTTCATTAATATGGATACATTAACCCTTACAGTTGATTCAATATTTTGCAAGGATATCTGAAGTTCAAAACCTATCTGTTGAGATGATATCTTTGTTGGGATAATAATCTGAGATTTGCACTGACCTAAAGCGAATGAACTGGAGATTCTTTTCAGAATGTTAAACATTCTTTTCAGAATGTTAAAGAAGGAATAAGCAGCATGTGATGGACATAGAGTACACTCATTGAGTACAGACCGAGAATTATCAGGGAACTATAATTAAAAAAATCTCCCAATTCATAAACCCTTTCACAGTAGAGAAATGTACTTTTATTATGGAATAAGTTTTAAACCATAATGTTATGTATGTCACAGATAATCTACTGTGAGATTATAAAGGTAGTAAAGAATCTCAGTTTCATGCAGTCTTCATAGAAGCTGATACTATCCATTTATATATATATACATATATATATATATATATATATATGTTCTCAAGATAAACGTAAATATAACTTCTCACATTAGAGAACTTGACATTGCCATTGGTCACAAATAGCTCTTCCTAACTTCACATAGAAAATGGGGAGACCATCTGTGTTAGCTAAGTGATTTTAAAGAAGAGAGGAATAAACTTCTTATATCTTCATTACAAAATGTAAAATGCAACTTGGAACAAAGTTCCAGGTGGGCTTTAGAAGCCCACTAAAGGTAGTTTCAAGCTTTGCTGCAGACTGAGATAAAGGGACAATATATTTTGATGCTTACGTTTTTAATAAAAGGTTTCCAAGTCCTTGAGAAAGATATTCCTGCCATAATGCTGTCAAAAAGCTGTTTTCAAGAGGATTTCTAGAATAATAATAAGTGTATAAGATATATTTATATAAAATGCTACATAATTGTATAAATATCTTATAAATAATATATTGTGAAGATTTTATAAATTTACTTATAATTTATGTATAATAATCATATTTGTATCTATTAAAGTTTTTTTCAATAAGTGGGAAAAGTACTTATAATTACAATTTTCAGATGTGGAGGCTCAAAAAACAAAGGAGGGGGGAAGAATCTCTATATTTTCAAATGGGAGAATAAAATCTCTTATTATTAACTTTGCATTTGGCCCTACAGAACCCAACATGCAATAATTGTTTCTGAGAATGCTCAGTAGGGTTCTATCCCCTTACATAATAAGAAATATACTGATGAAAAGCCTCTTGTTTTTTTTGTGGTATTTTGTAAGTCATTGTTAATAGAGAGGATTGCTTAAAGAAACAGCTTTCTAATAACAGTGGTTTCATGGAATCTCAAAACAGGAAAACACAGGAACAGCATTTAACTGTGGGAGTATAATTATCACAAGGAGTTGAAGGAGAGGAGAGACAATGAAGCGTCTTGATCTGCTGGAATGCAGGGCAGTGGCTAATGAAACAGAGCGTTATGTTCCTAGGTTCACAGTAACTGGATGGTCGGCTACAGTGCTACTTAGTTTGTATAATCAGAAAATTAAAAGGAAACTTGGCTGATGTCAACTGTGTCAACTGTTGCAGTAGAAAATTGCCATCCTTTCCACAATGTTTGAACTGAGCCTTTTGATAAGACCAGGCCCAATTTGAGATAGTATAATACAAGACCTCTTTAGGACATACTCTGTTAGGACATCACAAACATATTAAGTAAACGTTCTTCACTCAAATTTTTCTAAAATTGACCAGTCACTATGGTAACAGTGTCTTGGGGAGAAGTCTGTAAGAGATTGGTTGAGGTTTGCTAGGTGTGGGATTCTGATCAGGAAACACAAAGCATCATCCTTGAGTTCTCTTTCAAGTACAGGTTTAATGAAACCAAGTGAAAATGGAATTTGGATTTTAGATCCTTTCACACAGTCTCCATATTTTTTTTGCTAATATGCAAAAAATGAGTGACAGTGAATTTCTGTTTACAATAGTAGTTTTCAACTACTTACCAACTGATAAGATAAATTTTGATTTTAAATGGAACAAAGAGTAATTCACATTTTAATATTTTTACAATAGTAGGCCAATATCTATATTACCTAAAGGCATTATCAGAAATGAGAAGATACTAAAATATCACAAGAATTCTACCCATGTTTTTAAATATTTCTACTTTTTTATGTATTTAATAATATGAAATTTAAAAATCAAACTGTACTTACAGCTTTTGTTGCATTTAAAATCTTTTGATGCATATGATTCCCTTTAATTTTTAATTTTACAAAAATGTATAAAAAGCTCCACCTCACTATTCATAATGTATGTACACACATATATGTATGATATACATGTAGATATATGTATATGTAGATAGATTAGATGGGCAATATATATTTATATAACCAATCAAAGGCACTGAGTGTTTAGAAAATACACAGTATTGCGTTATGTTCAGGATAAGAGATACAAAAAGTCCACAGTGACAACAAAAATAATAATAGTGAACAATACCAATCATAATCAAGAAATGTGAATAAAAATACAACCAAAGCAAGTTTTCCCTTGAGGAGCATTCACTTATAATGCTATATTATATAAGGCATACATAGTGTAACCATCTTTATCTTGCCATGCATAAAAGAAGTGCATTATACTAAGGTATTTATATACACAATTATATATATACACACATATGTATGCTCACACACATGAAGTTTTATATATATAAATATATATAAACACACACATATATATACACATACATAGATAAGTTTTGGCTTCAGAAAAGAATATACTTTGGGTAAATGTGAAACTATAATTGGAAATATGTGATATTTTGGTATTTGAAATATTTTACTATGATTATAATTTAGGATATATTAAAACAATGTTCCAGAGAGATAAAGTATGCTATATAATACAATTTATATAATATTTTAGGTTGTAAATTAGAAGTGACTGCAAACTTCATTTTCATTATCTAACTTAATTGCATGATGTTAAAAATTGCCCCAAAGTGAAAAAAGAAAATTCTGCTTGCTATTCTTGTTTTTAATTTTAATTAAAAAGTTTCAAAACTGAACATTTGTCTAATTACATTGATGGAGCAAACTTTATTTCAGTGACCTCAACATTTGTACATTTATTATTGGTTAGTATAGCTTTCATTCTGCCTTGGAATGAACAGATTACCTTAGTCCTCCGTATGGCTTAAGCCCCATTGGTTGTGATGGAAAATTTCAGTTTTTCAATCATGTGTTCTGAGACAAACACTATTTTTTTCTAGCCTTAAGAGAAAATAAGCAAACGTGATTTAAGGGTAGAGACTGTGTCTTTGCAGTGTCCCCTCTTTTCTCTTGTGGTATCCAAGATATTATAAATGAATATTAAATCATGATGATGACAAAATTGTAAACTCATTCCGTAAGTCATCAAACTATGAAATTTTTGTCATTTACACATGATGGTAAGATATTTGAAAAATAGAAAACCTTTTATATTTCCTTAGGTCATTTTGAAGAAGCAAAACAATTGGCATACATGAGAGCCTCCCATCTATCTGTGTGTTTAATAAAGCCAAATGTGATGAAGACTAATGTAGCATACTGATGTTTGCAGAATTTCATTAACGTATTTTCAAGACTATCATAACTCACTCACCTCTGTTGAGTTTATGAGCCATGGGTTTTGCTCCAGAACATAAAATCAGCTTGACTAACACAATGCAGAGACTAATAATATCAAAGATGACACTTCCTCGCATTTTGAAACAAGGTGACATTTATTTTCCTTTCCCCCGTGTAATAGGACAATGGAGTCATTTAAATTAGCACTGAATTAAGAACTTATCCAAAGTCACTGACTAATTGTACCTCGTCTTTTATAATAAAGTTCTGGCATTTTTTAATTACAAAATTCAGAGTGCTAAATCAAAGTGATACAATTTCATCAGCTTACTATATAAAAATTTTGTGATATAAATTGTTATTTTCTATTCTTACTGCCATATAGAATAAATATTTTAAATACATTACTACTGCTTTAATAACTTGCTGGTAATAAATAGATAATAAGTAATAGTTACTAACTTTTATAACCAACTGATAATTATAGACAGAATTTAAGGAAATATTCATCAAATATACAGCATATGCATTTTTTATTATATTCAATAAAATACACTGTTAAAGGGTATTTTAATAGGCAGTCTATTTCATTCTAGTCTACCACATTTGATGATTTGATTCTATCAGATGTATTTTACTGCTGTTCTCATGAGACAATACAATTATTAAGTGTATATGTATAAACCAATTCTATAATCAAATAAATGACTACCAGGTGTAGCTTCTATCTACTTCTGTATTCTTATAATAGCCCTCTCCACTCCCTCATTTTCCCCCAAACTACATTTGCTCCTCGCCTGCCTCACTGGCCTTCTTCTTTCGCTTCATTATGTCAAATGAATTTTCTCTCAGATCTAATGTTCTTTCTTCCCATCCTGTTTGGAAAGCACAAATACAGTTTTTGCCTGACTGCCTCCTTGTGAGCTTATAGATCTCAGTTTACTTTTTTATGAGATAGTTGGTAAAAAAAGGAATTGCTTGACCACTTTCAAATGGGAACAAGGTCATTGTATTTTAACAGATTTTGGCCCAACTAGCATAGTTATCAGAAGGGATTTTTCTTTTAATTATGAGGTAGCAATCCCAGTCTTAAATTGCTACTTAAAAACTGTGCCCCACTGTAGGATTAGAAAAATCTCTGAATAAGTGAAACTTTTTGTTTTGCATAGATAGTAACTATTATATTTACAGTACCAAACACAAATTCTTGAACTAGTATCGGATTAAATTGATTTGAAGAGAAGTTCAGCCTAGGGTCCTTTGCCCTTCAATATTCACGATAGTTTCCAAAGATGCTTACATGGTCAGAAAAAATACCTAAATAGAAATGGAAGGATATTGGTAGCACAATTCACAGTCGAAATGCCAATTTCCTAAATATATTTACAAGTCCTAAAATTTGATAATGAAAGGAACAAAACCTGCCTTAAATTGGGCAAAATAAATTAATTGTTGATGGCAAAATGGTAATATGCTCAACATGCCTCATAATTTAATGAAATAAAAATTAAAGTGATCACAAGATAAGTTTTTCTATCTACCAATTTCCAAAAACAGCAACAATTTTTATACTACAAAACATAGATGAATGTGATGTGAAAACAGCCCCTTTCGTACAGTGGGAGTTTGCATATTGAACAGTTACTTTGCAAGGCAGTTTGACACATTTGGCAGATTCATTCCGTCAAACATTTTTGAGTACCTCTTTGTTTCAGACATTTCTTAAGCCTAAAAATTGCATTAGAAAAAAAAGATTATCAACATGCCAAAACTCATGTATACTGTATTCCAGGTGTGGGGCATGGGCAATACACAAATTAATGGGTTAATCATGCACTTCTTTAGATGGTGCTAAATGCTATAAAGAGCAACATAAAACAAGGAATGGTCTATTAGGTATAGAGTGAAATGGTCGTCACTGCAAAGGTGGCATTTGGCTAAATAGCTTGAAGATATATGTCAGTGAGGGCCTCCCTGTTGGTGCAGGCGGTTGGGTGCTACACTGTGAAGCTGTTTGCAGCCTCTGCAGCATGGGTTTGATCCCGGCCCGCTGGCGAGGGTCCCACATGGCGAAACAAACCTCTCCTGTCTTGCCCACTGCTTTCCTCAACAGCGTATTTGTCAGTCTCCCTGTTCTGTTCCCCACTCTGTCTCTGATGAATCCTCTCACACTCCTGCGCATCTGGCCTATACCCCGTTTCTTGTATAAATAAATAAATCTTTAAAAAAAAAAGATGTATGTCAGTGAAATTGCCTGTTGGCTATCTAAAGTGAAAAAAAGTCTCAGGGTTTGAAAGCAGGTTCCATTTTTGAGTCAGAACATCATTAATTCACTGGGGAAGTATCTTTTGACTGATCAGATTTAGAATGGCTATACAAAACTTTAGGATTACTAATTTGTCTGTTATTTTTTTTTTCATTTTGTCTGTGTTTAAGAAATGATTTATGAATATTTTATATTTAAAAAAATCTTTTTTAAATTTTTTTAAAGATTTATTTTATTTATACAAGAGCTGAGGTATAGGCCAGAGACAACGGGAGGGTGAGAGAATTAACAAAGACAGAGCGGGGAGCAGAACAGGCAGACGGACCGAAAGCACTGCTGAGGGGAGCAACGGGAGAGACAGGAGAGGTCTGCTGCGCCATGTGGGTATCTCCCTGTCCGGCCAGGAATCCAACCGGCACTGCAGAGGCTGCAGACAGCTTCACAGCTCTGCACTCAACCTTCTGTGCCACTGGGGAGGCCCTATTTAAAAAAAAAAAAAATCTTTGATCATTGTTGGAAACCATCCTGAAGAATATAAAATCCTTGGCAACCAATCCTTTATTGCATACCACTGTAAGTTCTCATGAGAGATTCTCTTGTCAATGTGATGGCCTCCAGACCTTAAGGCTTTGTTCACTTTCTATGATAGTATTTGTTTTGTTTGTTTGTTTGTTTATTTTTTTAAGATTTATTTACTTATGCATACAAGAACTGGGCTATAGGCTAGAGGTGTGGGGGTGTGTGTGAGAGGAATCACAAGAGATAGAGCAGGGAGCAGAACAGGTGGATATACTGAAATTCACTGGTGAGGGTAGCAGTGGGTGAGACAAGAGAGGTCTACTGTACCATGTTGGTCAGCTCCCTGGCCGGAGATTGAACTTGTGCTGCACTGGCTCTGGGATAGCTTTATAGTGCTGAGACTTAACCCCTTGCACCACCAGGGAGGCCCTCTGATAGTATTTGATGGCTGCTTTTGGTTGTGTATTTCTGCTATGCTAGAATCTATATTATCACATGTCCTCACTGTATTCTTATTACCCTTTGAACACCTTGAACTCTGAAATGTCATGTGTGCAGTCCATCCAAAACTACTTTTTTCCTTTCCCAAAGGCACTTATACTGTTCCATGTGACAACCTATACCCTGACTTTTGCTGATATATTTAGCATGCTGAGCACTTGCAAATTCTTCAACCTGCTCATGCTAAATTCATTGTATACTTTAAATTAGTTTTCATTTTCATTGGCATGTCTATAACATTCAGTCCTGGTATTCCTTTCTCATTCTCATTGCATTTGTTTCTCTTGTCTTTTGCACCACTCTAAGTTTTTCTGATCCCTTTCTAAAGGTCCCTGCTCATTAATCTCATGTGAGATGTTTTTCATCCCTCACAAATAAACAAATGTTTCTTTAATTCAGTGTGAATAGTAAATATATTTAGCATTCATTAAGACTGATTCTGAATCAGAATTAGTAGGGCTTTGATTATTATGATATAGGAGAGTGATATCAACAAGATGACGGTATTGCTATGTCAGACTTCTCTGCACAAGATCAGCTAGTAACTCATTTAGAAAATTCCAGAACCCAGGAAAAGAGGTTGAAGCAGCCCCCTGGACAATAGAAACTGAAAGGGATCTCATTGGAATGAGGAAAAGGATAGTTGCATGTTGACAGTGTTGTCCCCTCCCTAAGGACAGCACAGCCCCTTAGTGAGAGGGCTGACATGACCTGTAATTTTCCAGAATGAAAATGAGAATCCAACTTGATATCCACCTCCTCCAGTATTAAATGACGATTTCTAGAAGGTCTACTCGGTACTCACCTCAAAGGGGTCATCGTGGGGTCTGTGGAGCTCAACTGTTACAGGGCCAAGGCCAAAATAGTGGGTCATTTGCTCTCTAGGGGAAGAATTTATCAGAACATGAGGTGTAGTTGCACCAAGCAAGGTTTAATTAATTCATACATGAGGGAACCAGTGATGAAAGAGAACCAGTTCCTCAAAGGGAATTAGAATGAGATATTTAAAGGGTAAGTCCGTAAACTAGGGAAAGGGAGAACATCATCATAGCTTGTTTGATACTGGGTTAAACCCAGGCTTGCACAGACAGGTTACATCCCAACTATATACGAGGGCTCTCAGCCTTCTCCCTTCAGGATATTGTGAATAATCGTTAGTCAGGATCGAATGGTTATTGATTATCATGGCTCTTCATGGTCAGTATGGTGGGCCAAGTTGTTTGGACAGGGCTCACAGGCTCATGCTTTAGTATGTTCAAATAGGACTCAGGATAACTCATCCTGCAAGCTTACAATTTCTGCTATCTAGGTTGTCTCACAACTCCCAGCTGTCATATAGAGAAGGGATGCTTGATTTTCAGAAAGCACTGCACAGATGTTGGCAGTCTGATTTCCTATTTGCATCAGTTCCATGGACAGACACAATGGTCTGTATATACCTCTCCCCATCTATACGGAGTTTCTTTAGCAGTTCTTATGATTTGGATCCCCAGCCAACTGATCTTAATGGTCATTAGAGCATTTTCTACAGACCCACCTGGGTAGGTAAACAAATGTGTTGCTTTCCTTAGCATAGCTAAGGAATGTGTTGCTTTTCTTAGCATAGCTCCCAGTGCTATACCACTGGGGAGCATAACTACAGATATCTGGAAGCCCTGAGGCATCCCACTCAGGAAGGGATTCTAGCAAGCAACCCTAAATATTGAATGAATATAGTCTCTACACCCATATAGGCAGGGAGCCTGAACAGTGACCTGACCAGTCTTGGAGTCTGTAATTTCCCAATCACAGACCACAGTCTAAAACCCCATCCAATGCCAAATTCTCACAAACAAAACATAAAACAAAAAGAAAAAACAACTTTGCTTAATTACCAAAAGCAACCTGTGAACTTACCCGATCACAGAGCATATCCTGTGGCGCCACTTAGCCAAGGTACCCTTACAGTGACATTCAAAGAATCATCTGCTAATCCTTCCTAAACTTTTCCACAATATTGAAGAAGAGAAAACACTTCCCAACTCATTTTACAAAATCACTTTCTCCCAACACCAAAGTCAGATCAGAACACTAAAAGAAAAAAATATAGGCTGATACCTCCAATAAATATAGGCACAACCTTTTTCAGCAAAATACTAACAAATCAAATTGAACAGCATATTGGAAGGAGAAATCACTATGATCAAGTAGAATGAATACCTGGGATACAAGATTGATTCAATAAATATGTTACCCTACATTAAAACCTTAAAATATGTTACCCTACTTAAAAAGTTATTGCAATAGTTGCAAAAAAAATGTGAAAGATTCAGTGTACTCAGTATTTGACAAGAGCCAAGAAAACTCAATGGGAGAATTGCAGGTTTTTTTTAATTAATGTTTTTTTGAGGGATACTTTGATTGTCACTTGCAAAGTAATAAATTAAACTCCTATTTAGAACACTTACAACAATTAACTGGAAATGGAGTAAAAGGCTAATTGTAATGCGTACAATCATGAAAGCCCTAAAGAGAAACATGGGGACATTTTTTTTTTTTGACTTCTTTTTTTTTTTTTTTTACAGCTTTCTGAATGACAACAAAAGCAAACACAGAAATCAGTGGGACATAAAGCAAAATTTTATTCATGGCAAAAGAAAAGTCAACCTGCAGAATACAAGAAAATATGTGAAAATATTATGCTTGACAAGGATTTGAAATACAAAATATTTTAAAAAGTCATGTAGTTTAATAGCCAAAAGCACACCTGTTAAAAGACAAGTGTTAAGAACTGGTAAAGATGTGAAACAATGAGAATCTCTAAACACTGTTGTTAGTGATATTAATCAGTGCAGACACTAAGGGAAACACTCTATAGATATCCCTGGAGAATTAAAGATGGAACTACCATATGATTCAGTAATGCACCTAGATCGCAGTACCGTCTCCGTGGAGAGAGAGAATAGCAAAAGAGAGGGATAGAGGTAGGAAGGGACACCTCTATTTGAATTTATAAAAACTGTAGGGTCTCAGTTTTTTGTTTGTTTGTTTTAACTGAGCAATAAGTTGGGGCGGACAAAACTCTATTTAAAGTATGTAGACCTATCTAAGCATCTCATGGGTAATAGTAGGATATGGGAAATAATGACAAAGAACAGTTAATATAACCCACTTTGAATATCAAGCTTGATTTGAGAATGTTGTTTGTTTGTTTGTTTGTTTTTTATATCAGGAAATAAGTAGACCACTTGTTAGGCATATAAGACAACTGCAGTGCTCACTTTTAGTACAATTTATATAAATGTCATTATAATTATTTTTATTTCAAGTATCATGATTGTTATATATGAAAACTTTCTAGATGTCATTTTGAGATAAAATTAAATGTTCTAAATTCATTGTATCACTGATATGCTGTAATAATTGCTGTTGGAACTTTTGCTTTTCAATCAACAGAGGACAGAAAAACTTTCCGTGACTTCTGTTTGCATTAGAAAATTAATTGAATTAATTTCTCTAGTCATTAACCTTCCACATGAACTTACTGATCTTTAGTAGAGCCTTGATTGGTATCCATTAAAATAGAATATAATTAGCACCATTCTAATTACATCCAAACTCATTTCAAGAAATAATTTATTGTTCTTTCCATCCCATAGAGAGAATAAAAATTGCATATTTTTATTTGGCCATTAAAAAGGCTACAAAAATAATGAAAAATAGTGTCCATGGATTAATTAAGTGGTAAATATTATTTATTGGCTTTTGCATAATATATTAACTCACTTCTATATAATTGTTGACTATTTCATGATTATAATTATGAAAAAACCAAAACAAACTATGCAGATGCATATATACAGATATATAAATATATCTAATAGAAATACATCTATATTATAAATTTATCATGAAGTTATTATTTATTTGTTAAATAAGCCATAGTCATTCAAAGTATGTCTATATAGTTTTAATTATTAAAAATCAAATAACTGAAACTAATGAATGTCCCTATAGTTTTGACTTTTCAGATATAATGAATTATTGATGTGATAAGAACTTTTCAAGGTAAATGAAACACTGTACAAAGATTTCTGCCATTGAGGAATTGACATTCTATAGATGTTACACAATAATCAATAAACATAATAAATAGTAAATGGAATGACATGTTACAAAGAACATGGTGTTAAAAGCAGGAAAGCTAATCTAGATATTACAGATGGTCTGTTCTATATATTATTTATATAATATATTCATTTTTTTAAATAATAAATTTTATTTTTATATTCCCCATACAATTGCAACCCCCCCATTCTGACCCCAATCCCTCCCCTCCTGCCCCCCACCCCCCAAAAAGTGTCTCTGGTTCATAGTTTTTTGTTGATTTTGATTTTCACTTTCTTATAGTTATTCATTTTCCTGGTCTCTTATTTAAGTTTTCTAGATTCCTGCTATGAGTGAGACCATCCAATATTTTTCTTTTTTTTTTTGGCTTATTTCTCTGAGCATGATGCCTTCCAGCGCCATCCATGTTGCTGCAAATTGCATGTGTTTATCTTTTTTGAATGCTGAGTAATATTCCATGGTATATATGTACCACATCTTCTTGATCCAGTCATCTATTTTTGGGCATTTGGGTTGTTTCCAAAGCTTAGCTATTGTAAATAGTGCTGCTATAAACATAGGGGTGCAGGTGCTCTTTGGAATTGATGTTTCTGTGTCCTTTGGGTAAATACCTAGGAGTGGAATTGCTGGATCCTATGGAAGCTCTATGTTTAGTAGGTCCAGAAATCTCCACACAGCTCTCCATAGTGGTTGGACCAGTCTGCACTCCCACCAACAGTGCACAAGAGTTCCTTTTTCTCCACACCCTCGCCAACATTTGTTGTTGCTAGTTTTTTTAATATGTGCCATTCTCACTGGTGTGAGATGGTATCTCATGGTAGTTTTGATTTGCATTTCCCTGATTGCAAGTGATGTTGAACATTTTTTCATATGCCTGTTGGCCATTCACATTTCCTCTTCAGAGAAGTTTCTTTTTAGCTCTTCTGCCCATTTTTTGACAGGATTATTTTCTTTGTTGTTGTTGAGTCTCATCAGCTCTTTGCAGATTTTTGTGATCAGTCCTTTATCATTAGTGTTGTATGCAAAAATGTTCTCCCAGTTGGTGGGGTTTCTCTTTGTTTTTGTTATTGTCTCTTTTGCTGTGCAGAAGCTCTTTAAGTTGATGTAGTCCCAGCTGTTTATCTTTGCCTTCACTATCACTGCTTTGGGTGATGTGTCTGTAAAGATGTCTTTGATGTGCAAATCACATAGTGTTTCGCCTATATTTCCTTCTATGTATTTTATGGTTTCAGGTTTTATGTCTAGTTCTTTAATCCATTTTGAGTTGATTTTTGTGTATGGTGTGAGGTAGTGGTCAAGCTTCATTCTTTTGCATGTAGCGACCCAGTTTTCCCAGCACCATTTACTGAACAAACTTTCTTTGCTCCAATGCATAGTCTTTGCTCCTTTGTCAAAGATTAGTTGACCATATATCTGTGGGTTTATTTCTGGATTTTCTATTCGATTCCATTGGTCTGTGTGTCTGTTCTTGTTCCAATACCATGCAGTTTTGATGATTATGGCTTTGTAGTATAGTTTGAAGTCTGGGAGTGTGATGCCTCCATTCCCTTCTTTTTTTTTTCAGGAGAGCTTTGACTATTCAGGGTTTTTGGTGATTCCATATGAATTTCATCAATAATTGTTCTATTTCTTTGAAGAATAACATTGAAATTTTTATTGGAATAGCATTGAATCAGTATATTGCTTTTGGTAGGATGGCCATTTTAATAATGTTTATTCTTCTAATCCATGAGCAGGGGATGTCTTTCCATTTCTTTGTATCTTCTATTTCTTTTAACAGTGTTTTATAGTTTTCTTTGTAAAGGTCCTTTACCTCTTTTATTAGATTTATTCCCAAGTATTTGATTTTTTTTTGTTTCGATAATAAAGGGGATGTTTTTTTTTTTCATTTCTTCTTCTTCAGATTTATTGTTAGTGTATAGGAAGGCTTCTGACTTTTGCATGTTGATTTTGTATCCTGCCACTTTGCTGAACTGATTGATGAGTTTAATTAGTTTTTCTATGGAGTTTTTGGGGTTCCCTATGTAGATTATCATATCATCTGCAAATAGTGATAGTTTGACTTCTTCTTTTCCTATTTGGATTCCTTGTATGTCTTTCTCTTGTCTTATTGCTCTGGCTAGGACTTGCAGCATTATATTGAAAAGCAGTGGTGAGAGTGGACATCCTTGTCTTGTTCCAGATCTTAATGGAAATGCTTTCAGCTTTTCACCATTGAGAATGATACTGGCTGTTGGCTTGTGGTATATGGCCTTTATGATGTTGAGGTATGTTCCTTGTATCCCAAGAATTTCAAGGGCTTTTATCATGAATGTGTGTTGCACTTTGTTGAAAGCTTTCTCGGCATCTATTAATATTATCATATGGTTTTTATATTTCTTTTTGTTGATGTGTTGGATAACATTGATTGATTTTCGGATGTTGAACCATCCTTGTGTCCCTGGAATGAATCCTCCTTGGTCGTGGTGAATTATCTTATGGATACACTGTTGGATTCTGATAGCTAAAATTTTATTGAGGATTTTTGCATCAGAGTTCATTAGGGTGATTGGCCTATAGTTTTCTTTTTTGTGTTGTCCTTGTTCGGTTTTGGTATTAGTGTAATGTTGGCTTCATAGAACGTGTTAGGTATTATACCTTCCTTCTCAATTTTTTGGAAGAGTTTGTGAAGGATAGGCACCAATTCGTCTCTGACTGTTTGGTAGAATTCATTTGTAAATCCATCAGGTCCTAGACTTTTGTTTCTGGGGAGGTTTTTGATTACCATTTCAATTTCGCTAGTTGTAATTGGTCTGTTTAGGTGTTCTATTTCTTCTTTATCAAGCTCTGGGTGATTGTAGAGTTGTAGGAATTTGTCCATCTCCTCTAGATTGTTGAACTTGTTTCCATACAACTGTTCATAGTAGTTATTAATTATTCTTTTGATTTCTGCTGTGTCCATTGTGATTTCTCCTCTTTCATTTATTATCCTGTTTATTTGTGCTTTCTCCCTTTTTTCCCTTGTGAGCCTGGCTAGGGGTTTATCTATTTTATTTATTTTTTCGAAGAACCAGCTCTTGGTTTCATTGATCTTTTGGATTGTTTTTTTAGTTTCAATTTCATTTATTTCTGCTTTGGTTTTTATTATTTATTTTCTTCTACTGGTTTTGGGTTTTTTTTTTTGTTGTTCTTTTTCTAGATCTTTGAGCTTCGAGATTAGGTTGTTTCTTTGAGTTCTTTCTTGTTTCTTGATGTGAGCATCTATTGTTATATATTTTCCTCTAATTACTGATTTTGCTGCATCCCATACATTTAGGAAATTGGTGTCCTCCTTGTCATTCAATTCAAAGAATTTTTTAATTTCTTCTTTGATCTCCTCGTTAGTCCAGTGGACTTCCAGTAGTGTGGGTTTCAATCTCCATGAGGTAGGAGAGTACCTTGCCTTCTTTTTATGGTTTATTTCTAGTTTGATGCCTTCATGGTCAGAAAAGATGGTTGATATGATTTCAGTCTTGGTGTATCTGTTGATGTTTGTCTTGTGCCCCAGTATGTGATCTATCCTGGAGAATGATCCGTGTGCACTTGAGAAAAATGTATACTCGGATTTTTTTGGGTTTAGTGTTCTATAGATGTCTGTTAAGCCCAAGCACTCTAGATCCTTATTTAGAGCTTTAGTGTCTTTACTTATTTTTTGTCTTGTTGATCTATCCATTGTTGATAGTGGTGTGTTGAAGTCTCCCACTACATATGTGTTTTCTCTGATGTCTGTTTTCAGAGATGCCAATAGTTGTCTGATATATTTTGGTGCTCCTTCATTTGGTGAATATACATTAATGAGTGTTATTTCTTCTTGAAGTATTGTCCCCTTGATCATAATGTAATGACCACTGGGGTCTCTTTTTATCTTTTTGAGTTTGAAATCTGTTTTATCTGATATGAGTATAGCTGTTCCTGCCTTCTTTTTTGGTCCATTTGCTTGTAGAATTGTTTTCCATCCTTTAATTTTGAGTCTATTTTTATCTTTTGCAGCTAAATGTGTTTCCTGGAGACAGCAAAAGGTTGGGTTTTGTTTCTTAATCCAGCCTGTGACTCTGTGTCTTTTTATTGAAGAGTTTAGTCCATTTACATTTAGAGTTAGTATTGATATGTTAGCATCTGTATTTGCCATTGTGTTTGCCTTTCCTTTGATTTTATTTATTTATTCTTTTAATAACTTTATTTGGCCTTCTTTTGTTGTTATTCGTCCCTCTGAGGTTCTGGCTTTAGGATTCCTTGTAGTATTTTTTGGAGTGGGGGTTTAGTCGTAATGAAATTCCAGAGTTTCTCTTTGTCTGGGAAGGTCCTTATTCTTTCTTCATAGAGGAAGGAGAGCTTTGCGGGATAGAGTATTCTTGGTTGGCATCTGTTTTCTTGGAGTCTGTTGACTATGTCCCTCCACTCTCTCCTTGCCCGTAGTGTTTATTCGGAGAAGTCTGATGTCAGTCTGATTGGTTTCCCTTTGAATGTTATCTGTTTCTTCCCTCTTGTCAGTTTCATTATTTTTTCCTTGTCTTGGATTCTTGGGAGCTTTACTATTATGTGTCTTGCTGTATTTTTCCTTTCGTCATGGAAGTTTGGTGTTCTTCTTGCTTCTTGTATATCAATTTTCAGCTCCTTCTTCGCATTTGGGAAGTTCTCTTCAATTATATCCTTGAATATTTTCTCTGTTCCTACATCTCTCTCCGCTCCTTCTGGGATTCCTATAACTGTTATATTTCCTTTCCTCATGGAGTCAGATAGTTCCCGAAGTCTTTCTTCAGTCTTTTTCCTTCATAATTCTCCTTCCTTTTCTGTTTTAGTTCTTTTTATTTCTGTGTCTTCAAGAGTACTTATTCGTTCTTCCTTTTCATCTATTCTGCTTTCATTGCTTTTCCCAGAGTTCTTTAGCGTCTCCATTAATTCTTTGATCTCCTGCATTTCTTTTACTTCCCTCTTTAGGGACTCAATTTCATTCTTCTGCTCATTAATTATTTTCCCCTTATCATTGTTTTCCTTTATGACTTCTGTCAGTTTTTTAATCACAGCAATTTTAAATTCTCTATCTGGAAGGCTCAGAAATTCTTCCAAGTTACTGTCGTTGCAATCTGGTAGATGGTTTTCTTTTTGCGGTGTGCTTTTTTGCGGAGGAGTTGCTGGGTTGCATGTGGTTTTTCTACTCCCTACTGCCTGTTTTCTAATTTGCCATATTCTTTGTGACACTGTGTTGCTGTTACTGGCTGTCATCTTGGGCGACCTTCCCAGCTCACCTCTGGCTCCTCTGGGGGACTTCTGCTGGTTTTACACAGTCTCCACCAAACAAAGGTCCCTGCTGCAAAATGCAGGTGCCGGGACACGCTCCCCTGCACGCCCGGTCTGCCCCAGCGGTGGGTGCCCCTCCCCTCTGGGCTGGGACTGCAGGCTAGAAGGCACCTGGCATAGGCAAGCCTCCCAGCTTATCTCTGGCTCCTTGGGGAGCCTTCTGCTTGTTTCACACAGTCTCCACCAAACAAAGGTTCCTGCTGCAAAATGCCGGTGCCGGGACGTGCTCCCCTGCACACCCGGTCTAATATATTCATTTTTATAGTAGATTTCAGTAAGACATTCTTGAAAGAACCGAGCAATTAGCCAATGGAACATATATAGAGAGAGCACATCATTTTGAAAAGCTAGATACTAGACTTGTCCTAAGTTTTTGTAGTAACCTGGTATATTTGGACAACAGAAAAATACTAGTGGACTAAACAGTTGGAGAGATCAACAAAGGATAAAGTTAGAGAATATGGAGAATCAAATCTTGTAGGTGTTTTAAATCTATTTTTAAGGACTATATGGGGTCTTAAAAATGAGTTCATGTGATTTCCTTTAATTAAGCAATTTACAAATGATGCCCAGAGAAAACAAATGAGTTATGGAGGACTTGAAGAGTTTTTCATCCAAATGCAGCTCACAGCAGTGTGATTTATTTACAAATTCAACAGGCATCAATAGAGTATGTGTGCTGCTTCAATAGATTTAATAATAGAGAAGAAAAACATGAATATAAATAGCTATGTTACCTTTGTAAGTTATATAATAATGGTGTCTGCACCATTGTGGAGAAAGGATGTGACCATTTCAAATGCACTAAGAAGAAGTTGAACGTGCAATGCTTGAGTAATCCTATCACACAAAGATGGAAGAAGAAGATCATAACTTAAAAATCACAAAACTCGGAAGAAAATGGAAGAATAGGAATGAGAGAAATCTGGACAATTGGAAAGGATGGTATTGTGAATGATGTTATGTGTCTGTCAAAGCTATGGGGTTTACTTTACGGATGATAGAAAATCATGCAATACAGGGAAATGGAAAATGATGGAGCTTTGTCTCAAGTTTTGTTTTATGAATATTATTATGATGGTCAGGAAGAATATTCTATAGAAAGGAAGGAAACCTGATAGAATACAAGTTAAATGTCCTAACTTATAGAAAACTAACCAAATGGATGGAGAGGGGACAGAGGATCATGAAACATTTGTCAAGTAGTAGTGATACCATATGTTGGATTACCAAATGTTATTGGTTTGAAAAGATGACAGTGAACTATTTATAGATAGAACAGAATGACAGTAAGTCATTCTATCATCATAATGAAGCAATGAAGTAATAGGAACTGGATTTTTTTTTTTTTTTTTTTGGTATCAGAGCCCTACTAGTAGCCATTCGTTATAATCAGTATCTACTTCTAATAACATTGAGGGTTTCAACTTTAGCTCTTCTACAATATTTTGATTAAAATTTATAATTTGTTTTCTGCTCCTGATTTGGTTTCAAATCTGGATAAATATTTAAGACACTTTTCACACATTTAAGTGAGCATCAGTGTGTGTGTGTGTGTGTGTGTTTTAGAGAGATGGGGGCTCAGTTCAATTTGCTGACAGAAAAAAATAGAACAAAAATATGAAAACTGTCTTTAGGATATTTTACTTACTGTCTGATACAATAAATATATAAGTAAATAAGTGTGTATTTCTGCCATTTGTTGCCCATTAAAAGAAATATGAAGGGTATATGATCAACTGGAAGGGGAGAGATTATTTCATTACTAAATATTTTTATGAAATACCAGAAAATATTAATTATAATTGGCATCAGAATAATACTTGGAGTTCCCTCAAGTTTGCACTAAAGTCCCCCCAGAGACAAAGAAAAATAGTCACAATGCTCATAATGTTAAAGACATTTGCATAAATTTTGTCACGTTCTAGTAGTACTACTAACTGTAATTTTAATGAGACTAGGTAGATTTATTTAGGTTTTCAATTAATTTTATAACTGAACTTTTAATGTTGGAACTGGCTGCCTGATTTCTCTCTAGTGGAAATTATTTCCATTTCTGTGTTGCTGTATAGATACTTTGTATCTTTATATTTTACTAGTATCTTACTAGGGAACACCTGAAATTAAGGAAGCACATATCACTCATATTTTTATTTTTGTAGTATCATAAGTACTTGAAAATGATTGTTTAATTATTGAATGAAATTTTGTTATCAGGTTGGTATTGTTACAGAGAGCAATTAAATATTGTATTGCCTTAGTGATTTGGGAGCTACTTCATATAATAGAATACCATAAGAGAGGTACAGTTTGTACTATATTTTAGTTAACTTGGTGGTTCATTATTGTGACATTTATAGTCTGGTATTTGTGAATATTTTTACATAGTAATTTTATCATAAAATATTTCCCCATAGCTTTAAAGGATTTTTTTTCTAAATTCAACACACACGGAGAAGAATAAAAAATAAAAATATATATTTCTTCTTAGCTATCTAAATTATAACAAATGTAGTGTGTAGAGTATAACAAATGTGTGCATATATGCATATATGTATATATTCTATCAAACACATTATCAAGTAATCAATTATGATAAAATATTCTTCATACAAAAGAAGAAAACCCATATGTACTAGACTTAAATAATTCCCTTGTATACCATGATCTTGATTTCAAAATCTTAAATTTACAACTAACTTGAACTGCCTAACATAAACATATATATTAACTTCTTTATAATGTAGATAGTTTCTTGGAAACTGAACCTGAACAAAATGGCTTATAATCAAACCAATTTCACATATACTGACTGCTATAACAAACATTAAGTTTTAATAGCCTATTCCTTTCACAAAAATATAACCAAATGTCTAAATAAGAACCTAAGATACTTCTAATATTAAAAAATAATGAGTATCCATTCATTTTCCAGCCCTATTATTCCATTTCAAGGTCATAAATGAATAATGCCTATCACAGCAGCTTGGTGTAATTGACTGGAACCCACCCTGGACAGGAAACCCTTCCATTAATATTCTCCTCTCTCTCTCTCTCTCTCCTTCCCTCTCTCTCTTTTGCTCTGTCTCTGCCTAGGATACTTTAGACATGCCAATGATCATAGTATTACAAATGTGCAATGTGGGAGGAAACCATGAGAAATCCCAGACAGACATGGGAAGAACATGCAAACCACATAGACAATGGGCCGCTGTCCAGGGGTTGATTTTTTTTTTCCCTCATCAATGTCCTGTTGAGACTACTGTAGAGTGAAACAACACGATTCCAGGGTCTGCTGGAAAGTGAAGATAAATAAAAGAGACAGATAATTAGAAAAGTGATACCCTATTAGAAGATGATATATTTAAAAGGGGCAAGAAAAATATTCAAACTCAAAATATAGAGAGACAGCTATTACAACAAATTTCACTCTAATAATTTCATTGACTAATCATAAAGATTTCAAAAATACATGTATGGTTTTTAAAGTAATTTGTTTTCCCTTCACATTAGTGTTTTTGTTTTTTAATTTTATTCTTCAGATAGATCAGAATTACTGGGTCGATTTTAGCATTTTCAGAAAACTCCATTTTGTTTCCATAAGGAGCTAGACCATTGTACAATCCCACCATAGTGAATAAGGTTTCCAATTTACTCACCCTCACCCATTGACACACTTGTTTTTGATCTGATCTTTTTGATATGAGTCATTCTCAAGGAAATGAGGTGGTATCTAATTGTGACATAGGCTTCATTGCTATTATCTCTGACATGATATAACTAATGGTTTAAACTCAATTATCCTAGAGATCAATTAAGACTGATAACAGTCTTAATTTACTATATATCATCAATATGATATACTTACTGTCATAGTTGTTACTTTTTTATAAAAAAGTACTTTCATATAGAAAAAACAAAGACAATCATTAAAATGACAGCCATTTTCTTATGTGAAAATTCAGAACTTTTAGTCCATTTCTAATTTATTTTACCTGTTAACTTTGCCAGAGTGTAGTAACTATTAATAGATATAAAAAGAGTAGAAAGCTGTTATCTTCTATGTTAAAATTTTTGTTTCCCTCTCATTAACTGGACCAAAAATATATGTTTTCAATGGAACAATAAAAAATTGGTTGCTGTGATTACTTTGATACAGTGAAGCCTGATGTCATATTCTACAAAATTGTGCCTCCTAATACAACCACAGAATTAAACTTCTTTGAGAAATTTCCCTTCATGGTGGAAAAGATTTATTTTGCTTGAGGTCTTCATTCTCACATCTATCACATTTTCTTCTTTTTTGCCCTGTCTGGAAAACTACTCTATTTGACTGTTACAGTTTCAATGGTCTTACCTCATTACAAAACCTATTAGTTTCTATAAGAAATACTTTCAGTTTTTAAATACATAAAAATAAATAGAATACCACAAATAACTGCTTACCTGCAAATAAAAAAAAATCAAATGATACTTCAATTACATTACAACACTTGAGGGACATTCCATAGTTCTCCTTTGTGGTAGACTTTAAATCAGCCATCTGGATTTCAACAATATTTAGTCTCAAAACTTTGAATAGGGAATTAAACATTTCCATAACAGCTCTCCCAGTGCTCAAATCCTCATACTGATTTTGCTTTGCAGTATGCGTTATACTGTGTTATGTTCCATGCTGAAAATGATATGTCTTTACTAAACTGATGGTAAAATCACCGTAACATTTATCAGTATAACACCAGGCTTTTATGTCCCCTACTGGAACAGATATCACTTGTTAAACATTTCTGTCATAAGCAAGTGGATTGTATTTCTTTGCTTGTGACTTTTAGCCAGAGGACTGATCTAGGCAGCAGAAAACATGAGTTTTGAATTATGTTAGTACTTTTCTTTACTGTTGATTCAAGTCCCTTAGCGAATATATTTTAATCACATTTATCTTGCTATTTGGAAATAATACATCAACACATGCACAGTATGAATTCCAATCACACACTCTAAAAGATAAAATTAAATCCAACAAAACCTTTTTAAGCATCTATTTTGCTCCTTCAAAGTAGGATGACATAGGTACTTCACAGGGATCCAAAAGTTGGAGCAAGATGGTGTCACAAGTGATTCCATGCCTCACTCCTTAGAGGATAATCTGAAAGTTATCCAGAAGAACATAAACTCAGAGAGACTCATGACATGGGAGAAAACTGAAATATCATTTGGACATTGGAAACCAGCACAAACAGCACCAGAATGGATAATGAGAAGAATCAAATCAAACAAAAATTGGGTGGACAATTTTTTTTTTTTTGTAAATAGAATTCTAAAGTCTTTGCCCTAACAAGATAACCCATCCCCTAGTTACTCAATATTAATCTACATACTTCCATGTAAGGACTTTGGTGATATAATTAAGGTTAATAATCATATGACCTCAAGATGACATTATCTTGGGTTATCAAGATGGAGCCAATATATTCATATGAGCCCTTAAAAATGGAAAATTAAGGCAGAATGGTCAATCAGAGAGGTGCAATTGAAGTGGAATTAGCGGAGGAGAAATGAAGCAGAAAGAGATGTCAGGGAGTTTTGAAGAATGTGTGAAAAGTACAACCTGCCATTGCTGGTTTTGAGAAGGACGGGTACCATAAGTAAGGTATGTAGGTAACATAAGGGACATGAGGAAAAAACTCTGAATACCAGCCAGCAAGGAAATGAGGGTCTTAGTCCTACACTTATATGGCATGGAATTCTGACAGAAAGTATGTGAGTTTGGAAACAAACTTCTCTCCAGAACCTCCAGAACAGATTGCAACCCAACACTTTGATTTCAACCTTGTTAGATTCTAAGGCAAGAAACCAGCCAAGTTTACCAGATTTCTAACTCATAGAATTCTGAGATAATAAATATGTGCTATTTTAAGTGAATGTTTTAGTTAGTCATAATTTGTGGTGACAGCAATTGAAAACTAAAAAAAAGTAATCTGATCCTCTTTTATTCACTCCTTGATTTCAGTATCTATGATTTCCTGGTAACAAAAAAATATATGCCCTATATCTTGATACTTATATAAAGCATAGACCGTATCTTTTAAGATAGAACAATGGACTTTCATGTATTTTTTCTCATCTGGCACTATAACTGAACTACACTAGGTCATTTCTCTCTTCTAACAAGGCAGCTGCTTTTGATAAAGTATGTGGTAAAATCCTTTGAATTTTATGGCATATGCTTGTTTTTACAATTAATTGCTCCAAAAATAATTTGTTTGGGAAAAATAGGCCATAGTTGGTAGTAATAAAAACATCTTGGAAAGCAAGTCCGTAAATAAAGCATATTGCTATGCCTGGACAAATTTCTGTCCTCCTCAGGAAGGAATCGAACCCCCGCTGTGGACAGCTTCACAGCACTGAACCCAACCTGCTGCCCCACTGTGGAGGCCCTTTCTCTTTTAATTTTTTTAAAGATTTGTTTGTTTGTTTGTTTGTTTGTTTGTTTATTTATTTATACAAGCACTGGGTACAGTCAGAAGCACGGGAGGGAGAGAGAATTCACCAGAGCCAAAACAGAGAGCAGAACAGGCAGACTGACTAAGTACACTGCTGCGGGGAGCAGCGGGCGGCAGGAGAGATATGTGCGCCATGTGGGACCCTCGCTGGCAGCCGGGGCTCAAACCAGCGCTGCAGAGGCCGCAGGCAGCCTTGCAACCCAGCGCTCAACCACTGCTCCATTGGGGAGGCCCCTCTTTTTTAATTTTCAATAAATTATTTTTAGTATATCACTCACTGTTTCTTTTTATCCAGTGTGTGTAATTATAAGTGACAATAAAACTTCTCTAATTTTTTATTAATACTCTTTTTATCTGTATATCATTGAACATTTAAGTAAAACACACCTTTACCAGATTTCAAATTTATAGCTTTACATCAGAGTGCATAACCAGGGGTGACATTTCCAATATCCGAAGGAAAACTTCTCTCATTTTTACTTAAAACTAAAAACTCATAAATTCATCATTAACAAAGTAATGTTTTATAAAAGTAAGAAGTACATATAAATGGATCCCAAGAACATATGGTTTTAATTGTCTCATTAATTGATTCATTCATGCATCATTCATGCAAATAGTTCAAATTAGTATATGAGCAACATAAATGTGGCTGTTATTATTTTCACTTGAACAAAATCTTAGAGGAGCACCGAGAAAGTGAGTACCTTACTCTCACTAGATCAATTAAGAAAATGTTGTAAGAGGCCATTCTAAGAACTTAGCAAGCATTTGTCACAATATAGCTTCATTTTTCATAGATTTTGGTGAAAATTTTTACCTGTAAGCTGCCCTTGCAACTTACAGACATTAATTAGATGGCAAAGTTATCTTGGTTATCATGCTGACACATGGTCTTCTGGAAGTTTATTATTCTCTTGATACACAACCATGTAACTTTTGATTTTGTTCCTTTTTGTTTAGTAAAGTCTATTTAGTTCCATTAGTTTCATTCTTTATTTTTGTCACTGTTCATTTTTAGTGCCTATTTATATAGTTTTTCAGTTTCTTAAGAGATTTCGAAATAGAGAATGTCATTCCATATGATATCAATGTTTCTTGGAGCTTATGTATTCTCAGAGATCATTTGTTAAAAAAATATCAGCAAGGTTAAGATCCAATTAGTAGTGATGGAACTGTAAAATCTGTGTCCCATATGTGGGTAGACATATGGAAATTTGGTATCCTTTATTTCGGAACTATATCCAGTATTGTAAACCAATGTTATCTTAGTAAAAATTATTATAAATAAGTAAATAAAATGATAATATTTTGAGTGATAAATCATATTGTTAGGGGGAAAAGGATGTCCCTCTATAACAATATGGTTTAGAGAATGGTGTGTGGTCTTTCCTCTATAATTTATCTTGACTTCACTTTGAATGTTACTATGTTTTCCTTTAACCTAACTCACTTGAACTTCAAGGTCTACTACTCACTTCATTGTCTCTACACAGTAATAATCACTTGAAGCTCAGTAGACTTGGTTCAAATATTCAGAAATCCTGAGTTTGCAACTACCAAATAGCATAAACATTAGAGATAAAATTTTATTTTATATTTTACATTCCACACAGTTTTGCATATTCTCTGTAGGCAAGAACTACATCTTGTTTTCAGTTCCCTATTCACTTTGAAATATAATTCCGGACATAATACACATTTTCCAAATTTCAGTTAAGTATATAAATGGTTAATTAGGTAGTCACATTGAATTTTGCAGACTATCAACAAAAAGTATTAACAGGTAAAAATGTAAATATTAAATTTAGAAAAGAATCTGTAGCAAGGTATTTCTGTGGCTACAGCATGGATTGGAGAAGCTTATGACTAATTTGTTGTGTATATATTTGTTTACACAGCATTTCACCCCTTCTTTTCTGCATGTGGAATTACTAAGCCAATTTTAGGTGCTACTAATTTAGTTAAGATTTCACTATCTCCAGTCGAAAATATTTGATACTTTCCTGTGACATTTTACTATTTCCATTTGTTTTACATTATATTTTTTATAATGCTGGATTTATATATTGTTGGAGATTTACATAGAGGTTCAGAGGCAATAAAGCATAATGTTTATTTTATTTTATTATTATTATTTTTTAAAGATTTATTTATTTATTTATACAAGCACTGGGTACAGTCAGAAGCGCGGGAGGGTGAGAGAATTCACCAGAGCCAGAGCAGGGAGCAGAACAGGCAGAAGGACCGAAGTACACTGCTGAGGGGAGCAGTGGGCAGCAGGAGAGGTCTGTCTTGCCATGTGGGACCCTTGCCTGTGGCTGGGGATCGAACCGGCACTGCAGAAGCTGCGGGCAGCTTCGCAACCCAGCGCTCAACCATTGCTCCACCGGGGAGGCCCTATTTTTTTTTTTAAGATTTATTTATTTATTTATTTATACAAGCACTGGGCACAGTCAGAAGCACGGGAGGGTGAGAGAATTCACCAGAACCAGAGCGGGGAACAGAACAGGCAGACTGACGAAATACACTGCTGAGGGGAGCAGCAGGCACGGCAGGAGAGGTCTGTCTTGCCATGTGGGACCCTCGCCTGCGGTCGGGGATTGAACCGGCGCTGCAGAGGCTGCAGGAGCTTCTCAGCCCAGCGCTCAACCACTGCTACAACGAGGGAGGCCCAGTAAAGCATAATGTTTATACTGTACTTTTCTAAGTCTAACTTCTTTGAAACGTATCAGGAAAAATGGTTACCTAAAACACTATGGGCAATTTGCTTACTATTAGTCAGGTTCACCATATAAAATGAAGATAAATGTGGTACCTACCTCATTGGCTTATTGTCATTACTTAATCATA
Source organism: Talpa occidentalis (assembly GCF_014898055.3). Lineage (NCBI taxonomy): Eukaryota > Metazoa > Chordata > Mammalia > Eulipotyphla > Talpidae > Talpa > Talpa occidentalis. Next base: position 16,952,028 of record NW_023604861.1, read on the forward strand.
TTAAGTTAGAATATATAAAACACTACATTACCAAATATATAATAATCTCTGGAAATAGTTAAAAATTATCAGTGAAGCCTTTGAGGATATAAATAACTTTTCATTTAACTTTTTCTTGTAGTAAAAACTGTATATTCTATCAAAATTATTTTGTTGTTTTTTTATCATTGTACCCTTTAAATATTCTCTTTTACTTTAAAGTTGTATTTACTTTTCTACACTCTTTTTTTGAATTCATGTCTTTATTCTTTTTATAATAACTGAAAGTTTAAAAATAAAAATCCAGCATCATTACATTTGTTATATTATGTATTGCTTTTGAAAGTGGTCACACTAAGCCCTCTTAGTTATAATTGTGTTGCTTTATTATAACTGTCTACATCATGCTTTTGTGACTAAGCTCTTGACTATTGTATGTTGGCATTTCAATAATTTATAAGGGAGCAAAATAATATGTCATTAACTTTCAGGCAATGTTCACCAGAACTATTCTGAAAGCTTTGAACCCCTGGGTTATTCACTGAAACTCTGACAATCAGCCCACCCTGTTCCATTCATTCTTTAACTTTGAATTTGTTCTCACTGAGGATAGTACAAATAGGGAAGCCAAACACCCTGAAGGATAATGCGCCAGATTAGATTCTTGGAGGCTGGGGACCATTTCCTGGCTCTGCCTTTAATTGCCTGTATGAAAGATACAAAGGGATTTAACATCTTTTGACCCTAATGACTTCCAGGACTGAATGGGGGAGACTTGGCTAAGTTTCCATTTTTTGTTTTTTTACAGAAATAAGATAGAATGGGTGTTGATTTTTTTAAGTCAGTAAGCATTATTGAATGTCTATAGAAACAACACAAAAATGTACTTTGTGATCCAGATCCCAGTTGGATTTTGTTTTTATTATTTTTGAAAGAATTAATAGAAGCAAACATAAATGTAATGGACTAATTATTTCTCAAGTCTTTTGTATTATATTCTAAAGATCAGAAACTTTCATTTTAATCATTTATTCACTTGCTGCGTTTATTTATTTATAGTGCATAATTAATAAAAATATATTTGTTAATGTTAGGGATCGAAAAGTGAGTAAAGCATGACTCCCAAATTGTGAATGCTCTGGAAATACCACAAGTTAAGATCATTCAAGGTACACAGAAGGAGAAAAAATCCCTGAATACCTTATATCTCAACCCTCATAAATGCATTCTAAAGCAACAGTCATAGGAAATTAACCCATAAAAAATTTAGAGACAAAAAAAGTGAATAATTTGCCCCAGATCATATTAAAAAAAAGTACTGAATTGGAAATGTATGCCTGACAATTCTGATATAAAAAATTGCCAATTTCTTGAATATATTAATGTGCACAGACAAAAAATAAACTTACTTGGGTACTTTTCACAGTTCACTCTTAGGCCCATGAAGCGTACATAGTACAACTGAATAAGGTATTTTTAACTTTTCAACTTTTTTTTTATTTACATCTAACCTATTGCTTTAGTTTTCTTAGATATCATTATCAACCCTTCCAATGAGGGGGTTATATTTGAGGGACAATAAAATGGGTATTTTGGATTCTGATTCAAAGACTCAATTAGATATTTTTTGCTTGCACACTTTAAAGCCATTATCATATCTTTATAGTATTATAGACGATTATTACAAATATGAGCCATTTCATAATTGAACAAGTTAGAAGCAAATTTATTATCTTAAAAATTGCCTTTGATTTGCAGAATTTCGATTTTCAGTCCCAATTGTCCATTCTAAATTCTCAGATCCCTAAGGACAAAGAAACATGCCTCATTTGTGTTCTGAAGTATTTTTCATTGTCCATTAGAGAAATAAACTACTATACAATCACTTTCTTTCTTTTTAAACACACTTCAATATCCCCCTTATTTCATTCATTGTAGTAAATGGAAATTTACCAAACAATGTGGCAAAGACAAATCTTTTAGCAGCAAAAGAATGTCTCTAGGGCCTCCCATAAAGTGAGAACAAAGTGCTTCATAGCTCTATTTGAATCTGGTTAATAAGACACAAATGTAATAGGCTTCACTGCATTTAACTTCAGAAAAAGCGCCAATATCTTCAAATGTGAACCTCGGATTATTGCCTGTGCAATTTGTTTAGGCAGCCAATGCACCACAACTCCTTCCCAGCCTACAAATTGCTTTTGTTAGTGGGAAACAGCATATGATAAAGCCAGATTTCCTGGTGCTTTATTGACTCATGATCAAGTAGATGCTCAGAATACTTTTGTCTTCTTTCAATGACTCTCAAATATTGTAAATGGTTTCAAAATAATAACCTCTTTAACGACTATGTTTTTTTTTTTTATGATCATTTTGATTCTTTGAAGTTTTTCTTTCCCTGGTTTGCTATATATTTGAAATTGTATTATAGCACTACTGAAAAGTAATTATTTCCCTAAATGTGAAAAACTGGGCTTTAGTGGTGATGAGTCGATGTTCCTAACTTTAATAATAATACTACATTCTGATAGGTGCAAAATATTGCAAATGATTATTCATAAATACTAATTTTAAAAATGCCATTATAATGTGTTTGGTAAATTGCAATTTGCATTACTTTTAAATTTTATATAGTCTGGTGAGCAAATCTAATGTGCAATACATTATTTAATGATACCAATATAATTAATTACCCTAGCATTCTTGTATTATATAAAATCTGCCCACTAAATATGATTTAACAAATAAGCCCACATTTTATTATTTTATTTTTATTTTTTAAATATTTATTTATTTATGCATAAACGAGCTGGTGTGTAGGCCAGAGGTGCAGGGGGGTGAGAGGATTCACCAGAGACAGAGTGGGAAGCAGAGCAGGCAGATTGACTGACATACACTGCTGAGGGGAGCAGCCAATGAGACAGGAGAGGTTTGCTGAGCCATGTGGGTCAACTCCCTGGCCTGGGAGAGATCTCATGTTGTAGTAGCTGCTGATTGCTTCATGGTGCTGACAGTTAACCCCTTGTGCCACCAGGTGGGCCCAAGCCTGCATTTTAATCGTTCCTATTTATTAAGTTAAAAATAAAGTATTTGTGCATCAAGGCTATGATAGAAGAACATTCCAAATATCTTCATAGAACATTCAAGTTATAGAAATGTTTAAAGCTATTTATTTAAACAATAATATTAATTCAGAATTTTTATAAACATATGAACCATATTTATAGTCATTTTTAGCTTATCTGATAAGATATTACAATTAATTTAGCTGACACTGAGTAAATTTTGTATTAAACTGATGTTTGCACTATATATATATATATTTTTTTTTTTTTTTTGCAAAGAAGAACTGAGATATAGTCAAGAGATGTGGGGGATGAGAGGATTTGCCAGAGACAGAGTGGGGAGCAAAACAGGTGGATTTACTGAAATAAACTGTAAAGGAGAGTAAAGGAGGGCAGCTGTGAGACAGGAGAGATCTGAGAGGCCATGTGGGTTAGCTCCATGTACAGGAATTGAACTCAGGCAGTAGCTATTATAGTGCTGAGACAGGGAGGCCAATGATTACACTTTAGAAACAAATGTAAAGCTTACAGTCTTTTAAGAGATTGTTACTTTACCACAACCACTGCTGCACGAGTCCGGTCCATCCATCTATCTGTATAAGTGTAAAAAATGTTCCTCCATATTACCTCCCTGAGCAGGGAAGGGTGCCTAGTGTAAGATGCAGGGCTTCTTTGATGTGTTTCTAAATAATCCATCAAACACCGCTTGCCACAATGGGAGGAGAGTACTAAGTAATATACTTGCTGGCTGGAAGCTGGGGGAAGGGTCTATGGGCTAAGGAGTGCATTCAACCTCTAGAAGCTGGAAAAAGTAAGAGGACAGACTGTCTCCCAGAGTCTCTCAAAGAAACAGCTTTAAAGTTTAACCCAATGGAAGCCATTTAAGTTTTTTTGTTTTATAATTTATACAGTAATGATGAAAGAAAATATAAAAAAAATTTGAGTCATGGGGTTTGCACTAATATTTCACAGCAAGAATAGGTATCTAATGAATATAGTTAACCAGAATAAATCATTATAAATGGAATAAATAAATTTAGAAATATATTTTCTATCTAGAACAAAAGCAAATAAAAACATTGTCTTGTGCAATTATTATGTTACATAAAAAATACGTAAGCATACTCACTGGTAAATAACTATATATTGAGAAATGTTAAATCATGTTGGCTTGTTATGTGACCTTAAACAAATAATTTAGCAAATGTATGTGAGACTCCCATAAACAAAATACTTATGGAAAGTGCATGAACAGTGCCTGGCATAAAAAAGTCAGCCACTGCTACTCATCTATTTGTTTATTAGTATTATTGCTGATTATTATGTATTTTATTATAAATCTTGGAAATAGAAGCTATAGTCCTAAAATATATTTTATATGATTTGTGAAACATTTCCAGATCACTATGGAGTCTTTAAACTGAAATATTTGAGGGCCTCCCTGGTGGCGCAGTGGGGTGAGCAAGGTGCTTTGAGGCTGTCCGCAGCCTCTGCAGTGTGGGTTTGATTCCCTTCTGGCCAGGGGGAAACCCTCATGGCGTGGCAGACTCTCCTGCCTTGCCCACTGCTCCCCCCAGCAATGCCTTTGGTCCATCTGCCTGTTCTGCTCCCTGCTCTGTCTCTGGTGAATTCTCTCACCCTCCCACACCTCTGGCCTGTACCCTAGTTCTTGCATAAATAAATAAATCTTTAAAAAAAAACAAATATTTGAAAGTGTATGAGTACAATAGACTATAATATCTATTGTATGGAATCATAGTAATAATTTTACTAATTGAGAACTACATAATTATATGTTATAAGTAGAAAAATTAAGTTCCTCAAGATTAAAGAAGCAACAGAGAAAAGTAAGTGGAAAAACATTAAAGATAGTATTCTAAGTGTACATATTATAAAATGTCAAGTTTGAATTAAAATCAAAATCTAAACCCCTATTTAATGGTCTCTGATATCCTACAAACCCCTTCATCTCTTAACTTAATAGAATAAAATATAGGTATGATACTAGACTTTAAGCTGAAAAATTAGAAAACTTAAGTAGAGTAATAAATTTATTTTTAATATTATGTAACTATCAGAATAGTCAAAACTTGTTTGCAGGAAGTTGCTTAGCCTTTCCTCAACTATGGCTTAAAAAGTAATTTTACATGAAAGTATTGTATTTCTGCTGACACTAAGGACCTGCCTTTGTGAGATCTATTACTTTATTATGTGCTATGGAATTATAGTTAAGGGTAATTTACAAACCATATGTGTGATTGGTGTTTAAAATTATCTTCAAAGACAGAGTTCTATGTTGGCAACAATTCTCTGCCTAATCAAAGACAAAAATCAACGATCAGGAAAGCAATAAGCTATTCTGACAAAAAAGTTATTCATTAGTGTTTTTTTTTTTTTTTTTTTTTTTTTTTTATCTTTAGGACAACCATGGTCAATTCAGTTAAAATCTTGTTGGGCAACATGTTCATATAATTTTATCATATTCGTTACTATCATTATCATCATCATTATGATTGTACTATGTCTCAACTATTTGTTCCTCTTTGTCCTTTTTCTACCACACATATAAAAAATCAAACATATTTCAGGGCCTCCCTAGCAGCACAAGGGGTTAAGACACAACCTATGAAGCTAGCTGTAACCCACTGCAACACGAGTTGGATCCTCCCGGCCAGGGTGCTACCTGCATGGCGCAGCAGACCTCTCCTGACTCGCCTGCTGCTCCCTTCAGCAGTGTGTTTCAGTCAATCCGTCTGTTCTGTTCCCCACTCTGTCTCTGGTGAATCCTCTCACCTCTCACAACTCTGGCCTGTACCCCAATTCTTGTATGTATAAATAAATAAATCTTTAAAAATAATCAAACATATTTCAAAGAGTAAAGTAATTTTATATGAAATGTTAAAGTGATTTCAGGAAATAAGTTAAACTCAATAAAACACATATATAAATTATCAAATATTACAGGATAATAGATCATGATATTTACATTGAAATCACAGTACATTTTTCTTTAGTTATTTGATTGAAGGCAAATTATGTGTCCTTTTTTAATCTTTATTCCATAATTTTCCAGTAGAAGAGAGTTTATATGTCTCTGTCTACCTGTGTCTCTGTGCATATATGAATGATGTATATGAGTTTAAATATATACTTTATGTTGCATACATAACATATATTACATATATATACATACATGTTTATATAAAATGCACACATACTCATAAACGTGCATGCATATAAATATATACTTATACACACATAGGCACCTGTGCATTTACATGATTATGCTTGACATACAATTATGTATTTCATGTGTAAAATATATGTATATTATAGATGCACATACATTAGCTCAATAAACAAGTGAACATATCCCAACTTTTTACAGCATAGTCTGTGTTTTTATAGTAATTCCATTTTCCTTCTTTGTTAGCAATTTTTCTGATATCTATCTGAAAAAAAAAAAAAAAAAAAACACTTCCATTACGCTCCAGCTGAAGTAAACATTAGGGACAATGATATCAAAAGTGATAGCTACAAAACTCATACCAGGGTAAATCAAATAGCCATCATAGCCTCTTTCATTCCACAATATATTTTGGAGATGGCCTTCTAGTTTAGAATTGCAAGGCCATGGCAAAAAACAAAGATTCTGAAGAAGAATGAAGGCAGGTTTATTACTGTCAAGAAGGAAGTTACAAGGAGGAAAAGAGTCATTGACAAAATGAGTTGTATAGTATTGGAGTAAAGAAAGAGTTATTGGTCTGAAAAGACAGTTATCAATATATACACAAAGATATAAAAACAGAAGAATGTGTGTGTATATGTGTGTGTTTGTGTTGCTATGTTTGTGTATCTATGTATCCATTCACATATTTCCTGGGTCTATCCAATTAGAAAAACTAGAAGCAGTGAGATCTCAGTAATGGGAAAACCTAGTGCTCAGATATTGCATTTCTAAAATTCTAAAATATCTAAATATATTACCTGATTGTAAGAAATACAGATTATTGGGGGAAATTACTAATCTAAACATGGGAAAAACAAAGAATAAGTCTAGAATATTTTATTTCAGAAATGAATTAATTCTCAAAGAATAAAAGAGACATGCAGAAAGGACAGATACAAAATTAAGAGACTGTCCTTGGACAAAGTAAACACAGTCATATACAAACAAAAAGTATTAACATATTGTTACCCACTGATTACATATTCATAATTTCATATCAATATTATTAAATACATATTTAAATACAGTGAAAATAAAATTTCATATTAAAAATACCAATTGATAAATGCAGGCAAAATTATGGAATTAGAAATTCACCATTAGTAACTCTCCCAGGAAGAACAGTTATTGACAAGTGCCGATAGCTGCTAAAGTTAAGAATCACTATAACTTAGCGATCAAAGTTAACATGACCCATAAAAGTGAACATTAATTTATCATGTAACTGATGTAACTGACCAGAAGGAATGAGATCACAAATTACATCTGTGATATTCCTGTTAAAAGAACTAAGCGGAATGTAATCATGATGGACTATCAGTCAAACTTAAACTGAGGCAGCATTCTATAAAATAGCTTAGAAATAATAAAATTAATAATAATGATCATGAAAGGAATGAAAAGAGTATGAAAGTGTCCCAGAGTAAATGTGACTACTGAGTTGATAAGTAAATTTAATGGGTGATGTTATGTTGCATTATTTGCTAAGGAGGATGTGATGAGTGGGTAAAACTTAAAAGGGGTCCATGGAGTCTCACTAGTAGCACAATAATGTTAATAAATTCCTCATTATGATGTTTGCACTGTTGAAGGAGTTATCCTTGGTCTTTATGTAGAAACTGACTTATCGAGGCTCATGGATCATCATGTCTGCAGACTATTCTCAGAAAGGAAGGTGAGAAGATAGATAGATAGATAGATAGATAGATAGATAGATAGATAGATAGATAGATAGATAGATAGACAGATAGATAGAAATGTAGATACAGATATGGATATAGACATTCATACACATATATTGACAAAGCCTATTTAGGCTAACAGCTGGGGGATCCTGGTTAAGCATATAATGGAATTATTATTTGTGCATGTCTACAGACGAGTAGTTCTTTTAGTCTGGACACAAAATCTATTTGTTTTTTAAATTCTCAGACACAAATAATTAACTCTACCTTCTCTTCCCCACATTAAATCCTGGGGAATATGGATATTTTTTTCTGACCATCAAAGTCACACATTTTGTTGGCATAGTCATTTTTTCTCATCACTTTTCTGTGTCTTCTCAGCTATCACAAATCTCATTTTGAAAACTGATGAAAATACTTATGAACAGCAATGTATATACTTGTTATCAAAGCATGATTTAGTCTTATTTTGTTCACTCTTTTTTATGTTTGCTACTTTTTTCATAAACAAGTTTTTTTGAGTCTCATGCAAAAAGTGAAAGGAGAATGTTTTGATTATGAATATCACAAGGTTACTCCAGAGTTTACTTGTATTATTTATTTATGATAGGTCATATTGATCTGTATATTTTTCTTGCTGAATTAAGGGCATTTCAAATTTTAACAACATGATTAGAAAAAGTTGTCAATAAATAAATTTAGTCCCATTTAGCAAGTAAATCATTCATTGAAATACATAAATCAGAGGACAACAGTTAACATTTTACCTCTATCAGTCATTGGGAGTAGGAAGCTTATTTATTCACCTCATCAATCTGAACATCGTTTCTAAAATATACAATATATAAAATAGTAAGTTACCTTTCATAGTCACCTGTGCTAAAATTGAGATAAAGCATGTACAAATTCTTTATGGAGGGCAACATATTTTTATGTGATGGAAATATCAAACATGATCTTTCAGTAATCTAAATTTTTTATAGTCTAGGTGCTTCAATTTAGTTCTATCAAAAAATGCATTAATGGGCCTCCCCGGTGGCGTAGCGGTTGAGCGCTGGGTTGCGAAGGTGCCCGCAGCCTCTGCAGTGCCGGTTCGATCCCCGGCTGCTCCCTGGCCACCGGAGGAGGGTCCCACATGGCGTGCAGACCTCTCCTGCCGCCCGCTGCTCCCCTCAGCAGTGTACTCGGTCCTTCTGCCTGCTCTGCTCCCCGCTCTGGCTCTGGTGAATTCTCTCACCCTCCCGTGCTTCTGACTGTACCCAGTGCTTGTATAAATACAAACAAAAAAAAAAAAAAAAAAAAAAAACTTCAGTCCTTTTAAAAAAAAATGCATTAAGAATTACACAAGTCATTAACATATATTCTCTTGTAATTTTAATAATCCCAATCTTATTTAAATACTTACATGATTTTTATAGCTTTATGATTTTCAGACACTGTGTTTTCAGCAAAAACACAATAACCTGTGCACACTGTATGTAAAAAATGTTACTAGATATTTACTAGAATTAATTATTTCAATATTGTAGAGCAGATAGTTTGGACAATGGCAGAAACTAGGATTGTGGAAGTGCTAAAGAAAATGAACATTATAGAATCATTAAAATATCAGAAGGAACTATTTGAAAATTGAACATGACAATTAGAAAAGATTTAGGTGACAGTCATGACTGAAGTTTATTCTTGACTTTGTACATATTAGGAACAAATATCATGAAACTTTAGATTTGAATAAGGTTCATAAGAACACCTGCGGTAATAAAATATACTGTGCTTTTGTGTTGACTTAGTAAGACACACTGATATAAAAACCAATATAGAAAGTATAGGTGATATTTAAAGACTTGGGTCTGGATTTTAGATGAGTAATGATTGCATAGAAGTGACATCTGAAGTCATCGACTTAATTAAACACACAGAGAAAAAGTACAAAAAATAATCTATGTATCTATCATTTAAAAGTAGAAATACACAATACAACTGATTATAGAGGTAAGCTATATTATGTATACAAATGTATATATGTATATGGAAATTGCACATATAGCATTTTTGTCAAGGGACATAATGTTTCTGAATTCTAACTTTTCCCACTGTAAAAGTATTTAACTGAATTTTGTCACATTAAATTCCTTTATTTTTCTACTTTGTAATGAAAAATGTGAAGTGATGTGAAATGGAGAGGAAGACAATCCCAAGAGAGGGGAAAAAATGTTACATTCATATTTCAGTTACATTTATATTTCTTCCAAAGAAATCTAGTTACCTAAAAGACAATTTTGAAACATTTATTTTGACACTTGTTCATGATCTATCACAGGGTCCGATGTCTCTACAGACTCATATCCTGATGTTGGCTTTGATTTTCTCTGTCTCATCAGAGGTCAACAAAGGAACCTGTTGTTTTCCAGATGGAGTGCACAATCTATTCCCAAAACATGCTTCTCAAATGGTAAGAAGTGGATCACTCACTTTATCTTTAATTGTAATAGTGTATGTATATTCATATGTCTATTGAAAATGAAATATTTTAGCAGTGCCAAATACTTTGTGAAAGTGCCATTCAGACATATGGTACAATATGTTTATACCTATCGCAGACCATCTGCTGTCTAGGCTCAATTACACATTTATTTTACTTTTAATTCACAAAGAAAATGGAAAATAGAACTGGCCCATGTACCATAATTTGGCTGAGCTTTAACCAGGTGCAAATTCAATAAGAAAACATATTTGAAACTATAAAAAACCTCACTTACTCTGTCCCCTTGTGGGTATATATTCTATCCAAACCAATGCAAATGTTTCAGCTCTTAATGCTTGAATCTGTTGCACTGTTTGGGGTCAGGTGGGATGAAAGTGATTTAGGAACAAGAGAACTAAATATCCTTTGTTAAAAGATAAAGTAATGTTCACAATAATGTTTGCAATATAATTTTATTAATGCCACATATATTGTATATTTATAGGAAATGTAATAATTAAAAATACTTGATTCCTTATAAGTTTTCTTTTTTAACAATGCATATACTGTACATCAGGTGAAATATAACATTTTTATAGGCAGAATCATAGTTTACTTAAAAATGTATCTGTCAGAATGCAAACCACAGATACAGAACCAAAAAAGAAAGAATAAATGAAGATGAAGTAGTATCCTACTTCATTAGGCAATTCACATATGAAAATGAAGTAGTTTCCACATATAGCAATTAAGTCTTATAAATACTTGTAATGTCTTGGCATCCTATGTCTCATACAGAAATATTTTTCAAAGACAATTCTTTCTAAAACTGTTCAGATATTATAATAATTATGAACTCTAGGTAATTTTTATTAGTATTTTAGTTGAATTTTAATATAATTTGAGCTTTTTAATTGAGCCATTGAAGTTCCTAGACTATTTTTTTTTTTTTAATAGAGGCATGTTTATTTATTAATTATATTTGTTTGCTTGTTTTTTGTTTATACATGCACTGGGTACAGTCAGAAGCGCGGGAGGGTGAGAGAATTCACCAGAGCCAGAGTGGGTAGCAGAGCAGGCAGAAGGACTGAAGTACACTGCTGAGGGGAGCAGCGGGTGGCAGGAGAGGTCTGCGCACCATGTGGGATCCTCCTCCGGTGGCCGGGGAGCAGCCGGGGATCGAACCGGCGCCGCAGAGGCCGCGGGCAGCTTCGCAACCCAGCGCTCAACCGCTGCGCCACCGGGGAGGCCCAGTTCCTAGACTATTTTTGCCTGAAAAATATTTGACTCTTTTTAGCCTAAGATATTCTGGTTTCATTGAATAGGAATTGTTGATACTTTTTCCCAGAGGCTAAATGCATCATTAATAAGAAAGATAAAGACATCTTTTGAGATTCCCCATTCAATAGAAGTAATTATATTTTCCGTGAAAGGCATTATGATAAGGGTCACTTTATAAACATATACAATAATTTATGATTATTTTCTCAGAACATGTTATTTATAAGGATGTATACATACCATGTTTCATAAAGTAATGTTCTTTTTTTTTAAACTTAAAAAAATATATTTTATTCGTACAAGAGCTGGGGTATAGGCCAGAGGTGCAGGGGCCAAGGTGAACAGATTCACCAGAGACAGAGTGGAGGCTGAGGGGAGCAGCGAGCAAGAGGTCTGCTGCGCCATGTGGGTCAGCTTCCTGACTGGGGATCGAAATCAAGCTGCAGTGGTTGCTGATAGCTTCATAGTGCTGAGACTAACCCCTTCTGCCTCCAGAGAGGCCCTCAAAAAGTATTGTTCTGTTAAGAACATAAAGGTATATTATGGGGACATAAAGGAGTCAGTTATTTTTCAGTTCAGTGGTAAGGAAGTACTGTTGTAATAGATAAGAGTAGGAATCCAAAGAGCAGTGGTAAGGAAGTAATATATAAGAGTAGGAATATAAAGAGCTTTCCTAAGAAAGTCCTTTCTCAAAGTGGGTTTTGAGAAAGTGTTTGGAATCTGGCCTGTTGAAACAGAAACTACCATACTTGGCATAAGGGACCATGAAACTAAATGTATTGAGAAATTGTTTATATGAAACATATAAAAAAATGTGCTTGCATTCTAAATCTTAGTCTCTCTGAAATTAAAAAGAAAAGAAATGAAAAGAAAAACAAGTGACATTGATGTTAAAGCAATGCCAAATCAAGGCCCCATTAATATACTTAACAGGATGGTGAATAGTTTTAATCTCATGGCTAACTTCTGCCATGTATAATGGCCTCTACAAGCACTATCCTGATAGTCATTATATTCAACAACAAATAGATTTTAGTGAGAACAATGATTGATTAGTGTTGACTTCCAAGGACATTTAATGCACATTTTTCAATCCTACCTTTAATTCACCGTTCCATCCTTTTTCCTCATGATAACAGATGTCTATTTGGAGTTAATAAGCTGACTTTTTCCATCATGATTTATTTGCATTCATGCCTAATCAAAATGGACTCAAAGGAATCACAGAATAAATCAATTAATTACACATCCGGACTTTTTTTTTCCTTCCTAACTACCCCTTAGGCGTTGGCCTTTCCAAGGGCCTGTCACCATCTGTTATGATTGCAAGTACATGGGAGAAAGGGAAAAAAAAAATGGGAGAAAGGATGTGAAGTGGAAGAAGGGAGTACTTGGCGGTTGACCAGTCAGTCTGAGTTAGTTGTTGTCTAGGGTTCTTATAACTGCATTGATATAATACTGACCTTTCAGGAGACTTAGTACACAAGTAGATTCTTCTACCATTCTATAAAGTGGCCATGGGGAAAAAGAGATTTTAGCTTAATTCTGGGTATGAGAACATAAACATGAGGCTTGGGTATTTTTAGTGGCAATGTGACTGAATTGCAGTGAAATGTAAATATTGGTTTAGCATTTATTTTTGAATCTGTCTCTGAATTATTCATATAAAAGTTGGCTCTATTTTCTGCCTTTTATTTTCCCTCGCTATTGTACTTACACTATAATGTTTGTTTGCTCACATTACTTTGTGAAAAGTGGCACACCCAAAAGGTATAGGGTATTAGTCAGGATTATATTTATTTACCTGAACAACCCTCACTGTATTCTAGCACCTTATCTCTATGATCATGACTTTGATCACATCCTAAAGATATATATGAATCTGACAGAATTTTTCTAACATCCAAGATTAAAAAAAAAAAATGGAGTAACTAAGCCCTTACTGTGGAATTAAAATTCCAAATAATCAATTATGTAAAGTCAAAACAGTTATATAGCTGTATATGGATAGATGTTAGTAGACATAACTAGACAAGTAGGAAGATAGAAATGATCAATAGATGATAGATGACAGATAGCCTTGGTAAACTCATTTAATTAACAGAGTTAAGTCTTTCTGTAGCATGTTACATGATTATATCTATCTTTCATGTGCATTTTTTAATTTATTGGATATATCTCTTAGAGCTATGCTACAACTATTTGTTTTTTTCTCATGTTTACTATTTCTTTTATCTCATAATGCAGGGTTGCTTTGCTGTTTATTTGCTTAATTCTTTTGACAATCGTTTCTTCCTCTTGTTATTTATGTATCCCAATGTATTTCATAGCAGTGATTATTCTCTTTTAAAGGGTCTGTTTTACTTTTTAAAGTGAAATTGTCTTTCTTCAGTTCTACAAAGTGGTATCACTTTGATAGTTACCATATTTTAGGATGTTTTTCAATTAGCTCCATCTCAACATAAGCCATCTGTTATACCTCTTTATAGACACACCCCACCTTCAGCTTATAAATATTATAATACACAAAACCTATAGGGTTTATGATTACCAGCAGGAGTATCAGTCATATTTTTAGGATTTTTAAGGAATAAAAAAAAAGTGGCAATTAGTTAAGAAATTTTTTCTGTCCCTAGATAGATTCATTATTAAACAAAATACTACATTTTTGGACAAAAATGATTATAAATATATTCATATATGTTTTTTTTCATTCTCACTTCTTAAATAATAAAATAGCAATTTTAACGATACTAATGACCAAATTTCTAACTACAGTGTGCCTGGATCTGTTTTATATTATTTATGTCCACCATATTGATGTTTTAACTACATAATAATTCATAAAATCAATGTTATTAATATCTTTGTATAGATGAAAAGTAGGTAGCCAAAGTTATGAAATTAAAATGAAGCCTATAGCTAGTATAATGGAGCAGGGATTCAATTTATTGCAATGTGACAATCATTTCATGCTCTAGCTATATATTTTTTCTATTTCTTACTGTTTGTTATTGCTGTATCTGAATATGCTATTTCACTTGTAATAGGTAAAGTTGTAAATATTATATTTTTATAGACCACTGAATAGAATATTTTATTTATGGTGTTCTGTGATATAAAAGGAGATGTGTGTTTATCCTTTTATCCTGTGATGATTGTGTAACTCTGAGGAAGCAAGATAAAGTATGTTTTCACAGTTCATATGCTAATGTGTTTTTTACACATAGAAATTTTTATTTGTGTATACATGATATTGGTCACATCTCTTTTTCATATGTATACCATAGTGCTTTTGCAATGATTAAAATCAGGTATCTACCTTACCTAATGCCTGGTGTTCAGTGACTATAAGATATGACCAGTAACTATGATCCTTAAACAAAACAAAATAATTTCCAACAAATTATTCCTCTACTGGCAAACTATTCAGATTAAACCTTCCTGGCAAACAACTAAAGATATTGAATGAAATATAGTTAGGGCTTCCCCGGGTGGCGCAGATGGTTGAGCACAGTACTGTGAAGCTGTACGCATTGTAGAGGCTATCTCCCAGCTGGCCGGTGCTGCAGACCTCTCCTGTCTTGCCCGCTGCAGCATATTTCAGCCAGTCTGCCTGTCTGTTCCCCGTCTGTCTCTGGTGAATTCTCTCACCCTCCCGCACATCTGGCTTGTACCCTGGTTCTTGTATGCATGGATAAATATATCTTTTAAAAACAAAGAAAATGAAATGTAGTTACAAGTCTTACTGCAAACATCAAAATATTATAAAATAATAAGAAATTACCAGACAAAATCCTATGAGAAGCAAGACTTTATTGTTAAGCACATAGAATCAAAGCAAATGTGCTTACTCTGGAGAAATTGAGCTCTCGTTTTAAGACTCTAATAGAGCAAGACAGAAGTAAAATCTAAAAACCTTCAAGGTGACTGACCCAAATACATATTGACTAAATTAAATATTTTCTTTCTTAGGATAAGCTTGAATCAAAATATATCTACACAGCACCAACCACAACAACTTAAAGACAGATATGAGCATATGATTTAACAATCTAAGGACATTGTTTGGAAAAACCAAAGGGATTCAGCTGTTTATCTTGGTTAAATCATTATACCACAGAAACTGGCAGAATCAATAAAAAAAATACTCTAGAAAAGGCACATTTATCTCAGTAACTCAGAAGCCCCCAAAATATTTTTTAAGGATAGTGACTAATATATAGTCAAAAATAACCAATATCATAAGTAACAGAAAAATGAACATGCAGAAAGAAATAAACAGCAGAAATACACCCACATAGTCATCAGACATATGGGAATTATTAAACACAAGTTATAAAAAATAATTTTTATGAAGCTAAAAATGATAATCTTGAACATAGTTACAGAGAACAAGAAAGTGCTATGTGGTTTAGATGATTCAGAAAGTATTTATTACTATTTAGTTCTTAAAAATCAGAGTACAAATTTATACTCAGTGAATGTCTTTAGCAGACTGAAAAAAATAGATAACTGATAGTTTTGTCAAAAATAATTCTCTAGGGGCCTCCACGGTGGCACAGCGGGTTGAGCACAGCATTGTAAAGCTGTCCGCAGCCTCTGCAGTGCCAGTTCAATTCCAAGCCAGCCAGGGAGATTGCTACATAGCTTGTCAGACCTCTCCTATCTAGCCCGCTCTCCCCTCAGCAGTGTATTTCAGTCCTTCTGCCTGTTCTGCTCCCTGCTCTGTCTCTAGTGAATCCTGTCACCATCCTGCACCTCTGGCCTGTACCCCAGTTCTTGTGCAAAAATAAATAAATCTTAAAAAAAATTATCTAGATAGACCACTTAGGCTCAAAACAATGAAGGCTGTGAGATGGCAATCATGAAAACAAGACAGAGTAAGGAATTCTAATAGATTTTAATGAGAGTAGACAGGGGGCAGAGGACATATTAGATGAGAAGATAACTGATCATTTTCCAGAAATTTGTTTTAAGTGCATAACAATCACAACCAGCTCACTCCCATAAACAATTAGCCTTTACTTTAGAAAGCCAAATAACTTTCTAAGCCTAATTTAATGTATTGATCTTTCCATTTGGACTAAACTAAATTTTACTATGTAGCAGAATGTTTGTGTGTGTATCTGTGTATGTATGTATGTATGTGTGATTATAATAATTCCACTTTGGCCTACAAGGAAGAAGTCTAGGCCAACTCTATAACCCATAAATGCCATGGTCAGTAATGTGAAGTTGAACTGAAAGCCTTTAATGACCCAACTGTTGTAACTGATCACTTAAAGGGCAGATTTCATATCATCTTTTCTAGTTGACTGATACTATTGTGGGAAAACTGTCCATGAGGTGCATAAGAATTATGATACAGTTACATTTCCAGCAATCTTCCCCAAATAATCAATGGGTATCATATTCTTAATGTTTAACCCAAGTCATCTCAGGGACACATGATCTACTGGTGGAATGTTTTTAAATATATAAGGTCACAACAACATCTCTTAAGATGGAGAATATTGTTTGAATATTGTTTGTATAATTGTTCTGATTTTTTTTTTGAGGAACTGCTTGAGGGCATTGAGTCTAAACTTTTATTTACTTAAGATACCTGTTGAGAAGTATATGTTCACTCCATGTAATGACCAAGAATGATGCTTGGAAAATGTGCAAAACTATTTCTTATAGAAGGTACAGGAGCTTGGACCATTCCAAGTTGTCTCTAATACACAAGTAAGAAATAGGATTAAAGATAATCAGATTATAGTCAGATTTCTGGCAAAGGATAGTCAATCAACAAGTAAACTATCTGCAGCTGGATGTGGAGGAGCAATTCTGGCCCCATGTGCTTTACACTCATAATGAGAATGTATGTATCCAATCACAAAAAGAGAGGGTGCAGTGAAACATTTTAGATATATTCTGAACCCTTCAAGATGGTGGTTAAAGGAAAACCTATTGGACACCTCTCTCCATATACACCCAGAGTTCTGAGAGAGAGAGAGAAAGAGAGAGAGAACTCCCAAACTAGAATAATTTTACCACCTTTGAAAAAAAAAAAAAAGGTAAAATCCTGTTTCAGAATGTAGAGGAAAGAAAAATCTTCTAAAAACATGAAAATTGGAAAACTAATGGAAAGTGAAATTGAAATAGCTATTATGAAGAAAATTGATGAGATTTCATCAAATGCTCTCCAATAGAGAATACAACACTGATGAAATAAGAAAAAAAGAAAGAGCAGGTGGTGTTCTTCAAGGAGGATGAAACTATAAAAAATACTCCAAAGAGAAATTGTGCAAATGAAAAACTTAATGAATAAAAATTTCAGAGTAAAGCATAGCAATCAGTCTTAATCTTGAAAGAATCCGTATAACTGAAGACAAAATTCTGGTAATTGACTAAAATGAAAACAGAGAGAAAAATAAGATATATAAAGAAACCTTACTAGAATTAGCACTCTATTAAAAGTGGAAACAGATATTGACTTAACCAGAAGTAAAAAGATAAAAAGCAGAACAAAGGGTATTAAAAATTAACAATAGGGCCTCCCTGGTGGCACAAGGGTTAAGACACAACCTATGAAGCAATCCGCAGCCACTACAGCACAAATTCAATTCTTGGCCAGCCTGGGAGCAACCCACATGGCACAGCAGACTTCTTCTGGCTCGCTTGCTGCTCCCCTCAGCTGTGTGCTTTGGTCAATTTGCCTGTTCTGTTCCCCACTCTGTGTCTGGTGAATCCTCTCACCCCCCATACCTCTGGACTGTACCCCAGCTCTTGTATGCATAAATAAATAAATCTTTAAAAAAAAGAAAATAAATGATACCTGAGAATATCCCAAACGCAAAGAAATAACTAACCATAAAGGTAAAACCACCAGCCAATAATACTGTGTGCTACAAATCTGTCATTCAAAGTTGATAAAGTAATGAAGACTTTCCTGATGAGCAAAAACTAATAGTTTACCACTTCCAAATACATCCTATAAGAAATGTTGGAAGATTTTCTATATGTAAAGAAAAAAAAATACAAAATATTTGAGCAAGATGATAAATAGTAATATAGAATAGTAATATAGAATCAGAAATATTAACAACAATAAAACGAGACAGCAACAGATATTAATGGTGAAAAAATAGGACATTACTTATTTAGTCAAATGACCATGAGTTAATACTAGCACAAATATGATGATTTTGACACTGACAGGTGAACATAACCCACATGATAATCACAAAATAGAAACGTGTAATTAAGGCACTTCATTTATAAAAATGAAAAAAATAAAAACCTGAGAGAATAAAATAGAAACAAGTGAAAATATAAAAAAACAAGGGTCTCCCTGGTGGCACAAAGGGTTAAGTCACAGTGCTATGAAGCTAATCTTCAGCCACTGCAGCATGAGTTTGATTCCCTGCCAGGGAGCTGACCCACATGGCACAGCTGACCTCTCCTGTCTTGCCCGCTGCTCCCGTCAGCAGTGTATTTCAGTCAGTCTGCCTGTTCTTTCAATCACTCTGTCTTCTGGTAAATCCTCTCAACCCCCTCCCCCACACCTCTGGCCTATACCCCAGTTCTTATATGCATAAATATATACATAAATCTTTAAAAAATAAACAATACATAAAACAACTAGAAAATAAAAACCAAGAGGTAGTATGGAAATAATTATATCATTTGTCATCCTAAATATGATAGGCCTTAACTCACAAACTAGAAGGCAGAGTGGTCAAGTGGTCATGTGGATAAAGAAGGAAAATAACCCAAAAGTCAACATAATGGTGACTTCTGAAAAATATCAGATTGTGATTATAGGAAATCATAAGATGAGAAGAGAGGATTATGAGTTGGTGACATTTTACTGTTTCCTGAGTAGGCTGATATTTACCCAGGTGTTCATATTGTGATTTTTTTCATTAAACAAAATATTTTTCTTTTGTTTTGTATATGAAACATCATTAAAAAATGTAATCTGGTTTAATATTTTTAATTCATCCTATTTCCTTTAATTACTGAACCGCTTCAGTAAATATTTCATTAATTTCAGTGTGTGTATCATATCTCTTAAATATAATTTAAAAAGAATCATAGCATGATATTTGTATAGTAACTACAGAACACGGAGGCCCAAAATTTTCACTGAAAATCTTGTGCGTAAGAAAATACCCGAAGGCAGGAAGAAGTGGCATGATGTGAAGTTTAGTGACTTTGAAACATATGCCAATAATATTTTAGGAACAGAAAAATATAGTGAGTATACATATCAGGCTATTAAAAAGTGTGCATATTAAGATGGAACATATCTAAAATCAGCAAATGAAACAGTTAAGCCCAAATGAAAATTAGATACTTACTTTATTAGTTTTTACAAATAATAATAGACTTATTAAATGATAGTGGTTTCAAAACTAGTAAATAGAATCCTAGAAACAATGTATAGCTCAATGATTATTGTATAACTTACACATAATTTGATTTTAGATCCAAGTATTTTCTAAATCTAGTACATTTACATATAAACCAGATTATTTTTTCAGATAAACTATATACTACCTTGAATCATATAGATATCCAGGAAATAAGTCAGCATTGGGAAGAATAAGATATGAAACAGATCTAAGCTAGAGACTCTGGCGAAATAGTCATTGTCTGAGGCTGTTAAACATGAATAAAGGAAGCAAATGAGTGAAAGGACTTCATCAACATGGAGAAGCTAACTAGACTTTGTAATTGAAACCCCATGGTACCCAGAGACCACAGAGCAAGGCAATTTTGTTGGGACTGTGCCAAACAGGCCTCAGCCCACTTTCTGTAGTTGATTCTCATCCTGTAGGTCCAACAAGGCCAGCTCAGGCCACTGCTCCATAGAATCAACAGATCCATGAATGTGCCCTGACCTCAGTGCAGGCCGGGATTGGTTTTTCCCTGTTTAATATTTGGTTCTAGGATTCCAAAATGTACCAGTCAGGTGTGAGTTAAATAGGCAAATCAGGTTCAAGCTCCCTTAATTAGTTAAGTATTAGAATTGAAAATGGAAAATGAACTAATTGATGCTGAACAGTCCAATCAGATGCTTAAGATTGAAAATGGTCCAATTAGGCTTGTAGGGTGAGGGACCCTGAAGGGGATATAAGGCAGAGCAAGAAAGAGCTTGATTCATTCTGCTGTGAACCTCCATAGAGAGAAGGATTCATTGGACCACCTTCAAAGAAGAAGTCAGTAACAAGACTTTGACAAAGAAGCATTAATTGAATCACCTCCATAGAAGATAATACCCAACATCTGGCCTTCAAAGAGTAAAAGTTTCATTCTTCTGCCAATCTCCAAAGAAAGTAGAAGGATTCTGCTCCTGACCTTAAAAGAGGAAACATTCATTAGACCACCTTTGAAGATGGGGGATTCTGCTCACAGCCTTTGAAGTGAGAGAAAATCATTCAGCAGTCAACCTTCATGAGAGTTATCAGACCCCTGTGGCCTCTGTAAGACTACTAGATGATTTTCAGATCTCCATTCATTTGTAAAACTTCGCCAAGTCTTTCATACTGTATCTGCCTTCAGCCCTGCCTCTGATAACACCTGCAAGGTGCACTTTTGGGCTTGGCCCAACATCTTAAGGAGCTAATCACAATCTCAGGTTCTCTGACACAGCCTCTTGGTGAAGTTGAGTCTGTTGCTGTCTGATCCAGATCCAGCACAGTGTTCAGACTTTCTGCTCTGGGCTGCTACTGTGTCACCTTATCTTCTATGAGTGAGTGGCCTTTGGGACTTCTGGGCACTGCGGCCACAATCTGGAGTGAAACAGTGCATGTGGCCTCCAAAACTCTTTCATTTTCCCTAATCTCCAGTTTGCTAAACCCTGTTGTTGTTGGATCCTAAGCCTGTGTGGTCTTGCAATTGTGCATGTGGGTGAGAACTTACTGACAGTGACCTGTTTGACACCTTGGCACTGCCCCATAATGCTTTTATAGTACTAAGTATTTTTTGTACTGTTTGAATATGGTGAATTTCTTTGAGTAAGATATGAAAACACAAGTGACAGGAAGGGACAAAGAATTCCACACACATACACACACACACACATGCACACACACATCTACAACTGATGCCTGATTCCTTGGCATGTTCTGAACAGCTCTGTAAATCAGTATGGTATAAAGGTAATGATTGGATTTTCAATTTACTGCAGAGTTTCCTCCCCCCTCCAAATTGTCTGAAACGAGGACAAGTTTCTTTTGATCTAATCATTATTTCTCAACAAAAGTGGTAAGACCTTTGCAAAGAAAAAGTACCATCCCCATCCCATGATTCTGGGATACTTTTTCTGACCATTGCTAGCTTCCAAATTTAAAAGAAACTGTCAGTTCATGAAAACATTATTTTTCTAAAATAGATTTCCAGTCTATCACTCACTTTATTTCAAAAAGTATCTCTGTAATACAAGTTAGTTAAGTTTTACCTCTTTAAAAAAAAAAATTAGTGTTTCAGTTTCTCATAAAAATAATTCATAATCTTTAACGAGTCTATTTTCTTTCTATGATTTAGCCCTACATATATCTATATATAATCTAAATTTATCTGTTTTTATCTGTGAATAATTAATATAGATGTGTGATCCTGTATAAGGCAAATCTAACCCGCTAAACTGTTAACTATGGTTCTGCCTTTAACAACACTAGCTATTCTTACTCCTAGCCAGAAAACAACCAAACAACAAACAGTGCATTCTTATATTTGCTTAGTTGGATTTCTGTTCAATTTTCTTGCAGAAACTGAGGAAACAAAATTTACTCTTTCTTGCTTATCTTTATAGGCCATCTACTTTGGGAAGCTGGAAATGGAACATTTGCCTTGTTGTGCATATCATGCTCCAGTTTATCATTCAATTTTCTATTTTTTTCCTGGTAACCAACTCAAATGTCCATTATATGTTGTATAAGGAGGAAAAGCAAGCCAAGTCATTAGCTCAAGCTTATATTAAAATGTTGCTAAATGAGACCAACTTTGACATGAATGTGAAGGAGTGAGGCAATGAGCTTAAATATATTACATGACAGATGGGAGAAGATCAGTCAAAATTTAATTTTGTTACAAGAGTGTTCACTATGGAAATTCTCAGTATGTGTGAAAATTTATGTTACATCAATTACAGGACAGGATGGTACAGCAGGAAAAAATGGTGGCTGCAGTTTATCAGCTACTGGCTGGTCAACTTGAGTTTAGTGAAATTTTGGTGGAGAAGAATAGTTGGAGGAAAGTTTTGCAAAGGTAACAGTGAAATATTTATTTTTTACTTTTCCAGGGAATTTTATAGTCATTCCTCTTTACCAGCATTTACTTCCAGTAGAACAGCCAAATGCAAAAAGCCAGAGGTCAGATTTTCATCTCTATTCAGGTTTATTTTGACAGCATATCCATAGATTCTCTATAGGTGTGCTGTCAAACATTAAAATCTATTTTTTTCATGTAATACTTTTTGGTGTTGTTTATATGTGATATTTGTTTGAGTATATATGTGGAAACACAAAAGGGGACATGATGATAATATAGACAATAAAACACAAAGGTCTTTAATTAGAAATTTCCCAATTTATATTTTTGTACAATTAAGAGTGGTATATGAGAGGAAAGAAAAGACTAGATTTAGTATTTCCCATTTGACATGGGAAATGATGAAATATTGCATGGTGTATTTTATTTTATTTTATTTTTTAAAATATTTATTTGTTTATTCATGCAAGCACTGGGTACAGTCAGAAGTGCGGGAGGGTGAGAGAATTCACCAGAGCCAGAGGGGGGAGCAGAACAGGCAAAAGGACCGAAGTACACTGCTGAGGGGAGTAGGGGGCGGCAGGAGAGGTCTGTGTGCATTGGGACCCTCGCTGGGCAGCTGGGGATCAAAATGGCGCTGCAGAGTCTGCGGGCAGCTTCGCAGCCCAGCGCTCAACCACTGCGCCACAAGGGGAGGCCCTGCATGGTGTATTTTATAGAGAACCGAATATAAAAATGTTTATATTTAAAGTGTGTGTGTGTGTGTGTGTGTATGTGTGTGTGTGTGTGTGAGTGAGTGAGAGAGAGAGAGAGAGAGAGAGAGAGAGAAAGGGTGTATGACCTTATTTATAGGTAACTACTGAGAATTTCCTTCTAAATATCATTAAGTAAACAATTACACCAACTCAAATCCACCCAAAAAATGGAAAAATGGAAATATAAAATAAAATCCACACATTGAGACCAAACAAAATGAGGTCTGTAAAACATCTAGCAAAAGAAGGGGAAGTGTGTGTTTTACCTTCAAAAAAAGCCATAGTCACACCTTATATAATGATTAAGAATAACAGTTTACATTAATCAAAAATTTTGGAAATTTGAAATGACTGGTAATAGCTTCATAACATCCTGTGGAGTCTTCTCTCTCTAGACCCATTAAAATAGGGCCAGAGAAAGCCACTACAGGAAAAAAAAAAAATTCTATTGTACTCTTAAAACTGAATCTGAATGTTGGATTGATCTAAATCACTAATATTCCAAGAGGCCAACAGGATTGAGGATAATCCTGTTTGAAAGGATTGATAAAGAAATATTTTACTGACTTGACCTTGTAATTCCTCCACTGAATCCTGTTACCTTGTATCCTCTCCAAGTGACGGTTACATCATACCTTAACTCATCATCCATTACCTGGTCCTTCTTTACCCTCTTGAAAAAACACCCATCTTGAGTCCCTCCTGAGGACATGCTTTAGGTTTCTCAATAATCTGTATATCCAACTTGCAATTCTCTGTTTCTCCCAGAAATACAACTTGACTTTCCATATAACTTTGCTGTTCTTTTATAGAAAGTTAACAAATGGAATACCAAAATGCAAGCAAATTCATTGTCAGTAGCAGAATTAAATATATAATAAATTGAATAAAAGCCCGTCATTTTACTCTCATCTTGCACTCACATTATTAAACATTGTCAATGATGAAATACAGCTTCCTTCTGGGTTGACTTCTTGTACCCTCCTCAGTGTTTGCAACATTTCAGAAAAATGTGTCCTTTAGGATTATACGCTATATAACAATCCTATTCAGGAGTGAAGGTGAATATCTACACATTATGTAGGTTCTCCTTGTTACTTATAAATTTACTAAACTGACTAATTAGCTCTAGTAACTTTTTTTAGTAAATTCTATAACCATTTCTAGACAGGCAATTAGATTGGATACAAATAAAAATTCTACATTTCCCAGAAGATCATAATGCATTTCATTTAATTGCTTTGTGTGATTGCACTGCTAACACTTACTGTGCTTTGCTTTATTGTCCTTATAAAACTTGTCTTGGTGGTGGTTTAGAGGTCCTATACCTCTATATAATTATGCATAGTATTGAAACCAATGTTAACTCAATAAAATAAAGAAAAATAAAAGAGATTAACAAAAAGTATATTTAATTTAAAAAAAAACTTCCAATAAAATGTTGAGGAAAAGTAGATTTGCACACTTGCCTGTTCTCTGAATTTAAGTGGAAAATGGTCAATTCTTATGATTAAATATGAATTTAGCTATAGGTTTTACATAGCTGCCTGTATCTACTTGACAAAATTTCTTTCTAAGAATGCCTGTAACATAACCAAACACCTGATAATACCAAATGGTGGCAAGAACATCACATTCACATATTGTTGAGGAAGAATCATTTTTATAAACTCCTTGGGAAACTGTTTAAAATTATCTAGAGATTTTCAAAAAAAATTTTCAAATCAAATTTTTTTGTGTAAGAATAACAAAAGATGCACACATCTGTATCATATCACTATCGATATTTGTAAAATTTACAAACTGGAAACTGAGATGTTAATCCAAAAATATCAGTTAATCAGAACATAATTATTCAATAGAATAACATACAGAAATTTGAATAATCTAATTAGAGCTACTGCAGAACATTGGACTATCTCAAATATGTTTAGCAAACATTATATGTTTGTATGAAAGAGTACATGAAATATAATTTTTATAAATTCTGAGCACAACTAAAGCCATACTATGGATTAATCTGGTTTAAATCATAATAGTGGTAAACATTCAGCATGCAGGCAGCTTTTGACATGTGGGTTTTATGCCATTTTCTCACTTAGATGATGAAATGTGCACTTAAATTATGCAAAGCTGCATGTGTATTATGCTTGAAGTAGAAAAAAATAAGAACATTTGTGCAAACAGAGGTATGTTGTCATAAAATTTGAATCTATAGATGAAATTTTCTCACACATCTATGTCTTCTCTTCCATCTTCCTACAATTGAATCCGCAACTTCACTGCTTTCAATAACATGCAGTAAAGGGAGGACCTATTCAGAGAGAATAGAATGGTTAGCCTTTTTATTCTAAATTAGATTTTTACACTTAAGGCATGGACAATAACCTCAAAATGAAAGGCTTTTCAATTTCAAGTGTCTGCTAATTTAAGGAACCAAAGAATAAGCTTTGAAGTGCATCAAGCTCAATAGGTTTGCCATATAGAAGAGATAAGAAAAAGAACAGAGAAGAGCTGCACAATCCTGCCCTTGTGGTCCAATTAAAGATTGTCCATGGTGCATCCTCTTCAGTCAGGGTTAAGCTCAAAGAAAGCCATTTTAAAAAATCCACCATTTGAGAATGGTAAAGCCGCATTTATATTGAAATAGTTCAGCCAGAGACTCAAGAACCTGCCCCCCCACTATATCTCCTAGAAACAACCCAATAAATAATTATGCAGACTCTCAACTGACATTATCCTCTACTTCCATCTGAATATTTGTAGATAATTAGTTAAGAAGGAGCAAGCCAGCAAAAAAAAAAAAAAAAAAAAAATGATGCTTGAAATAATTTACATGAGGTAGATGATGAGAAACTTGGTGGATCCAAAGATTTCTCAACAAGTATGAGAGAGGCTTATAATGATTGACAATAAGGGAAGAAGTGCAATTCTGAAAATAAAATAGACCATGTAAGTTCATAATACCTATCCCCATTGAAATCTGGGTGTTCCATTAGACCTACATCACCTAGAACATGGAATTTAAGGGAAGGGAGATATATGGAAGATAGATTCCCATATTTACTAGGATAAAACAACATTTGATTAAAACATTTAATTTATTGACATTATCTCAAGTGATTAAATTATGTTGCTGGGTCCAGCAGATTAGTTCATGGGATCACATTTTAAGTAAATTTCATAGAAAAATAGACATGTAGTTTTGCACAGTTCATTTTTATTTATTAAATTTACCTGGCTCATAGCTAAGCAATGAATAACTATCTCATACTCAGAGGACATGTAGATTTAGAAGAGTCCTATAATTCTGTGATTGAGTCCAAAAGTTTTATAAAGGATAAAGTACGGATTCTTACTCTACCATCATCCAAAGTTAATGTTAAATGTCCTCTTCAGCTTCAGGCTCATAGAGTTACATAAGCCTTTTGACTAATCTACATCTCAACTTGTTTTCTTAAATTTTTAGTAGTTGCTCATTGTATTATTTTGCTCATACAGTGATTCTGATTTGTGAAATTCTCTACTCAAATTAATGGTTGACATTTGCTTTATGTGAGCACAAAAGTTTAGAAAAATATCTCATGTTGAAGTCTATTCAAACCACCTACGTAGTTTTCACAATTTATCCTGACAGTTTCACAATTTATCTCTTAAAAGCTAGAGAAAAACAGGAACTTATACCATCAGGGTATCTCCTGCTCTTGTCAAATTATCAGCTAAAATATCTAAGTGATTTCATGTCCCATGGATTATTGATATCTCCTTATAATGTAGGAAAAAAAATAAGGTGGACATTTATGCTTTGATGCTTCACAAATAATACAGATTTGTGGTCAGTTTGTGCCAGTTGGTTTTAGAAAATCATACTATTTTGAGTTTACCGTCTAATCATAAAGGAGATAAGATTTCACATGCAGGTTTTTATGATTTTGTTATTTGATCACCTGGAAAATAAATGACCATTATGAAGACATACGTAATAGTTACTGAGTAAGGTAAATAAATACAATCAAATTTGATATATTTATAATAACTGATTAACACAGTTCTTCATATCAAACTTCTATATGTTAACCTACAATAACATGTATGTTATTGTATAGCATCTAATAATATCTAAGTGAATAGGAAAAATAGCAATTTCTATTAAATTCCAATTCAGTGATACCTAATAATATGAAGCAAAAATGAATGATTGTCTTTACAAATGAGAAACTAGCAATGCTTGCTCACAGGAGAAATATCAGAGTGCACACAGGGTTTCTTTTACCTCACACTTGAATAAAACATAGTAATAAATATAAAGTATAGGTCACAGTAGAGTATAATAGATCTTATTCAGTCATTATTCTCTATACTTTTTTTAAATTGTGTCAATATTCTCTCTTTAACACCTATGTAAGTTAATGAGAAAAATGTCAACATTACAGTGGAAAAAAGCGGGCAAAGTATAAACAGGTGAGACAAATAAGAAAAGAAAAATATGATGAGTAAGTTAAAAAATATTGTGTTTTAACAGTAAAATATGAAAATTAAAAGCAGTAAGCCACGATTTTTATTGCCAAACGAAATGCAGTTGAAACTGTACTAGTCTTTCAATAAAAGTAACTGAAATGCAACTGGCAGTGCAAGGTTATCTTATTTAGGTTTCATTTTTAGCATTTTATGAAGTTTTTTAATAATTAATTTCAATCAGAATAATTTACTGAAAATCGCTACCTTCTCATTCTAATATGGAAATATGCTATGGTCATATTTAATTTGATATATATTAAATAAGGTTATAATAATTATGACCAAATAAAAGAAAAAAATTCTGATATATGGGTAAAGAGGCTATCATAAAATAAGTGCCTTTTCAAGAGGAGAATAATGCTGTTATATTTAGATTTTATTAAATTAAATGGAAAGGATAATTGGGTTAATATTTAAAGATTAGATAAGATAGGTATAAAGACAGTGTGGATTTGTAAATGAACTGATAAAATTCTATCATGTTATCTTTGAGAATGTCTACATGTATAGTTTTTAACTTTTTGGTCAAGATAGGCAATGGGATGTATGATTTGCTGTATATGGTCCAAATATCCTTTGATGATTAGTTTTATTACTAATGATTTGTTACTAGTCTAATTGGTATAATAGACAGAGCTGTTACTTGACCAGGGTTCTTAGACTTTTCCTGAGAGCTTCTACAAGTTTTAGCCATAGTCCTCCAGGCTTTACCTGCATACTGTACTTCTGGTTGCAATAGAAATGTTGCCTTTAAATAAAAACCTTATATGTGTTTATTCTAGAATCAAGTGAATCTTTTCAAATATGTAAACTAAAGTTGTTCTTTGGTACAAGGGCAGATAATAAACTAAGGGAGGGAAGATAGAAAAAAATTCTAAAACAGAATATTTCAATTATTCAAAAAAGAAGACAATGTAATGAAATCAGAAAAGAGCCAAGAATGGAAATAGTAAAATGTTATTTGAATATATGAATAATCTCTGTAGATGAAAATATGTGAAATCACAATGAAGTGCATTTTGGATTCTTGTATTGCATTTACCTTTTTTGTAAATCCTTTTTTTTTTGAAGTATCATTGGTTTATAATGTGTATGATTTAGAGGTAGAGGATCACACCCTTCAAATATATTTTATCACACACACTCACCACATTGACACCCATACTCCTCCATTGTAGTCTGTTGTGTCCCTTCCTCTGTTTGCTTTCCCTCCTTCCCTCCCTCTCTAATAGCCTCAATTCTACAGTCAGATTTTTAGAGTTTATTGTTTTGGATCTGTGGGATTGTATGTTTTATTTCTCTATATTCCACATATAAGTGAAACCATTTGGTATTTGCTTTCCTCCTTCTGACTTATTTTGCTTGGCATTGTCCCTTAAAATTCCATCAGTTTTGTTGGAAATGGCAAGAGTTTTATTGTTGTTGTAGGTTATTTGTTTTTTGTTTTTGTTTTTTTTAACAGCCAGTAGCATTCTATTGTGTACATACACCACACCTTAATAATCCACTCATCTGTCCTTTGGCACTTAGGTTTTTTCCATTGTTTGGCTATAGTGCTACAATGAACTTGGCAAACCATATAACCCTTCAAAATTAGTCTTTACATTATTTGGGTAGATACCTAAAAGTGGAATTGTCCCCTAATGAATACAGTGTACAAGTTTCTCAAAATATTAAAAATATATCTTTGGTATGATCTTGCATTTAAAAACTTTACTCAGAAACTTTCCCAGATGTTTAAATTTCATCCTGAACTGTTATTTTAAAATTAAAAAATATTTCTGCCCCAAATAAAAAAATATTATTTACAATATATTTTTCTAATAGTTAATACTGCAATGTTGACCTAAAATTTGAGGTTTGACAACCTGCTTTATCAACCCACACCTTCACACCATGTTTATAGATGCTGAAAAAGATAAATCTGACATTTCAAGTGAGTATTCTGACTCATGGGAAAAGGAAACTAGTCCAAATAAAGTGGGCCAACTGTTACTAAGAAAGGAAAATATGACAACGACCATCTTTTTTCTGCTTTATAAGATGTTAATCATTTACCTCATTGTGTCATACCACAGAGCATTTTTGGATAATATCTTCTGTCAGTTGAAATGTAGCATAATTTTGAAACCAGTCATTCTAAGTTTAATTAAAGGATTTGACTGTTTTAAAGATAAGTATGATGATTTATTTTAAAGCAGAAAGTCATTTGTTATATCTTTGCAAACTAGAAATTAAAAAGTCATGGAATCACTTGCTGGGCGAATTTTTGTTTCTAAGTTGGTTATGTGTATTTCTAGATGAGAGTATTTAAAAATATCTTGTACAATTTACATTGGAGCTCTGACAGATGAACAGTTAGTAAAGAAATCTTGTCAATATGCTTATCAATGATACAATAATTCATTGATAAATGATTTAGCTGAAAACATGAAGACTGAGTTAGCATTTTGTATTCAGGATTGTACTTTGACTTAAAACTCATATACGGATGTGTGTATACTTGCTATTTACCTGCATTTGTCCCAAGTAAGTACAAACTAATCATAGACGATCATTTATGAAAATGTTGGAAGTAGACATAAGTAGTGAAAAATGTGCAAGTGACAGATAATCCTTTTGAATGAACATTTATTTTATTTTGGAGTAATTGCATTGATATGTGCACTGTTGGTACAAAATCAATAGTGAATAAAATTTCTGGTTTTTTTTTTCCTTAGCAAAAATCAAGGTAGAAACACCAAATTCTACCAATTGTCACTTTTTTACAAATACACACAATTAAAATGAAAAGTTAAGTTTTGAAACTTTGTTAGAATTGTAGATAATAGTAACTACCCCTGTGAACTCTCTATATTCCCGATATTTTAAGGTTTTTCTTATGAAATTTATGGAGATATTAACAAGTATAATTTATTATTTTATTGTTGAGTAATAAATGTCTCAATATTACATAAATATGTATAATTTATTGAAAATATTGTCTCAGTCATAAATATATGATAGTAACCGTATCTGGATAAAATATCCAGATTGGTGGATATTACATTATTAAAATAGGTAAATTCACTAGTATCATTTCAAATGCCACATTAGTACTTTAAGAAAGTATTACTTGCCAACTTTGAATGTAATATAAAAAATACCATAATTATCTGAAAACCCTACTAGAATACTTCTTATTTATCCCAACTTCATTTTGGTAAGGTTGGCTTTTAATTATGTTCTTCACCAAAATAACATATCATAGCAGATTAAATGTAGACATGGAAATGAGACTTTAGTTCTTTTCTACTTAAGTATAAAACAATGGTAATCTTCTTATTGATTGCTTTGGACAATGTTGTTATTTCCAATACAATTTATGAGCATATTGTGGGTATATAAATAACATTAACATTATTATTATAAAATCAACAAATACATGAGTGTTTTGAAATATTGTAATTTCCAACAGAGTAGATATTGATAACTATAGGCCACATAAAATATTTTTTTGATTCTTAATTTTTAAAATTTTGTAGTTGTCCTGAAATCATAGTTTAATACCTTACACTAGGTGAGAAGTAAAAAAGAATTCATATAAAAGAGGTATTTTTATCATTGTAATAGTCTGAAGGCATAATTTATGTGAAATGATAACTAGACAAAGGGAATGTGTTATATTAATTAATGGTATTTATTTTATCAATATAAAAAAGTGCAACCAAATTTTAATGTATTAAATTGTAATGACTGTAGGCACATGAAATCTTTAATATGAGTCTATCATTAGAACCCTCACCTGAGAAGAGCAATGATTTTGTTCTTCTTTGCAAAGGCCTACATATTTTTCTGTTACATTAGTTCTAGATTATTCCTTGTCTCTTCAAAAGAATTAGAATTCCTTTTTAAAAATTCAAACTTTAGTTTAAAATGGATAACATTTAGAGTACAAAGACACTCTATGTTCTTACTTTGTCAAGATGCTACTGCTCTATGTCTGCAAACCTAGATATTAAGGAATTTTACACTCTCCCACTGAGATCTGGTCAAAGTGCTGTTTGCCACCACTTAATAATTGAGAATGTTCTTTCGTCCTTTTCACTGCACTGCAGGAATAGAAGTAACTAAAACTTTTCAGTGACCTGAATGGCATATATATATATGTGTGTGTGTGTGTGTGTGTATGTGTGACCATACACACATACACACATACATAAATGTGTGTATGACTAAATGGAACTAAAAATGCCTCTAATTGCTGCAACATCTTGTCTACCTCCTGTAATTTATTTCATCCTTAGACATTACTTAATTTATTAAAAAATATTTTCTTTTTGCAATGCCTTACATTATCATTAAATGTAAAGACAATTCATACACAGATTTTTGGAAAATGCCTCTAGTAAAGTAAATACATGTCAATTGAAAAACAGACAAACATTATTCTAATTTTAGAACCACTGATTCTTTTTAAATATTGTGTGCATTTTAATGCCAAATACAGTATTTTTGTTTATTTTTTACTTTGATTTCAAAGTAAAAAATGTAAATACTGATAAGTCACTGAGTTATGTTGTACAAAAATTCCATTCTCAGTTTGAGAATGATTTATTAACACAAATATTGGTAAATGTTATGTAGATTATTTCTGAATATGCTATATCTTAAGAATAGTTGTCTATTCTTTACATAAATTGCATCTTTACAAAATTAAATTTTAACACAATATACTGACAATTGAAAAAAAAGTATTTAATCATTTGGGGTCATGATATAGTAATTTTAGCACAATAATACTACAGACAAAATGATAATCATATTAACCTTGCTCAACTGAATGCAATGGAATGAATACAAATGACAGTATTTGAAAAAGTTTTGCTGTTCATTGTTGATCAGTTGAAATATTATTGCATTGCTTTTGTAAACTATCACAGAAAATATCAAATTCAACTATTAATGCTATAATAACTGATTTATTTTAATATGACTTTGCTAATTAATTTAGTCAAATCTACTCCCATTAGGGAACTTCTGCTTCTGGCAGAAAAGAAGCATCTACCAAAAAAATGAACAATATATGTGAAAAAACTGCTTTTGAGACACTAAGCATCAGTTAATGATATAAATGGATCCATGAGAGACCGACCAGAAATAAATGAGGTAGACTATGCAATTCTCACATTTGCTGCATTGAGAGAGCTTACCAGCAGAAGGTCAAAGAGAGGGTACCCAGGCAGAGACCAGTGTTCTCCCTTCCATGGGCAAGAGAACACAGAGACTCTAGAGGCCTAGCTGGCTGGAGCTAGCAACACCGAAGTGAGGCAAGGGAAATTTTGTGGCTATATGTAGGGTTCCCCCTTTCATGATTGTTCTTTGTACAAAACAGCTTATGCATGTGGGGAAACAACCAAAGTTTAAGGAAAGAACTTTGAGAGGATTAGGGGTAATAGTTCCAAACATTGACACAGTTGGGCATAGTGCCTCTGACCACCAACTGAAATGATGGTCTCAGGATTTAAGGGGAAAATGTTAAGAGTACATTAGAAGGTTTTGTCTGATCAGAAGGAAGTAATTAGCCCTTGAATAAGCACTGATATGAATTAACTTAAAAATCTCCAAAAAGCAAGACCCAAAAGGACTACGGTATTTTGAAGTATCTTAACTGAGTCCCAATACAAAATCTAACAACATATTTATAAATATAGGAATAGCCAAAAGGAGAAGGGAGTTACACAAAAGAAAAGAGTAATCAATTGATTAAAATAGACTATGAATTGACATAAATCTAGAATTGGCTGGACAAGGACATTAATATTTTCAGTTGTATTACATTTATTTAAAAATATTTATTGAGGCACCAAATACCACAAACGATACCCTAACCAGATATCTGTCAATAAGTAAATTATTTGTTTTTCTGTACCATGGCATTTTTGACATCTAATGTTAGAAATACAGATTATTGTATTTAAGAAATATCAAGTGAAAAAAAATAGTATTGAGTATAGAGACCACACTTACTTTAAAGGGAAATATGGATAAGAAGTATAGTA
Source organism: Talpa occidentalis (assembly GCF_014898055.3). Taxonomy (NCBI): domain Eukaryota; kingdom Metazoa; phylum Chordata; class Mammalia; order Eulipotyphla; family Talpidae; genus Talpa; species Talpa occidentalis. Next base: position 16,986,310 of record NW_023604861.1, read on the forward strand.
TGTAGTTGAAATCATATCCAATTTTATTATAAAAAATAGGGTTGGAAGGAAATGTAAAGATTTTAATTTATTTAAGTTTTATTTATGTATGCATATAAGAACTGGAGTGTAAGCCAGAGTTGTGGGGGAGGAGAGGTGAGAGGATTCACCAGAGACAGAGTGGGGAGCAGAACAGGCCGATCTACTGAAATACACTGCTGAGGGGAGCAGCGGGCGAGACAGGAGAGATCTGCTGCAGCATGTGGGGCAGCTCCCTGGATGGCCAGGGATTGAACTTTTGCTTCAGTGGCTGGCGATAGCTTGATGGTGCTGCTTTAACCCCTGCGCCACCAGGAAGGCCCCAAATGTAAAGGATTTTTAATCTGATTTTAATTTATTGAATATAAAAGGTGTTAAAGACATTCAGTCTTGTATTTTTGAATTCTGATGACCCCATTGTTATAAAAAAAAAAAAACTTTACCTAATATAATAATGAATGTTCCTAATTTGTTCTCTGTTTATAATCTGCAGGAAACATACTTTTTTTGTTATTTTTACCCATGAATGGTTAAAATTATATTAATTATATAATTATTAAGCATAATTTATTAACTTCTGACCCTTTGATCTGAAATTCAAGTCAACATGCTGCTTGTTATTTATTAGACAAGGAGAGGAGAGAGCACATTATCAGGAAAACCTTAGCTTGAAATATTAACCATAAAAAAAGTCTCACAAAAGTAGCAGTGATCCCACTCACTTATGTTCCACACACAACTCCTGGATATAATACCCCTGTATAATGCATTTATGTCAACCTCAGACTCTAATAATGTTACTCACCATGGTGATTAGTTGACAGTTATAACTGATTTTGCAAGCTCTTCATCTTAGACCCCCTGAATCTACATATTACCTTGTTCCAAATTTTTGTTTTCATTTCCTATTTATTTCAGTATACATTTCTTAACAACTCTCTAAAAAAATTGCTTTGGCTTTTCCATTATAAAAGTAAGGCATTTCATTATTTAAAATACAGTTGTTACTATAGTTAAGCAAACATGGTGAATCACCAATGTATAATAATGAATAATAATGTATGTCCTTCCAACATAGATGAGAAAGTTAACTCTGGAGCTTGATTCCTGCGTTCAATCCCTGTCTTTGCTACTTATTAAATGTCCACTCTAGAGCAAAGTAATTAATCTTTCTGTGATTCAGTTTTCCAGGAATTCAAACAGTACTGACCTCACAGGGCTAATGCAAAACTTAAAATAATTAATTAACACTCTATTAGTGATAGTGACCTCATAAGCCTAAAGTCTAAGATTAAACTAGTTAATCAACTGTGAGGATAAAATTAACCTCAGAATACTATTTAACATCTAATAGACATTATTTATATTAGCTCTATAAAATAGCATATTTACAACTTTGTTTTCATATTTTATATATGTATATTTACACATATGTATATATAAACATATGTATATGTGCATATATTATTTGACAACTGCTCTTCTGTTTATCATAATTTACGATATTCTAAGTAGCAATATTTTAAGTAAATCACTGATATAACGTTATATGAAGAAAACAATTTAATCAGTCTGTTATTTTGGGATATGTATGTTGTTTCCATTTAGTTTTGCAAAGAAGATCAAATTTACCAACTCTTTTACATACATTTGTCTTCTTACAATTTTTTTTTTCTTTTGGTATCAGGATTATTGGAATTGAAGGTGTTTGCTCATTCATTTAAAGAATATTTTGTATTACCTGCATTAATCACAGTGCAGTAATGTATATTTCAAGAACTTCTGCCCCATCCCATAGAAAAAAACTGCCTTTGACAAAGACTGTCAGATGTCCTGTTGACTTGTACTACATCATCTTCTCATCAAAAGTGTATTACATGCCATTCATTAACTAGGCTCGTGTGGTCATATAAACAAAAAAGCAACAACTAGCAAAGAGCAACACCAATAATAAAACTGAGCAATGCAGTAAGATAAAAATGATATGGCATTATTTTAATATTTTACTTAAGGTAATGTATATTTAATTAAATATGTATATTTAATTATGTATATTTTACATAATATACATAGGTTATGTATTTTTTAATTAAATATTTATATTCCATATCTCTTAAATATTTCTCTCTTTCTGTCTCTTTCTCTCTCACATAAACATCATTATCAGACTCAGATTTCTCATTAATAAAAATAATGTAATAAACACTCTTCAATGAAATCTCTTTTGAGGATTTAATAAGAATATATATAAATTCATTCAAGTTCTTAACAAAGGGTATTAATGCTCAATCAATAGTTTTCTTTGGCCATTTTATTTATGTTAACCATAAGCACATTTATATAAGCCATTTTTCCCAGATCCACTCAAACACACACACACAATTTATATATTTAAATATTTGTTTATATACATATATATTACATATAGGTATTATATATACATATATTAAAACATTGCATTAAAATTGAGGTCTCAAATCTATTATAATAGCTTTCTCTTCTGTTTTATAAATCAAGCTTTCAAGTTATTATATCAAAATGAAAATCATGTTTTTTAGAAATAGTATGTAATAATTAAATAATACGTATGTTTCCTTTCCTTCTAATCTAATGGATAGTTAACACTGGAGAGATCTATTTTAAATATTCTAGTGGTCTCCGGTAACTCAGGATTGAAAATGAAACTTTGTATGGTTTTAGAGTAGTCCATAGTATTTAAATTATTCTTAAATGCTTCTACATGAGATTAGGATTATGCTTTCTTTGTTACCTTATGATCCAAAACATGAATGAAAAGAAGGGTATGGGATCAGTTAATAATGATTTATGTAGCTTATTCACAAGTAGCTACTCCATGTTGGTTTTACTTTCTTTCTAACACCTACTAAATGTGTTAAAAGCCCGTCATCAGTAGTTTAGAATTTATCTTAAGTATGTGTTTATGCATTTTATATTGTACAATCTTCTTTTTCAATATTATTGAGAAATAATTGACACACATCACTGAAAATTGAAGGCATACAGCATGATGTTTTGATTTACTTATATTGTAAATTGATTACAATAGGTCCAGCTAACTCTCATTTTCTCATATAGATACGATAAAACAAGAAGTATCCTGTGATGAGAACTCTTAGGATTTGCTCTCTTAAAAACTCTCCTATGTATCATATAGCAGACACTCAATTTTGACAATCAAAATGGATCTTTTTTTTTTTTTTTGAAAGGACAATAAAGTAGTTACAGCTACCTTGGGCATATCAGCAAGTGAACAGTTTTCTAAGATCAAGCAGTGGTTAAGGTCAATATCTCAATTACCCTTTGTCCTCTAAATGGTTCTTCCTATGTATAAAGAAAAGTGTCTTGTCAGAATAACATGATAGAAGATTGTGCACTTAGTGCCCAGGATCTATTTTTCTTTGGATAAACAGAGTACTTCACTTTCTTTCTTTTCTGTCAATCTTCCTTTCAAAAGGACTAAATTACCTAAATGGAGAGTAGGTTGTTAAATGTCTGAACTTCAAGATCCTAAAAGTACTGGCAGTTTGCCATATTGAAGATCTGACAAAGACTGGACTTGTTTTTACTTAAACACTTCTCCCTATTTAGTTATTGACAATATAGAGAATGGGGATCTTCTGTTACTTCCTGCCATAGTTTATGTTCATTGGAAGAAATCAATTTCTTTACAGAAACTCTTTTTTCATGTCTCATGCTCTGTTTCTTCATGTCTCATGTCACCCCACTCATACTTATCTATGGCTGGTCACCATATTCCAATTTGAAAGGCAACCATTATAGCATATGTGAAATTAAAACTGGACTTTAATATAATCTCAGACATTTATTAGATTTGTGATTTTGACCTGAAGAAGTTATAAACTCACATTTGCTTCCATTTCTATTGGTTCAAAATAAAAAAATGAGTTAAATATGTACAGTGTTTGAGTCACTAGCTTGAACATAGTGATCCCTCATTAAAAGGTCTCTAAAACTTCAGAAAAGTATAAAGAGTTTATGTAGTTTAGTAAAATCTTTATGAGTATTTTGTATTAAGGAAAATACTATTTCAAGTGAAATAGAAATTAGATTCCTGATTTCCCAAAAATTCTCACTATTGCCAAAGTGCAATTTAAAATTGTGCACACTCAAAATATCCATTGAAGCACAGGAGATGTTGCAAGAAAAAGGAGAGAAATTCAGACTACAAGATAAATTTATAGGAAGGCATAAAACATTTTCTATTTGAAGTGACTGAGTCAGACTAACAGCATTCATCATTGCACATAAATTACCTAACTAAAATTATTTAAAACAATGCAGTGACCCATATACTAATACTACATTAATCACTCATTTAGGAACATCTGCCTAATGAAACAAAAACATGCTAAACACACTAAAGATTTCAGCTATTTTGCAAATACCAAAATGATTAGAACTTTTGAATATGTCTTTCATTTACATAGACGCATATGTACAAGTTTGGTGTCTTTTTCATTGTTTTTTTTTTTTTAATTTTTTATACACGCAAGAACAGGGGTGTAGGCCAGAGGTGAGGGGAATGAGAGGATTCATCAGAGACTGAGTAGGGAACAGAACAGGCAGACTGACTGAAATACACTGCTGAGGGGAACAGGGGGAGAGACAGGAAAGGTCCCTTGAGCCTTCTGAGTTAACTCCCTGGCTGGGGATCCATCTCGAGCTGCAGTGGCTGCCCATAGCTTCAGAGTGCTGAGACTTAACCCCTTGCACCACCAGGGAGGCCCAAATTTGATGTTTTAATTGTTTTGTGCCCAATCTACATGTTATATTTTCCAGAATAGGGGAGATATATGTTTGCTCTTCCTGCATGATTTTGATTCCACTCTCCCAGTTGATTTAGAATATCTTTTCAGTTTTCATTTTCTCTTAAGCACCCTTCAAGATCTTCACTGCATATCCTTCAGAATATTATAGTTGCATCAAAGAAATTGAGGCTTAGGTTTAATTTCTAAAGCTATCTTTCTAGTTATAAGGAGAGATCCCACTTTATGATTATACATAAACTAAAAGATCAATTTGGTAAATAATGGAAAAATATGCCTAAGTGTCTGATACATATTAAGTACTAAAAACTACAGATTTTCTTCCCTTGTCTCAGCAACTCTATTCTTTTATGCATTCTTGCTATCTCACATTCCTTTAAACTGATATTTTATTTGGATGATTGAGATGTTTTTCTAATTCTTTTGTTGAATGAACTCCACTTAAATAGACATTATTGTTAAATTACATATTATCTTTTTCTCAGTCCCATCTCACTTTACAAGATTCATTTATCATGAAAACTTTACAAAACTATCAAAACAATTTATTCTAATTTACTAATTTTATCTAGAAAATGTCCACAAGTTAAAATATGAATGGATAGATAAATGATAGATAGATAGATAGATAGATAGATAGATAGATAGATAGATAGATAGATAATCTCCTGCTGGTTCTGTTTCTCTGGAGAACCCTGGTGAATACAATCCCCAAGGCATAATTTGTTCTTTTATAAAGGGAAATAATAAAATCCCATAATTCATAAGGTACATGCAATGTCTTCATACATGAAAATTTTTTATATGTACCTAGGTTATTTTGTTATTTTTATTCAACGTCTTATGAACTTTATCGTAGACTCTTAAAAATGTCTTGGCTAGTTTGATTAAAATGTAGTCCCCTCTAAGAAGCAGTTTTCATACATTGTGTCTATAATGATCAAATATTTTGTTATATCTATGAAAATACCACAAATTAAAGTGAATATAAGTTATCATCAATGTCTAATAATTAAATAACATTGTCAAATAACCTTGTCAAATAGTTTTATGACCTTGTCAATGTGTATCAAGCCATCTGGTCTCTTTCTTCCTGCCTAAGATCATCCCTTGACCTGACTAATGTGTAACTATAGCAACAATCTTATTTGCCTAGGAATGTTACATTAGCAGTGACAGCTAGCATGTGGTAGGTGCTTTTCTAAATGCCTTTATAGCAACTGATTCAATATTATCTCAGCCTTAATATTAGCAACTGAAAAGGAAGAAATAGGTAATTCAGCCAAGATCACACTGCTGGGGAATGGTATAACTAGAACCTGAACTTCAGTAGATTGAAGTTCTACTGTCTTCATTTCTTTTTTTCTTTTTTTTCTAAAGATTTATTTATTCATTCATAAAAGAGCTGGTGTGCAGGCCAGAGATGCAGGGGGCGAGAGGATTCACTAGAGACAAAGTGGAGAGCAGAACAGGCAGGCTGACTGAAATACACTGCTGAGGGGAGTAACAGGCGAGGCAGGAGAGGTCTGCTGCGCCATGTGGGTTGCTCCCTGCCTGGGGATCGAACTCATGCTGCAGAGGCTGCAGATTGCTTCATAGTGTGTTGCTTAACCCCTTGCACCACCAGGGAGGCCCCAGTCTTCATTTCTAACTGTCCCATTTGCTATTCCTAAAGTATATGCTGACTTGTAAATCATATTCTTATAACTCTGCCTCTATCAAATGGGATACTACTTTAGAAAAATTAAGCAGATTGATTAACCAATGTTTTATTCTCAAATTTAGCTCTTTCTCAGTTTATAAGACCTATAGGTTTGAATCTTTGAGACATAATTAAAAGCCTCAGTGGAGAAAGCTCAGTCATTTTATCATATAGACAAAATAACTTATGAAAGTGTCAGATAAAAGCACTCACAATATGTGCTGAATAAGCTAATGAATTAGTGGAAAATGAACCACAGAATGATTTAAAATAAGGTTTATAGAACACTTTGGGGTAAATTCAAACTGTATCATGAAGGAATTTGAATGGTTTATGGATTTAGATTGGTTTTATATGCATAATGCTTCAATGATTGGAGTCTGAGATTGTTCATTATTTTTTTCCTTTATTATATTAGCAATTATATTTGATAGTTTATATCAAATTTATATTGATAGTTTGTTTATAGGAATAGAGAAACATTTAGATATTTTTCTTGTAATACTATCTCTCTAATTTAAACAGATATATGTGCCTATAGTAAACTATTAGACAAGTGTTACCATCATCAAATGCATTTTAGTTTTCAAACACACACACACACACACATGGTGAAACTTTCTTGTGGTAGATGATTTAGTACAGGAAAGAGCTGTTAGCAAAGTCTGTAATTTTTAGGGGATCAAAAATCGAATAACAAGCTTCTGGAACATGAAGGTGGGAAAAGGTATTATTCCTTAAAATGATCTTGGGATTTCAGTAATGTGCTTTTATTATATTCTTTCAGAGTTTTCTATATAGATGGGACACAGTGTTATAATAAAAGGGAAACTGGACTTGGATGGTGAATTGAAAGTAGAAAATTCACTTTTACTCTATGACCTTTGCAATAAAAAAAATAACAAACTGGTTCAGGTGATGTAATGTTAAGGTTACCCCCTCCTCCAGCTCTAATATTTTTTTGGAATTAAATAAAATTTGACCTCTTAAGCAACAGGAAACTGTTATATATCTTACACTTACACGTGTGGGTGATTTTTGTGTTTGTATGTAGTACATGTATAAGTTTAGATAACAAGTGGGTTAGTGTGAGACTGCAGGTTATTTCTATATTCTGCAATTTACTATTACTGTCAAAATAGACAAAAAGAAGTTTAATGTATTATACTGAATTCTAACTAAATTACTGATTTTTTGTCCAAACTTCTAAATAACATTTTGTTCAGTATAAATGATAGCTGATATTGGCAATATTTTTTGTTCTGCATTTTGATGAGATTGTTTATATCCATTTGCAAACAACATAAGTGTGTCAATTATAATAATGTATATTTTATGCATCAATATGACTCACATAAAGTCCTGCTTCTATTCTCTTTCTTGCAAGATACAAGAAAATATTTTTATAAAGATGTGGAATTCATTCAAAGAATAAGAGAGTAAAGCAACAGTATTTAGCAAAAGCAAGATACCTGACCTTTACCTTCATCAATGTACTGTAAACGAAGCAAAAAACAAACGCTAATATTACAGAATAAAAAATAATACACATAGAAAAAGAGTAATTTTCCAAAACAAAAAAACATACAAAAGTGAAAAACAGAACTCACCACAATTATATAAGAATAAAAATAAATGATATGCCACCACTTTGAGTGAAATTCCCATAACCTATAATTAAACTTGTCCACCACTTTGAGTGAAATTCCCATAACCTATAATTTGTTTACTTTCTGAGATAAAATTGTATAAGAAGGCTGAAATCCTGTATTCACATATATGTGTAGTATTGAAATCCATTCTTAGTCATGGATCATTTTTGTACTCAGTATACTATTCCCCAAAAGAAAATCTTTTTGTAAGGTGTCAGAGGACTACTTGGGTAGGCAATAAATGTTATACTATCCTACCACAAAATTCTGTTGACCACATGAGTGCATTTGCTTTCGATTAATTCTGTAACTTTTCTTTTTCTCATCTTTGCAATTTCAAACTCAGATGGTGTGTCTATGTGTATGTGTGTGTGTGTTTCTAAGTATGCATATCAAGCTTTTCGCATTTCTTAATATTTTACTAACCTCCCAAAATCTACTTAGTTTTTATCTTCATCACAGTTAAACATTTTGTTTTTTATATTTCTATTATGGGGTAAATTCTGATAGACAACTAGCCTCATTTATGCAGGAAAATAAGATATCTGAAGACATAATTGATTTCATAACCGAAGTTTGGGTTGCGAACACAGAAGAGGCATTAAATACTAAAAAGAGATAAATTAAAAAGTCTAAAAGTATGCTTGTGTTCAATAGTTATTAAAACCAGTCATGAAAAAAGTACAATTATTAAAGTGAGAAAAGTATGTAACATGCTGATAAGGTTAGGGCAGAAGGAGTTCTGTGGACTGCATGTTTGTGGTTCCTCAAAATTCATATGGTGAATTTCTAACCCTCAAAGATGATATTAATAGTAGGAATGCCTACTAGGTAGGGGCTTCTAGGTGGAGGCCTTCTGAAGGATATTTGTGCTTTTCATAAAAGATGCCACACACCTCTTTTGCTTCTTTCACCTTGTAAGCAAATAGCAAAAATGTGCCAGCCATGAGCCAGAAAGAACTCTAAATGTCAATATAATTATTATATTAAGGAAATAGAAACATGTTAATGCATATGTTGAAGTTCTGACCCATTAATACATCTGGTTACCTTAAGGAAATCCCTTAAAGGTAACCAAACCTTATTTTTTTAAAGATATTTTATTTATGCACACAAGAACTGAGGTACAGGCCAGAGGTGCGGAGGGTGGGTGAGAGGATTCACCAGAGACATAGTGGGGAACAGACTAACTGCTGAGGGGAGCACCAGGAGAGGCAGGAGAAGTCTGCTGCACCATGTGGGTTGCTCCCTGGCCAGAGGGGGATCGAACTTGTGCTGCAGAGGCTGCAAATAGCTTCATAGTGCTGTGCTTAACCCCTTGTGCCACAAGGGAGGTCCCAAACTATATTTCAACATCATTTTAATTTCAATCAAAAGTGTTCTTTCTCCATGGAGTTACCAATTTGGGGGAAAATGTACTCCTTTCTGTTCAAATAAACTTATTAAAGTTATATAAATTTGACCTTTTATAACCAAAAACTTTGTTAACAAATACTTTCATTCCTACTGCTTTGAAATTGTTCTTTTTTCTATTTTCAATCTTCTTAGTATATCACAATGTAGAATATTATCATCTCTTTAAGATATTTTAGCCTTCAAGCAATCCCTTCTATCTAAAGAGACTTCTAATCTACAATAAACATTACTGTTAAAAATAAAAAAGGTAATCATGTTATCCTCTGCCCCAGTGTCGCTGATATAACTCTAGTCAAAATAGATTTGGTTCAAACTTCTTAGCACAAATTCAAGATAATCTATATTATGCCATATTATCAAAGTCTATGGTATTAAACTATCATTTTTATCTGTCAAGACAAATCAAATGCTTTGTTATTTCTGTGGTGACCAGAATATTTCCCTAAGTATGTCAACAACTTAAATCCTACAAACTAAATGTGTTATGTTTTGTTACATGGCAAGAGGGACTTTGCAGTATAATTAGCATAATAGACCTCAAAATAGGGAGATTATTCTGTGTTATCTAGTGGGCACTGTGTAATCATATGAGCCCCTAAAAGCCAAGCACAACGCCAACTGGAATTAGTGAGATATGGCATAAGATTTAAATCAGAAGGATTTGAAGTATAGCAATCCCTCCTTGTGGTTTGGAGTGTTCCTCGTGAAAAGGATATGGAATGAGTATAGATTTTAGGAGCACAAACTTATTGCAACTAGCAGCCAGCAGGTAAACAGGGGCTTCAGTTCTACACATATAAAAAAATTGAATTTGTGCAACAACCTGAATGAACTTGTATTTTAAGCTTTCCCAATCTCTAGTAGGTAACTCAGACCTGTGTTAAGTCTTACATTTAACCTTTGACTCAGAACAGAGAAACCAGCCAGCCCACCTGGATTTCTCTTTTTTTTTTTTTTTAGATTGCCACCTTCTTTTTTTTTTTTTTTTAAGATTTATTTATTTATTTTAGAAGCACTGGGTACAGTCAGAAGTGTGGGAAGGTGAGAGAATTCACCAAAGCCAGAGTGGGGAACAGAACAGGCAGACCTACGACCGACGAAATACACTGCTGAGGGGAGAAGCAGGCGGCAGGAGAGGTCTGTGCGCCATGTGGGACCCTCCTCCAGTGGCCGGGGAGAAGCTGGGGATTGAACCGGCGCTGCAGAGGCTGTGGGAAGCTTCACAACCCAGCGCTAAACCGCTGCGCCACCGGGGAGGCCCCCACCTGGATTTCTGACCTACAAATCTATAATATAAAAAAACTGAGAATTTTTATAAGTTATTTAGTTGTTGAAAATTTGTTAGGGCAACAATTGAAAATAAATATAATAAAACTTCCCTTGGAGATAAACATACTCCCTTAGAAATAAGCATTACATCCTGTTCCTATTTCTATAACATACTATAGGTATATATTATATTACAGTAATTTGTATTTATTTTTACTCTTAGGACATATAAATACCTTGTTACATATGTTTTTGAGCTAGTTAGTATTCTACTCTTCCTAAATTCAACAATATGGGATATATGGCAGATTTGTTTTCCAAAGATAACACAGTAATATCTCCCATTCCATGTGTAAATGTGATTTTCCACTCTACCAGCAAACAGTAGTGCTTAGGGTGGGGGGGTGAGAGAGAGAGAGAGAGAGAGAGAGAGAGAGAGAGAGAGAGAGAAAGAGAGAGAGAGAGAGAGAGGGAGAGAGAAACTTTGTGAATGGAGAATCCATCTTAAAAGGGCATCCCCAGTAAGCTGATTCTGAAAGGATTGCACATAATCTCACTTTAGCCATTTCCAAACTCCTTACCCTCAAAATGGGACCCAATGAAAATGGTTGTTTCAACCAAGTTTTGGGGTCTTGTGTTATACATCCATAGGTAATGGTTGAACTAAGTTGAATTAGGTTGGTTGAGAAAAATCTAACCATTAAATTTAAAAAAAAAATACTAACAAATTTCTACTTCAAGTATCAAAATAGATAAATTCTGAGTCTTGGTCTTGTGAGTATATTGAGGAATTTGGCTCCTAATCCAAAAAGGTCTGAGCACAGACATTAAAAAAGCCTTTACCTAAAAACTGCACAGAACAAAGCTGCCCTCCCTCTATCAGACATTCTGCACAGCTAATGCACTGCAGTCTCTGCAGGGAGTTTCAGTCCAGGCCTCAGACCATGTTACTATGTATGTCTGCATTCCTAATACTGTAAGTATCATTCAGAGACTTCTTTGTGTGGAACCTTTGGCTAAGACCTTCCTAAAACACCTCTGGAGAGACCTTATAAAAGGGAGAAGGACTTTTAGGTAGGTGAAGTCCTTAACTCACCAAAATAAGAATAAGAAAACTTGAACATACTCTTCTCACTTGGGCTCAGTATGTCTCCATTTCTAGTCTCTCTCTCTCTCTCTCTCTCTCTCTCAACACACACACACACACACACACACACACACACACACACCTCACCCTCACCTCTGTCCTCTGGACTGATCCAACAAACCTTCAGTAAGAGGAAAATGGAGCAAAAACAGTGGGTATTTTCTCTAGTTTAAGCTCTTGTTTATACTATCAAGTAAGTGATGGAATCTTTACTGCTACTCTCATCTTGGCTTGTTTTAATTGACAGCTGACAGCTCAGCTAAGCCCCTGAAACACTGACAGTGAAGATAGGTGATGGTATTTGTGAGGGTATGCTGTGTTATATTAGGATATTATGTGTTGAAATACTGATCCCCAAATCTAAGTAGCTAAGGGGACAAAAGATTACTTCCCACCCCTGTTATGCATCCTTCATGGAGAATCAGGGCTCACCACTTAACATAGTCCCTGAAGGATTTGTACTGACAGAACAGCCACCATTTTGGATTTGCTGGTTTCTATATGAGAGACAAACTAAATTATAAAGAATTAAATGTGGTAGTCAAGAAATGACACTTACCTCTTTTGTGCATTCGTAGTCCTATTTAGTCACAAGGTCTTATTCATTTCTAAGGGAGCCAAACAGTATAATTACATCATATTTCTAGATTTTGAGACTAAGAAGTATTAGGCAGGCGATTTTTAAGACTACCTCTAAGATAAAGACTTTCATGTTAATGCCTATTTTCCTCACTTAGAAAGCGCATTGCCTATTTCTGCGAATGGCTCAAATTATACAAAGTGAGATTCTCTGCTTCTAGTGAGTCATCCTCTGATTAAATTTAAAGAACAGAGCATCATTCCCAAGCCTTAACTCCTCAATGTAGCAGTATGTGATTCTTGTCAATATACTGAGACAGAAAACTTGTTAGTTTCTGTTTGATAAGAATGCATTTTTCTGTCCATGGCTATTCTGCAAAATTTTAAAGTTCCTGGCTAGGACATTGGATTGTCTAAGCATTAATTATAGTCTAGGATTGTAGGACAGGGTTAGGAAAAAATTGATCCAACAGAGGTATCTTGTGGGGACTCCCCGAAGATTCTTCACCATGAGGATAAACACCTTCATTTACAACTCTCTCAAGGCTACACAAGTTGCAAAACAGTGATTCTCCAAAAGAAAAAGCAGAGTTAGGAATGGAAACTGAAAAAACAACAAATATTTACTATATCTAGGGAATAAAATCTGTTCCAGGTCAGCCTTTATTGACAAGTGCAAATGTATTCCTAATCATTTACTGAAAGCAGTGCATCCTAAGACAAAACATTTAGCATGACCTTCATTTTTTCCTTCTCTTAAGGTGAAATGAAGAAAGTAATATTCCATAAAAAATTATCTGTATCCTTGAAGCAGAGACTGCTTTACTCATTTTGGAATGTCCCCTGTGACTAGCTCAATGACTAAATGCCTGAACCAAAGTCACTTCCTGTGATGACAGCAGGTTATTGGCAAATTTCCACAGAAATATCATCACATTGAAGTTGATACTAAATTAGAGCAAATGCTATTTGACTTGATAGGAGTTGAAGCCATTTTCTGGCATATAATAGATCTCATATCTGTACCCTTCACAAAATTGCCCTAAAAGCATCAACTGCATCATTCTTTCAGAAACTTATTAAATAAATTCTTTGAAAAATAAGAGAAGCTTATTCCTTAGGGTATAATGTGAATCTCATTTTATTTATTTAGAAGATCGTTCATTTGGCTAAAGAAAATTTCTTCTTGCAATGGACAGAATCCATGATGAGCAGAATTGGAGAGAATTAAAATCAGTCATTGGGGCATAATGTTGACTTAGGAAGCAGGTATCAGGACAGGTAGGATTAAGGAACCACAGATTCTCTGGGACCCATAGTAGTCCTATGAAATCTGTTGTCTTTTTCACCATATAATAAGCTGTGATATTTTTAAGGAATGACACTTGTTCCTATTTCTTAAAGGAATATGTTTCTTGGATGGCTTACATGCTTTTTTGTTTTCTTGATTGATTATCAAATTTAATCTATAGCAAAAGATCCTATTTGTTTTCTCATAGACAAATGCCATAATGAAGTAACATGAGGTTAGCCAGACTACAATGCATGTAGACTACAAAACATTAACTTAATATAATAAACTACATCTAAAGAGGATATATGGTTAAAAGTTGACAGTTTCATTATTTATTTCCAATGCTTTAGTAAATATCCAACTCTCATGAAAAATAAGTTTTAAACTCATGATTTCAATGTAGATCTTTTGGAAGCTAATCTAGACCTCTAAATAAATAAAACTTATGAAATATTAATAAGAAATTGTGAAAAACATTCATGGTATAAATTTTGACAATATGTATTAATTTACTCATTTATTTGCAAAAAAAAATAAATAACAAAAAACACTTAGAAAGAGATTAGCAGGTTATCTGACCTAAATCCAGTTGCCCTTCCTGTAAAATGAATTTTGTTCTTTGCAAAGTGGAAAAAAAAAAGTCACAAATGTTTTGGCATCTGTTACAATAGTTAATGCATAACAGATTATCAATATACTTGTCTCACCCTCCGTGACTTTTCTTGAGCTATTGTCCTTGATTTTTCTTTCTTATTCCCTTATTTCCCTTTCCCTTCTAGCTTTTTTTTATATTCTTTGTTTTCCTTTTCATAAATTACTATATTTAATTTCAGATAATTTATAGGTTAATACTTAGAGAGAAAGCATTAGATCACTCAATGTAAGTAGCAAATACTCAAAGCTAGAAAATGTTAAGTTTTATTTTTAAAACTTTTGTCAGTATTTTTGTATTTTGAAATATTTTGTAAAATTTACTCTATGTTTATTCTCTGATTTTAACCATCAACAAACATCTGTTGAAGACCATTTGTGCAGCAAAGAGACTCTGAATATGACCAATTGTTAACTAACCGCATATATTTTAATGCAAACACCAGTGTGTCCATTTAGTTCATTATCTATATGAAAATGATTTCACTGTTAATAGGCTTTCACATATAGGATGTTTTAAATCTTATTCAAGTTAGACGTTTTACATTGAAAGTTCATTTAATGTTTTGTAGTCTACTAGATTTGTACTGAATATTCTAAGTCATAGTGTCCATGTTAACAAAGAAATCTACATTGAAATTAGCATTATAAAAACATTAATATGTCTTGAATTCTAACACTGATAGAACGCTTACTCATCACTAGATGGCACTCTAAATTTAGACTGTGATATTTGATTCTTCAAGTAAGAAGTTACATTACTTGTGTTATATAAAGAATTTATCATATGGAATAAACAAATAATCCATCCCTCCCTGTATATAAAGATGAAAATTCCTCTTCTCTTTATCAGCAATAGCTATGAAAATCCATGATAGTTAATACAATTTTTTAAATGATTGGTGATATAATGGGATAAAATAGGATTATAAAGAAAATATGAAGGGTATTTAATTTTTTATTAACATTTTTATTTTATTATCTGCTTAAAATTTTAATTGAGACTTCATATATATATACATATATCTCCAACAGTAGAGGAAATTTTAAATTCTTTATTTTTGTAAATTTCAAATTGAAAGTTTAATGCCTTTTAAAAAGCCTCCTTGTTTCTTAGCAATTACTGTTCTAATTTAAATGGATATATAGATAGGATAGATAAAATTAAAGTGAATGTACCTCTGTAAAAATATGCTTTCTCAATCAAATATAATAGTATATGGGTTTCCTGAAATCCAAAAGTAGGATTAGTATTTTACGTGCTGAAAGTTCTTCAAATTCTTAATTTTTCTAGAGATTTTCTTGCTTCATAAAAAGACTAAGTACTTTCTTGTCTCACAGTCACATAGAAGTGATGACATCTCACATAAATTGATAAGAACAAATCTTTGGAAACATGATCATGATTATTTGAAAAGTAACCAGTCAATGATCTTATGACCCCAGCATAATTGAAACCATCAACTGTTCTCAGTCCAGGGACAGCTGCCCAGATGGTTAGCATACGGGCGATGAGGTGGCTCGGCCTCACATTCAGACTGTCAATTAGACCACATTACAGAACACTTCTAGCAGGGCTAATACTTTTGCAGAGGAAAGCAGGCATTTGAAAGTAGCCGATACTTACTTAGAAATATTCCATATTAAATGCCAATTTTTTCCATGAATGAAAGTCAATATGTTTATCTTTTATTTTATGTTAAGGTCATGACTCCACATATTACATAAAAATGGATGAACTCTGAGTGTTTGGGGCTTTGCTGATGACTGCAGATTTTTTTCTTCTTTCTCTGGCTGCAGACTGAAGATTGACTCTAAAAATTCTGTGGGTCAGATTTGTGGGGAACTGGCTGT
Organism: Talpa occidentalis; assembly: GCF_014898055.3. Lineage (NCBI taxonomy): Eukaryota > Metazoa > Chordata > Mammalia > Eulipotyphla > Talpidae > Talpa > Talpa occidentalis. Next base: position 17,002,700 of record NW_023604861.1, read on the forward strand.
TATATTCCTGCTTCTCACATGAGAGAATGCAGTCCTTCATTAAATTATCTACTGGCAATTAACAAAACAAAATCTAGAGTCATGTTTCATTTCAGCATGTTTTCTTTTGCACTGCATGATATCTTATAAGTGAGATAAGGGAAGCATTGTTACACAGGTAAAATTTTAATATTTGCATTTCTGATTGAGTTAATATTAATGTTATCAAAGGGGGAAAGTGAGGGTATTTTATTACTGTGAGATATGTGATATACATATATATTGCATAAGAGGGACAAAATATTCTCAGAAAATATTGTTATTTTTTTCAGTGCTTCCCCAAATGTTCCAATTTATTATAAAAAATAAAGGAAATGGATTTAGTTTAAGATTCCACTTCATTTGAAATTGAAAATTAGCTTTGTCAATTTGGATATTAAAAAAAAGGAGACCAAGAATTAAAGAAAATACACTTTTATGCATTGCTTATGTAGACAAAATATGAAACAAATATTTACTAACAAATATATGATACAGGGTATAATAAAATAAAAGTGTGTAAAATTAAAATGCATTGGCAAATAATAAAGTATATAATCAAGAGGTCAAAATTAAAATTAATGAGCTGTGTCAGAAAATGAGATCTTAGGAACATCATAAAATAAGTATTTCCCCCCTAATTCCACACAGAAATCATATCAGAAGCAAAAAACTTATAATTCAATGTATCAGTGCATCAGGAGAAGTCTTTCCAATAACCTCAGACAAGTTTATTCAAAGAGTAAGGAATTTGGAATGGACCAAATGAATTTGAATCCTGTTTTGTTATTGCTAGCTTTGGGGATCTGGGCAAATGATTTACTCTTTTAAGCCTAACTTCCTCATCATAAAATAAGAAAAAATAAATTTTAAACAAGCCTGCTGTCAATTGCCTATTTGGAAGAAGATCTAGAACTGACATGTCTGGAAACCATGACCATGCATTCATTATAGAGATTAATTCTAGCATTTTTAGGGACAGACATAACTGCTTACCTCTATGGCCTCTCCACAAATTCCAGCTCAGCTGTATCACTGACTGTTCCAAATTCTGTCAATTAATAGGGTTAAAAATACACCACCAAATTTCTTAAAATAGAGTAAAAAATGTACTCAAAATATTAAATAGTACAGTCAGTCACTCGATTTACTGCATAATGTTATACTTATACCAAAATGTGGGTGAGACAGTTATTTGTATCTTTAATTCTAAAATAGACTTGGCTAATGAGCTTGTTGACTTGGTTCACTCACCATGACATTTACCAAAAATTTCCTTGGAGCTTACCACTTCAGGTCATGGCAAAAGAAACAAAGGGAAATATAAACAGATGGTACCATATAAAACTAAAAAGTTCCCGCACAGTGAAAGAAAGCATCATTAAAACAAAAAGACACCCTACTGAGTGGGAGAACATGTTTGCATATCATGCATGTGAAAATGGGCTAATACCCAAGATCTACAAAGAACACACATACAACTCAATAAAAATAAAACACCACAATAAAAAATATGGGTATTCAATCCTAAACAGTTCATATGTATTGTCTTATATAAAATTACATTATTTTGTTAAGTATATTTTCAATTAAATTTCAATTAAACATCACTGATAAAAACAACATGCCTTAAATATATAATATATAATATATCTTAAAATATATAAATATATATCTTAAAATCTATAATATATATAATAAATCTATAATATATCTTTGGAAATTATTAAATATTAGGCATTATCATCATTAAAGCACTGTAAAATAGCTAATTTTTATGATTTTACAGATGATAAATAAAAAGATTCAGAGAAAGTAAGTGACTTTCCTAGACCACAAGTCTTCCTAGGTTTCGCTAACTCCAAAAGTCAATACTAATACTGCTGTACCCAAGCCTTCCTTTAACAAGAGCATTAATAATTTAAAATGAAAAAAATCATATATTTCTATACTTTCCTCAGGGCTTAAGCATAAAGAACATTAAACAAGCATTTGTGATTGTTCAATAGACTTTACCTTAAACTATATTACTTTGGAGTTTTATAAATAAGAAAGTTTATGTGGAATTGTAGGATAAATTAATCTTATATATAAGTTTTGCCAAGTCCCTGTATAGATTTGTCATTTATCCACATTTTTTTTACCTTTCATAATTCATATTTCCAAACAATAATGTATCTGTCAGCAAGCAGTTAACTAATCTTTCTCTTTAAGTCAATTTTGTGTAACAATGAAGAGAACCATGATTAAATAGATGTTTAATATAATGTAATTACCAAAATAGATCTTGATTAGCTTATCTAAAATTGCACTAGTTCTGCAAGTTTAATGCATCACAGGCGACTTGACCTAAATATTTTGTTCCACTAGTAGAACTAAAAGGAAATATGTTATCAGATTTTTATTACATTCTTCCAGTGAAATCTGCAAAAGAAGCATTGGCAAGCAGTTTATATTGGCAAGCAGTTTATATAAAATTGGAAATATTCTTTTACATATCATGGCTATTGTTTATTTTTCTTTAAACTTTATTATTATGAGTGTTTGTGTATATATATGTGTGTGTGTGTATATATATATACATATACATATATATACAAAGACATTAATTGCACACAGCAACAATTTGTATAAATGAGAATATATTCAATAACTAAATTTGAAGAAAAATTACAAATATATTTATAAATTCTCACCTGTAGTATGCTCACACAAAATTATATTTACAAATGTTTGATATTTATAATATAAGAAGATCTTCAATGAAGTGAAAATATAAAAACTCAATTTTTTAGTATAATAGTCTACTACTCCCTTTAGAAAGAATAAACAGTTTGATATTCAGGGTATTATTTTATATGTTAGCATTAAGTTCAGTTGGATAGTCACTATGACATATCTCTAGTCTACAATTGAAAAGTTTGTATTGGGACAATATTCCTTGCTACTGAATAAAATATGTTCATGCATTTTTAAAAACCTAATAAAGCACTAATGATTTTATGAAACTTGCAAGATACAACCAATAGCAAAGACAATGTAAGATTTCAAAATAAAATAAAATTTTGTTCTGATATATTTGTTTTCATTTTTAGATGTATATTTTTGTTCATTCATGATTTATTTTGATAAAAGGAGTGATGCTTGAATTTAACATATTTTTCTCAAATAGCTATTAATATGTCCCTATATCATTTTTCAAAATTTTTATTTTTGATTAACTAATTTTAATTGCCAATTTTATCATGGTAATTTTATCACTTTTTCAGCTTTATTTCTAGTATTTCTTTATTATGTATTGTTGGGTTATCATAACCTAACACTTTAATAATTTTTTCTTATGATAGATTTTAAGATCTTTTAGGGCATATTCATTTTTACCACATTTTTTTTCTTTATTGTTCACAAAATCATTTTTTCTTTACGTTATCTTTAAGCCATTTTTCAAGTTCCTATCAAGCACATAAGAGTTAAGTAGACAATTAAGGTAAGCATTAGAATAATACCTGTCAGATAGTAATGCAATGAAAATTTAACTTTTAAAAATAATTCTACATTGAAGTAATTATTTTAAAATTAGGCACATAAATTTTGAGATTTATGGAAAATCAGAATAGATGTATTTTACAAAAAAAATGAGAGAATCAATTTGGAGTGATCAGGTTTTTTTTTAAGTAGCAAAATTGTAAACATTTTAATATTTTTCTAAACAAGTAGTAAAATGTTTATGGTCTAAATAAAAGAGGCTGAGAAAAGTTAATTAACATATTAAATAATATATTTTGTTCCTTATATCTTTTATATATTCATACCAGACATACCATCACAAAAATGTGACTATCTTGTGATTTTTCCCACAAAAGCATAAACTTCAGAAAGGTAAATTCCCCAATGTTTAGCTTATATTACTCTTAAGTAATGTCCAAAAAAAAAAAAAAAGCATGAGAATAGGAAGAACTGGGATGTGAGAATGTGCAAGGAAAATGGGGATTTCACATATTTATGTATGTATATTTATATATATTCTATATATCTACATACTCTGCAGCTCTACATGTAGATTAACTACATTATTATATACATATACTATATATAACTATGTGTAATATTTTGTCTATTTAAATTAACATATGTACACTCAATTGCAAGAGGCCATGTTGTATATATATTTGTTGCACAACGCATAGATGGGTACCTAGATGAGAGGAGGGAGAAAGAGGAGGAGGGACAAAAAGAGGAAGGAAGGAAGAAGTGGGGACAGGAGAGAGGGAAGGATACAAAAGAGAAAATACAATTTTATACATTATCTTCATTCAGCACAGACCCTGTAATAAATAGGTACTAAATTGATGTTTCTATGTCCTTCTGTTATTAACTAGCTAGACAACATTTATCAATGAGTTTATTCTAATTGATGCTATATTTTAATAATCTGCCAATTTAAGAAATTAGTTAGATGACACATCACTCAGGGATAATTTTATAGTAACAATCATGTGTTTTCTACAGATTGTAGCCTCATTTGTCAAAAGGATGACACTCAATTTCAGGGACAAAATTTTTAGAGGAATATGGATTATAGTAAATATAACAGAATCCTTGAAAAATTATTTATTTTTAAAGATTTAATTATTTATACAAGAACTGGGGTACAGGTCAGAGGCACGGGAGGGTGAGAGGATTCACAAGAGACAGAGCAGGGAGCAGAAGAGGCAGATGGACTGAATACACTGCTGAGGGGTGCAGTGGGTGAGATAGGAGAGGTCTGCCGCGCCATGTGGGTTTCTCCCTGGCCGGCTGGGAATCGAACCAGCTCTGCAGAGGCTGTGGACAGCTTCACAGCTCAGCGCTCAACCCTCGGCGCCACCGGGGAGACCCCAATCCTTGAAAATTTAGAAGGTAGATTAATACAATTAGTATTAAATATTTGTCAATGTACAGTTTCAATGCATGATCTTTTGACTTGAGAAAGGTTGAAAGCCTCACAGATTCAGTAGAAACAGGGATATGATAGCCTGTGATTCCTGATAACAGCAAGCTGCGACACCTAGTCAGCACTTTGGGTTCATTGGGACATAACTTTATTTTAAATTGAGGGAGAACTGTATGCTGACTACTAATGTTTTTCAAGTGAGCACATTTAATTTTTTCTTAAATATTTCTTTTTTTACTTTTACTTATTTACGCATACAAGAACTGGGGTCTAGGCCAGTGGTGTTTGAGGTGAGAGAAGGCCCAGTATAGACAAAGGGGAGTGAAGAGCAGAGCAGGCAGATATACTGAAATACAAGTGGAGGGGACAGGAGAGGCCTGCTATGCCATGTGGGTTATATCTGTGGCCAGATCAAATTCACTCCACAGTGGCTGGCAAGAGCCTGGTAGCGCTGAGACCCCCACCAGGGAGGCCCCCTCAAATGATCACATTTAAATTTAAGTTTAATTTATGTAAATTCAAGTTTAATTTAAGAATACATAAGACTAGAAAGATATGCAGTCTCCTATGTAATAAAAATAGATGGTATCTATGAAAAGACACAATGTAAAAAGCATTTTCTTACCACATGAAATAAAATCTATTTTGCAAGAAGTCAAAAACTTAAAATATATTGATTTAAAGCTCTTAAGTGTAGAGATAATAGTGAATAAAAAAGGCAAAAGAAAAATTAAATGATTGGTTTTCAGCATGCAAGATTTGATGAGTGAGCTCACATGGTTACGAAGTAAACGTATAATTTTTGCTTGATAATATCTGAAAAATATCAAGTGATATATTAGATTTTTCACTCTAAAAACAAAATCAAGTTAAAGGACTATTGCTTTAAGAAATATAAGAGCATCAAATGTACCTGGTGAAGCATTTCTAAAAGGTGCTATGAAGAGAAATGTGTCTCAGGAATCATTTTGCAGGTGTGGCAAAACAACTTACTAAAAGCGGGGAAATATGTCCTTGGGCAAAACATCTTGACATAGAAAATTTCAAAAGTATCAAAAACAACCTGAACACTCCTTTAATTCACTTTATTTCTACCATCTAACTCACCAAGATGTACTTTTTTGGAATCAACAGAGATAAACAGGCCTACAGTCACAAAATAGCAAATCACAAAATTAAAACAAAAAATCAATAATAATAACAAGAACAGAAAACCCAAGGAAAATATTGCATTTCCCCCTTTACTTAATGATAACTAAAGAATTATGAACCAAGGAAATTTATTAAATCCATCAGAGTTTTACTGAAAGTCCTTCTGAGAATATGAATTTTTTTTCTTGATCATATTTGAAATCAGTTTTTCCAAAACACTGCAATATATTACAAAATATACACATGTTAATAGTAGCAATGATTGATTAAAAAACATAAATTTTCTTTTCTAAACTGTCAAAGGGAAATGGAACTCTCATTTATAATGATTCCAGTCTAGCATATATTACTCATCTTAAATGAGAACCCAAAAAAATTAGACATTTTAAAATATAGACAATATTATCTTAATAAGAAAGTAAGGGATATTATAAATAAGCTACAGCAGTGAATCATAACTTTACAGGTAATAAAGCATGCATGTTTAAATTTATGATGTTGCAAAAATTTATGGTAGAAATACGGGTGGCTCTAGCCTTGGGCATAAGTGTTGTTAAATCAGCAACAAAGGTTATTTATTTTAATTTTTATATTATATTCATTTTATTACTTTTTAAATTATATTCATAACAGTTATTTTAACTGATCCTTAGTTACTACAAATTTTAATCCTTCATTAAATATATCAAATGAATTTTATACTCAGGAGAATGGAACATGTTTAAAAGATCTCCAACAAAAGTGTTTGAGAGGCTAAAAACAAACTGGAACGTATTTCAGTGTTGGTGGGAGTGCAAACTTGTGTTTTTTTGGAAAGGGTTCTAGATTTACCTTAAAAAGACTACAGTTTAAATACTCTATGACCCAGTAATCCCATTCTTGGAATATATAAATGAAAGCATAAAACCATCAGATAAAAAATTACATGTTCTACAATGTTTTTGGCATCATTATATTAATAATAGCTAAGGCATGGAAACAACCTAAGTGCCCGCTGATAAAATATTATATTATAAAGATATATGTATGGTATATCTACACAACAGAACATTATTCAGCCATAATGAAAATGAAATGCTGCCATTTACAGTAAAATAGGAGTTCAAGGGAATTATGTGCAATAAATCAAATGACATAGACAGATACTGGAAATTTATATAGCAGATCATACAACAAAACAAAATACTTGTAAAAACTAGTGAACATTAAAAAATGCAGTATCTGGAGTTAAGAAGGAAGGGAAAGGGAGGAAGGTTCAGAGGGATATAAGGGACAGTCATAGAAAAAGTCATATAAAAATTAAAAAATAAAAATATCAATAGAAATTGAATGTTAACTGTTTAATTAAGTCATTTCATTACCTCCAACCCCCAACCCCTTTCAGCCCTTTTAAATCCACCTGCAAAACAAAGTTTCACAAAAAATTTTGCCAGTTCTCTCTTTTGAAATTTAACCTTTACGGGCCTCCCTGGTGGCGCAGCGGTGGAGCGCTGGGTTGCAAAGCTGCCCACAGCCTCTGCGGCGCCGGTTCGATCCCCGGCTGCTCCTCGGCCACTGGAGGAGGGTCCCACATGGCGCGCAGACCTCTCCTGCCGCCCGCTGCTCCCCTCAGCAGTGTGCTTCTGTCCTTCTGCCTGCTCTGCTCCCCGCTCTGGCTCTGGTGAATTCTCTCACCCTCCCGCGCTTCTGACTGTACCCAGTGCATGTATAAACAAACAAACAAGTAAATAAATAAATAAACAAATAAGTAAATAAATAAATAAATAAATAACATGCCTCTATAAAAAAAATAAAAAAAAATAAACAAATGTTCTATAGGGCCTCATAGCACTGTGACACTACACTATCCACAGTCTCTGCAGCACGAATTGGATCCCTGCCTGTTCTGCTCCCCACTCTGTCTCTGGTGAATCGTCTCATCATCGTCCCACCCCCGTACTTCTGGCCCATACCCCACTTCTTGTATGCATAAATAAATAAATTTTTAAACAAAATGCAAACAAACATTCTATATTTCCCCCATCCACTTCTGAAGCATAGCTCTTTGGCAAAGGAACTTTTTTAATGGAAGAAATATACAGATATCCAAATCCAAAGCAGGATTGCTCCTTTCTGATCCTGTGAGGAGGTTGTTTCAACACCAAAAGATGTGACTTATCTAGGGCTGCGGGTGCTGTTAGAGACTGGGTGCGACTGTGCTACATAATCCTTATTGAAAAAAAAAAAGAAAGAAAGAAAAGGAATTCAAATAAATTCAGTCAGACTCATTGGAAATTGTTTTCACTTTTCCTTGTGTGCTATCCTAGAAAGACATTAATGCAGATGTTCTGAGGAGGAAAATTAAATTTACAGTTCATAGTTCAATGACACTTAGAAGTCACCAGATTTAAATCTTACTTTTTGAAACATCAACATGTTTTCTATTTTAAATGCTTGATATGCTCTTGATTAAAGCTGATACAATTAAAAACAAACTCTTAAACATGTAAATGGGGGATATATAAGATTTTAAGAGCATATGTTATCTGTGTATTGCAGTGTAAGAATTATAGAATGTTCACATTAAAATATCAAATAAGGATTAAACCTTGCTCTATTCAATTTTTGAAAAGTTTGAATTTAATATGAGTTTAGTCATTCCTTTTTCATGAAACTAAGTTTAGCTTTATATAAACTGGGTCATATTATAAATATTCTGCCAACTATAGAGTTTTATTTTAAAAACAAAATGAAGATGATATATCAATACTTTGAAATGAGCTGTCCTAATATATGGACATAAAAAAATCATATAAAATAGTAAATTAGGGCTTTTCATTTTTCCTTCTTTACTTCCCTCCTTTCCTTTACTTCATTCATTGGTTTGTTCACAATGATATTACTATAGCATGATAAATAATTAGACTGTTGTGTCAATGCAGTTTGGCACTTAAGTGATATGGAAATATAAGAACAATTTTTCCTAATGAGACTACTAAAAAGCAAGTTATTATAGTGGGTAACAACACACAAATTTTGCTTAGAGTAAGAACCTTTACACACTTAAGGAACTTTATATTAATTTTGTAAAAATGCACTTGTATCTAAAGAAAATAATTTGCCAGCTTAGATTTAACACAATTAGAAAATTTGGCACTGAATAAAACTTTTGAATTATGCGTAGTCATAATGCACTAATGGAACATACCCCGAAATTAAAGTAAATATATAAAATACACACTAAGGTAATTCCATAACACAGCAGGCTAATGAAGTAGACTGAATGGGCAGGAATAGAGTAACTTGAGAATGTTTACTAAAAGCCGATGTTAGCCATTTTGGAAACAAAGAAAAAATATTTAAAATATCAACTTCTGTTTTTCAGATGAGGACCGTTATTGGTATGGTTTATTGATTCATGGTGTTTTATTTTGACTAAATACTTTATAAAATATTTGCATAAATTGACCATAATGACTGAAAAAGCAGACAGAAGGCACTTGTTCAGATATAAACAATATAAACATGCACCTAATTCTTTAAACTTAAATGTTAAAATTTAACTTTCATCAACAAAACTTTCTTTTGTTTGACCAACTGCTTTATTTTGGGTGCTAGGGCAGGAAATAAGTTTTGTCTTTTAACTATGTGATACAAACTTTGGTTAAATGCAGTCAATTAAAACAGAGATCTTTATTGCTCCCTGAATTCTCATAATTAAAAGAAAGAAGATACAAAGCAAGATGGTGGTGGGGGGGGAAATTCACATCATCAAAGAGATAGAAGTCCAGATAAGCAAAATGTGGGGACCTGATGATAAATGAACAAATGATACCTGGTTTACCAGACAAGAAAATCTGAGACTTTAGCTGGCATGAAAATATGCCTAGGAACAAACCTATCTGCATGGGAGTCTCCCAGAAAAATCACAGAAATTTTGGCACTAGTTAACTTGAAAGTGTGGATACATAAAGCTAAAGTTTCCTCATTTGTTACATTGGAGCTAAAGGTTTACACTCTGTTAAATTCCAACAGCAGGCATGGTGGAGGCACTATTTGATAACAGTGAAAATGGAGAGATGAATAGAAATTGAATGTTGAAAGTTGAAAAGGCCCAGCATCTGTGAGCTCAGCTCCTCTGGAATGTTCAGACACCCCCATCCTTACCCACAGGACAGACAATGTAGGATTTTTCTTCAGAAAAATTAACTAGGGATAGTTAATTACAAATATTTGTAGTTAGATGCATTCTGTCATGCTTCATAATTGCCATATCATTTTAGTGATTAGAATAATAACATTCTAGTTTCTGAGCTACTTGGTGATTTATAACACTGTTTTGTTGTCTGTATTTACTATTCTATGTATTAGATCTTTCCTACTATTTATTGCAAGTTTGTAACCTTGAACTTCATTTGCCCTATTTCTTCAACCTCCATTTCATGATAACATATGTATGGTATTTAATAACAAAAACTAAGATTTTTTTTTAAATCAAATTAGCATAGTAACACTGTATTAGCGCATTATATAAATTTCAGAAAAACATAATTAATAATCAACATATGCATACGATATTATATACATAGTTCACCACTAAAACTCCAATCTTCCCTTCACTATATTGTCTCATGCATCTGCCCTGCTTTCCCCTTCCCTTCTGTTAACCTGGAACAGGTCTTATAGTTCAAAAGTTGGCATATATCACTGAGCATCACCCTGTAGGTACATTCATATTTTTGAAAAGTTCAGTATTTCTCTTTTTTATAGTTGAGTAGTATTCCACTGTGTGTAGGTGTGTATATATATATATCCCTTTTTTTCATGTTGATGGGCACTTAAGTTGTTCCTAATTCTTGGCTGTTGTAAAAATTGCTGCAATAAATATGAAGATTCATATATCTCATCATATTAACATTTTTAATTTTTTGGTAAATCATAACTGGGCCACATGAATATTCTATTTTTAATATTTTTGAGGAATCTCCATACTGTTTTCCTAGGTGACTATACCAGTTCACATTCCCAACTATAATGTATAAAGGTTCCCTTCTTTCTATGTATTGTCCAACATTTGTGGTTCTTGTATAATAACATTTTACACAGATATGAGGTGATATATCTCCTAATAATAGGAGACTATGAACATTTTCTCATGTGCTTATTTGATATCTGAAAGTAAAATTTTAGACTTGCATATCATATATATGTAATACATTCTCTCTTTTTTTAAGATTTATTTATTTATTTATACAAGCACTGGGTACAGTCAGAAGCGCGGAAGGGTGAGAGAATTCACCAGAGCCAGAGTGGGGAACAGAACAGGCAGACTGATGAAATACACTGCTGAGGGGAGCAGCAGGGGTGGCAGGAGAGGTCTGCGCACCATGTGGGACCCTCACCGGTGGCCAGGGATCGAACTGGTGCTGCAGAGGCTGCGGACAGCTTCCAGCACTGAACCGCTGGGCCACCAGGGGAGGCCCTATGTAGCAAATTCTTTTTTTTTTTTTTTTTAAATTTATTTATTTATTTATTTATACAAGCACTGGGTACAGTCAGAAGCGTGGGAGGGTAAGAGAATTCACCAGAGCCAGAGCGGGGAGCAGAGCAGGCAGAAGGACCGAGGTATACTGCTGAGGGGAGCAGCGGGCGGCAGGAGAGGTCTGTGCGCCATATGGGACCCTCCTCCGGTGGCCGGGGAGCAGCCGGGAATCGAACCAGCGCTGCAGAGGCTGCGGACAGCTTCGCAACCCAGTGCTCAACCGCTGCGCCACCAGGGAGGCCCCATCTATGTAGTAAATTCTTAAGAAAAGATGATGTCAGCTGAATTCAAAACCCAAATTACATGCTGTCTACAGCAAAACTACTTAAATTACATGAATACATAGAGTTAAACAGTAAAAGGTAGAAAAAATTATATCAGGCAACTATTGATGTAAAGCAAATTGTATAGGATGTATAATAATTAAAATAGACTTTAAAATTAAATCACCACCACAAAGAAACATTATTTTCCAGTTAAATTTCTCAATTTGACAGGAAGACATAGACATAAGAAACTTGTATATTTTAAGAATATAGTTTTAAATTATATAAAGAGCCAGAAACAAACTGCTGAAATGTCATTCCATCTAATAATCAAAGTAATTTCCATCAGAATTCCATTAGAATGCATTAGTTTGTAAATGCTATTGTTAGCATATGGATGAATTAAAATGAATAACTATGAAAATCAGGGTTCTACTATAATAAAAAACTGGAATAAGAGGAGCTAGACATATGGAGTAAAATTTTGGATGCAGCTTTCCCCTGTTGTAACTGGAGGTGCTTATCAAATATCTGCTAAACCGTAAATTCTGGGGGAAGTGACTAATAAACTGAACTTTAGAATTGTATATTAGCTGGCTTGATTACTTTCAGCCAGTTACACAAAGAGATCAACCCAGAAAAGAATTAGTCATTTTTTAGTTAGAAATCAAAAGAAATAAGTCTTTTGTAAATATGATGTTCTAAGAATTTAATTTTGCAGGAATAAATGATTTAGAGAGTGATTTAAATGATTTAGAGAATCCAGAGCTGAAGGATTTAATGTATGTTCTTTCAACTCTTTGAACTATTTGATGTGAACAAAATAAAAGATCGAACTCAAAATTAGTGAAATCAGTGAGTTTATATAGGAAGTACAACTTTTGGGTTTGAAATACAAAGGCTAAAGCTATTACTGAATGCTGTTTAACTCTACCTTAGTTTTCAAAATCACTTCAAACTAATTTCTCTGAAACTTGTTGGTATAAAAAATTGTGGTGGTGCCAATATTTTGGGTTTTTAACATACAAATGAAAGATATGAGACTTAACAATTTCATGTGAGACTTAACAATTTGTTATTTAATATATTTGAAATTTAACCTGAAAGAAAATTTTGTGTTGGGGTATTTATTTTTCCTCTAGGGAATATCTTAACATATCAAAAAACTGTGTAAATGGCATTTTAAAATTTTCAATACTTTTCATAATTACATTGGATTTCATTGAGAATTTATAACATGGATAATTTGACTGCAATTAATTTGAAAATTTCAATTTTGAGTAAATGTATGGTATTGGACTGGATTTAATTAATTGGGTCACCCTTCTGATATCCTACAGAGATTTCTGTCTCTAAAATCTCTACTGTTTTCTATATAATTCTGTCTTCCTTATGATTTACTGCCCTATCCAATTCCCCAATGAATATAAAAGAGATAACTCTTAAGTTGGGAATAGGGATGAAAAAATCGGTTTACCTTTTAGGATGAGTTAATTTGGGACTACATCTAGGCATAAAAAATTCACTGCATCTGAATATTTTATTCAGAGCCTGCATTTCACATGAATGGGGAATCATGTGTAGACACTAGTATGGGGTGGGGAAGTTAAGGCCCATTTGACACTTCAATCATGCTGTTTCTTCCAATCTAGTTTTACCAGTCATAAAAATGATCTCTTGATGTTTTGTGTGCTAAATCAACTATTTTATTTCCTAATTTATTCATAACTTGAATGGAATGAAAAAGCGCTATTTACTGGATTCTTAAAAAAACTACAAAACATAAGCTTTAGCTAATCATATAAAACTATGAGCTTGAGACAAAATCTTTTGATTGATGATTTTTATTAATATTTTTCTTGCTGTTTTCCCACTTCTGAGCTCTAGTTTGTGTCTCTCAATTGTCAGTGATATTACTACAAAGTTAGGGCAGCCTCTCCAGCTAGTCACATCCTTACTGTGTTAACTCAAAATGAAGGGTAAACAGATCGCTTGTGAAAGAGTGTTAGATAATCAAGTAAAAAATCAAATCGAGGACGCAGTCTGCAGATTTGACTGTGAGAACTGTTCCAATAGAACTATTCCAATACAAGTTTTAATTTAGTTTATATAAGTGGAACAATGAGGCCTTGATTTTAAAGGATATAATTTTTCTGATAGGTGAGGATTCTAAGTTGTAAATTGCCCAGACAGAAAAATATGCTGATACAAGAGGGAAGAAGTGCAGGATTTAACTTTATCATTTAGAAGGAATTCCCTGCAGAGATGCAAAGGCTGGGTTCCCATCGCTAAATCTTTTTTAAGTGGCTCCTTGGTCATCAGTGTGGGTAAGAAGACTGATTTCTATTCAGGCTGCAGATTTTACCATATAAGATATAGCCCAAGAAGATGTAAAACTGTTCAAGAATAAAGTGTTCATTTTCTTCAGAAAATGACAGGAAGCTAGAGGACTGATCAATAGATTCAAAAGTTCTTAGTGAGATATTAATTTTATATAATAGGTCATGGGAAGTTTGACAGTGAGTATTATATATTTATTCTTAAATTCTGGTTATTAGTGCTATTAAAACTGTTAAATATTGGGCCTCCCTGGAGGTACAAGGGGTTAAGACAAAACCTATGAAGCTATCTGTAGTCTCTGCAACACGAGTTCTATCCCCAGCCAGGGAGCTACCCACAAGGTGCAGCAGACCTCTCATGATTTGCCCGCTGCTCCCCTCAGCAGTGTATTTCAGTCAATCTGCTTGTTCTGTTTCCCATTCTGTCTCTGGTGAATCCTCTTAACTTTTCACACCTCTGGCCTGTACCCCAGTTCTTGTATGCATACATAAATAAATCTTTAAAAAAAACTGTTAAATAAAATATGCTGCACTAATAATATTGACTAGAAACTTCTTCCTTTAATTGAAAGAGCTGGCCAGTAGCACAGTGGTATTGTTTAGGTTTGCTGTTGATTTTACTATTTGAACATTGAATTAAAATCTGAATAATAAATAAAGAGGAAGAAATTCAAATTACATTCCATTGCTATAACACTTGAGATGATGAAAAGTATATTCAAATGCATACTCTTGCTTAGGATAAATCTGTACACTTTTGATGCACAGTGTAGAACATGTCTTCATAAGTATACAGGGAAAAAAAGTTCTTCAAAATTATTTTTTAGAAAAGAGATTGCCACTCTAGATAAATCAGTAGTGTTACACCAAATGACATAACCTATACTCTCAAGAAACAAGGTAATAGTTTAAATTCTACTGTTCTAAATAAGGAAAATGAGAAATAGCTAAGTAGACAAAGTGTTTATTATTCTGGAAGTATAAACCAAAATATTAATGAAAGTACTCACATAAAGATTATTTTTATGAATATGTTTTATCCTTACAGATGTATTTTATTCATAATATCTTTTGAAAAATTATATTGTAATTCAGCATAAGGTGCTAAATTATTTAGCTATGTTTTTAAGAAATTCATTCAAACTGTTATGTATATAATTTCAAAATACTGTAACTGAGGATATAAATATAATGTAAATTTCAAACACTAAAGAATTACTTATATATTTATTTATGTGTTTTATTTTCTAATTTTCCATATATAACAATATCAACATATTTTGTACAAAAACAACATAAATCTTTTATTATTTTGTGGATTCAAAATGGATAAACCACTTAAAATAGCTACAGTAATTATAAAACTTCACATACATATAAATACAGAAAAAGAATGACCTACAGCACAGTTTTATAAGGGTATTTTATCATCTTATCACCCAGAGACATACAGTGTTTAAATCTAGTACATGAGTCTATATATTTTTATATGCAAAAATTGACATTGATATATACAGAATAAAATGCACTAGATTTTTCTCATTGGACAATATATCTTGGATTTTTTCCTCCTTTTTGACAACTATATAAATCTCATTATTTTTATTACCTCATGCAATTCCATTATATCAATGTACCATAATTTATTAAATATGAATTACATAAAATTGATACTATTTTCTTGACTGAAATGGGAAGATGACAAAAAATAGTGAAAAATAACACAAAGTAACTGAAGACAGTAACAGAAAGTATGCTGGGTTATTGTTCAATTTGTAGGGTTCATTGCCTTCGGTGAAGGAAAAAAGGTGGACAAAACTATTATTTCATTGTTCTTTCCTTGAATAAAATATGGCCATCAGACATAAAATTTGCCACAATGCACCATTGTGGTTCAGGTAGCTTAAAAATCTATATAGTCTATAAACAAAAGTACTTCTTTTTGACAAGAGAAAAAATATAGCAGGGAGAAAAGACAGATAAAGGGGTAAGAAAGAAGATAAATTGGTTTGCTTACTTCAAGTTTTGAACTTTAAAAGTCCTAAGGACACAGAATATATCACATTGATATTTTTTATAGTTTTCTCAGAATTTTCTACCACACTTTTTTTTAATTGTTGTCCCCAAACAGTGAAGCTTTCTTTTTAATTCTGTCCTGTTGTCAAGATTTCCATCAGTTTGTTTCTTCCATGTACAGTTTGATTCCACAAAGAATATTGAAAGGCCCCTATAGACTATCAGTGACATTTCAGAATTTTCGATAATGGCCCAATGGTTTTTCTTGTTTGCAAGTAAAAGTGGAAAAGGGCAGCTTTAAAGAACAAGTTGTAGTTTTCTAGCTAAACTCTCCATTGGAAATGCACAAAGTTATACCTTTCCATTGCATATTTAATCAATAGTTATAGTGGTTTGGTGGAAAGAGTATTGGAATTTGGTATATACTGAAAATTCTGCTCATTCATTCTTAAATGGAAAGTATACAACTTGTTCATAGGGTAGGTCCTTAGCAAACAAATTGCTGATGCCTAACCTGATATGCTGAAAATTATTGACATAAATAGGAAAGGATGGACAGCTGCTTCAATTAGGCCTATCAGATTCTGTTTTATAATAACAGATATTGGGTGGAGGAACAGTTGGTCTTTATACACAATTGAAATTTTGTTTTTTAGCAAATTTCTCCTTTCTCCAAGAAAATGTTCTTCTTTTAATGGACCTAAAATGGATAAAAACAACTTAACAAAAGAAGAATGTGATTTAAATATTTATCTTTGCCTCTCTAAAGTGCCCTCTTTAATATAATATGCATGGTCATTTTAGTGTTTGTTGAATAAATTATCTATGTTAGATTTGTATGCCTCATCAGAGAAGTTGCTCGAGAATGCCATTCTCTTTAATATCCATGAAAATTAATGACCTCTCTCCACTAGTTCTTAATTGTTTTCTGCAGAGCAAAAGCAATGATCTCCCTTCTAACTTTGGAACTCAAAATAGCAAGCATTTGGGCCCCAAAGATATGCCAAATATTTTGCTGTGCCCTGATATTTTTGAGATAACATACTACAGTTTCTGTCTGTGAGAGGAGGGTATGTCTGTTCTCCAAACGGTCATTAATGAACAAACAAATAAATTATCTTAAAAATTCACTATGAAAAAATGTGAGTATATGCCGCAATTCTATGTTCACAGCCATTCTTTGCTACCGAAAAGAAAAATAAGCATGCTCCAAAATAATTCCACTTAAAGCCTTTTCCAAAAATGATATGTGCAGGAATCAATTTATATACTTTAACATTAAATGTAAAATTTAACCAGAAACATTATTTCCATATAATTGTCATCAAACAAATTGATATAGTTCTAATTTTCTCCTTACAATTTGATTTAGTCTATAATGTCTCTGATGTATTTCATTGTCCTTCTAAATACATAAAACCGAACAATTTACCAGGAGTTCTTTGAAGCTTTCAGAGCTTAGCCTGAAATTCTACAAATCTATCTTATCAATGAAATGAAACATTCAATAACCCAGACATTCATTCTGAACTATTTATCTTATGTATAAATCTATCAATAGGTTAATAAAAAAGACCAGAAACATAGTGGGCAAACAGAAAAATACTTCAAATAAGGAAAAAATGTAAACACTGCCAGGGTGTGTAGATGAGATAGCTGACTTTTGGAAACACCTAAGGCTTATGGCTTGCCTCAGGCGTTGTTGATGGGCAATTACTGTGTCTTTACATCAGTTGAGACCAGCTCTGTACAAAAGAATGTACAGTTAAATGGCATAGGTTACCATGTCCCTTCCTATACTCTTTCACCTTCCCTTGAGTTGCTGGAGACCCCAGGTCCAAAATGATAAACCACAAATTTGAAATAGATCCATGAGATCCCTCTCCCGGAATATCTGAAATGAATTTTGTATGAGTGAGAAATCTGTTTGTATTTTATTAAGCCACTGGGACTGGCTTATATAATAAAACATTTAATTATTCAAAACCCTTCATTAACTGTCCTATTTAATGTAGGGGTTATTGAAAATATATTATTTCAGTTGATGAAAATATATTATTTCAGTTGATTAGTAGACAGGGCAGATTATAAAAATACCCTACTCTGCTCTTAACTTATTTCCATTTCTTACGTTATACTGTTTCTACTTGTCTGTCACCGCCACCTGAAAAATTAACACACAAGATAGCTTGATAGGACTAGAGTAGAAAACAGGAGGCCAAAAAGAGAAAATAGAAACTGTACTTTCTCTTTTATCATTTGCTCATATTTTCAACTTTTAGTTTGAGAGGCAGACATAGGAGCAAATAAGGGAAAGATTGTGTCCCTCTTATTTTTATTCAAAAATTTTAAAATCACAAACATGAACATATATCTGTGTGCACAAGCACACACTATCACACACTAACACACACACACACACACACAGACACTCCCTTTAGCACCATAACCTCCATATATCCTTTCCTCAAGACAACTGTTCTGTTCTCCCTAATGTGTTTTTACATGTATGAATTTCCTTGGGTGTTTAGTGAGTTTCTGTTGAGCAGTAGAATACATTTTTCCAGACTCAGAGAAGCCTATATAAAAGGATCATAGAATATTAATTTGATAGAATAAAATTTGTCATACTAAACTTACTCAAATAGAAGTCATCAAAAAATGATCCCAGCAAATATTTTAATATTGGACCAAAAATGCTACCTAATTAATATTAGGTGAGGGCATGATCTCAAAAGTTGCAAGCATACACAGAGAAGAACACAATATGATTATTTGTATGAATTAGTTAACTCAGGCTACCATAACAAAATAACATAGAATATGGACTTTAAACAAATTACATTCACAAAGTTTTGGAGGCTGGGGATTCAAGAATAAAATCCAGCAGGGTCCTTTCTCTCTGTGTCCTCACATGTAAAAGAGAGAGAGAGAGAACTATATCTCTCTGTCTCTTCTTACAAGGTCACCAAACCTATCAGTTTAGGAACCTATCTATAGTACCTCATTTAAACTTAATTGCTTCTTAAGAGTTCTATCTGCAGGGCCTCCCTGGTGGCGCAAGGGTTTGAGCCCCACACTGTGAGGCAGTCCGTAGACTGCAGCACGAGTTCAATCCCCAGGCCAGCCGGGGAAAAACCGACATGGTGAGGCAGACCTTGCCTGTCTCACCCACTGCTTCCCTCAGCAGTGTATTTCAGTCACTCTGCCTGTTCTGTTCTCCACTCTGTCTCTGGTGGATCCTCTTCCTCTCCCCTCCCCGAATCTCTGGCCTGTGTCCCAGCTCTTGTATTCATAAATAAATATTAAAAAAAAATTATCTTAAAAAAAAGAGGTCTATCTGCATATACTATTACTTCAGGGGTTAGAGTTTCAGCATATGAATTTGGGATTGAGAGACATAATTCAGTTAATAGTAATGGATATTATACACACAATACACACAATAGAGATATATGTCTTGATTTTTAAAGTTGAAAATCAAAAAAGATTATGGTCTGTTTTTATGTCTATATACAATGTAGTGTCTAATATCGGTCAGTCATTTAGAAAATATCAAAAGTCTAATATATATGTGACTGTTGACTGATTAAAATTCAAAGAAAAGCATGAAAATTTCTGCCTTCCATTATAGAAAGTGAAGATAAATAATAAACAATAAAAGTAGAAATCAATAGTGAATTACACACTAAGTTACAAGTTAGAAGCTTTTCTGGAGATAAAAGTTAATGGGGATAAGAAAATATGAAAAAAAAGGGTCAATCTGCCTCATAAAAAAGCTAGAGTTGGCAAAGTTGAAGAAGTTTGGAACATAAGTCAAGCAACAATCTGAGAGAAAAAGATTCAAGACAAAATAACTATGAAGACAATATGTTTAAGGAGAGAATATTAAAACAGCAAGAAAACAGTGTAGCTAGAGCAAAAAAGTAAGAGAGAAGTGGAAATAAGGTCAGAACCCAGATTGCATATAATTGCATAGGCATTTAACTGTAAACTCTTTTGCTTAAACTCTAAGTGAAATTGGGAATCATTAGAGCATTTGAACAGAAGAGTATTGTAATCTGGTTTAAATTTTAAAAGAATTAATCTTGTTGCTCTGCTAAGAACTGAAAAAGGAGAACAGCCCTAGTGGAACCATAAACCAACTAGGAGATTATTAAAGTAGGAAGAAACAACTGTATTTTGTCACTGATATCACTGAAGATGGTAGTAAGTACTGGGATTCTGGATATTTTTGAAGGTAGTGTTCAAAAGGGTTTATAGATCGTGTGCATGAAGGTGATTTAGCACTAAATTACATAGTTGATTTAAATGTATTATACATTATCACAATATTCTGTTGCAAAAGGCAAGTGGACATTTAGCAGTTCACAACCCTAGTTATTAATGTTCTTGAAAGTAAAATGCTGCAATGAAAGTAAGCTATGGGCAGTAGATTAACTCATTCTATCTAATGTATTAGAAATGATTAGTGCTCTAGTGAAAAGGTAAACTTACAGCAGTTAAAATGACGGTTTATCAAGTAGCTAGTTTATATACAGTGCTTTGTTTTTAAAGGTGTGATAATAAAGCTTTCAAATACATCCAGATATCTGCACATAATGGTATAATATAATATGTTGACCCAAAGTATCTTAAAATGATATATGTTGACCCAAAGTATCTTAATAATATGTTGACCCAAAGTATCTTAAAATGAGATCTAACAATGCCCATTTGGTATTTGGACTCAAGAATTCCTCTGAAAGCATATCTAGCTACAGCTTGCTTTTGGCCACATTCTCATCTAAGGATGCCACTAAGTAGCTGCAAAAATGTCTACTAAGAGGAGAAATCAAACATTGTACAAAAGTAAACAATGATATAATAAATATATGTAACTATTAAAAAAAGATCTACTGACTGGAGCCTAATCTATATAGGATAATTATGTCTAATCCATTTCTACTCAGATTTAGAAATATACATCTGGCTACAAGGTCAATTTGCCTTTATTTCTAAAGGAAATTCTGCCTCATTCCCAGTGTATATGTGAATGACCTGATACATTTAAATCAACTATGTAATTTAGTGCTAAATCACCTTCATGCAAACGACCCATCAATCCTTTTGAACACTACCTTCCAAAATATCCAGAATCCTGGTACTTACTACCATCTTCAGTGCTATCAGTGACAAAACACAGTTGTTCCTGTCCTACTTTAATAATCTCCTAGTTGGTTTATGGTTCCACTTGGGTTGTTCTCCCTTTTCAGTTCGTAGCAGAGCAACAAGATTAATTCTTTTCTCAGAGAGATCTCTGAGAAGTACAGCTTTTGACTGTAGAGGCTTCTGGGAAATAAATTCCTGCTTCTGGTATTTTGTTTTCATTGAAGGTAGATTGCTCTAGAGCGTTACAGGTAATGCTGTTGGCCAACATTTGTCATCATGTGGGGTTATAGATTCTGCTTCTAATTTTTATTTGTGTCAACTGCAGTATAAAATCCATGCCCTAAATAAAATAACAGACAATCTCACATCTTTTTTTTCCACTTTTAACAATGTGGCTAATTTTGTGGTGGATTTTAATGAAAAAGTTATATATAAACAAATATAAAAAGCAATACTTTGTTGATTGAATGCTTAAGGAAAGTCTTTCCTCTAGCCTGGAGAGCTGTGCCATGCTGGCAGAAGTCTGGAAGCTCTTTACTAAGAGAGCAATGCAAGCTTTGTCCTGCCCTGTGGATGCCTTGGGCCCCATCTGTTTATTTCTGAAAACTTGGTGCACCAGGGAAAAAATAGGCTAAGGGCTTTATTTTAACAAGACAGTCAGAGAATAGAATGTCTTATCATGTGACTGAAAAGCTGTTTCAACCTAGGTTATTAATTCCCAATATCTTGCTTCAGCTGCTTTCTTATCTGCCTACAAGCAGAGGCATTTGATACAGATCAGGCCCCCTGTCAATGTCATAGGTATTCCAAGCGCCATTGATAGAGTACCAACACCACAGGAAGCATAGGAAAGAATGAAGAAAGAATGAAGAATGAAGTGGACAGAGACACTGGGATCAAGGATATTGGTCGGAAAAATAAAACCCACAGTCAAGAACATATCTTCCCTATCAACTATAAAGTAGCTGTGTATCAATAATTTCAGCTATTTTGCCATTCACGAGTGTTTACATCAATCATTATAAAAAGAACAAAAAGGTGAGGCCCAGGACTGTGCATGCACTCTCACAGGAGCAAGTAGGTCAAGCACTTTTTCTAATTTAAAGCAAGAATTTTCAGAATGAAAAGTGTAACTTGATCATGGTCTCTTCTTTGTCTGAAAATATTAAATGTTCCCTCTTTAGAAATTGTAAAAAAAAGTACAAAACATTCATATTATCAAATTCATTCCATTTTAAAAATTCAGTGACACTGATTGGCTTTAGTGTTTTTAAGTATGTAAGAAGTCATTTATAGCTTAAAAGATTAGAGACGATCTAAATATAAAATATTGTAACAACTATGTTTATTTCTGTATATTAACATACATTTGTGGGGGTTTTTGTTTGCTTATTTTTCTTTTCTTTTTTTAAAGATTTATTTTTATTTATTCTTTTTTTTTTTTTAAGATTTATTTATTTATTTATTTATTTATACAAGCACTGAGTACAGTCAAAAGTGCAGGAGGGTGAGAGAATTCACCAGAGTCAGAGAGGAGAGCAGAGCAGGCAGAGTGATGAAGTACACTGCTGAGGGGAGCAGCGGGTGGCAGGAGAGGTCTGCAAGTAATGTGGCACCCTCACCCGGTGTCTGGGGTGCTCCAGAGGCTGTGGCAGCTTTGCAACCCAGAGCTCAACCGCTGCGCCACTGGGGAGGCCCTATTTTTATTTATTCTTTATGCATACAAGAACTGGGGTATAGGTCAGAGGTGCAGGCAGTGAGAGGATTCATCAGAGACAGAGTGGGGAGGAGAACAGGCCGACTAACTGAAATACACTGGTGAGGGGAGCAGCGGATGAGACAAGAGAGGTCTGCTGTGCCATGTGGGTAGCTCCTTGGCCAGCTGGATATCAAAACTTGTGCTGCAGAGGCTGCGGATAGCTTCACAGTGCTGTGCTTAACCCCTTGCACCACCAGGGAGGCTCCTATTTTTTTTTTTTTAATTGAAGTAGCAATGCATTACGTTATTATTTGACCTTTATGTGTTCATCATTGAGAATCAACATATATTTATACTATATACATTAAGGTCACAACTAGGAATACAAATCTATCCTTCAATTACCATTGTTTCCTTTTACTGACTTTAAAAACCCTTCTCTCCCCTCCCTTTCTTGTAAATACCAATTAGTCTTACAATCTAAAAGTTAATTTTTCTTTTATTTATTAGTTTGTCTGTTTGTTTTCTCTATATTCCACATATAATTAAAATGATACTTGATTATTTCTTTGGTTTGCACAATAAACTACCCCAGATAGATTAACTAATTAAAAAAAAAAAAAACACTGGGCCTCCCCGGTGGCGCAGCGGTTGAACGCTGGGTTGCGAAGCTGCCCGCAGCCTCTACAGTGCCGGTTCAATCCCCAGCTGCTCCCCGACCACGGGAGGAGGGTCCCGCATGGCGCGCAGACCCCTCCCGCTGCCCGCTGCTCCCCTCAGCAGTGTACCTCGGTCCTTCTGCCTGCTCTGCTCCCCTCTCTGGCTCTGGTGAATTCTCTCACCCTCCCACACTTCTGACTGTACCCAATGCTTGTATAAATAAATAAAAATAAATCTTTAAAAAAAAAGTCCTTTTAAAAAAAAAAAAAACAAAAAATAAAAAAACACTTATTTCTCACAATTCTAGAGACTAGAAGTTCAAGCTCACAGTGCCAGTAAGATCTCATTCTGGTCTGTGCTGTGTTCACACATGGTGGAATTAGTGAGGAATCTCTGTAGGGAGTTACACTCCTCATAACCTAAGTACTTCCCCAAGGCCCTATTTTCTGTACCATCATCTTTGTGGACTCTAATTTTAATATATGAATTGAAGGACTCACAAACATTCAGAAATAACAATCATCATCTTTTGCACAGTACAATTATTGATGGTATTACTTTTACTTTATAAAGATATGAATACATATACTGAAGTATATCTTTTATACATTTTCTCTCTAAACTTACATCAATAGATCACATGGCTACCATTATTTCTGACATAAAAATATTTATGTTCAGTTTTAGAAGTAGGTGGTATGGTCTCCCTAATGTATTGTGTGGATTTTCCTATTCAATATAACTAAATATTATTTGTTTGAGACCTTAGGTTTTGTTGTTGATGTGATCATGAAGTGTATCTCCAACATGTTGGCACTGATTTCCAAGGTAATTTAGCTTTAGCTGTACACTAAGTGTGTTTTAAAATAAACCCAAAGAAACACAGTCACAACACAGTCCCAAATGCTCTTACCAAGGGGAAAGCTGTTCTGTCTAATAAAGGAGATTTAACAAAGAATTAAAGAGGTTATTTTAATAAATTTAAATGAAATGAAATTTGCTCCGATTAAAAAAAATCCAGGCAAAATTAAGTAATCAGAGTAGAAATTTCACATAAAGGTTTGAAATGAGGTGAAATTTAAACTGTGATACTATGATCATTTGATTACCATTAATAGGTCCTTCAGTCCATCAGATTTCGAGTTTTTAATACTTGATATTGCTGAAGAGATGCTTGAAGTCTGGGAAGAATAAAGAATAAATCAATGTGTTAAGTGACAAAATAAGCTTTTGATCTAAGTTCTATAATTACAGTTTGATTTATGTTTTACTATCAGGAAATGAAAAAAAAAATATTTAAGTGGATAATTTGCATTCCATTGCAAACTATTGGAAAAATGGACCATGAATCTAAAGAAAATTTAAAAGATTTAGGAACTTTAATTATATAGATGCAAAATCCCAAAATTTATGTAGGGAAATGTCAGAATAAAATAAATTATATTCTGACCAAGGAATCTAATAGTAAAATGGGCAAACTGTAACTACAATTCTGTCTTTTTAACATCAGGTCAGAAAACTAAAGCCATTTTATCATTTTTAATTCAATTTCTTTAGCTTTATTTGATCTTCTGAATGCTGAACCAGCAGAAAATAATATAAGTGATACTGGCCAAGAAAACATTTGGCAGTGCATGCGAATAATTTGAAATTTCTATTTTGCTAATGGCTGTTGGCTCTAGAAGTGGTCAGGATAGCTACCATTTTTATTCTATAACCATATATATTGGTAATCATTCCCCTCCTCACTATTTGATAAAAATAAATATATTGGGCCTCCCAGGTGGCGCAGCGGATGAACGCTGGGTTGCGAAGCTGCCCACAGCCTCTGCAGCACCTGTTTGATCTCAGCTGCTCCCAGGTGCTCCCGGGCCACCGGAGGAGGGTCCCGCATGGCGCGCACTCTCCTGCCGCCCGCTGCTCCCCTCAGCAGAGTACTTCGGTCCTTCTGCCTGCTCTGCTCCCAGCTCTGGCTCTGGAGAATTCTCTCACCCTCCCGCACTTCTGACTGTACCCAATGCTTGTATAAAATAAATAAATCTTAAAAAATAGATAAATAAAAATAAATAAATAAATAATGAATAAATATATTAAGAGAAGGAATTTAGCAATTGATAACCTTACCATTTACCAGTGCAGTTGTTATTTAGTATATCAGTTATTATATTTTAATTTAATTAACCTATGCATGTGACTAAAATCATTTCACATACAGTTGTAGCTATATAATACATACAGTTATACAGATATAGCCACATAGTATAACAATAGAAGTCATTAACATGTGATATTTCATCAAGATTTACAGTAAAGCTTCTAATAAAAGCATTTCAGACAACACTAGAACACAACTAGACAACACTAGAAAACAACTGTCACAGATTGTTTTGCCTATGTTTTCCTTTATGCATTTTATGGTGTTTGGTCTTATATCCAAGCCTTTTTTTCCACTTTGCGTTAATTTTTGTAATGTCTTTGTGGACTGGATTCCAATGGCAAGGATAAAAACAACAAAAATAAGTGAGTGGGACAGTATCAAACTAAAAAGCTCCTGCACAGCAAAATGAAATGAGATGCATTCATTATATTAACTTTCATTAAAGTGATAAGACTTCCTAATATATATCCTACTAATGGAAGAATTTTGTACACCCACACATCTGACAAGGGCTTGATATACAAGAGCTATAAGGAACTCATACAACTAAGAAAAAAAAATCAACAATGGGCAGAATATCAAAATATCAAAAGAAACAATTATCTAATGAACACATGGATGGTGAATATATACATGGAAAAATGTTCTTTGTTATTTATCATCAGGGAAATACAAATCCAAACCACTGTTAGATACCATTTCATATCCATGAAAGTGGGCCATAGCAAAAAGACTGTGAACAGCAAGAATTGGCAATGGTAAAAAGTAAAAGGAACTGTTGTGCACTATTGATATGTAGGCTTCTCCATCCCCTATGGAAAACAAAATGGAGATTCTTCAAAACATTGAAAATAGGTCTACTATATAACACTGTAATTCTACTCCCATGTATCTATCTGAATAATGTGAAACCCTAATTTGAAGGGATATGTGCCCTCCTCCTTTCATCTCAGTACTATTTATTATAGCCAACTTATGGGAATGCTTTAAGTGCCCAGTAATAGATGAGTAAATTAAGAAGGTAGTGTGTGTATGTGTGTGTATTTACTATGAAAGAAAGAAGATGAAATCTTGCCATTTGTGACAATGTGAATGTAACTGGAATTATGTTAAGCAAAATAAGTGAGGAGAGAAGAAATGCTGGATGAATATACTAAATTAGAACACAGAAAAACAAAACAAAGGAAGCAAAACACTAAACCAAAATAGATGCTAGATATCTGACTACAGAATGTGGCTTCCAAAAGGGTAGGGTAGGAGTAGGGAGCAAAGTATGGAAGGGACCCGATGTACTATGTTGGTGGATTATTGAGGTTTGGTTATGGGAAATCATGTGGTTATGAATATCTGAAGTGGTTGACCCTACACTCTTAAATTATGTGCAGTGTTGAAAAACAATATGACCTCACAAAAATAATTTTAAAAAGAAAATGCAGATATGCCCAAATCTATTTATGAATGATTATGGTTTTGATACCCAACTTGAAAATGATATAACATTTTCCATCTTCTCGTTAGGGTCATTGTTTATAATAGTGACACAGATATTTTTAACAACCAGATATTAAAAGTAAATTATGTAGCTAGACATTAATATGAAAATTGAATGTGGTGAGACTGCTATAAAATAATGGACAAGAATAAATAGCATATTTTAATAATAGACACCATAAGAACTTGGGAGGGGTCATAAAAAAGGAATTAGAGGAAAGGAAAGAATAAAGGAGGATTAATTCATAAAGTCTGGAGAGATGGGTAGTTTAGCAAGTAGGGGAGATAAAAAAGGGGGCATTTAAAGAAAGACATAAAAGGTATTGAAAAAAATACATCTACTTTTTCCTAATGTATGAATGTATACCTTTCAGTTTGTTTGAAATTAAAGAGCCTCCAGTGCACAGCTAGGATCCTGTTTGATGAAAAATGAAACAGATTCTTGTTCAAATATGTAATTCCCCAAAATCTCATCATGTTTTTTTCATTTTTTAGTATAAATTCACGTTAATTGCATGCCGCTTAAATGTGGTTTTACATATTTACTCTCAGCTCACTTTTAGAGCTACATTTATTTCCCCACAAATGAGTCTTTCAACTCTTCAATAAATGTTCTTTCAATATTTGATATGGTGGTATATATGCCATTGCTGTCTTATCTTAAATTAAATGTTTATTTGAGACACTTCATTTAAAGTGTTTTCATTTTCTACTCATTTTAGTTCAAAAAGCAATCATGCAGTCTCATTCAAGTTATCTTTTCCTCTGGCATTATTGTTCTTGTTAGTGGAGAAGTAACCTGAAAAAGGGGAAAAAATCAAAATGAAAAAGACGCGCAAACCAATTGTAGCTTTTAGTCTTTACAATGAATGTGCTGAAAATACAAAAAAAGGTTTAGCGGTTATCTCTGGCTGTGCCAATTCAGAACACAAAGACCTATTTGTTTATGACAAAAAAAGAAAAAAAAAAAGAATTCCACTGGGGGAAAATCCTTTGCTTAATAGCCACATTGATGGCATGTGCATTTTCATTTTCATGCATTAGAACATAGGACCGAAGTGATTTCATTATAAATAATTTGTGGTTGTTTTAAGAGAAAATGGCTAGGTAATAGAAAATGTTTTTCCTTATGATTAAGAGCACTGCAAAAATGTCATGGGGTCTACATATAAAACTGTAGTACCTTTTCATTTACTCCACTCTCTAATGATGATGTTCACTAGATTATTTTTCTAACAGTCCCTATACTCACAATTCAAGCGTGATTATACCCCTCTTTCTTATGTTAAGGATAAGACCTCCGATTCCTTCTCTTTATTTCCAACTTGGCATTTATAGATAGTGAAAGAAGCATTGATGAAGGTATAGTCATAAATCCTGAAATAGTGTATTTATTTCAACTTAATGTAAATAAAAAAGATATATTTGAAACATAAAGTTAATGTTCCACAAATAAGGAATAAGGATTGAAGATATTAAATATAAATATATATATATATATATAATATATAGGTATCCACTTAAATGTGAGATAAACACAAAAATACTGTAATTATTCCATACAATATATGACACATACTAAAAAATATAATTACTTTGTCTAAAAATCAAATTTATGGTGTGCTCTTTCATTTTATGCCAAAATCTCATTTAAGTTAGACATGATCTTGGTTATATAATTATGTGTTCTAATTTTTCCACTATTGTTTCAGCAGCAAGAAAGACCTAAATTACACAATTTCTCCTCCATTATTATGACTGTTTACTTGTTGCTTTCAGCAACATTGCACTGATAAAGAAAAGAAGCAGGAATCATGGAGTAGGCTGTAGGATACAGGATACTACTCAAGAGCAAGATCCTGGCCTTTTTATTGACAGAGAAAAGGGTAGGTCAAACTGAAAACTGGATTTAGGGCTACAGGGAAGGTGAGTCTGCTGATATACTCCCAGCCCCACCCATGACTCAGATCTTATTAACAAGGTGTTCCACTGATCAGTTAGTCCCTGGGATGCAAAATCCATCAGTCAACGACCCCCCAGAATTCCAGATCATAACTCGAGATGTATACCCACTGCCCCAGGACAATCAAGCATCCTGCTCTTGAAAGGATCCTTGTATGCTACACCCACAGTAACTAAGACTGAAAAAAAAAAAAAAGTACATGATTAGAATTTACCTATTTAATCATTTAACTATCATATTAACAAAATGTTAACATCATTCCCTTTGTATTTCATAAGTGAAGATGAGTAAAGCGGTCTTTATTCTGTAATTATTAATTCTGTTTGATGTCCTATAATAGTTTAAAATTCTGATTTAATTTCATATTTTTCAAGTTATAAAATATTCCCAGATTTTGTATATATGGCCTAATATTTATTTTACAATTTAATAAGAAAACTGTATTGGCGATGTATGTATATATCTGAGAAATAGTTCCATTTGAACCTTTTCTCTGAGATTCACTCAGTGGACTTTGAGAATACCAAACTTTTTAGACCCATACAAAAATAAAAAAAGACCAGAAAGCTAGTGTTAGAGAGGGTGTGGAAAAAAATGATCCCTGTATACTGGTGGTAAGAATAAACTGGCCTATCCATTATGGAAAATAACATGGAGGTTTTTCAAAACATTAAGAAAAGATCTACCATTATACTTATAGGTATCTACCCAAAGAATACAAAAAAAAAAACACATTTTAAGGATACATACACTCCTATGTTTATTGCAACACTATTCATAATAAATAAATTATGGGAACAACCTACGTGCCCAATGACAGATTATTAGAGTAACAGATTCAGAATACATACGCAATGAATGTTAGCCAGTTATATTAAAAAAATAAAATAAAATCTTGTTATTTGGGGCAACTGAATGGAACTGGAGGGAATTAAACGAAATGAAATGAACCAGAAAAAGAAAGACAGATATCAGATGGTTTCACTCATATGTGAAACATAACAAAGAGAACCATTCCAAACCAAAACAAACCCTAGAAATCGCCCTGTAAAACTGAGGCTACTAGAGGGGGACCTTTGGGGGAAGACAAAATGGGGAGGCGACCCAATAGACTATGGTAGAGCTCTATGGATGCATTTCTGGAGGGTATGTTATGGTAACATATCTGAGGAGGTGTGAACCTATACCTTTGAATAAAATACAGTATTGTAAACCAATATTTCCTCAATAAAAAATCAAAATTCATAAAAATTAAAAAAAAATAAATATGATGAAGCTGAACAAAACAATGAAGAAACAGGTTCTTCTGGACCATCAATGTAAAAGACTAAATATATTCTTGGTTTATTGAGCTTATTTTAATGCACTTCCTTTTTCTCCTTACCTAATACCAACTCTAGTAGTTGTGTGTTTTCTTCATTTCTAGAAATTGCAAATGTTTAAAAATACCTTTTGTTATAAATCACCTAGTGTAAGCATCGTTGGCATTTACATCTCTCTGCCTATTTAAATTTTAGAAACGTCTCTAGAAATATGAAAAAAAAAAATAACAAACACCACATAGATATTAAAAAAAAATAACAGTGGTTATATATCAATTGGCTAGATAATCATTCCATGGAAAGATAGGGAATTTAATTAAGGGAAGAATTTCTGGGGAATGTCTACTTTGATGGACGTAAAGATACTACTGAGTCAGCCTTCTCTGCATGAAGCTTCAATGAGAGCAGGATAAATGAAGTCTATTGTTTTTCTGCTTCATGTGGGTGTGCAAAAAAGATTTGTTGAATAAATATAATCTGTTTAAAATAGATATATCTATCAAAAATTTGCTTGATTCTCCAAAAATCATAGTTTGGAACATTGTATTCTTGGCAGGGGAATTAGAGATCCATTCACTTCATCAGAGGTAAATATTTAAGGGATTTCTGAAATTATTGGTTTGATGCTACATGATTTAACTTCTTATTAGTAAATTAATGTGTTAATTTTAGAAGTACTTACAATTAAGCATTTTAAATCATTCCCTTATTCATAAACCATCATTCCTGAGATATGGGATAGCATTAATTTTTCTGCTCAGCAACATTTCAGATGCACTCCAGAAAATGGTGATTATTACCATGATATACTATGCTTATGTCATCACCTTTAAGTAACTATTAGGATGATGTTCGTACAGTGCAGCATGTATCATATATGAGTATTAATATAAACATAAGAAGTTCTTTGCATATTTGCCTTTATATGTGAGATTTTTTCTGGGCCACATAGGATTTAAGTTAAATATTTGAAAATTGGGAAACATAAAGACTTTTTAGAAAATCTTACCTATGCACACAGATTACTTTTAGTGGTGTAAGCAAGTTCATTTAAATACATAAACATTTTTTAAAGACTCGTTTGCTGTACTAATTTACACTAATCCTTAATTTCATTATTATAATAATGAAACAAAGCAGTGCTTTTTTCCTGTTGAGCTAACTGATTTGTACCAAACATTTTAAAGGTCTCCACACTCTGAAATTTCTATTACTCCCAGCCTGAGATTGACCAGATGTGCTAACATAAATTCAGAATAAAACAGCAAGATTTGAATTATAGACTCAAGTAATTCCTATCTAAAGTATCTGGTATCTTATGGCCCCACCAAAGAGAAATGCAAAAATTTATCCTTCCCAGATGACAGAAAAATACAATTTTGTGACATCAAAACAAACCACCACTAGAAAAATATTAAACATGAACTGTGGTAGTGTCTGAATAAATAATTTTGAAGAATCCTGCAAACATTTTTCTAATTAAAAATGTGTAATATATATGTATCTCATTTTATTCTCAAAATAGTTGCACTTTAAGTAAAACATCAAGGTAAGAGCAAGAAGAACAAACCTAGAGTTTTAGGCCCCCACTTACACAAATTTAGAACAAGATAGTTAACAGGACCAGTGTTCTGTTTCCTACTCTATAGAATAAAGGATTATTAAAGATCTGTATAATGTTTAAGTTGAAAAATCTATAATTTATCAACTCAAAAAGGCATTCAGTGTCTCTTTTAGACAAAATGACAGGATAAATAATTGATACATATACTCTCAAAAAGTAATTCTCTGCATATTTTGAAGTAAAGACTTCTTCTAATATGAAAAAAAAAAATGGCTTCTAGTTTTTAGTCTTTTCAATTGGTAAAAAAAAATGGTCTCAAATGTTGTTGAATGTGAGACTGATGGCATAGAAGTCAATAACTATGCTACCAACTTTTGAGGAAAACAAAAAAAACAACATTTAAATGCACGATCACCTAGCAGGGCTGAAGGCAAGGCCCTTAAAAAAGTCATTCTAAGGAAGGGTTTGTGTAGTATTTTCAGGGTTGAGGAACAAAGAAGGTATGAAAAAATACAGTTTGGTAGTGTTAAAAGTCCTCATACCCAAATAGTGGGTTCCTTGCCCTCTAGGGAAATAATTTGCCAACAAGTACTAGTTGTAGTTGAATCAAGCGAGTCTTTGTAGAGAGACTCAGGTCTGAGGGCGCCAGTTTGTGAAAGGTGTTAGAAGAGTTAGTTAAGGTATGAGTTCACATGGCAGGGAGAGAGAGCTGCATCAAAGCTTGTCCTGTATTGGCGTGTCCTTGGGCATGTGCAGATGGGTTAATCCATCTGCTCATGTAGGTCCCCATCTTTCTCCCTCCAGAAAAATCATTAATCAGGTTCTAATGCTTTTTCTCTATCATGATGCCTCTTGGTAAGTGTGGTAGGTCAAACAGTGCTCACCAGTCCATGATTCAGCCCTTCTGTATAAACAGGACAATTCATCCTACTGGCTCAATATTTCTTTTACTTAGGAGGCTTTCTCAGTAGAGTCTGATTGGATGTTTTCTGCTGAATCATGGCATAACTTGAATTGGGTCCATAACGACACAAAACTGAGCACCCTTCGCAACTGAATCTTGTCCTCTTAACATCATCAGGGATCTTAATTCCACCTTTCATGGCTAATTTTCTACTCAGCAATGAGAGGTTACCTAGAGGGCAGTGAAGAGACTTCTGGGCCTGCATTGAAACACAAATATCAATTTATGAAAAAATCTGTTTTTTCTTCATTTAAAATGGGTATGTACATTTTTGTCTCATCATTTCAATCTCACAAAACTGTCCTTCTGTTCTTGCAAGATAAGCAGAAACAGAAAAGACCACCATGACAACCAGGATTCCAAAATTACATTTATTAATATTTCATCAATGTCACATGCACCTTACACACTTAAATGTGCTTCATGTTTTAATTATGCTAAATTCAGAACAAGTATTTGATTCTTCGTGAGGGCACTCAGTGATAGAATGAAAAAGGAGAATAAAGAAAAAAAAAGAATGCAAGAGAGGAGGAAGTAAAGAGAGAATAACAAAAAAATGTAGAGCTTCTATGAAGGGTTGTCTCAAAGCATGGAACAACTTTCTTTACAGGAAAATGCATTGTAAGTTTTCTTTGGCCAAGCCAGTATAAACATTGTGATGACATTAATATTCTGGTAGATTGTAATTAAATAATTTTGTATAAGATAATTATGTAAATGCCAGCATCATGGCTAACCCAAAGAATTAAATTATTTTTACTTTTTTAACACTACAAATTTGATAGCGTTTCTTATTAGTTCAGTAAACATACTTGTAAAATTTTCTGGGGACCCTCCTGCTGTCTGGTGGGAAGAAGTCATCATCACAGGCTTGATCTTTTATGCAAAAATTTACTGCCTGAAGAAATAATTCAGTATTTCAAATAAAAATAAAAGGTTTAACAATGGGTACCCACCCTTTGCATCTATGCAGGCTATTCTTCAAATGGAGAAGAGAGTGAATTCTGTATTGCTTTCCTTTAGCATCAGCATATCTTTGTATGTTGACAATTTAGAGTGGAAGCCCCTCCTATCAGAAATAATTATGGCTTGATGTTCATGACTCATTGTTTTGAATTCTCATTTTGATTATCTAATAAACATTTTGAAACTTTGTTTTTGATAACAGTTGTATAAAGGTTTAGTTATTATTTTTACTTTATTAGTGCAAATACTAGCATTATTTACTTTTTTTTACAATCTTTTGTACAGGTCATTAAATCCAATCAACTAATTTTATCTTCTTTAAAAGTTTTAGGAATATGGGTGGTTAGAATAAGAATAGCCCATCAACTGAACTCTGACAATACCTGCACAAGCTTATAACTCATTATGTTAATAGAAGAAGGGCTTAAAGAGAAACATAACTCAGTTTATTATGGGTTAAATTTTTAAAATATTTACAAATCAAAACATAAAGCACATAGAAGCCAGCGTCATAAAGGATAGTAACATAAAGAAGCAAGAAAAAACTCAGAAAATGAATTACATTTCTTCTGGCTTTTGAGAAGTAGGTTTTGTCGAGAGATTATGCATTGATAAAGGTAACTTGTAGAAAGTAAATTTGAAGTGTTGGATGATATTACTGTCATGAATTCACTACTACAAAAAGGCTAGCTGAAATGGACTAACAGGCCAAATGATCCATTGTTTTCAATCCTGATTTACATATATTTTTACTGCTAAGACATTCCTTTATTTCTGTTGTTAAACACTTTCATTGACTTTTTATGAATTACTCTTAATGCTTTACTACTTTTTTGTTTATAGACAAAGAATCTGGGTTAAAGGTTCTTTTGAAATAGCTCCTTATTGCCAACAAGTGATAAGTCATCAAGCAGCACTAAGGGAGCCATTCTTCCAAAATTTATGTTCTAAATGTGCATGGAGATTGTTGTTTTTCAAAAATTAATATGCCCACAGATGCCTCTAAAATATATAAAATATTAAAATTTTATATAAAATTTATGGTTTAAACATAAAATTCAGGGACCAAAATACAATAGCCTCTCATTTCCATGTGTGGATCATTATACATGCATTATATTAGGACAATGAAACAGATGCTAAACCAGATTTCCTTTTCACACAAGCATGCAATATTATTGATTCTTTTAGCAACAAGTCTTAAATATTTCAGACATTGTACTAGGTTCTGGGATTATTGTTGCAAACATAATGAGCAAGGCCCTTATATTCCTCTTGTTTAGAATGCTGGCTGAGTTGAATATTTGGTGAAACTATACGTAGTCATGTCCATGAGCTAATTAACTCCTACATAATTAGCTTTGAACCATGTTCACTATCTTCTCTTTTAAGCACCTCAAAGAATTTGAATATTATTATTGATAGCATGAAAAAGGTATTTTATACCTCTGAAATTTATTTCTCTAAAGAGAGTTCTTGCTTTTAAGCTCTAAAGAAAAGTTCACTTGCATTGGCTTTGCCAGAGCAACAGTCAAATATTCCAATTCATTGATAGTTTTATCTTTTACAAAAGTAACTTTTTTTTTAAGATTTATTTATTTATGCATACAAGAACTGGGGTGCAGGTCAGAGGTGCAGAGTGGGGGTGAGAGGATTCACCAGAGACAGAGTGAGGAGCAGAACAGGCGGATTGACTGAAATACACTGCTGAAGGGAGCAGTGGCCGAGTCAGGAGAGGTCTGTGCCATGTGGGTAGCTCCCTGGCTGGCTGGGGTGAACTCCTTCTGCAGTAGCTGTGGATTGCTTCATAATGCTGACACTTAACCCTTTGTGCCACCAGGCAGGCCCCAAAAGTAACATCTTAATTATTTTTTGGAATATCATGTGCTAGCCAGGTCAGAAAATCTCTGTACAATCGGGGCCCTTCAACTTTAAATCCCCATTATGTTTAGAATGAATCCATGCAAAGGGGAAGGGGTATCACAACGTAGTGGCCTCAGGAATGGTGCCATTGTTTCCCACCCTCCACTTGAATGCAGTTGGATTGAAACTCCCAGCACTCCATGAACTGGACTCTGGAATGGGAGCAGCTGGGAAGAAGGAAAGAGTAAAATGCTCGCATGTTAGAGGTGAAATGAAGGAGATAAGAGAGAACTTGGAAAAGAGACACCTGGGTGAGAGACAG
Organism: Talpa occidentalis; assembly: GCF_014898055.3. Classification (NCBI taxonomy): domain Eukaryota; kingdom Metazoa; phylum Chordata; class Mammalia; order Eulipotyphla; family Talpidae; genus Talpa; species Talpa occidentalis. The sequence goes on from NW_023604861.1 coordinate 17,039,068, forward strand.
GTAGGGAAGCTATTCCTGACACTTGGTCCTGGAGGCTTTAGTGTTTGGGCAGAGACAATGGCAAGCCTGATTTGGGCAAGCCCGTTTGGCTGTTTATTTGCCCAGGAGGTAATTTTCAGAATGATATGTAATCTATCATTTGAAAGCCTTTCTCTTCTCTCTCTTTCTCTCTTTCCCCCTCTATTCCCCTCTCTCCCTCTCTCCGTCTCTCTCCCTCCCTCCCTTTTACAAATTGGGGGGCCCTGGGTACCCCTCAGCCTCTCAGTTTCACCTGGTTTCAGTTGCACATATAATGAAGAGACAATGGGGATTTTGGCATTGAAATTTGTACTCTTAGTTCAGAGCTACAACATCCCGATAGCCCTACCCACGTGCCACTTGAGCAGTGCTTTCCCCATCTATTTCTGGAATAAAGCAATGGAAAAGGCAGTCTGACTACAGATAGGCTATTTTTCAAGAAAGAAAAGAACATACAGTCACATAACTAATGCATTCACAGACTCTTCTAAACAAATTAGAAAACTATTTTCTATTCCACTTGGCTCACAGGACACAGAAAAGAGTAGGCACTAGGGAGGCAGGATCTCCTTCAATAGAAAACAGGAGTAGAAAAGAAGTCCCCCTACTTCAACAGTAAGCCATTTTGTCCACAGGCTCCTGCTTGATCTGATCTCTTATTATTTTTTTCCCTGCCAACCACACTGAACTTGACATTTTCTCTGACAGTCTAAGCATATTTTAAATTCAGTAAAGTCTAATATTTAAAATGTCTTTTTCAGAATCCATGCCATTTGTGATTTTGTTTCATTTGGGTCTCTTTTCAAATGTCACCTTATCGGAGATTCCTGCCCAGACCACACTTCCTTAGATTAGACTACAACATCATGACTGTATTTTATTTTGGTTCATAGCTCTTATGGCTACCTGGCATTTCATTATGTACTTAGATTCTATATCTCTTCATTTTCTATGTCCTCAACTGGAATTTAATTTTTTTGAAGATTTTGTTCAATGCTTTCCACCCCACCAGTGTCTAGTAAAGTGCCTAATAATCTGTAAATTTTCAATATGTGTTAAATGAATAAAGGGAGCAAGTGGCATCATTATGTCTAATAGAGGAAATCATAAAGTGCTAGCTTATTCTCCTTTGAAGCACGCATAGGTTTATAATGGGAATTGAATATTTTTGTAATACTAAGTTTACTATTGAGATTTGGAATCTTTATTGTGTCAGGAAATGACATTTATCATTCTCAAGTCACCTAAAGACAGACGGTTTTGATTGCAAGTTGTTAATAATATCTCAAAGAAATCTGAGTTCAATTATAAATTATAAGTAAAGCTGTTTGTTGAGATTTAGATTTTGAAGTCAGATAGATTTGGGATAAAATCTCTGCACAACCATACCTTCTGTGATTATAGACATGGTCAATTTCTTTAAATCTTAGTTTTCAAAACTATAATACTAGGTAGGTAATATTGACTCACAATGAATTATTTGCATATATTTATAACATAAAACATAGCATAAAGAAAATGCTTAATAAACAAATGCAGTAAAATAGATAATAATATGTGAGTATTCTAAAATATAAAAATTATGCACAATTGTGATTAAATATATCAATGAAAGTGTTGATTGATACCAGAAACAAGTATTGAGTCATCTCTGATTATATAGATCAGGCATCTAGAGGAGATAGTCAGGGAACTTATGAATGAAGTCTTATGTAGGACAAATATGACAAACTAGAGACACACATGTTATCTAAAGGAGAGAACTAATGCTGATTTCTGACTAATTGTTGCCAAGAGGTAAATTTGGACCATTATTACAGATCCAATATTGCTGGTTTGTATTTGGCTTTATTTTCCAAAGAAGACAAATGTCCAGATATTTGTGATATTAATGTGATGTTTATGATTCTGAATTAGTTACGACTTTAAGTACCGATTAACACATATATCCTAATGTTTCCTATTTACTAGGCTGTAGACATTATATTTGCATATCTGAGGGGTGGGGTATATAAAATTCACTAGTATTAAACTTATTAAAAACAGATTTGTTGCAGTCATCACACTGGTATTGTTACTACATCATATCTCTGCTGTTTCTTCTGTAGAGTGAGCACCAAGGACCTTGTCTTGATTATGCATTAGTGGTAAGTCTATAGGAGCCATATTTACTAATGTGTTAGTCCTGAATAAATTCAGACTGAATAACTAGGCATTTTTATGATTGTACCTGAAGCTATTAGGGACAATTATAGTCCTCAGAAAAGTCAGTGTGATCAATACAACCAAGAGAGGGAGGAGCTCTTTTGCAGGAGACATGGGATAGAGTTACTGAAATGAGACCATACATACAATTTGTATTTTACAATGCTATTGGAATTTGGACAATTAATAGTTCCTAGTTGAAGATGCTTCCACCATTCCAAGATATTTAGCATCCCTGGATCCTGCTCACTAAATATTATTTCAGCACAGTCATCACTTTTAGAATCCAGAGCACATTTTGTGCCTCCTGTTGAAAACCACTAGAGTAAGAAGGTTTAAATGAGAAGTCAACAGAGGCACTGGCAATTATCAGTATTACAATGTAAACATTTTTCTGATATATACCTTTTCAACTGAGCCGAAAACCTAAGCTTTCCAAAAGCTACTCCAATTAGAAGCTTTCCAAGGCAAAGAACTGGTCAAGTCATTGTCTATTATTTGAATATGATTCAAGATACAGTGTTTTAAGGAAAGAACATTTTTAAATAGAAAATAACAACTCTACACCTGACCCAAATGGCTAAAGATCAATTTCAGAGCAGCCAAGATTGCAGTCATGAGAAAAATAACTTTAGAACAAAAGAGGTAAAGAATAAATAATTTAGCAAATTTACTAAGGATATCCACCTCCTGCCCTTCTCTCTCTAAGTCATTTATATTTGACTGAGTTAAAGAGCCAGAGAAAGTCAGAAACAAAGGATTATTCAATCTCCATGACAGTCACACACTCCCTACTTCCAATCTCTAATGTCTTAGTACACTCAGGATAACAAAATAAACTTCTAATACCAGTGGCTACTAAAATTGTTTTTCTCCTCAAGTTTGGCTAGTCTAAATGTCTATTCCATTCACTTCAGTCTCCCTCGTATCTACAACAGCATCTGGCATGTAGTGAAAAGTAAATGAATATTGCTTGCAGAAATGAATGAGTAACTAGGTGGTCTCAATCAATGCTTAAATCAGAAAGGTGAAATCTTCCTTGATTTTTTTCCCCTCTCCCTTGTCACTTCCGTCCCCTTATACCACCCAATTTATCAGTAAATTCTATAAGAGGAAGGACATTTTATACCTTTTAATATACTGATAACATACTTTCCCCCTTCCTTCTCTTCTTCTTTTTTTTTTTTTTCTTTCTATTACTTTACTGCTGGGTATGTGATACAAATTTTGGAGAATAGGAGTATGTTAAAACTAACAAATTTCTCTCTTCACTTTTAAGTTCTGTTAAGGAAGACATATTAGTTGCTATTGCCTTGCAAATTTTTACTGTTTTTATTTTAACCAAACTTTACATTTTTTTTTTCTAGAGAAATATCATAGTTTGAATGAAACAATGCAAATGGGTGACATTTGTTAAGGAAAGTCTATAAGAAGGGGAGAGAACTAGGAGCTTGGAAGTCTTGGTGGAATTGGCAGCAATAGCCTGAAGGTGCTAGGCAAGTAGGCTCAAATAGAACCGTTGAGAGAAATACTGTTGAAAGTCTTGACACATTGTTGGATCAGACTTCTGCCATCACTTGCATATTGAACTCAATTCTATCTCCTGTCTCTAAAGGTAAAGCATGGTACCCTGATGACTTGTACACACCTTTATAGGGCACAAAGGGAAAGACTTCAACCACTGTTAATTTGAGTGTTGGCAAAATGCTTTGTGGTCATGTTCCAGAAAGAACATTGAAAGGATGAGAGGGTTGTGAAGAGCTGATATGAGTGAGGCCTTCTCTCCCTTACCTCCATATCCCCCCATGGAGGCTGTCAGAGGTTCCTATGTTCTGATGAAGTATGGGTCTCCCAATCTTGCCTTTCTTTTTTTTTTTTTTTTTTAAAGATTGATTTATTTATTTATACAAGCTCTGGGTACAGTCAGAAGCGCGGGAGGGTGACAGAATCCACCAGAGCCAGAGCGGGGAGCAGAGCAGGCAGAAGGACCGAAGTACACTGCTGAGGGGAGCAGCAGGCGGCAGGAGACCCTCCTCCAGTGGCCGGGGAGCAGCCTGGGATTGAACCGACACCCCAGAGGCTGCAGGCAGCCTCACAACCCAGCGCTCAACCGCTGCCACCAGGGAGGCCCCCAACCTTGCCTTTCTCACATTTGAGCTGTAGAATATTCAAGCTCTTAGCTGTGCTCTGGAATTGGCAATACATTTACAGACTATCACATAACTTTGTTTTAATAACATCCAGCCCCTGTTGTTTTAATAACTATTATTAGCATTTGGAATGGGATCTTTTGGAGCTAACCCTTTGCTTATTCTTCACTTTGCTGTCTATAAACATAGTGAAAAAAATTTTTGGTCTAAAATTGACTTGCTATATCTTTATCACTTGAGTTGGTCAGGTCTTAACCTTGCCTTGTCTTCATATATGAGCTTGACACTGTTCAATGATCATGCAAGGAGATAAATTTAAACCATCCGCAATGAGTCTCAACTGCAGATCATTCAGAGGACACTGTGTCTAATCTGTCTATGCCAGGATTTTTTGTTCCACTAGAAAGCCTTCATTCTACAACAGCTCTAAAAGTAAACTGAAATCCAGACACATGGGGAAGAACACTCATGCTTGTTCTTGAGTCTGCTCTAAATTTGAGAGAGAGGTAGTTTTGTGAATTGTACATATAGTTTTATTGGCAAATTTCTAAACATATCTTGATTTTATTCTCATCTCTACCTACCCACTGTCACCAAAGTGGAAAAATATAAAAAGTTTTATTTGCAAAGCAAAAGCGGGACTAGGCAAAAGAGAAAAAAATTCTGATGGCAGGAGATTTTATAATTGATCTGACTTCTGTTAATCAGGGGTTGGGAAAGATAGAGAAATTCTGAGGCTAAATTAGGTCCTCAATAGCTATAGATCATTAGAAAGCCCTCTAATGGATTATTCAGTACATTAGTTATCATATATATATATATATATGTGTGTATATGTGTGTGTATATATATATATATATATATATATATGAAAGTACATAATGAATATTCAATAGGACATGATTAACTTGGTTGTAAGGGGCAGGTGAAATACCAAAGAAATAATAAATATGTGTTCATAGTATGCAATGTGTCTTTAGGAAAGTACAAATAAAGATATTTTTACCTGTTACTCTGACAAATGTTTAAAACAAAAAGTTACCTTCAGCATACGATCCTTTTACTAAAGATGCAATGAAGAAAAATCAATCGCATTAATTTATGTCTATTATTTTATTAAGCCATTATGATGATTCACTGGATAGACAATAGCATCTCTTTTACTCTATATACTTGCAGAGCCAGTATATACAGCCATATTTGTATTCTAAATGACTGCTGCTAAAACCTTGATAGGAATTTATTACACATTTAACTTTGTTTTAAACTTTGGAAAGATTTATAAGTCACTTCAAAACACATGAGCATACTAAAACAAAAAATTCTCAACATTACAGAATTTTTAAAAAGAGCTTCAAAATGTAAGTTTATTTTATTGCTGGAGGCATTATCCTTCCAAGAGAAAAGTGAGTTTATTATAGAATAAAAGTTTATTTTTTATGGCAGAAAAATATTCTAACGAGTTGCATATAAATAAATAAACAAGAACTAAAGGAGGTACAGGACTGAAAACAAAACAACATACATAAATTACATAGAGGAAAAAATAGCTCTCATTATAAAAATCACTGACTGTGTATACTATCTAGAAGAAAAAGAGAATGTGCATGTCATCCTTCATTTTTCATTTTGCTTTGTTTCTTAGTTCAAGGTTAGAAATGTGAAATGCAATAGACTATAAATTATAATCTACATAGTCTTCTTGACAAGCACAAAACATTTCTTTAATCTTTTTTTTTCATTTTCCTATTGTACCCTGACATTAAAACATATGTCTGATAACCAAATTATGAAAATGATTTGGAATCATTACTGTGACCTCATTTATAGACTTTTGATGCTTGCTGGATGTAAGAAGAGTAGGAATTATTTTTAACCCAATTATGGTTTTCTTCATATTAAAGAATCTCTAGACTTCTCAACTTTATATTAAAATCTATATAATTATGGAAATGAAATTTAGTTACATGTTTTACTTTATTATAAGCTAAAAATCCTCTTCTTAGCTTAACTGATCCACACAGACACAATGGCTTTGAATTTTATATGTGCAAATCCCATCAGTAGAGGGCAGAAGAGATGAAAAACACAATATGAAATCTGAGAATGTAAAAACATGACTGTTTTTAGTTAAATAAAATTATGCACGTTTTAAGCCTTGGATTTTTTCCAGCAATCTACATTTTAATATACATATTTAAAAAAGAAAAGTGTTGCTAGTAAAATTTAAAGAAAAAAAATCACCAAAATTCATAGTGACAGAAACAACTATCAAAAACAACATATTTTCTCATTTCAAGGAGGTAAAAATCTAAATAACCATTGCATATATTGTCCATCTACAAGTTTAGTGATAACTAAATTACATGTCCAGAGTCAGAAAGACCTTAGGGATATCTATAAACAATGCACAACCACCAGGAAGACATTCTAAAGTTGTTTTTATATTTTTCTTATGTTCTCTCTTTCCTAAACTCACAACTGGAGAAATGATGTGAGTTTTAGACATCTAGACTTATATGTTCTTAGTAGTATTAATCACTCTTCTCTTCTGCACACACACACACAAAAACGACGAAGTTCTTTAACATATTCTCTGATACCTTTCATATATTCTTCAAATAATTTATTTACATAGGAGTTTCAAGGTTTTCACTCAATTGTTTTCCATTGGCTAGAAAACGAGGCAGTGTCTCTCTTTTGTGAAAAAAAGAAATATTTTTGGTTATATACCTCAAAATCATATATATTCACATACATGAATCATATGTATTTCCAGACCTTATTTTATTTTAAATCTCCAATTTAGAGCAATTCCTACAGTTGTCTTTCATCTTTGTTCTTCTAATTTCTTTAATGCTGACAATGTTGGGCATGAATATTAACACTAAAAATGTATCAAGTTAGAAGACAAATGCATCAGTTATATTTTCTTTCCCGTTTTCTTACCTCAGTTGAATAACTGACTTCTCTCTTCTCTTCCTGAATTGGTGGATGTCACTAGGGGCCCTATATTACTGGAGTTAACTGGCATTAATCCCCAGTACTACTGTTTGGCTTTTTACACATCTACCAAAAAGGAGACAGTTAAATGGCACTAGAACTGAAGATTCTTTTTTTTTTTTTTTTTAAAGATTTATTTATTTATTTTATACAAGAACCAGGGTATAGGCCAGATGTGCGGGAGGGTGAGTGGATTCACCAGAGACAGTGCGGGGAACAGAACAGGCAGATTGACAAAATACACTGCGGAGGGGAGCAGCGGGCGAGACAGGAGTGGTCTGCCGCGCTATGTGGGACACTCGCCGGCCGGCAGGGATCAAACCCGTGCTGCAGAGGTTGCAGACAGCTTCACAGCGCTGCGCTCAACTGCCTGCGCCACCAGGGGAGGCCCTAGAACTGAAGATTCTCTTGAAAAGACATCATTTTTCAATACCTTACATTTACACCTTTTCCAATTTTTTGGCGTTGCCACTAGATGTCATTACATTTCATCTTTCATTCCAGATTAGGTCTGTCTGGGCTAAGACTATCAGGTCCTATCTCATTTAATGCACTCGAATCCCCATCAAGGCAATATTCCCTCTTTGTGACTCCATCTCCCTCCTCTTCTAAAGCATTAAATCTATATATGCATCATGCCTATTACAGTTGACATAATCAGTCACCTATATTTGAAATACTGTTCTAAAAGCCTTTTGAAATAACTGAAAATTGGTTCTCCCCTGAGGACATGACTTCTTCCAATATCAAAACTCTATTTACTTTTTCTCTACGTGCACATTTCATATGATTAGGGCAAATTATTCAGTAGGTGTCCTTGCTGCTTTCAAGCCATTTTTTTTTCTTCATTAAACACTCCAAACCTTAAGCCATATATCAATAGACCATAGTGTCCAGTATGCCTAATGTTATAGTCACTGATGGACTCCCCAGGTTAATTGACTCATTTAGTCAATATTTTATTACCTAGTTGTCTTATTTCTAAAACGACTTTTGCTATAGATCTGGGTGGTTATTATATCCATCTATCTTCTATCTAACAGTAAACACTCATTTTCTTAGTGACATCATTTCAATCTTTCCATTATTTCACTCTTTTTATCATTATAAACTGCTTCACATAGTACAATTATAATAATCTTTAGATTTCTACTTCCAAAAAGAATCTGAAACTTACCTCACAATTTGTCATTAACTTTCAGCCTTTATCATTTCCACATTTATCTCTTTATCTTGGTTGTTACAATATAACCAAATCTCTTTGCATAACTTCAAATCAAGTGCTTTTTAATTCTTCCCAGTTTATTAGGGAACCCTAATTTAGGTAAACATAGTATTTTTAAATCTATTGTATTTATTATTATTTCTTCTAGAAGACTTACACTTTCTCATAGCTCCCTAAGAGTGTTAAATACTTCTTCCATCAGTCTTTATTGTTTTGGATGACATATTTCAGTGATAGGTATTATTTTTTATTGTAAATATAACCCATTAATCTATCTGCATCTTTAACCATATTCCTTTTTTTTTGTAAATAAAGGTAAGCCATTTATTTTCTAATTAGATCATTCTATTTTCTTGTGCATAAACCCATCTTCTTGTATCTATTCATATCACTGAGGTAAGTCAGTCTCTCTATGTCTCTATCTCCCTCTCTCCAACCCCCCTCAACTTTTTTTTTTCACAGTCGACCATATCATATCATTTTCATTACAACCTGTTTTTCCTTCATGTTAAAACACACACACACATGCACAATGACACTTTGTTGGCAATAATTAAACCCAAAGATGAGTTCTTAGCCTGGATTCTATTTTTCATCAAAATTTTCTATATTTGACTTATATTTTTAATATAAAATAATGTGGTTTGCATGATTACTTTTCCCCTGAAATGTTAGTGAAACATGACAGAATAAGTTGCATTTAATTCAAACATGGCTTTGAGGGAAAATCTGTTTCAGAAAAGAAACTGAAAGGGACTCCCTGGTGGCACAGTTGGTTGAGTGCAGCGCTGTGAGGCTGTCCACAGCCTCTGCAGCGTGGGTTGGATCCCGCCAGATGGTGAGAATCCCACATGGTGCCTCAGACCTCTCCTGTCTTGCCTGCTGCTTCTCTCAGCAGTGTATTTCTTCAGTCTTCCTGTTCTGCTCCCTGGTCTGTCTCTGGTGAATTCTCTCACACTCCTGCACAACTGGCCTGTACCCCGGTTCTTGTGGACATGAATGGGTTGAAGGTAGAGGAAACCTGATACTCTGATTCCAACATACAGAAAAATAGCAATATTTAAAGACAGAAAGGAAAAAAAGGAAGGGAGGGAGGGAGGGAAGGTAGAAGGGAGGATGTGAAGAAGAAAAAAGGGAAGCAGGCAGGCAGAGCAAGGAAGCAGGGAGAGAGGGAAGGAAAAGACATAAAGAAGAAAAGTAGGAAAGAAGAAGTAAATTTAAAGCTTATTGTATTTTGGTAATCACATGTATTTTATTGCTCTCCCCCCTCTACCAGGAAGATGATGAGGCATTGGTTAAGCTAAATCATAAACATTAGGAGTGGTCTTAATGCAAATGACACAGATAGAAATATTCTTTGTTATTGTCAGAAACAACATTGCTTCCATAACGTTGCCCCATAAATTATGCACATAGGCAATTGTGAATAGGCAACTCATATTCCAGTTTGCTTAAACAGTGCATACAATTTCTTGGTGAACACTTATAACTTTTATTTAGTAGCATCTAAAAAATGTAATAATCTTTGATGATTTACATTTTGAATAAAGTCTTAGTTACGTTATTAGTCTATGAGAGATCTACTTTGTTTATCTTCAACAATAGACCAATGTAATTTCATTTCTCAGGAGGTTTCAAGCTGCTATAATTAAATAGGTCATGATTTTAAAGCATAAAGATGAAGACAGTTTTTGGCATGTGTATGAAATGCAGTAATAATCGTAATTATTTCCTCATAGCTTGTATTATTGTGGTGACTTATTACCTAGCAAGCATACACCAATTTGATTATTTTGTACTATCTTTAGTAAGGGTGGATTATGAAGATGAAGATCGAGATGATACAGAATACATTTTAAAATAACTATAGCTTGCAGGGAAAGAAAAAGGGAAATTAATTAGTGAGAGCAATTATTAGCTACATAAATTATACTTCCCTTAAGCTTCTCTGGGATCAATTAATATTATTAACCAGCTTCTTTCTAACTTCTATTTTCATCTTTCTCTTGTAAAATAATATTTGATTTCATGAAAAACTTGTGTATTTATAGGTATTGGCCCATCTTTTTAAGTAAAGACTACTCTTACTAAAATATTCTTTCTACTCTAATGAACACTAATTTTTATTGCAGGGAATAACTGTTTTCATACAATACAGGTTTTATCCTTGTTATTAGTTTCCTTTAGTTGAATAAAGTAAGGAAATTAAAGGAAAAATGTTGTTAGATTGCATGTTATATTTTTTATTCAGACTTGACATTTCAAAAATAACATAATCAAAAACAATGTCAAAATTTCCTTGAAAGACAAATTTATATAAATGGAATTCCAGTAGTTTTCATATGCCTCACATTCATGAAATATTGAGAATTCAAAAAATGCTTTCAATCTATCGAAACATATTCTGATACTAGTAATAGCAATATCATATATATATATATATATATATATATATATATGGACTACTTCAGGAATTGTCACTACATTTCAGAATGAATAACTATAAAATAGACATCTCACTGGGATGTGAAAGATAAAAAAGTTATAAAAAATTAAGAAATTGGTACAATTCAGAGAGAATAAATTTTTTGATTTTTCTTTAGCATCCATTATTGCATATGAGATAGAAACCTCTTAGATGTTAATAATATTTAAAGTAATCTTGGTGAAACCACTTCTAAAATTTGCTAGAAAGAGATTCTTTGATAATGCTTTGAAATTTAATCATAAATACCTGTGATATACTCAGATAAAGTATTCCTATAATGCAATGTGAAAATTGTGTCATACCATTTTTTAGATCTTGTTAACTCTGATTCATAAAATGTGACATTTCTTATACCATTACAAGGCAGTTAATTTATCAGCAAATCTCATGATATTCTCTACACTCGAAAAGCTTTATTATTTAGTAATAAAAACTGTTTTTGAGGAGTTAGAAATGTTGGAGATGTATAATGTGATAAATACTAGATTGTTATAAACTGCAAATGAATCTGCTCTAGAATGCTGAAATATCAATTTCCAGAGCAACAAGGTGCAAAGCAACCACAATAAACCTTTTACTATCAAGTAGGTACAGCATTTTTTTTTTAAGATGTATTTATTTATTTATACAAGCACTGGGTATAGTCAGAAGCATGGGAGGGTGAGAGAATTCACCAGAGCCAGAGCAGGGAACAGAACAGGCATAATGACGAAATACACTGCTGAGGGGAGCAGCGGGCGGCAGGAGAGGTATGTGTGCCATGTGGGACCCTCCTCCAGTGGCCGGGGAGCAGCCAGGGATCGAACCTGCATTGCAGAGGCTGTGGGCAGCTTCGCAGCCCAGCACTCAACCGCTGTGCCATCAGGGGAGGCCCAGGTACAGCATATTTTATGTAGCTACAACAAAGCTTTAGTGATAAAATCAAATATTTACAGTGTATATACTTCTCTGCATAGTGTCTTTACAGAAAATTTTGATACTAGTAATAGCAATATAATGTGAACAAGCTACATAGGAAATATTTGTTTTTAAGCTTATTAGAGATAAATCAAAATATACTATTTTTTTGTGAAAACATCAAGTACTATTTTCTAAAGAAGAAAAGTTTTACCCTCAGCACATCCAAAGTCTTAGGGAAATACAGATGTATAACATTTTTTTGTATTTTTTGAAGTAAACTAGTTAAAAATTCTAAAGTAACTCATATTTATAAAATAACAATATTAGGTATTAGGATTCTGTAGAAAGCCAATAAATATGAAAAAATATTATATACCACTCATAAAATACAGCTATATGTCATTATACTATTTAATCATTTGGCTGTACACTTAACAATTTTTTCTCAAGGGAAAATAATTCCAAAAAATTATTTGGGGCATATTTGTAAGAAAATGTTGGGCCTCCCTGGTGACACAAGGGGTAAAGTGCAGCACTATGAAGCTATGCAGCCTCTGCAGCACAAGTTCAATCCCCTGCTGGCCAGGGAGCTGCCCACATGGTGCAGCAGACCACTCCTGTTCCCCTCAGTGTATTTCAGTCAGTCTGCCTGTTCTGTTCCCACTCTGTCTCTGGTGAATACTTTCACTGCCCCCCTTCCCCCGCACTGCTGGCCTGTACCCCAGTTCTTGTATGCATAAATAAATAAATCTTTAAAAAAATGAAAATGTTATAAACAAAACCATAGTTTTATTAGATTTTATTGCATTTTGAGTGGCCCAGGTTCTCTGGAAAAATACAGATTTGAAATTTCAAAAGTGTTCTTCAATTATGTATATATTTAGAAACATTGTGTGATGACACATACACACACAGATGAATAATAAAATATCCACCAAGATGTTTCTCAGTAAATAAATTGATAAATAAACTGTTGCATGCAGACAATGAAATGTCATTCAGTGCTTAAAACAAGATCACAGGTCCTTAAAAGATATATTGCTAAGAGAAAAAAAGCCAATGTGAAGTCTGCTTACTCTATGATTCCAATATAGAACATTTTGGAAAAGGTAAAGCTATAAAGACAGTAAAGAGATCATTGGTTTTCAGGGACTGAATGGGAAAAAGCAAATAAATACAGATTTTGTATTTAGGGCAGTAAAATATTAAGACATCTGTGTGTATAATACCATAAATGGTGAATACATTCCTCCTAAGTAGAATCTGCAACATTAGAGTGAACCCTAATGCAGATTATGGACTTTGGATGGTGAGAATGTGTTACTAAAGGTTCTTTGATTATAGTAAAGGTACCATTCTGATGGGGGATGTTGAACAAAAAGGGAGGCTATGCATATGTGGGGACAATGATTATATGGGAAATCTCTGTAGCTTCCCTTCAGTTCTGCTGTGAACATTAAGATTCTCAAAAAATTAAAGAATGATTTTTAAATACCATGTACAATGAACAATACATTGATGTAAACCATGTCTTCTTACAGTTCTGTATGCCATCTGCTAATATTGCATGGAAACTTTTATGGTACACAGTATTTTCTTAAATAAATAGGGTACTTTGTATGCCTTGATTTATGGAACAAATAAATTCATGCAACCTGTATGAGCTATTACTGCTAGTCACTTAAAAAATCAAGAATTGTGTTTATGGGTAAAATGGAATGGATGATATAGTTACTGAAATTCCTATTAGACCTATCGCAAAAGGAAAAAAAAAATATATGTTAGAAAGACAAAATACAATGGTTATCAAGGGGCTGATGGGCTGCTTGCAGAGAGAGTGTACAATAATTGAAAGTATTAGTAAATACTCAAAACAATAATACTTTAGCAATTATGAGAGGACAAGGGACATAACAAGAAAGTGGAAGAAAAGAGGAGAGAGAATAAGAAAGAGAGGTAAGTGTAGAGAAAGGCAGGAAGTTAGGGGACACATGATATACATTTTAGAGTCAGTAAATAGTGAAAGAAACATAAAGCAGAAATATTTTCTGAGGGATTATAGATTTGTTCACTCAGCATTTTCTTTCCAATAAACCCACTACATTCTATATTAAAAAAGAAAAAAAATACAATCAGATTTTTCTCTTTTACTGTAATACTGTACTAGGGTAATCTCATATATGGAATATTTTTAAGGTTTTTTTGGGGGGAAGCTGAAGGTACAATGATTTCCTAGGTATACCTCCAATTAAATCTTAACCCTAACTTGAGGGATTATTTTTTTTTCTATATTATTATTATTAAACTTCTGGCTTAAAGGACTGTTAATAGACCTAAACTATACAACCATAGGAAGGAAAGGATGTACAATTGTGATTTGGGAGAGAATGTAATTTTTGAGACAGTGGTGTGCTACAATGAGAAATAAATTTTTATGTTTCTTGGAAAGTCGACTGAATTGATAAAGCAGAATGATAATCATCATAAACTTGCAACCTATAAATTTATTTTATTCCAAATTCCATACACATCTTTTAAATTAAGAAATTGTGCCCTTTCTGAATACATGAAATTTAATTTATTTCAGGCCTTTGCTGTAATCTCTGAGGATTAATTTTTTTTTTTTTGTGGGACTGAAATCTAACATGCTTTCAAAATTCCGGTATTGGTCTTTTGCCATTAGAAGTGGGAGATTATCTAGACACCTGGAACACTGTGTTAAGGAGTAAAAGATGAAATATTTGAGTGGAGATACCCAAACATTTTAGCAATTAATTCACGGAAGGCACACAGTGACAAAATGACTAGATTTTATTCTCCAGAACAGACATTTTAATTCTCAGATTCTGATGAGTTTGGATATTATCCCTGTAATCTAAGTAAAAAATAAATTATTTAAATATTTGCCAAGTTTTATGTATAAGTGGTAGTCTGGAAGAATAAAAGTTGTAGACACTGCCACAACCCCTCAATCATTAATAGTTCCTGGGACATTCATGTAAGTTATGGTAAATAGCTAAGCCATTCTTAGAGATCAGCTCACAGGTGAAAAAACAAGACTGTTTCCCCTTCTCCATTCTCTCTTCCAGTAGACCTAAAGAATTCCTAACTCTTCTTTCTTCCACAACTCCCATAAAAACTTTCAAAAGACCCCAGATTGGGGAGATAGTCATGAGCCTTGATTCATCTCTCCTTGTCACAAAAAACTGGTATTATAGTACTGGTTTCTCTGTGCTTTGGGCAGTGAGCACATTGCTCTATAACAGGTCATTTTGTATACTAAATTCCAGAGAGCATATTTTATGTCTTAAAATTAAAAAAGGTAACTTAAAATTTAGTAGAATAAGACTTCTGATTTTATCTTTCTGATAGAATGCTTAGATAATTACATCACTCCAACTATAAATTAATCATTTCATTCTATACAATTAGATATTTATATAATAATTTATTACATTGTTAGTTAAACCTTTTAAATAAATGAACATTGTATGAGAAAGAACAGAATTTTGGAACCTGGATATTTTTGAAGGCAATAACATCCTATGATTAGAATTTGGAAGAAATATTTGAAAGTAATTGAAGTTGACAAAATGGCAACACGTGCATAAATATAGAACAAATTTGAAGTCACTTTACCTAATAATTTCTCACAAACATCTTAATAGGTGTCATAAATATGAGTAAAATTGTTTCTTATTTATTAAGTTTCCAAATAAAATCCACAGAAATTAAAATAATAATTATTGTGGTCTACCATCTCAAATTGTGATTCAAAATTAATCATCAGCACCATTTTATATTGTTTAACAAAACAACATCTGCATCATATTATTTGTTTGTTTTGTTTGATCTTTATGCAGTATCCTGTCAAGATATGTGTTCATAATGCCAATTTAATAATTCAAATTTTAAAATCACAAATAAGGATTACATAATTATGCATCTGGCAGTTGAGTTGATGGTTTTTGTTTGAAAGACTATAATCAAAAGAAATGAATCAATATAATATCTGTGAGGCAGAGATTTTTCTAATGGATGGGATATATGGGATGCAAATTGATGAGTGAACAGATATCTGTTCTTAAGACCTAATATTGAAGACAATACCGTATTACATTGCCACCATCCCAAATTCTAATATGTCAATTTCTTTCTTACTATTGACTGAAGTCTAAGAATCAGTCTTTGTCACACAATTTAAAGTCCTTAACCCTACTCCTTCTTTTTGCATTTTCAGTTTGGTAAATAAGCATGTATGTTTTATTGACTATCATATATATATATATATATATATATATATATGTGTGTGTGTGTGTGTGTCATTGTAAGATTATATAAATACTTACATGCATATGTCTACATACTGTGTACTTCTTATCTATACAACTATGACACTATCAATTTTGACTCACTATATGTTCACCTCTGGTGAAAGACATGGATTCCAGAGGAGACCGACATTTGATTTGTGGTCAAAGGTGCAATTTGGAGAATTGGCACTGTGAGTGCCTATTAAGCCCCAGGTCAGCACCGAGACTGAGTTGAACAAAGCTACCTCCTCTGTTTGTTGTTCAGCAGGTCACTCCATATAATGTTATAGCTTTTTTGGGTTGTTAAAGTTTCACTGGGAATGCAATTTGAAAATTTCACTTGCTGATACATTTTCACACTTGGTACAAAAGGGTGATTGGTGTCAGTAATGTAGATAGTACATTTTTACGCTCAGAATGATAATTGCCAATGCCTTTGGGTGAATTATTTTGATTTAATCATTAAATATTTCAGGATATACTGTCAGACATCTTGATTCATAATACATGCTGTTTATTATATTTCTATCTTGCTCATACATTGTTGACTTGTTCTGTAAATAAACATTGTCCAATATAAGTATTCTATTCTCACTTATTAGAGTTGAAATGAATACCAGTAACTGGTATCTTAGGTATTGCCAGTGAATATTGGATCAGGAAATTTTCTTGTTATGTTGGGCACATTGCATAACTTCTCTTTACATGCATTTTCAATCTGTCAAGTTAGTAATTTAGCAGTTTTTAGATTGGAGAATAATATCTTTTAAATGACAGGCACAGAATTATGTTTCCATCCATTTTATGTGATTATTTCATTCACTTTAATGATATCACAGTCTGACTAAAGATGGGTTGTTACATGTTGAATGTACTCAGAGTGAAATTTTGAATTTATAAAAATTACACTCAAAATGATTTATGGGAGGTGATTGCTTATTTATTGCATGAACTAGCTATATTATGATTTTGGTATTATGTTTGATTAGTGCATTTATAGTATTAATTGGTTTCCAAATACAATTTGCATAAATATGGAAATTTGTTATATTAAAATTGGTACAAATATTAATATTTAGAAATAATATACATAATATATTCATTTAATTTAGAAATTTTGGCATAACATTTTGAAACATTAGTAAACATAGCTTTATTAAGTTTTATTTTAAGCAGATGTGGTATATAATTCTCTGGAAATTTTATGCATGGATTAATGAAATATTCCTGACATGTAGGTGGTAATGTATGCATAATGGTGAAATTATTTACTACTATAAATAGTTTTAAAATGCACTGTTGTTGATTTTTACACACAAAATAATACCTTACAAATTTGACATGTGATGAACATTTAATGAAGTGCACTGTTTATAAATATATTAAAATATTTACTTTTCATACACAAGTATTTTCTCCCAATAAATACTTCAGACTTTTCATATTGACATTTCAGTATCATACACTTGAAAAGATATAAGAAAAACTAGAATAACGTCAAGTCATCTAATATCATCAAAAAATGTAAAAGTATCATGTTATCCACTGCCCTGCAACAAACACTGTGCAGAAAAAGAACAGCAAATTACAATCCATGTTTTCTTGCTCACCATTTTGATTCAGCTAATCATAGGTTATACAAAAATGTAAAAATGCAGACATACAAACAATATTAAATGGATGCCATTCAATTTTGAATTCCCGGATAATATCACTTGTAGGTCACTGATCTCCTAACTTATTTTAATTAATAAATTGGTAAATTGTATTGAGAATTTTGCACATTGCAGCCAAGTAAGTGGATATTTATTTTTATTTTTTAAAAGGATTACTTTCACGATGACTTTTAGTCTGTGATAGAGTCTGTGCCCATGAAACCAACTTTAAATAACAGAATACATAATAAAGTGGAACTAGACGTCTGCCTGATGAGCAGAGATCAAATGGTGTATTGAACACTCCACAAGGCATAGATGGTCTTTGGAAGCAAGTCTGTATGTCACAAATCTAGCAATATTCTCCAATCTGATAGAAAATGACAACAATGCCAATTGTTTTACAAGTCATTTCATTTTTGGATGCACTAATTTCATTTTGTACCTTGTCAACATTTTTGAATAGTTCAATTGTCTAAAATTATTATCTGGTCTTCTCTAGCATGAGTTGAATATTGTCACTAGAGAAAAACAGAGGATTAGAACTGGAAGTGACTTTACAGAATACCTTATACAGTTTTACAATTGTACAATGATAATTTGAAGCAGAAAATACTAAAAACCACAAATACTTATGACTGCTACTGGTGGGGGAAGAGGCAAGAAAAACAACAACAACTGCTTCTACTTTACTCACCATCAGGGAATGTAGAGTGCTCATTCTCTCTCAGCTTTTTGTTCACTCTTGCTAAGGATTAGAAAATAAATGCTGAAACACTTGCATAATTGAGTTTCCAAGTTTTAACATTGATTGCTTTTAATTTTGTCCTACCCAACATTTCTGTGCATTCCCATGGGGTGGATGGATTTTTTCCTGCAGATTTTGAAAAGCATATAATTTTCTGTGTAGCAGTTTATGTTTGTAATATTTCTCTTTTTCACATTGATAGATTGGATGAAGTTAACAAAAGGTAAAAAAGACCTTTTAAGTTTGAGTTCATAGTCTTTTCAGTTTAATAAACCACACAGATATATAATAGTTTATATATGTATGTATATATTTATATATACAGAATCAATAAGTGGCAGATTTTTAGTAAACGTGGTAAGATTTTATATTTCCTTTGCAGCTAAAGGTGAAACTTAGATGCATATTCAATTTTAATAATTTTAAATTACTATTCATTTTTTTCATTAATCAGAGGTCACAAAACAAATTACTTATCATTAATTTAAACTAAGTACCGCTAGATTAGACCCTTAGGAAATACTTATTTCCTGGGACTTTGGTAACAAGTAGCACAGACTTGCACTACTTCCATGGTTGAAAGTAAATATATATATATATATGTAAATATATATATATGTAAATATATATATGTATATATATACACACACACCAAAAAAAAAAAAAACAAACAAACACCAACAATCTCATTTCTGGAGCTGGAAATTCCAAAATTAATTCTCCTTGGCTAAAATCAAGATAATAGCAGAACTGTTTTCCCTCCAAATGCTTTTTTTTATAAGATTTATTTATTTTTGTCCAAAAGCTGGGGTACAGGCCAGAAGCATGGGAGGGTTCACTGAGCTGAGAGCAGAAGGCAGACAGACTGAAATACACTGCTGAGAGGAGCAGTGGGTGAGGCAGGAGAGCTCTGCCATACCATATGGGTATCTCCCTGGCAGGCCAGGTATTGAACTCTTGGCAGCAGTGGCTGCAGATAGCTTCATAGATTGTGCCCTAACCCCTCTCACCCCCAGGGAGGCCCACCTTTTAATACATTGTAAATGGAATTGTTTTCCTGACTTGTCCTTTTGTTATTTCATAATTTGCGCCACTGGGGAGGTCCACCCTCCAAATACTTTAAAGAAATTATTGCTTGCCTTCTCGCACTCTTGGTAGCTATTGCTGTCCCTTGCTTGTGAGTGACTGCATTGCTCCAGTCTCTGTCGCAGTGGCCACATTGCCTTCTTCTCTCTCTATGTCAGATTGTTTTCTGCCTCCATCTTTTGAGGTAATGTGTGCTTGCATTTAGGGACCAGAGGGATAATTGAGTGAAAAACTACCCGTCTCAAAACAGTTAACTTAATCACTTCTGCAAAGAAATTTTGGCTTGTTTAAAGAAGCATTCATAGGTTCCAAGGACAACATCATGCGTATATTTTGGGGAAGGAGCAAAAAGGAGGTATCATCTAAGTGATAATACTCAAATAATACTAGTACTAAGTTATAGTGCTTAAAATAGCTTGATATTAGAATGAAAAACAGACACACAGATCACTGTAACAGAATTGAGAGTAAAGAAGAAAAACCACACTTACATGGACAACTAATTTGTAACCAAATGTTAACCATGTCTTAAAGATACCTACCCAAATAGGATACAGAATTGGTATACAGTGGCTATATAAGCATATGAAAAGATACTCCATACCACACATCATCAATGATGCCACTTCATATCTATTAGGATGGCTACAATCCAGAATATTGACCCCATGAAATACTATTGAGGATATGGAATAATGAGAACTCCAATTCACTGCTTATAGAAATGAGAAAGAGTAAATTTATTTTGGAATACAGTTTGGTGGTTTATTACAAAACTAAATATCCTAAGAACATATATGATCATTGTGTTCTTTGGTATTTGTCAATACTTGGAAGCAACTGGGAGATGTTCTTCAACAGATTAGTAGACATGTAAACTGTGGTATACCCAGACAATGGAATGTTAAATAAATTGCTAAAAACAAATGAACTATCTACCCATAAAAAATATAAAGGAAATACATACTCATTTTACCAAATAAAATAAATTAATTTAAAAATTATACATACATACTATATGATTGCAATTATATATCATTCAAAAAAAAAAAAAAACTAAGGAGACAGTTAAAAGATCAGTGATTGGGATTGTTATGGGTTAGGAAGAAGGAAAGAAGACCAGGCAGAGCAGAGAGAATTTTTTAAAACAGTGACTATGGTGGCTATGTGTAATTATGTATGCATTTGTCCTAACCAATAGAATGTACAAGTGTCAAAAATGAACCCAAATGTAAACTATGTACTTTGAGTGATAATGATGTAATCATTTAGTTTTATCAGTTATGACAAATGTTACACTATGGTGGGTGCTGTTGGTATTGAAAGAGACTGTGTGAGTGGGAATTGGAGATAATGAGATATCTTGGTAACGTCTCAAATTTTGCTGTGATATTTTAAAAATCTGTTTTTTAAAAAAGCTTATAAAACACTAGCTCTGTATCTTATTGATTACTTTAAATAAACTGTAGGTGAATTAAATTCTGAAGCAAACAAATAAAAATTTCCGGTAAAAAAAATACATGTTTTAAATTCATATTAATTTGGGGGAGTTTGATTAGTAATTTCACCTTATAAGAAATTGAGAAGAATAGCAGAAAATGAGGAAAATATGTCTCCATTCTTTTAAGAAATTAATTTGTAAAAAGTCTATTACCAAATATGTTCACTGAAAACAAGCAGATTTTGTAGTATATTGACATAGTCTAAAGATTTCCTCTAGCATTTATAGATTTTCTTTAAAATTGATTCATGCTATTCAATCTAAATATTCTCTTTAACACTATTAATAAGGTTTATATATTTACTATTAATAAAGTATGCAATAGCTAAATTCATATATTTGAGGAGCACCATGTTCTTAAAGAATAAACATTTACACAAATATGAGTTCTATGAATAAAGTCTAGGGGAAGGAATCCATTTTAAATAACAGAATACATGAAGCAATGCTTTTTGAAAAATAAATACAATTTAATTTCATCCTGAACTATTTGGTAAATATGATGCAACAAAACAGAAGTCTTAAAGGAATTAATAGCTATATTAATATTTGTTACTAAAATACTATTCTTCATATTGCAATAAAGACCTTAAAAATACTGCTTTCTTTCAAATTAGATCCTGTATGAAATGTTGCTCATACCATTAATGTGCTTGGAAAGCATTTATGTAGTGAAACATAAGCTTCATTACCTTATGAATTATACATTTGTTATTCTATATCTGTTTTTGCTCTATAAAATAGACGATTGAGGCAGACATAATAAGGGCATTTTGAATCAGGTTTTGTGCAGAAACGTTAATGCTATAGATTCAGAAATATTTTAAGGATGATGCATTTAACTGAAATTTGAAAGAGAAAAGTTAATAAATTGTAATGAAACAAATTGTTATTCTTGTTAGCATACAGTATTTCTTAATTTAAATTTTACTGATTTCATTAGTTGGTCCATTAAATGCAAATTTTCACTTGTAATAACCAAAATAAATTAGTAATTTGTTCTTTTTGTTAAACTGTGAATTTTTATAAAGTCCCTGGAGAGAAAAGTCTCCTTCTTGCTCATTTCTTAGGAAAGATTAGTAAAAATGTCTGCTTACTTAGGCTTTAATTTACCTCCACAAATTCAGAATATTACTGTAGTTTCTATTGGGAATATAAACATCTTATATTTCAACATTTCCTATCAAGTGTACATAGTTCTTAATTTAACAACACTTTTAAACCTGATCAGCATGTAACTAACATATTTCAGTTTGAGATATATAAAATGTCTTATGTGAATCCATTGTACTATAACTTAAGCTAATGTGTCTCCCAAACTCCGAAAGATACAAATCCGTTTTCCCTTTAAAGTCTAAATACACGAGTTGAAATAGAGATGATGCCACAAACTCACATATGGCTATCCTCGGACAATAAAAGTTTTACTTATTTTCTCCTTTGCCAGATTGTATTCATTTCACTTTAAAATTCTCTAAGCTATGGATTATCTATCTTCTCTGTGGGGAGACTATTCCACCATCTAATACAGTTCACTAACTATGTCAAAGTCCAACTTTACTGGCTGGGAATCTGAATAGGGTGGAAATTCCTTCTAACAGAGGGACCATTTGACTCATTTTATTATTTTTATTACTGAATACCATAGTGAACTAGCCAGTTGACTGTGCATTCAAAGACATGGGCTTGCCCTAAGGACTCACATCTCAGCAAATGATCCCTTTCCTCTGCCTGACTTGCCCAGCAAAAGACAGAGAACGCAATCATCTTGATCAATGAACCTGAGTAAAAGCAGAGCAGGCAGGACACTAATCAAATAAGTGGATCTGCTGAGGCTAATTCTTCAACCCCAAACTTTGTTTCTTGAGGCCCCACCGGAGATAAGCAGAGAAAAGAAAGCTGGATAATATGCTGTACTTGCATACCTCAAATAGGCCCTCTGCAGTTTCATTTCCATTTAGTCACCTTGAGAACACAGTGGCGAGTCAGAGATCTGGAAATGAATATCTTGCTGTAGATGCACTTCTGTATGTAATCTTGCTACTCTCTGCAGACTTTAGGTTATAAATACCATATCTGTAATTACAAATATCACTATATAGAGAGGAATAGGTGCAAAACCAATATGAAAATACTATTCTACATAGATTGTTATAATTAAAAGCATTCTGAGCAAACAACTGGGATCAAGATTTAAAATTTGACATTTAAGGGCCTCCCTGGTGGCGCAAGGGGTTAAGCACTGCACTATGAAGCAATTTGCAGCCTCTGCAGCATGAGTTCGATCCCCGGCCGGCCAGGGAGCAATCCACATGGTGCAGCAGACCTCTCCTGACTAGCCTGCTGCTCCCCTCAGCCGTGCATTTCACTCAGTCTGCCTGTTCTGCTCCCCACTCTGTCTCGGGTAGATCCTCTCACCCCCCACACCCCTGACCTGTACCCCAGTTCTTGCATGAGTAAATAAATTAATCTTTGAAAAAAAAAAGAAAGAAAAAAAAAAAGGAAAGATGCGTCTTATAATCCAACATCCACCTATCAACTCCAAAAACTAGAAGTGCATGAGGGGACTGGAGTTGAAAAACTTAGTCAACATAAATGGTAGTTTAAAATATGTTTTAATCAAATTAATGCAAAAAATTAATGGTGAGGAAAATATAAAAAAACTTTAAATGAAGACAGATCGAGTCAGGGTTCTCTTTTACGTACTCTGATTTTGCGATAAGGTTTGAACAAATCTGTGACTGAAAAATATTAAAGCATTAATCACTAACCATGGTAATGAACATACTTTATGTGTGTTCTAATGTGTGTGTGTGTGTGTGTGTGTGTGTGTATCACAAAGTCGCTCCAAGATGAAAATACTACAGACAAGGTTTACTTTGAGTCCATACATTTCAATAATTCATTTTTGACATTTGAACAAGGAGAAAGGTAATCAGAATGGGCTCTACTGTCTTACTTTTAGCAACTTTATTTCTTTAGTTCATCTGTAAGCCTTCCTTCAGCTTCACAAATAAGATTCACTTCCTTCTCCCTTCTATATTATTGTCATTTTTGTTATCAGTATTATGTTGTTTGGGGGCTATCAGAAATATTTTAAAAAGAAAAGAGACCGTTTTATGCTCATCAAATATTCAGACACAATTACATTTTATTTATTTAATAACAGTGTTGGAAGACAGCTCTTCCAACTACTTTCTCATACATACTTCATCCAGTTGGTATCTTTTGAGATTTAATGGTTTAATTAATTATAGCTTGGATATCATAAAATTCTTTGGGGTCACAAGAAAGCTTATTGATAAATATGAGAAACACAACAAAAGAAACAAAAAAAAAACTTAATGATAACTATGAGAAGCTAAATATCCTATGCACATATATTACTAAATATATATGATGTAAGTATGCAATTGTATAGATATAATTTATAAAATTATAACGTATGATTTTTTCCCCATTTTCTTTTTAACCTGTACCTTGAGATAAATTTGAAATATGCTTTCAGGTTAAACAAGAGACAGGAGAAGTTCAGCTATTTCATGAACTCCCCAACATGACTCTGAGAAGTCTTTTGTCTGTAAGCCAACCTTCAATTAATCATAACGTCTGAAAGCACTCTAATGCCTAACATATTATTTCCAGGCCTGACAACTCTAAAGACAACCCTGGAGGCCAATTCTCTTCCTCTATTTCAATCCTTCTGCATCACTGACAAAAAAGTAGGTGATAGATGGAAAGACCTTTCAAGCTAATGTACTTGCTGCTCTGGATCTGTCATGACAAACTATTTTTCTATGACTATCATTTAACTTAGATGAGTAAATACTTAATTATTTAAGAATTAAAAGAATGAGAATGTCTTCCTATCATGTAGGAGAAAAATTATTTTTTGTACAATGCAACAAGTTGTATAAGTTGCATTTCTTTGATTTTTTTACTAAAAAAAGTGAACTGTTTATCTCTGTGTATACACCCAATTAAGTAAAAGGAAAACAAAGAATTTTATGCTATTTCTTGCCCTGAAAGAAAGTTTCCAATTAACATTCATATTCAATCATAAAGACCCAGTGGAGGTAGAATTTAATTGTTGATTAAGTAGTGCCATTTTAGTCAAAATTTGACCTGGACTATATCTGTGAAATTGCCCAATAATATCAAAATAACAGTGTTAGCTTCCTTTTTTTTTTTTTTTTTTTTTTTGGTGGGACCCTCGCGGGCTGCCGGGAACCAACTGGCGCAGCAGAGGCTGCGGGCTGCCTCGCAGCCCAGCGCTCAACTGCTGCGCCACCAGGGGAGGCCCTGTTTTCTTTTTCTTTTAAGGAAGACAGTTGCAGGTATTAATTTTTAGTGGTAGCCGACTATACTGTATTTCCTCAAAGACATACAAAATATAATGCTAGTAAATTATATTAAAAATATCACCAAATGGGCCTTCCTGGTGTTGCAGGAAGTTGAGCGCCGCACTGTGAAGCTGTCCACAGACTCTGCAGCACCGGTTCGATCCCGGCTGGCTGGCAAGGATCCCACATGGCGAGGCAGACCTCTCCTGTCTCGCCTGCTGCTCCCCTCAGCAGTGTCTTTTGTCATTCTGCCTGTTCTGTTCGCAGCTCTGTCTCTGGTGAATCCTCTCACCCCCATACCTCTGGCCTGTACCCTGGTTCTTGTATAAATAAATAAATCTTAAAAAATTATCATCAATTACTGTTAATTTAAATATATTTTATACTTTATTTGTTCATTTATTTATTTATTTATTTTAAGAACTAGATGCTCCCTCAGGAGTTCTTTTTTTTTAATTTTTTTTCAAGATTTATTTATTTATACAAGCACTAGGGTGCAGGCCAGAGGCGCAGGAGGGTGAGAGAATTCACCAAAGACAGAGTAGGAAGCAGAACAGGCAGAAGGACAGAAATACACTGCTGAGGGGAGCAGCAGGAGAGACAGGAGATATCTCCCATGCCATGTGGGAATTTCCCTGGCGGGCTGGGACTCCATCTGGCGCTGAAGAGGCTGCAGACACCTTCATTGCTCTGTGCTCAACTTGCTGCGCCACCGGGAGGCCTTATTTTATACTTTATTTAGGAAATAAAGTTTCTGATCTTAATTCTAAGGCTGGTTATGAATAAATTGTGAATAATTTTTTAAGCATGCAATACTATACAAACTAATCATGTCTCTCCAGTTTACAAAAATATAACTAAAATAGTAAGCTTTTCAGAGTTACTAATTAAATAATACAAAAGTGAAAGCACAATTTAAAAATTATTGGTACTTAGGTAAAAATCAAAGATTAATTATAATTAGTTACTATATATCTTAAATTTCATTACCACAAAGATTTCCAAAAGTGGTCAGTTAAACCAGAAAATTGTTGGATTTATTAAATATAGAAAGCCTATTTGATAATATTTATGAGCACTGCTTTGTGAAGTGAAAGAAACCTGTCCTAAAAATACATGCATTTATATGGCAGAGAAAATTGATTAGGTAAACATTTCTCTGGTCCTGGTAGTATTGTTAGAAACCCTGGACATTATACATAAAACAAATATAGGAAGACTGAAAGGTGGAGAGAGAAAGTTGACCATTTACAGCTCTCCAAACCCAAGGAATTAGTTGATGGTTATTCCCTCTTGTTTTACTTATGGAAAAATGTTTCCCTGTATTCAATAATTTGTATATGTTGCATTTCTCAAATTTCTGATTTTTTTAAAAAAAATTATTTATATAAGAACTGGGGTACAGGCCAGAGGCTCAGGAGGGTGAGGGAATTAACCAGAGACAGAGGGGGAGCAGAACAGGCAGACGGACAGAAGACACTGCTGAGGGGAGCAGCTGGCAAAGCAGGAGAGGTCTGCGGTGCCATGTGGGAGTCTCTCTGGCCGGCCGGGAATCAAACCAGCACTGCAGAGGCTTCGGACAGCTTCACAGCACTGTACTAAACTGCGCCACTGGGGAGGCCCCAAATTTCTGAATTCTTTATGCTTCATGCATTCCATATTTGGTAATATAGAAGCCAATTTCACAGAAATGCCATTGGGTATGCACAATGAAAGTACCAACAAAAAACAATTATCTCCATACAAAAGAAATAACAAAGGCCAGCATATCAAGAAGGGGCTTTTTTTAAAATTTATTTATTATGCATACAAGAACTGGGGTACAGGCCAGAGGTGCAGGGATGGGGGAGAGGATTCACCAGAGACAGAGGGGGAACAGAACAGGCAGATCTACTGAAATACACTGCTGAGGGGAACAGAGACCGGAGAGGTCTGCTGTACCATGTGGGTAGCTCTATGGCTGCCGGGGATCGAATCATGCTGCAGAGGTTGTGAATAGCTTCACAGTGCCGTACTTAACCCCTTCCGCCACCAGGGAGGTCCTCAGGAAGGGACATTTTTAGATAAACTGCTCTTTAATGACAACATCTAGACAAAAAAAAAAAAAAAAAAAAGATTCCACATCCACTTACATAAACAGAGGTCTAGTGAGAATCCTAAACCTCTTAGACTATCATGAGGACCCCCAAAACCCCAGCAGGTGCTGTCAGGCAAGGCAAATAAATTGCAGAGTTTTCATCCCTAACACACTGTGATGTCAAAGAAGATTATGTGAAGAATCAAGATGGCCACTCCTCATAGTAAGTAATAAGACATCCTCTCATTCCATACTGAGGTGGTATCAGAAACAATTAAGTGGAGAATCAGGACTTTAACCAGCTCTAGTGATAGAAAGGACATTCCTCACTGTGGTATCAGTGGATACCACATGGGGAACTAGATGGCTGACCTCCTGCCCAGCATTAAGCAGGCCGACTCCCATCTCAGATAATAGTGGAGTATGGAAAAAATCTTAATTTCTGTCTCTACCTGTCGATAATGAGGTATTCTGCAATATTCTCACCAGTGGTGCTAGAATGAGAGTTAGTTAAAATAAAAGGTTTGCGTAAGTTCCAGAGATCCAGATCATAATATAATATAATCGGGCCTCCCCGGTGGCGCAGCGGTAGAGCGCTGGGTTGCGAACCTGCCTGCGGCCTCTGCGGCGCCGGTTCAATCCCCGGCTGCTCCCCGGCCACCGGAGGAGGGTCCCACATGGCGCGCAGACCTCTCCTGCCGCCCGCTGCTCCCCTCAGCAGTGTACTTCGGTCCTTCTGCCTGCTCTGCTCCCCGCTCTGGCTCTGGTGAATTCTCTCACCCTCCCGCGCTTCTGACTGTACCCAGTGCATGTATAAACAAAACAAACAAACAAGCAAACAAATAAATAAAGAAAAACATGCCTCTATTAAAAAAAAAAAATAATATAATATAATCAATCAATACTAATTATCAATCAAAAATTGCTCTCATACCATGATGAAAATTCTCAAAGTGACAAAAAAAAAAAAGGGGGGAGAATCAATAAGTGTCACTACTGAGATAGTAAATGCTAGAATTATATGACACAGGTTTTAAAGGAGTCATGATAAAAATACTTCAAAAACAATTATGAAACGACTGCAAAAATAGAAAGACCCAGCAAAGGAATAGAAGCAGTGGAGATAAAATAAATAATAAGTTTTAAATAAAAATTATACCAGCCAACATTTTAAAATATCTATAAAGAAACAAACAGAAAATAAATCTGTGAATGGGCTTAACAGCACAACAGAATAGAGGAGAGCGAAATGAAAGAATCAGTGAACTTATAAAAGGAAATAATGCAACCAAATCAATCTAAATGGCAAAGAAAAACAGAATGAACAAATAAATGAACAGAACCTCAGGGGCCTATGGAACTTTAACAAAAGATTTAACAATTGTGCCATAAAACTCTGTGCCCTGGCATTTTACTCAATTTTGGATATCTTTGTACACTAGCACCAAGAGCATACTCAGTTAGATTAGTCAAAACATCAAAACTCCTGTGAACTACATTGAAACGCCCTGTCTCTAAATCTAATAGCTTGGCAAAGAAGCAATGTTGTTTTAGGTTATACTTTGCTGGAACACATGTCTTGTTCTTGTTTCAGGAACATCCCTTGAGTCCAACAAATCTATCCTGGTAAGAATCAGTTACTCAGTTCAGTGCAACAAATCTTTATTATCTCCAAGGGGCCAGGCCCTCTGTACTTTTACATGATGTTCTCCCTTCCAGATCCCTTTTATCTGGCCCACTGGAAAAATTCCCATTGTTCCATCAAATTCAGTCCTATGCAATCATTACTGACTCTCAAAAAGATATGTGAGTTCCATCAGTTTTACTTAAAATTTACATGACGATATATTTTTTTTAAAGATTTATTTATTTATTTATACAAAGATTCATTTATTTATTTATTTATACAAGCACTGGGTACAGTCAGAAGCTTGGGAGGGTGAGAGAATTCACCAGAGCCAGAGTGGGGAGCAGAGCAGGCAGAAGGACCGAAGTACACTGCTGGGGGGAGCAGCGGGCTGTAGGAGAGGTCTGCGCACCATGTGGGACCCTCCTCTGGTGGCCAAGGAGCAGCCGGGGATCGAGCCGGTGCTGCAGAGGCTGCAGGCAGCTTCGCAACCCAGCGCTCAACCGCTGCGCCACCGGGGAAGCCCCCATGATGATATATTTTTATCCTACCCATGCATAAAGCACTGATTCCTGCTCTCTTAACTAAACTCTATGTTCTTAGAGGTGAGGACACATTCTTTTCACCCTTTCTACTCCAATTTCATTGAAATCCCTCTAACACAAATCATCTGCAGTTGTTACTTGCTGCATAAATAAATTAAGTAATGTATCTGACTATGCATCATTTTTTTAATTTTTTTAAGATTTATTTTATTTATACAAGATCCAGGGTACAGGCCAGATGCGCGGGAGGGTGAGAGGATTCACTAGAGACAGAGCGGGGAACAGAATAGGCAGACTGACGAAATACACTGCTGAGGGGAGCAGCGGGCGAGACAGGAGAGGTCTGCTCACCTTTTTTTAATATTTACTGAGTACTACGGATAGGAATAAGCCCAATGTCTGTGGTGAATGAATGATGTTACTCATTATTCTGAATAATCCAAAATTTAGCAGGAAGATAACATTTGAATAGATAATAAATTATTATAGGATGCAAAAACTATAAAAATTCCATATTAGAAGATTATTTATTTATTTATTTATTTACATCATTGTTCATTTTTGGACAGCATTTGCTTTTCCCCCAAGTGTAGACCCTATATTTCTTCTAACACCATATCACTTATGATCCATCTCCACCATCCCTAGTACTCTTCCCTCACGTTTTGACCTCTTCCCCCTTCCTTGCTGTATGTCTCAGCTATATGGTCAGCTTTCAAGTTTCATATTTTTTCCTGACCCTCTGTATACTTTCTCTATATGCACATAGATGTGAAACCATTCAATATTTAATGTTTGTCATTCTGAATTATTTTGCTTAGGATGATCCATTTTAGTTCAATCCAAATGGCATGAGTTTATCTTTTTTGATCACTGAGCAGTATTCCATTGGGTATGTATACCACATCTTCTTGATACAGTTATATTTTGGAGCATTTAGGTTGTATCCATATCTTAGCTATTATAAATAGTGCTGCAATAAACGTGGGGGTGCTGGTATCCTTTTGAATTAGTGTTTTTGTGTAGATCCTGTGGGTAGATCCCTGTGGGTAGATCCCTCAAGTGAAATGACTGGATAATTTTACTGGATCCAGTTCTGAGGAAACTCCGTATATATAGCTTTTCACATTGGCTGAACCAGTTTACATTCACACCAGCAGTATAGGATGACTCCTTTTTCACTAGATACTCATCAGTATTTGTTGTTTCTACTTGGGTTTTTGTTGTTTGTTTGTTTGTTTGGTTGGTTGGTTTGGTTGGTTGGTTTGGGACCATTCTCACAGATGTGAGCTGAGTATCTTATTGTGGTTTTAATTCTTCCATGTTTGAAGATTTTGAGAGTAAGCAACATTTTGTGACTTTGAATATCCTCAAGGGCCGCGTACTTTCAACAGTGGCTTAATGAGCATAATATTTTACATGTTTAGAAAAGGGAACTAAAAGACTTTGGAGATACTAGTCACTCAACCTCCACTATCTTCATTTAATCATTAGCACACATTATAGTTTAACTACTTGATTAAAGTACCTTGTTAGCACAGGATATATGGTCTGGTATACAGTTCTCAGTAGATACTCTATTTAAAAAATAATTAAATGTACGGTCCACTATGTGGTATCCATACTTTTATATTATGGTGATGATTAATATATGTGTATTTTTAATTTACAACTTGCATTATCTATTATATCAACATATTTTATTTTTAAGATAGCAAAATTGTGAAACATTGAACAACATTTATAATTTGTAATATTAAAGATAACTAAACAATGTAATAATCTCTTTCTTAGTAATTTACAGGAAAACTTTAATGTTTAAGTTATACTTAAGTTATCTTAAATTATATTTTAGATTTTAAGTAATAAGAAACAGTGCCCTGAACAAATACATTTTATTTTCTTTTAAGAATTACCAAGAGAGGGAGTACAGAGCTATTGTATTTCTTCAAGAATCCTTCTCTCAGGAAAAAGAAAAATATCAGATGGTTTCACTTACAGCAGGAATATAGGGGAACCAAATAAGACATCAGTGTAAAAAAATAATAACAGTACAAAACACAACAAAGAAAAAACAGACAATTACAAATCAGAGACATCCTGCAGGGGAGGAGGCGGGAGAGGGATCAGAGGGAGGGAGGGAGGAGCACAGGAGACTGTGGTGATGGTGCACGGGTGCATTGGGGAAGGAAATTCTATGGGGACTACACCTGAGGGTGTGGGGAGAAGCAAATATTGTTTTAAAAAATAAAATATATAAATAAATAAATAAAAACCTGAAAGGGGGAGAAAAAAGAATCCTTCTCTCTTTCTATTCTGTTGTTTCCAAAATGTGACTTTCATCTTCACTATCCCACATTGGACACTGCATGTCTCATATTATAGCCCTTGTCTGGATAAGTGAAATCAGAGTGAGGGACATAGAAGTCAAAGGACTGTAGAGGTATTTATTTAAATTCTTTTTCAGAATAGCTGATTATTGTGTTTAGCTAGAGTGGGATCTGAAATCAACCC
Source organism: Talpa occidentalis (assembly GCF_014898055.3). Classification (NCBI taxonomy): domain Eukaryota; kingdom Metazoa; phylum Chordata; class Mammalia; order Eulipotyphla; family Talpidae; genus Talpa; species Talpa occidentalis. Next base: position 17,071,466 of record NW_023604861.1, read on the forward strand.
TAAACTAGAAGTTAGTCTGGTAAAATATTTTGGCTTAATATGTATTAGTAGAGAAATGTGATAAGCAGCTACTGAATAGATTTTGTCTAAATATTTTGTTGTGTCTAGTTTGACTATCGCAGCTGAAAATGATAGTTATATATGGGGAAAAGTCAACAGACTTAAATCGGAGTAATAGGTAATTTGAATGAATTTATTAACTGTGATAGAAATTGTCATGTTTCCAGGTAGTTGTTCTTCTGAAGACTAGTTGTTTATCAACTACAATGTGGATTTAAGTCCAACGGAAACATTCATTAAAAAAAATTTGAGGGGCCTCCCTAGTGGCGCAAGTGGTTAAGACAAAACCTATGAAGTTATCTGCAGCCACTGCAGCACAAGTTCCATCCCTGGCCAGGGAGTTACCCACATGGCACAGCAGACCTCTCCTGACTTGCCCACTGATCCCCTCAGCAGTGTATTTCAGTCAATATGCCTATTCTGTTCCCCACTCTGTCTTTGGTGAATCCTCTTACCTTCCACAGCCCTGGCCTAAAGCCCAGTTCTTGTGTGCATAAATACATAAATCTTTTAAAAACATTGAAACATGTAATGAAAAAAGTTACTAAATTTCTTATGCATATAATGAGGTATTGTATAGGTAACAAAATCATATACATATGTAAACATACTTTGATCTGTCAATGTCTTTTCCATAGTGTAGTCTACAGAAAAGAACTAAAACTTCAGTAGCCATACCTTGAAACGCTCTACATTGTCAGATATCCACTTTTCCCTTAGTATATTAAGGCATTGGAATTAGCACCTGACTTAAAGAATGAGGCAGAGTAAGACTATATATCAAATTTTGGAAAATGGCGTTCTCTTATTTTTGATAAAGTTACATGTAAATAGAAATTGTATAGTTTTCTTGTTGTACACTAGAATATATTCTTGTGCACTCCTGGCTACAAGCAGATGCTTTAGAGACTACTGGTACAAATTCTGTAAAATCTTTGAATTTAAAACTTCATAAGCATATTTTAGAGAACACTACAATAGAGTTTATTCTATTCCACCATCATCAACACACTCCTACGATAGACTATCCTGGGTGGGTGATAATTTTCTTTGAAACATCAATAAAGGGTAAAATTATATCCATTAGTTTTGTTTTTTTTTTTTTAAGATTTATTTATTTATACAAGAACTGTGGTACAGGCCAGGGGTGCAGGAGGGTGAGAGGATTCACCAGAGACAGAGCGGGGAGCAGTGCAGGCAGACTGACTGAAATACAGTGCTGAGGGGAGCAGTGGGCCAGACAGAAGAGGTCTGCTGCGCCATGTGGGTATCTCCCTGGCCAACCGGATCAAACCCTCGGTGCAGAGGCTCGCGACAGCTTCACAGCACTGCACTCAACTGCCTGCACCACCAGGAAGGCCCCCATTAGTTTTTAGATTCAGAATCTGGTACCAGGATCCAGTCCTCTTCAAATATCACTTCTGTTTCTCCCTGTTCTGTTTCGCACTTTTCTGTATACCAACACATTCTAATTTAAACAATGGATTCTCTCACTTACAGAAAAACTAGTTTGAGCAGTTCAAGGCCATACTAGTTTTATGTTGCAACTTGTTTCAACAGTCTGTCCTTTTAGTGCAAATTCAGTACCAAATTCATTCAGCTACATGTCTACCTTTGCAAAAGAATGAGAAAGTTCCGCATCATTAGGATTTTAGATTTACACTGGAATGATTTTCTTTCTAAATTATTACCTCTATTTTGATTACTTTTTCTCACCTAGTATGCTAAATTACCTTTCAGTGCACTCACTAGAAAAATCTACATCCAGATCAAAAATAAAAAGTTGAGGCTTAAATTAATTAATTATACTTTATTTGCACAATCCTCTATATTTATCTTTAATCCAAAATAAAATCTCCTCTTAAAATATCTAATTTTGATATCACTTTCTCATGATAAAAAGATACTAATATAAATTGTTAATACACTCATTTTAATTATTACTTAATTACTATAGGTGTATATGTCCTATTTTTCAGTTTTAAATAAACAACTGTTAACTTATTAGTCATAAAAGTGTATATGTATATATATATATTTTTTTTTTTCCAGTGGAATGCAGCAGAAGTTTTCACCATTCTGTTCCTTAAATACAGGATACTGGACTTAATTTATTTTCCTCTTTTTTTTCTGAAGATCTAGTTTGCATTGTTAAAGGATTCATGAATTGGGCAACATCCAATTTACATAACAGAATGCTCCTAGCCTTGTTCAAATGGAAGGTTTTTGGTCAGAAAAACAGTGGGACAAGGTTATAAGCAAAAGAAAAATTATTTTAGTAAAGCACCTTCTTCCCTTAGGGAAAGGAAAATTACCTGCTATTATTGACTGGAACTGAAAGGACTTTGTATTTTTTTTTCCTGCAAAAATGCTTACCACAGTATTAGGCATGTAAGAATTAACTGTACTTATTGAACTGAACTAAATTCGCATTTAATGTTCTAAAAATAATTTTGTATTGCATTTTATAATTTTACTCCATATTGACTATGTGTAATAGTAATAAATCAAATAAAGGAAGTTGATGCCTTTTCATATACTACCAATATATTTTAAAAATAAAACTACTACAAAAATAGTAATAACCTATCAGAAAATGATATTAATATATCTTGTTTAATGTGGTATATTTCCATTAATTTGAAAACAAATTTAGATATCCTCAAACATATTTTTTTTCTTTTTTTTCAAGATTTATTTTTATTTATGCATACCAGAACTATGGCATTGATCAGAGGTAGGGAGGATAAGAGGATTCACGAGAGACAAAGTGGGGAACAGAACAGGCTGATTGACTGAAATGCACTGCTGAGGGGAGCAGCATGAGAGACAGGAGAGGTCTGCTGCATCCTGTGAGTTAGCTTCCTGGCCAGGATGGAACTCATGCCACAGTGGCTGAGCTTGATAGCGCTGAGACTTAACTAACCCTGTGCCACCAGGGAGGCCCCTCAAACATAAATTTAACTTTTTTTTTTTTTTTTTAAATTTCAGAAGTGTGATTTTGCAAAGACTTTGTAAATGACCCTCCATGAACTTGTTGATAATTCATAAATCTTGGTCTGTGTAGTCAGTGAGATTAACCCTTTTGCAATTAAAGCAAATAGTTCATTTATTCATATAAGAATTTAGTTAGCAATAAATCATCCTTGTATTTTTTTTATACATGCTCAAGATTAGTACTACAAATCACATTTGCTTTTACTCTGTGTCAAACATTTACTCTCAGAGAATTAAAAAAAGATTATAATGAATCTGACTCCATGATAGTATTTAATTCTATTTAAATATACTCTGTATATTTAATTCTAAGGTATTTAAATATAAATTTATATAAATATGTATATATAAAATTCATATCCATGCTTTGGCATTAAGCACATGTGTATAACAAAGAAAGCATGGATCGTAAGAACAGCTGCCTGTTATTTTTTCATTTGCTTTTTTAAAAACTGTGTTTCAGACCTTTTCACCTTGAACATAGCTTACTATAGATGGTGACCTATTTTGGTGGGATGCAATTAAGACTTTACCACAGTGAACTGTCTTGCTAGTCATGGGATTGATCCTAATATCTATTCAGTTTACTCCTATTTATATAAAAAAAAAAAAAGTGGTTATGTTAGTGCACGACCGAGGGGTAGCCAGGGGCCACAAACAAATGGGATTCTTACAAAGGAGTCCTGCCTTCTGCCTCATACAGACAAAGACAGACTCTTAGTGTCATAGATCATTAACAGAATTAGTGGGCATAGAGAGAGAAGAGAAGATGTCACTAATAGTTTCCCATTAAAATACACCAAGTTACTCATCCCATCATGGACAAATCAGCCGAAATGAGTTACCCCTATTTGGGGCCACTGAGGGTCAAAAGCTTGCCACAAATTTAAGGCATCTTCTGGTGTGGACCCATAGGAAAGGGATTGTGAACCCAGAAAGCTGGAACAAAAGGAGCAAAGTCAAAATACAAATCAAGATAACACTTGCCATTGTCAGCTTCCTCATGTGTCTCTCACCCATGTTTCTTTCAAGTATCTCTACATGTATCCCCTCCATGTGTCTCCATCCATGTCTCCTTCCCAGCAGTATCAGGGTGCACGTTGAGCTGTAGAAGGAAGAGTTCTCTAGCCCACCTGCTTCCTGTGATATATATATATATATATATATATATATATATATATATATATATATATATATATATATGTCTTTACTGGTTCTCAGGTCTGCCCATAGTTCCCACTAGCTAGTCCAAGGCGACTACCTACTTACAAGTGGGCTTGGGGAATATGGTGCCTCACATGACAGTTATCAAAATGGAAGGAGAAACCTGTGTGTGTGTGTGTGTACAGAGGTGGTAAATATAGTGAAAGAGATCAACTGTATGGTGATTGATGTAAATAATAATCAACAGATGTTGATAAATAGGGCTGTGCACCAAAAAGTATAGAATGCTATAACTAAATGTTACTTCAGTTAAAAAAAAAAAAGGTTGCTTTCTTCCTTCAAAAAAATTATTTAAAATGTAGGTAGTGTACTCGATATATTGCTTAGCATCAGGATGAAAATGAGAATATGAACAAACTCTCTCTCAACAACTTTATCTTTTATCTCAGAGAACTCTCACCAATATTTCTGTAACCTTGACTATGCCCTGTCATAAAGTAAACTCGTCTTCTCATTTCACAAGTAATCCTATTTTAATGAACAAATATCCCAACATTACTTTACAGCTCACTTTTTTATCATTACCTAAGATTGCTAAATACCAGATACTAACAGATATTAATGTTATGTGCTTTACCTACACAATTATTTAATACAAGAAAAATGCTATAAGCTATCTTGTTAGCAACATTTTATAAATGATGATATTATGGCTTTGATGGATTAAAATATTCATGCAAGATTCTACAATGATGATCCAGCTTTGCAATCCCCTGAATAAAGTTTTCTGACCCCAAAGCTAAATACTTTGTGAGACAAAACCTTTCATCAAAATTTATATTATTTTATAATACATTTGTACAGTCAAATCTCTTACAAAATTGTTATCATTAAGCATGGGATAAGAAATAGCTGCTTTCCACTATCTACACATTTATCCATATCTTAATTTCAACTATTCCATCTAATAGAGTTCTTTACGGTCATCTTGCGCATAAACTAACTTTAGCTACCATTTTCAAAAGATGATAGCTTTGCTCAGAATCTCTAGGAGTTCTGCCCAGTATCACACAATTACTAAGTGGCTGAATTAAAATTTCAGTCTCCATTCTATAAGTTAATTTCTTCTACTCCTTCCCTGGCTCCAGAACGGTTTTTGATGTATTTTGGTGAAACATGGGAAATGTGTCCTTCCATTAATCATAAAACTTGACTTACTCTAACAAGGTATATTAATAACCTTGGCAAAAGAATAACAAATGAGTTGGAAATATTTGTGATGCCTATATTTCATCCAAAGCATAGAGAGGGAGTAGAATAGGAAACTGGCAGGACATTGAATGAGTGCATTCCTCTCAAGATACCTAATTCAGCAGCCCAGAGCAAAGTAGGTCTTTGAATTGACCTACCTCTGTGAGAAAGTCCTCACAAAGAAAGCCCATAAATTCATCTCTAAGTTGTAAGCTACCATGGACACTTGCTAAAACCCTGAAGAAATTATTTATTCTTTTCCAAATGATACAGGATGCATGCTGTCAAAGAAAACAGAAGTAGGAATCTTCCTTTATGAAAATTATAAAAGAGAAGTAGAAAGGGAAAATAAGAATTTCTTTTATCCTGGAGCAAAACAATAATTTAGAATGGTAAATAAAACAAAATGTAATCCATTTCCTTTAAAACTACTTTTTGCAAGCTTCCCCTACTACTACATCTTGCTTAGGTATTCAGACATTCTCAGTGCCATTGACATGGTCTTTTGTCTTTGCATAGCAGTTTAATTTGGGGGACTGCCTCTATTTGGATATGGATTCCATGTATCATGACTTCTTTTAACTGGAATATTCATTTCTTTAGCAACATATACCACAAGGTTCTCATGTCTCTGAAGACTGAGTGCACCAGGTAATAGAATCTTCTATTTGTTCCTGCAACATTCTACTTATACCCATATACCCAGGATGTAATTTTATCTATTTTTTTCTGATTATTTTTCTGCTTCCATACAAAACTTCTGACATTCTTGCGAAGACTATTTTATTTAGTTCCTTGTCATCAAATATAAGTCCTATTAATAGTATGTAGCTAAGAAATTTTTTTTAAGATTTATTTATTTATTTATGCATACAAGAACTGGGGTAGAGGCCAGCAGTGTGGGGAGTGAGAGGATTCACTGGGGACAGAGTGGGGAATGGAACAGGAAGACTGACTGAAGTATACTGCTGAAGGGAGCAGCGGGCAACACAGGAGAGGTCTGCTGTGTCAGGTGGGTAGCTCCCTGGCTGGCCAGGGGGATCAAACTCATGCTGCAGAGGCTACAGATAGCTTCACAGTGCTGTGCTTAACCCCTTGCATCACCAGGGAGGTCCTGATAGCAAATTCCTTATGGAATGACTTAAAATTCCAAGACTTATGAAGTTATACATTTCCAGAGTTCTGATGAGACCTTGGGATGCTGACTGGTCTCAGTAAAGTGGTTGGTATGAGATCTACTCCAACTTGCTCAGCCAATGTACTACTGCTCTCATCTGCGGGTATTCTTGAGGTGTCTTGGCTTGCCATGGCCTTTAGTGGTGCTGCAAGCCCAATGTAAGCATTGCTTATGTCCAATCCCTAGCTTCTGTCCAGTACAACAGTCACATTTGCCCCTTTTTTAATAAATCTTTTTTTAAGATTTATTTATTTATACAAGAGCTTGGGTACAGGGCAGAGGTGGGAGGGTGAGAGAATTCACCAGAGCCTGGAACAGAACCAGCAGACGACTGAAAACACTGCTGAGGGGAGCAGTGGGTGAGGCAGGAGAGGTCTGTAGAGCCATGTGGGTATCTGCCTGGCCGGTCAGTAATCAAACCCACGCTGCAGGGGCTGTGGACAGCTTTACAGTGCTGTGCTCAACCTGCGGCGCCACTGCAGAGGCCCAACATTTGCCCTTTCTAAAAAAGATTTCTTTATTCATACAAAAAGTATAGAATGAGGGTATAGGCCACAGGTGAGAGGATGCACCAGAGACAGAGTGGAGAACAGAACAGTCAGATCTACTGAAATACACTGCTGAGGGGAGCAGCAAACGAGACAGGGGAGGTCTGCTGTGCCATGTGGGTCAGCCCCCTGGCCTGGGATCTAACTTGTGCTGCGGTGGTTGCTGATAGCTTCCTAGTGCTGATACATAACACCTCGCACCATCAGGGAGGTCCCCCCTGCCACCTTTGCCTTTGTGATCAAATATATTCACTAGTTGTGTCTGGAATTTAAGTGAACTTGGTATATAGAGTAGAGTGAGTGACAAAGAGAGAGAAAGAGCGTGTGTGTGTGAGAGAGAGAGACAAAGACAGAGACAGAGAGAGACAGAGAGAGAGGGAAGGTGGGGAGAGAGACAGAGAGAGAGACAGACAGAGAGACACTAATAACATAGACCCCTGGGAAGGTTAGCTAACACTTGTAGGAATACACAATTCAGAGGTGGTAAATTAGCTTTTGAAGACCCTTAATCAGGAATTCATAATTCAGAGCTACTATATAAGCTTATTATACATTACTAAGTAAATATGAAACAGAAGGCTCATAATTAACATAATATACAAAATGTGTTATTTAGGGTAAAGTGATGTTCACACACAATATCTACTTCTCCAGGAAGATGATATAATATATTTATGACAACACACACATGTAGATATATTCTCTTTCTCTCCCTCTATCTTTTAATCAAAGGCCCTAATTACAGATTCAAGCAATAGAAATGAAAATCCTTTTGTCTGTGTGTGTTTTGAACCTCATTCTGTGACTTCACTGGTCACACTCTAGAAATGATGCCCTATTTTTCCTCTATATCTATTTATCTATCAATTATATATCTCTATATACACATATTTGTTCTTTTATTTCTGTGGTTTTTTTTTTTACTACAATTTCTCTCTGGAACTCATTTTGTTTTGTTCTGATAGCTGCTTTATTTTGTTTATTTGGGTTTTTTTTAAGATTTCTTTATTTATGCATACAAGAGCTGGGGTACAGGCCAGAGATATGGGGGGGAGAGAGGATTCACCAGAGACAGAGTGGGGAACAGAACAGGCAAACTGACTGAGGGCTGCAGAGGGCAAGAGAGGAGAGGTCTGCTGTGCCATGTGGGTAGCTCCTTGGCCAGCAGGGGATCAAACTCATGCTGCAGAGGCTGTGGACCACGTCACAGTGTAGTACTTAACTCCCTGCACCACCAGGGAGGCCCTTGTTTATTTGTTTTAATGGTATTTATTGACATATAGTCAGTTCACCATACTTAAATTTAATGAAATATGATTTTGGTTATGTTCATCACATTGGGATGATCTAAAGTTTCCTGTTTATGGATTAAATATTATTAATACTGTCTTATCTTCAAAAGTCTAATAAGTAGTTTCAAATTGCCCTTTTTCCTTTGATGCTCAGTAGATTACTGCATAGCTAATGGTTCTGTCCTTGATATTCTCTGTTTTCCTTGGTTGGCATGAGGCCATTCTTCTCGAGTCCCCTTCACTCTTCTTTGGTTGCTTGGGAGGCAGCAAAAATATATCTGTTCTTTTGTGTCTTCCTAAGTCACTGTTTTGTCCTCCTGTCCTTGCTGCTAATCCTATTTCTGAAATACATCATATATCTTCTTTGCATTCCAATGATTTTTTCTACATTAGATTAAGACCATATCCTTCACACCAAGTCTTGCAATAACATCATAAAATAGTATCCTACTAATTTATTCATTGATACTGTTTTCATCACCATACATAATTTTCTACAAAAGTAATATGCTATTACATGTTTATAAGTAGATGATAAAAGTTGTGATCAGAAAACTAAACCTACATAATCCTTTAGGATCTGACCCTGAAAAGTATTTCATGACACCATTTACAGAAGTTCCCCTTGAAACTTTGGTCCCAGGTATGCACAATGACTTGCAATTTTGACAAAATGTGACATACTTTTGCACATTTCTTCTGCAGTATCCACTGTTCTCTTCGTAGACTGCCCTTCTTCTGCTCTGCCAATCAGGTTAATTCATATTCTTCAACATTCACTTCAAAAATTACTTTCTCCAGGATGCTTCATTTAAAAAGATAGTTAAGATCTTCATTATTCCTTTTACATTTGTGTCTACTGGTATTAAATTAATTAATCATACTATAATTATAATTTTCTAACAATATTAATAAAAACTAATATGTGGGTGTTAGTCCATGTAAATATTCACATATTCACTTTCTCCTCAGAGATAGGCCAAAGATTGCTGATTTACAAATAAAGCAGTTGAGACACCACAACTCACACAGGGCATCGTATTTCTACATGGCAGAGGCAGAAAATAATGTGCATGAATTTTATTCCGTTTTCATAAAAACTTCAAAAATAACTCAACCTCTAGTTGAATGAATTAATCATATCAAGAACCTAATATGTGTTTTTTCAATGTTGAGTGAGATAAAAGATATACATGAACAGGCATAGAAGCATAGAGATAATTCAGATAAGTACTTTTTGAAGTTGCATCATCATGTTTGCATAATTACTATTCACAGGAGAGGCATCGAGATTTAAAGAAGTTTAAAAGCTTATGTACAAATTCACATATTGGAAAGCCAACATGTTTTTCTCCTTATGTGGGAATGAATCTAGTTTACAGACAAATGTTTAATGTAAGTATGTATACAAAAGTATTAGAACAACTAAAAAAGGATTGAGCAGAAATTTTCAGAGGTCAGTGTAGTCATAAAATTAAATTCCATTATGCAACTTCTAGAATTCTTTTATCATTCCTTTAACCTCTCAGTGACATCATTTTGTGATCTTGGAACCCTTAATCATTTTAATGTTTTGGGTAGACATTTAAAGCACATGATAATAAATCATAGTGTAGAGAGTACAACTAATGCACTTTGTTTGTAATTATGCTGTTGTCAGTGTAAGTTTAAATGAGAAGGCCCTTTTGTGTGTTTGATATGAGAACAAAGATTCTGAGGGAAACATGAAAAACCTTAATTTAAGGTATCTTCCAACAAAAATCATATTGATCAAAAAGATTATTTCAAGTGCCTTTTTAGAAATATTTTAATATACTTTTAATATACTTTAAAATACAATTATAAAATTTTGTCAGTATTTACTATACTTGTTTTGCAAAAAATATACATTGTTTTCCTTATTTTTTTATACAAATGGCCATATACATAGCATGTTCTTTAATGGATTCATCACTTTTTCCCATTTTCTGTAAATTCTACCTTCTTGTTTCCCTAAAATAACAATCTTGGTTGAGTTCCAGTTTTCCTAAAATAACAATCTTGGTTGAGTTTCTCATTTGAATTTCTCTAATGCTTATAAATCTATTATTAATTATATACTAATTCATATAGTTCTTTATCTTATTTTATGAATTATTTAGTCTCATAGTTGGCATATAGTGCAATTACAATTAAGTAAGCATAGCCCTGGGACTAAATAGGGAGTGCTGAGGAAATGCAGGTCTGTGGAATAGTCAAGAAGATTACATCCAGAGCCACTAAAGATTCTACTTGAAGGACTGATATAGAAGTCTGCAAAAAATATAATCAATGAAATAGAATGGTCCATGAGGGGAAATCACAAGAAGAAGGACTTCTGTGTGCAGTTAACGATTCCATATTTCCACAGTCAAGCATTTGGATGAGTTAATGCCTCTACTGGTCAATTGGACCAACAGTTAGGAAGACAAACTGAATGTAGAACAAATAATTCCTGGAGTTCACCTGTATTTCTGTCACCATATCTGAAAATAATGACTTTCATAGAAAAATGGACACTGCATTAGCTTTATCTTACAAAGCTCATATAGCATCTTCTTTTCATCATTCCTAACTCAGAATCAAAGAGAGAAAGCTAATATCTGAATATTCACATGGGTTGATATTAGCACAATTAAGAAGACAGAGCAAACATTAAATTTAAAACAGAGTTTAGGTTACCCTGACAATCATCTTTTTTTATAGCATTACTGGCATCACTGAAATATAAACATTTTCTACCCTACCCTTCCCTCCCTTAACTCATTGAGAGCAATTCCATAATAGCACAGGGATAATTATGCCAACAAGTTTATATTGCTCTTAAGGTTTCTCACCTATAGAATTATAACTTATATTTCTGATTTTTAATAAAAATTTTTGAAAATATACAATTTAGATTTCCAAAGCAGAATTTTAAGTGTAAAATTAATATTTAGTAATCTCTGAGTTTGACCTTTACCATGAGTTTGTGATGATCATAATTAGTAAATCTTTATCTGTCATCAGAAATGATATATATTTTTTCACTTGAGTATAAAACATTTAGTATGGGAATTTGCTCACTTGATCTGTAAACTGTCTCATGAGATTGCATACATTCTCTTTTGGGCAGAGACTATTTTTGTCTCACTCTTTCCAATGAGTGCATAAAACAATAATAATAATAAATGTTTCTGACAGAGCAGGCTAAACCCAAAGCAAAATTTAATTTTGTTCCCTACTGGTTTCATTTTAATGCATGATCACAGATATCAAATAGGAACTTGATGATGTCTAGAAATATAATATATAATATATATTATAATCACTTTCTGCCTTTAAGATTGTTTTATACCTTTAGGTCTTTCTTCAAAATCATACTTCTTTACTTTCAGCTAAAGGCCTCATCTTATATTGCTTGAGCAAATGAAAGTATTCAGGAAGAAAGTTTTCCAAATGTTTATATAGAAATATCAAAGACAACCTTTGTCTAATGTTATAACCAAAAAAGTGCTAACACTTCACTCGGCCTCTAGAATTTAAAACCTTTCTAGTTGTCTATTGCATCTCTACTTGTCATTTAAAAATCGACATGACTCAGAGGAACAAATTGTTTATTTTTCTCAGTTTATTAATCAGCCAATGACATTGGAGTGGATTGATTGTGTTCTATCAATACATGATTAAATACAACTTAGCTATAAAAAAAGATGAAATCTTGCCATTTGTAACAACATGCATAGAACTGGACACTGTTGTGCTATGTGAAATAAGTCAGAAGGAGAAAGGCAAAAACGAAATGATTTCATCCATATGTGGAATATAGAGAAACAGGACAAAGACACTTAAAAAACTAAACCAAAACAAACCCTAGAGATAGGATTTTAAAGTTGAGGCTATTAAAAGGGGTAAGTGGAGTTAGAAGAAAGGGGGAGTGGGACCAAGGTCTTTGGTAAAGGACTGAGTGCTTTTGTGTGTGTGTGTGTGTGTTGTGGTGACATACATCTGAGAAAGTGTGAACCTATTCTGCTAAATCATATAAAATGTTTGTAAAATAACGTTGCTTCAATAATAAAAAAAGAAAATCTTTTTTTATTTCAGATGTCTCAATAACCATAGGTGGCTACAAAGCTTATAATAAGGTAATTTCACAAATTAAATGGGACACTTGTCAGGCATCCTACTCTTGTAACGCACCCTACTCTTCTACACAATCATGTAAGAAATGAAATCAAAAGATTAACATTTCACCATCTATTGCTGAGAGAACATTCTCCCAAAAATACTTTCACCAAACACATTACTGTTCACAGCCTAAGGGTGGGTTTTATAATTGAGTAAACCTGTTTCCTGAAAATGATACATGAAACTTGTCTTTTTCTAAGAACAATCCATATGTATGAGAGGATCCCTAGAAGGACTTTTACTTGATACAGTTTAAGAAAGAGTTTTTCTCTCCTTTCAGTACTTTTAGTAATCAATTATATTTGTTTTACTTCTGATTTTTTTTAATTATTGTGCAGTTGGGTACTTTCATTCCCGGTAGTTCATTGAAAGCAATAGGAACTAAAATGTGTTAATTTTAATCTCCAAGTCCTGTTTTATTGATTAGCACCAATATGAAAACAACAGAAATCTTCCTAAATATCCTGTTACTTTTATAAGTGTTCTGATTTTATGTTGTTGTTTATGAAGAGTATATTTTAATGTTAGGGACTCTATTTTTGGTGCCTAGCATTATATCTCCTGTTTATTAAATCAGCTAATGGATTCATTTGCTAAATTAGTAATTGTTAAATGAATAAAATAGTGAATAAGTAGTGAAGAAATTACACAGCAAATTATGCTAGTGAAATGTAACTTAATGAACAGTTGGACTCCTGCCTATTGTATTACTAACTCTTCTTAGTGTTTCTATTACAACTCTAACAAGTATTAATAGTTTGAATTGCAAAGTAGATATTTTGATGTGGGAATTACATGTATGTGAGGGGTACTAGAATTTTTTATGTTACCCAGAGTAGGGGTAAAACCTCATAAGTGGGCTAAGATAGGAATTTGATGGTTATATTGGATGTAATTAATATTTATGATCTTCTAGTTTGCATCAGTCACCATGAGAAGTGAGAAGTGATTTTATGAATTATCTCCTTTGTTCTAAGGTTTACAGGTAAAAACTAAACACTGAAGAGGTTAATCATCATCCCCAAATCATTATTTCTAATTATAAGACTTAAATTATAGAATACAGGGAGTCTGTACTTACATAATCTACCCTCTTTCTTTACTCAAAAAGAAACAGGCTAGCACAAAGAAAAATCCAATACACAGGACACAATCAGTAAAATGTAGTATTGTGTCATTCAAGGCCTTATGCTTTTCTATATTTTAGGTTGTTCTTTCCAGTTACTTTGCCAGGTGTCCTGTGTTCTCTCTAACTGTGGAGTGAGTCTATGAAAAGTACACAGACTTTTGGGCCCTGTTGTCTTCTTGTCAAAATTTACAAGATTTCTCAAGCATTCAAATCCTAAAGGGCCCCTCCTCTTTTTACATTTTTAACTGCAACTGTTTCTGTATTACTAGTGGAGCAAGAGTTACAGCCCCTATCTAGATGAAATTTAGTCAAACTGCCATTTACTGTCCTCCTGTAATGCTGGAAAATAGAACTAGAAACTAAGTCCATTGTTTCTCATAATAGCCAAAGCCCTTAGCATATAAAAACAAGAAACTGTCAATATTCAGCATTGGCCAGGTAAAACAGAAAGGAAAAAATTGGTTTTTGAATAGAGAGGAGATTTGATGAGCATTTTTACAAACACAAGCATAGGTCAGCAAGTGAAGGATCAACTTGTTGAAATGTGAATCCCTGACTCCAACACTTTTCCTGAGGTGGAAGAGGATTCCTGTTGTTGAGTTCTGTGAAATGCCCCAGGATGTTACAACAAATTCTTCTTTAAACTGAGACTAGCTCAACTTATGTTCTGTTCCTTATATTCAGCAGAATGCTATCACATGTTTCTTAGATATCCCCTGAGTTGCATTTTCTGGATTCCGACTCTGCAGTTTCTTTTGTTCCTGGATACAATTTAAGTCTCACGTCAGATTGCAATAAATTTTCCTTACTTGCTTGCTCTGTGCTTTAGTGGGAAAAAAATTATTTCTTATACTGGAGTCTATTGCACTATTCATCATGGCCTGTTATATTGGAGTCACTTATGTGTGTTTATCTCCTGCAAGACTCTAAGTCCCTTTTCTGGAGGACAAGACAATATTTTATCCATCATTCTATAACAGCTAGTACAGAGAGTAGTGCTTGGCACATAGGTGGGAACAATAAATAATTTGTCAAATTATGTTTTACATTTCAAATATACACTTTAATTATAAATACATTAAAGGATAAAAGTGTTAATATTACTTAATTTAATCTGATAAACTTTGTAATATGTTCAGTGAACAGTATAACTCTAGTTTTGAGAAAAAATAAACAATATCTTGAATGTCATTGCTAACTGATTTGAAAATATGTATATTAACTTCGATTTGTAAATTTAGAAATATATTTGATTGTGTGTCTTTAAGTAAAGGCTATGTTCCAAATCTTATTGTAAGGAAGTGATTCATACATGTTATGCTTTGTAATAACTTCTCCAATTTCTGGATGACTCTACTTTATCATTGATAAGGCAGTTTATAAGCTTTCCAGCTACTGGAAAATTATTAAAGCCATTTTTAATTCAAAATATTTTCATAAGGTGAAAATCTATAAAATGTATTTTAAATCATTTTATACTAATTTGGAGAAGTAATTAAAATATATTCATCTCATAGATTGTTTCTTTTTAATTTTTCAGTCCCTCAGCCCTTAGATTATCATTCCTCAAACAGATTAGACCAAAATATGTCATCAGAATAAAGAAGGGTAGTGCTTTACATTAAAATAAGGCATCCAGCAATTTGAGACATGAGAAGATGGAGAAGTTGTGGTTAAGGTAGATAGTTATAGAAATCAGCAAAGAAATCAAGAGTAAAAAAATTGTCAAACAATAGTAAACATTTTTTAACATGTTAAACCAGCCAAAGAATAATTCCAGTATCCCAGCAACTAGTAGATAAGTGATTTAAAAACACAAGAAAACTTATTAGAAGATAAGACAAGGTAGATGAATAAAAACACAAAAGGTCATCAGAGAGCAAGCTCTCACCATGAAGACAGACTGCCTTCTTTTCTTGTGTTAATCTTCAGATATCACTCATGGGAAACAGAAGGTTAAATAACAAGACAGAAAAAATGGAGTGAGCTTATTATTAAGGGAAGGAGGGGAGAGAGGAATCATCAGGAACAGTTATCTTATTACCTATATACAACATGGATTACTGTTGATAATATTTATCTTTCGTATCTATTTGCTCATTACTTTTCATAGTCTACTTTTTTGAGAGGATAAACAAGGCAAGCATTACCAGATCTAACTCAGTTTTTTGGAAAACTGATCTTTGTGGTTTTTCATCTATGATACTCAACTATTTTTTTCTTTCACCTATGATAGTCAACTATTTTTTTCCTCTCCTACTTTTATTTTTCCCTCACAGTAGTTCCATATCAGTAAATTCCAAGAAGAACTATACAGTATTCAATTACTTTAATTTATGGACACATACTAAAAAATAATTAGTCTTTGGAAAAAAAAAGAGTATGAATTCTGATCATCTGTCTGACCATTCACTTTATCCACTAATATTTTGTCTTCCTAGTTTCCACTTTCTTGTGTATTTTGACACTAATTTGGGAGTAGTTGGTATTTATCCCTCATTTTTGCCAAACATTGTTTAACGAGTCTATATGTCAGGGCAAATCACTAGTATGTTGACAGAAAGAAGGCAAGAGAGGGGGAGTATAAGGGAAGTTTTGCAGCTGGTGTCTTTTGAAGGATTCTGACACTAAAGGGAGGTTAGGTTTGTCATTGAAGATGGTCATTTAAACTATGAGAGAATTGTCTTCATGCTTAATATTTTAATTGTCAGTAAGAAGGAGAGAGCTACATTACCCATGGAGAGTGGTTGTAATCACTATGAACAAATAACAGCAACTATTTCTGGGAAGTAGAATTGGATGTGATGCAGATTTTCATTTGCATTTTATGTCCATCAGACCAGTTTGAGCTGCATATTGCACAAAAAAGGCAAAAGCATGTAACATGCTGATTAAAAAAAAATACTTAGATTTTAAAAGCAGGGCAGGCTGACTAAGCGTATGCTCAAGGTAACAAAGTCTTGAAGACACGGTATCAGAATGGTTGAAAATCTAGATTTAGAGGAGGTTAATCTTAGATATATGAAAATGCATAAATAGAAATTGAAAGATTTTCTTTATAAAAAAATAATAGTCTGGTCCAGTAAAATATCCAGCAGTTTGGCTGATATTCCTATATATTCTTTACATTAAAATTTTAATGTAATATTTGAAGAGATCATGTTGATGACCATTAACTGAAAAAACCCACTTCAGAAGACAATACTAGATGGTCTTATTTTCAACTATTTCCCAAATTGTTTTGGAAACCATATTATTTTTTGGATCTCTTAGACATAGATTTTAAACTATAGTTATTTAATGCTTTGTAAATGAATTATAGGAAATTTTGATAATAATGATTTTTTAGATTTTCAGCATTGCTTATAACTTCATTATCCAAAATGTGTAGATAATTTCACAGATTTTAATGAATTTAATAGATATTTTATGTAACACTTGATTTCTGCATTTTAATAATAATCATAATGGGATACAGTCTACCAGAATGCTGTCCAGCATTATAAAACAAATACATATGCAATTTAAAGGTTGTATGTGATTTTTTTACTATTTAAATTAAATGAGAAACTACTGTGTCCATCCTTTTGAAAATTAATGCTGAAGTTACCTTTAAAAATCCTGAACATGGACCTCCCTGGTGGCGCAGAGTTTAAAGTCAGTGCTATCAAGCTATCACCAGTCACTGCAACATGAGTTTGATCCTTGGCCAGGGAGCTAACCCAAATGACGCAGCAGACTGCTCCTGTCTCACCTGCATCTCTGGCCTACACCCACATTCTTGTATGCATAAATAAATAAAAATGAATCTTAAAAAAAATCCTGAATAGGGCTTACCCGGCTGCCCGCGAGGGTCCCATATGGCGTGACAGAACTCTCCTGCTGTGCTCGCAGTTCCCCTCAGCATTGTACTTCATCTGTCTTCGTGTTCTGCTCCCTGCTCTGGCTCTGGTGAATTCTCTCACCGTCCTGCGTTTCTGACTGTACCCAGTTCTTGTCTAAATAAATAAATAAATAAATAAATCTTTTAAAAAATCCTGACTGTATTATATATTTCTTTTTTTTTAAAGATTTATTTATTTATGCATACAACAGCTGGAGTACAGGCCAGAGATGTGGGGAGCTGAGAAGATTCACCAGAGACAGAATGAGGAACAGAGCAGGCAGACTGACTGAAATACACTGCTGAGGGGAGCAGTGGGCGAGGCAGGAAAAGTCTGCTTTGCCATGTGGGTTGCTCCTTGGCTGGCCAGGGATTGAACTCATGCTGCAGAGGCTGTGCATTGCTTCATAGTGCGGTTCTTAACCCCTTGCGCCACCAGAGAGGCCCTATTATATATTTCATGAATAGACTGAAATATTATAATTTAGTTTATAAAAGCAGCATTACTTTCATACAGTGTCTTTTTGCTTTGTTTATGTCTAAATTGAATATTTCTACTTTTAACTTAACATACAAAATTACTACCATTCAAAAAAAAGTTTACATTAAAAACATAGTTATGCTAAAATAAAAAAAACCCTAGATGTTTCTTGTAATAAAACATAAAAAGAAAGCTATGAAACAAGGCAATATTAACAGTAACTAAAATCCATCTCAATATAATTATACAAATTTGTTTCAGCAAATGTTCTTATTTAAATTTGCTGAGTATTCCACAAGTATAATGGATATAAAAACCCGATAAACTGTATTAAAATGTATTTGTTGATACTCACACCTATTAAAAACTAAGTGTTTTGTGATTAAAACATTTTTAACCAGAAATAGTTATCATGTTAAACCAAAAAATTAGTGTTCATGAGATATTTATATTAGTGGAAGGGCAATCAGATTTGCATAATGGAACTTAAGAGACCATATAAAACAGATCTGTCTTAAAGACCTGTATAAAACTTTTATAAAGTAAGTTCAACAATTCTATATTACATAGAGGAAGAGTCAAGTTTTCTGGCATGGTATAGCACTTCAGAATGCTTCACATACTTTATGCTTAATATTTTAATTGTTGGTAAGACAAATACATTTCTTTCAAATCTCTAGGAAGTGATACTATTACTTTCTATCACATACAATGCAGAGAAAAAAGAAGAAAAGTGATTTTTCTGGGCTGAAGTTGACTCTGCTGTTGAGATGACTTTATAAACCCTGTAGTACTTCATTGTACATAAATGAGATGAAATTCACAGGCTAGCAGATGGGAGCTTTATGAAGAATGCGTTTATTAATCTATAAAAAATATTCCAAAGAATCCCTGCTGGGTGCTATAAAAATAAAATAAAATTAAATCCCATAAATTATGGCATAATTCCCAAGGTGGAGGGTGGGGGGAATCTATGTTTGTATATAGAATATGCTGCAACATAATTACCATCAATAGTGTTACACAGTGAAGGAAAATAATAATCAAGAATACTACTTGATGGCCAAATGTGTTTAAATATTGTCTGGATTTTCTTTTTTAATTTCTATTTAATTTTTCTATTTAAACTTATCTCTGGTTTACTTTTTTCCTGGTATGTGTATAAAGGAATTAATTATCTGATACTAATGCTACTAATAATAAAATACAAAATAATGCAAATTTTATAATAAAAAAAACTTTGTTACACATTTCTGTATGAAACTGAATAGATAAAAAAAAAGAACAGCATTTACAATAACTTGTAAGAGTCATCAGGTTGACTTTGAGCAATTTTGAAACATGTTAACTTTTTTCTCTAGACTTTCACATGATTGAAGTTATTTCCTATAAAGGTATAAAGTCGATTTAAACAACTACATTTTGATTTCTCTTGCACTAATATAATTAGTTCTGATAACCCAGGGACTCAGGTATAATGGACTGAAATGATGTCTATAATAATCAAGCTCTGCTCAGAACTTTCTTCAAATTTCTAAATTACAAAGCTTTTCTTGAAGACTAGTCTCTAACTTAATTAATGTCATACATACTTGTATTAAGTGACCTTTCAGCTTTTCTTGTTAGATTTCAAATGTGATATATGTATGAGATAAAGTAGAATAATTTTAATATTAGCATTTTGCTAGTAGTAGAGAAAAAATAGTTTTACTTTGGTAAATCTTTAATGAATACATTAATTAAAAGAAGCATTCACATTATAAAGTATGCACAGATTGATAGGTTGAACTTATCCTTTAATATACCAAAGTTGTAGATAAATATATAGAATTGTACTCTATATATTTTATAGAGTACAAACAAAAACTAATAAATATGATTATTTTCATAATCCTTTGGAAAATCACAACAGAACCCAATTTAACTATTGAGAATACAAATGTATATAATATTTTATTACAGTTATTTTAGTCATTTTCATTTATTCTTAAACTATCTAATAGCCCAATTCCCTAATTATTATTATTTTTAAGCTTTTACATTGCTCAATTATTTTAAAAAGATTGCTGGAGTAAAAAACAGTAGACACTACATCCTGAAACCACTGTAATTTTAAACAGTAATCAGAATCCATCTGGAGAGCTCCGTTTAACCTATGCTCACCATTAGACAATTGGTTTCAACAGAATTTAATTCTAGAAACATAGCCAAGAGATAAAGTGTGAAAAAAAAAAACTCTGAAAAGATCTTTGTACTAAACCACTAACTAAAATTTAATGTTGAATATCCACTTTGATTTAGAGCAGAGCATAAAGTTATTTTGCATAGTTGATGCAATTCACATATTCTATGTGATGTCTTTCTAATTATACAGGTTTATGAACATTTCCCAGATCTGTTTATCATATTGTTTTTTTATGGAAAGATTATGTCATATCAGTAATAACTACTGTAATGAAATGAGAACAATTCATAACTTAAATATACTGTTATAAGCTGCTGGAAAGCAATCTAACATTAGAAAAAGAAAGCAAGGACAATGGGAAACTGTTTAGGATGCTTGAAACAAAACCAAGGTATATGGGAAAGATATAAATACCTCTAGAAGGACCAAGAATCACCTGATTTGTAGGTGACTTTGGCCTATAAAGTCCCATTGCATTCTACATGATATCTGTAACCACATCAGAAGACCTTATATTTAAATAGAAATAAAAACCTGTCTAGTAAAGGATCACCACATATTGTGTTGAATTCATAATGCCACATAGTACATTTTAAATGTTCTCAGAGAAAAAAAACTCTTACACAAACATCTTCAACTTCGGAAGATCTTCTGTAATAGGGCTTTTCATACTGCAATGTGAATAGTAATCACCTGGAAACACTCATTAAAAACAAATTTTGATTCAGGAATGTGGAGTGGGACCTGAGATTTCACATTTCTAACAAAGTCCTGAGATTACAGCAATGCCAAGTACAATGAATTTAATGTTTCTTCAGTATCTTCTTGGTTTTCCTCCCTCCTAACATTATAAAAATTAATATTGTATTTAAATTAGAAGTCAGCAGAACTACTTTGAGATCTGTATCTATGGCATTTCATTAAAAATTATATTTCGCCCCTCTCCTTGATTACTTATTTAGTCTTTAAAAACATAAAGGTGTCTAATCATGTCTGACTTCCAAAAAGTAAGTCTTGAAAACATTGTATATTGGGAAATTAAGAGGGAGAATTATTTTTTTAAAAATGTATTTATGCATAGAATAACTGGGGTGTAGGCTCGAGGTTCTGAGGGTATGGGTAAGAGGATTCCCAAGAGACAGAATGGGGGGAAGACCCTGTGGATCTACTGAAATACACTGCTGAGGGGAGCAGTGGGCGAGACAGGAGGGGTCTGCTGCACCATGTGTGTCAGCACCCTGGCTGAGGATTGAACTCATGGTGAAGTGGCTGGCGATAGCTTGATAGTGCTGTTCCTTTAACCCCTGTTCCACTAGGGAGGCTCAAGAGAAGAGAGGAGAATTACTATTGATAATAGTCCTGGGAAGAAAAAAAAAAAAAAAAGTGGAGAGAAAAGTTAAGAAACATTCTCACCATCAATTCAGTACTATTCTCTTAAAATATCATATTTTATCACCATTCAGTCTGATTCTGTTTGAGAATCAAGCTGGAATGACTTGGCATTTCACACACATAGTTTCATTTAATCTCACAATAACCTGCAGAGTTTTATATAAGGGAAAAAAAATGTAGTTCAGAGAGGTGAGGTTACTTGAGCAAGCTGAAAATTGAAAGGGCTATTATTTGAAGCCAAGTCTTTTGGCTTTAAAACCTATACAGTGTTAGGCCTCCCTGTTGGCACAAGGGGTTTAGACACAACCTATGAAGCTAGCGACAGCCACTTCAGCGCAAGTTCAATCCCCAGCCAGGGAGCTACCCACACAGTGCAGCAGACCTGTCCTGACTCACCCATTGCTCCCCTCAGTGGTGTATGTCAGTCAATCTGCCTGTTCTGTTTCCCACTTTGTCTCTGGTGAATCCTCTCACCCCCCGCAACTCTGGCCTATACCCCAGCTCTCGTATTGATAAATAAATAAATAAATCTTAAAAAAAAAACTATATAGTGTCTGCATGGCTCTATTTTGATGAATAGAGGGGCCAGTGTCTCCATAATAAACTTTACCTGTACCCCTACCATGTATCTTCCCTTTGGAATGTCAAAGATGACATGTTCGTGGCAGTTTTAGGCTTAAATTGGATTTAGACATAAGGACAAATACAAACAGCACAAACTCAACTTCCTTATTAGATGTATGCATGTGTGCTTGTGTGTATAATAGCAACATAAAATATGTATGTTATGAATCCTGTTGATTCTATTTCTTTGGATGATGCAGACTAAGATGGCAATTTTATACATTTAGAATTTTAGTGGATTATTTGTGTAAAAATTCACATATGGGAATTTATGCTTATTTTATTCTACTTTTACATCAGTAAGTTCTTCAGTTTCTTGAGGAAACTGCAATATTTTTACAGTTCTCAATGACTTGTTGGAAAATGATGGAATAAAGATATGGCACTACAAATGCAAAGCATTTATAAGTATATTTGCAAGTATTCATCCACTCATAGTTACTTGAGCCACACTGTCCCTCACTCTCATTTAGTGGGTGTCATGGACTCAAGTAACAGAGGTTAGGGAGGGACCAGAAGCTCAGCATTCTTGAAAATTGCGATTGATGTCTTGAGGTCTGTAGTCATTATGGAAATAGGATGCACACCATCTGTATCCTAACTAAAAATGAGAAATATGTACAAAATGTGATAAGCAAAAACATTTTCCCCCATTCCCATATTTTTAAAGATAAACTAGTTTATATTCCTTCCATCCCCTTATCTGCATTTACAAAACTTAAGACCCTATTATTATGGGGCATGGTAGGGGCAAGTAAACTGACAATGACGTGTCCACACATCGAGTCTTTTATCTTATTCTTAGAAATTGTTAGCATTTTAAAAGCTGCAGTCTAGTTTTTTGATCGGTTTTTTTGTCAAAAAAAAATTTCCAGCTCTTTCTCTAATAAATTTTTCATAAACTTAGACAGAAAAAAATGTGAAGGCCAGGTTCTAAAAAGAAAAAATAGCTCTGATATGTAGATGACAAAATACAAAATCAACTGATGAAGTTTATCTGAATTTGAGGAAAATTTTTAACTATTAAGTGTATATGTTCCAGATAATAAAATCTTATTCAAACCATTCAATTCCAAAATACAAAGACTCAATTAAGTAAAGAAAGAATCATATATGAGTAAAATTTAAGTCTATAACACATGAACTATGAAACTAATTCATCTAAACTATGTTGACTTGGAATCAACTTATATCTAGAGGCAAAAATAAAAAAAAAAAAATGGGAATAGTGCATCTATCTATCTCTAGCACTCTAGAATCTATTATGGAGAATATAGCTCTCAACTTTAATACCCTCAATCCTGTATACAATCTCTATAAGTAATGGCGACACTGTCATAAATCATTGAAAAAGTAAACTTAACTTCCTAAAATAAATGTTTCTTAGTATCTAAGTTTTATTTTTCCTTATCTGATCAAACATAGAACTAGAGGGGTAATCAAGATAACCAGTTTATTACATGGGCATGGCTGTGTAATATATTGGTATAATTTCTGCATCCTTGATATTTGGAATTTTTATGACATTTAAAATCATTGGAATGTCAGCAAATGCTACTGTTTTTTTTTTCTTATGAATATATTCTCATTAATGTATTATTTCTAAGAAGTTGTTAAGTATTGGAAGATTTGCCTGTTTTGTTTGTTAAAATGCCTTGTTAATCTCTTGAAATTATTGAGAATAAAATTTAAAATATTAAACATCCAAAGGCAGCCAAAGAGCTCACTATTTAGGTGCATTCTTCTAAATTTGGGATACTCAAACAACAAAAATTTATTGAATAGTTGTTGCTTCTCTCTATGTAAAACTTACATTTTTAGGGCCTCCCCTGGTGGCACAGTGGTTGAGCGCTGGGCTGTGAAGCTGCCCGCAGTCTCTGCAGCACCGGTTGGATCCCTGGCTGCTGGCGACAGTCCCACATGGTGTGCAGACCTCTCCTGCCGCCCGCTGCTCCCCTCAGGAGTGTACTTTGTCAGTCTGCCTGTTCTGCTTCCCGCTCTGGCTCTGGTGAATTCTCTCACCCTCCCGTGCTTCTGACTGTACCCAGTGCTTGCATAAATAAATCTTTAAAAAAAATCTTAAAAAAAACCTTACATATTTATACATAGGCAAAATAATTAAAAATAATAGGTCTTTGAAATTTATGATTGGAAATTTATGATTTCTGTGGAGTGGCAAATAAAATCTAAGTATCTCAAAATAGCCTTATGTTCATACAAATTATCAAAAACACAAAATATTGATGGTGAATTTATAATTTTTTAATTAAGGGCATATGAAAAATAGATACCACTGTTAAGTATTTTAAGTAAAAACATAGCATCAGAAATCAGTTAACATAATGCAAATCATGTTTTTAAAATCACTGAAGGACTACAGTACTAGAATTTGAGGAGCTAGCATAGACCTTTACATCTAGTTCATACCACTGCAGGTGAAATCCAAATTAGGAAAATGCTATTGCTTTGGCCATCACCACTAACCAACCATATGGCACATCACCCACAAAGCTAGAGACCAGATAATCCAACCTTGCCAAAATTCTATTCTGCAAGAATCTACTGATTTATCTGAGATGACATATCTGAATATCATGAAAATACATGAAAGATGCACTTCTAGAACTTTGGGGAGTAT
This sequence comes from Talpa occidentalis, assembly GCF_014898055.3. NCBI lineage: Eukaryota > Metazoa > Chordata > Mammalia > Eulipotyphla > Talpidae > Talpa > Talpa occidentalis. The sequence continues at coordinate 17,096,472 of NW_023604861.1, forward strand.
TGAATTTTAGCTTTCTTCCTTCTTCAAGTAGAGGGAGGGTGGATGGACTGGAGGTTGAAAGCCAACACATTGTTCTGCAATATATGATCAGGAAGTTCTGGAGACAGTATGGACAGCAAATGTTTTGATAACAAAAAGTTTTTACAGAGAAATGTAGATACATTTGTTTTGAAACAATTACTTGCAGTAGCACTACTTTTTTGAAAGCACTTTGACAGTTTTATACAAGAAAATTAGGCAATATAAGACACAAACCATTTCTGGGCAATCATTATTTAAGTAACATGAAAAACAGATATCCTCATTCTGAGTCTCATATCATATGGAAACCTCACTCCAATTTATTTTCCAAAGCTTGTATTTACTGTGACTAAATTGGGGGGAAAAGCTTTATTAAAAGTTCATGAATATACATTCAGAATAAGTGCTTTAGATGTTGTAGTCTATTAAAATTAATAGAGAAGGGAAACAAAACTGAAAAAGTAAGAGGAAATAAAATAAATAATGGCCATGTATTTTAACTCTACATAGTGAAATTGAAATATGTATGTACAAATTTTGTAGATGAGCTAATAGCTATTTCATTCTGCTTCCCCTTTTTGTAGAGAACAAATTGCAAAAAAAAAAAAAAAAAAAAATTCGCCCAGCAGGAGGATGAATTGTGTACATAGTTGAAAAAGCCTGGTATTATTCTAATGATAGAACATATATACTTGTGACAGAAATTACACCAAAAAGAGAATCATCAATATTTTATTTATCTCAGCAGTCAAGTTAAGTAGAAGATATAAAATAAACAAGGAAACACTGTACAACTGAAAAGTAAAAATTGGACTTAGATTCTGAGGCATGTTGCTTTGACATATCAACTCTACATCCCTTAAAATCTAGCCTATCCTCAAATTTATGCAATCATGCAGCTACTTTCATTTGTAAGGTGATTTGATTAATTGTATTCCATCTTATTTCCATAAGTGCTATAAGTATGTACACAGTTTAATTTTAGTTCAAGCTATTGTTTCACTTGATGTAGAAAATCTTACATTTCTACTAGACTTTCACAGGTGAACTTAATTTAGTATAAACATAGCAGTTTTCAATGATGAACAACTTAAACGTATATAACATTATAATGCAGTGTTACTTCAATCAAAAATATCAAATTTTCTTTTTAAAATATTGCATTTAGAAATGTTTGACTTATCCCAAGGTAAATTTAAAATAATTTCTATTAAGTCTATAGTTTCTTTTGTACAGTTAAATTTTACTTATCTGAATAAGTAAAAATACTCTATCTGAAACTTATTTGGATGTGTGCTATGGCTTATTGTTCTGATCTGGATGTGTTAATCTGGTATCTGTTGGTTTCATAACTCTGCCAAATAATTGTTTTCATAGTTTCCTGGCATAATTGTGTAAATGTCTGCAACTCTACATTCTAGTGTGTATTTGAAGTTAATTTCATCTAAAATTTTCCTGAATTTTTCTAAAACATAGACAATTATTCTATTTTCTTCTAAGTTTCAGTGATAATTTTATGTCAAATTTTTTATTTCTTAGTATTTTATTATTGAACTTTTATTGACCTGTAATGTCCCTCTCAGATATCCCCATATCAGAGATATTCCCATATGATATGGATATGATTTACAAATATCATCTTCTCTGTTTGGTGTTGAAACGTCAATGTTTAATAAACAGTATCATTCTTAAGATAGTGAGGAAATAAATATGAGCTGACCAAAATATTTCTATGTGAAACTGTCTTTAAAAATGATCTCTTCCTTGTTGATATTTTGGTATCTTTTTAAAGAACTGTCTCTTTTTTTGTGGCAACTGTATATTTTGATAGTAAACTACAGTTATTTTCCTTTCTTTAAGATTTATTTTTATTTATTCATACAAGAACTGGGGTGTAGGCCAGAGGTGCAGGGGGTGAGAAGATTTACCAGAGACAGACTGGGGAGCGGAACAGGTGGACTGACTAAAATTCACCTGCTGAAGAGAGCAGTGGGAGAGACAGGAGAGGTCTGCTGTGCCATCTGGGTCAGCTCCCAGGGGATTGAACTTATGCCTCAGTGGCTAGTGATAGCTTGACAGTTTGGAGACTTTAACCCATGAGCCACCAGGGAGGCCCAGACTAATTTTTGTTTCAAAGAAATAATTTCCTTGCTTATCTTTTAAAAATCCATTATATAGGTGACAGATACAATGCGGAATTTATTGGAATAAATTTAAATATTTCAGAAAGTCTTTCAATAAGAATAAAAATTTCTTGAAATATAATCTTTTGATTATTTGTTTTCATTCCCTTCCTTAGAAGTGGAAGTATATAGAAAAAATAATTAACAAAAGTATAATGTAAAATAAGGCTCTCTGAGTTAAGAAAATACTCTGTTTAGTAAGCACTTTCAGGTGAAAATTGAATAATTGACTTGGTATCAGCATCAGAATATAAATGACTTCTATTTTACATCTTTAAAATATTGAAGTAAATGTGTAATAAAGCTCTACCGAAGGATTATGTTTCCTAAGATTTCACTGCTTTCTTTTACTTCAATCTTATTCAGCCAACCTGCCCCTTAAAACTGGTAACTAGTAAACCTGTTCTTACTGGGAAAAATGGGGATCTTGGTAAACTTGGGATGTGTTACTAGAAGAGGGTTAGGAAAAGGGAGTCAAAAATATGAATATAAAGGGTAGGGGATTAGTAAAAGAACAAAGAATAGTCATTATCTGTGGTATTTTTGTTTAATTCAAACAAAGCAAATAGAAACTGGCAGGATGAACCAAAACTATAACCTGCAGGTCAGAAAACTAATCTACAGTAGTTTATATAAATAAACTGAAGATGCAATTATCTGAAGATGCAATGAAATAACACAAGAATATAATGTTTCTACACATTTAGCTATTATACTCAAATATTAAATGGTGGTACAGAAAAGAAAGTATATTTTATGGAGACCAAATTTATTGGGAAACTAGAATCACTTATAATAACAAAATAATTTAAAGATTAACTTGAACAAAATATATCAATTTCCATGTTTGTAAGTAACTTCTTTGTAGTCAGATTTGCAATTTGATAATAATTTTAAAAACAATTAAAATGAAGATATTATTCCAACTTTCAAGTCATTACATACATATACTTTATTTATTTAAAATATTTAATGTTTTTGCTAGTAGTGCATTTTGTAAGTTCAGCAGTATTCTTTTTTTAAGATTAAAATGGTGGTCTATTTTTATTTTTTATTTTTATATTATTTTATTTAATTTTTTTCATTATCATTGTTCATTTTCAAACAATGTTTTGCTTTCTCCCGCCCACCCCCAGGTGTTTCACTTATGGGAGGAATATAGGTAACCAAATAAGACATCAGGGAAAAAAATAACAATATAACAATACAAAACACAACAAACACAAACAGGCAGTTATAAACCAGAGACATCCTGCAGGGGAGGAGGCAGGAGAAGGATCAGAGGGAGGGAGGGAGGAGCACAGAGGACTATGGTGATAGTGCACGGACACATTGGTGAAGGAAATTCAGTAATATTCTTTATGATATAATTTGATTCACCTTCTAGAAAGTCTAAAATGCATTAATATATGAGTATGAATAATAAAGCTTAAAATATGTTAATAAATAATTGTCTCCAGCCAATCAGTTATTGATAGTGGTTGGGGATAATAGTCATTAATACAATTGCATTAAATGATTTGATAAATATAGCTAAAGAGCTAATTTGATTGATTTGATTTGCAGCACATTACTGATTAGTGACTGTCTATGATTTGAAGAAGTTGCTTTGACTAATTTATCATTAGTTAACTTTATTTAGTTATTAAACTAAGCCAATGGAAACCATATATATCAGCTTTCAACTTCATTAATAGCCCTTCACATACCTATATATTTTAACTAAGTAAACAATATAATTTCTCACCCACTCATCCTTCTGGGCCTTCTGGTTTTCCTTTTGCCAGTGACTATAATATCACTTACCTGATTTCTCAATCTAAAAAACAGGGATCATACTTGACTCTACACATATGTTCCATCTCACATGTCAGCTAGTTGTAGCAGATTTCCTTTATTGACAACCCTAGACTATTTCTACTTATACCTTACACAGAATTTTAGTCAGAATTATTCAGAATTAACCTCATAATTTCTTTAGATGATTGATTGACACCAACATCCATAACTTTTTTTCTCCAAGCTCTTCTGAGATTAATTTTTCTAAATGAAAGTATGTTCTTGTCCTTCAGTGGTTTGCCATTGGTTCCTTCAATGGTTTGCCCTTCTCTCTTAGTGTATAATGACCTTTAAGGCCCATTCAATATACCCTTCCTCTGATCTTCCTTGTCAAGCCTCCTATATGTGTGCTTTTTTCACTTTCTCTAAAATGTCAAGATAACTTTACAATTGTGTTTACTCTGCCTGGAGCACTCTTATTCTTCAATTAGACTTCTTAGCTTCAAAGTTCACTCTTTCAAGAAGGTTTATCATTAGCACATATTACTAAGACTACTTGCAGATGTCTATATAGAGCTCTTATTATAGTTGCACAGATTTGTTTGCATCCTTTCCTCAAAAGAAGCAGGTAATCTGTTCATTTTGTTGACCATCACACCTAGAACCTACCATAAAAGTTAGCATATGTTCATACTTAAATGATTGTGTTCTTTTGAGCTTGAGTGTCTGTTTGCATAGATCTAGACCACTCTTAATGTGTATTTTTGTGTGTGTGTTGTTTCAAAGCATACGACGAACCACTCTACAAAATTCCAACTCTGTGGACTTAACTTCTTAACATTACAACTTGAGATACCATAACTACTATACAATTCATCAGTTCCTTTTTTGATACAATTACTTTAATAAGAAACTTCATTTTCTTTGTTATTATATATAAGATCTATATAATTTTTATAAATTTACATAATAAATCAATACAGCGTCAGTTGTAAACAGGAGTCTTTAACCTTTTCTTATTATCAGTAGCATCATTCAAAAGAGGTCCCAACACATCACAATTACTGACTTCTTTCCAAAAAAATTCTATATACAGGGAAAATCATTGCAATATGAAAAAAAAAAAAAACAGGCACTTATTTTCACTCTTTGTATCATGCTAATGAGGTTTTCAAAATTTTAAATCATAACCTATTCTCTGACAGACAGTAAGTACTAAATTGGAATATGTCAAATCTTTTGAAACATTTTTATTGCTTAGCTTCTCCTTTTGTTCCACATTGGTATCAAATAAAATACACAAAGGAAGACAATTGATAAATCAATCATCAGTGTTAGATAATTAATTCCATTATTCCCAAATTTAAGTATTAAAGTTTAATATATCCATTACAAGATTGCAGAATTGTGAGAATACTAAGAAAATTGATGGTCATAAATACAGTGCTTAACTGAAAGTTATAATTAAAATTTTGAGAAATAATTCAAGGCACTTGAAAGGTCCCAGATGGTTGGGGTTTAAAAATTTAGTAATTGTTCATGCATTTTAAGCTTTTAAAAACAAATTCTCTGTAATAAATTATTTTAGAATTATCATCGTAAAACTTATATCTTATTTCATAAAAACAAACCTTTTAATCAAAATTTTTTCAGTGAGCATTAGACCACAATATTAATCATTTTGAAATACTGCATTAAGCAAATGAAAAATAAACATTTTTCACAAAGATATCAGACGTGTTTATTTAAAATCTAAGCAAAAGTGTGTCCTGATCTTATGTAGTTTTCTTTCAAGTAAAATATCTTAAAACTGCAGCTTTCTGCTAACTGGTGACTATGCAGGTACCTCTCATTCCTTTCTCCTTTTCTTAATTAACCTGTGCTTTTAAAAAGTAAAAGACTCTTAGTGTATTTTAACCTTTCTTTTCTGAACATTTAAAAAGCTAAAAAAAGACGAACTTTGATGTCATGTATATTAAATTCAAACCTTGCTTCTTTTTTTTTTTTAATTGAATGACCCTGGGCAATTTGCTTAACCTCTGTTCTCCATTGTTCTCATCTTTGAAGTGGGGCAAACACAGGTACCTAAAATAGAGCTATTAATAACATTAAATAAGTTACCACAATTAACTTATTTAGTATACTGCTGATTAGTATACAGTGAATGGTTGGTTCTTATCATTCAGCTACTTTTATTTTATTACAATATAGAGGAAAATGTAAGAAATAGTGAATAGGACAAGGAAGAAGAAACAATAAATAGAAGCAAACCTAGATGAGGCTGTGACTCGTTAATGGATATTTATTCTTCATTAGGCTTCAAAATATGAACACTTAATTCAGTTGAATCTCAATGCTGATATCTTATGAGATGATACCATTATCATGCAGTGAGCATTTTTATTTTTCACACCATTTTCATAAAAATTCAACCATTCAATTGATAATGAATAGGAGGGAGGCAAGTATTTTGGCAATATTACTCATATTTTTTAAAGATTTATTTATTTATACATACAAGAACTGGGGTGTAAGCCAGAGGTGTGGGGAGGTGAGGGGATTCACCAGAGAGAGTGGGAGCAGCACAGGCAGATGTACTGAAACACACTGCTGAGGGGAATCAGCAGGCAAGGCAGGGGAGGTCTGCTGCACCATGTGGGTTGCTCTCTGGCTGGCCAGGGATTAAACGTGTGCTGCAGTGGCTGGTGATGGCTTGATAGCAGTTTTTAACCCCTGCACCACCAGGGAGGCCCCAAACTTTTGGCATTTATTAGGAAAAAGCATGTAGAAATGATTCAGTGTGATTGATACCTTTGGAATCAATTTGACTTGGGCTAAGTATTCCATTACTGTCACTCCCTCTTTACATATATTCGCCTCCATTTCCTCAACTATAAACTGAGTTAAAAGAGACCCTACTTTATATGTTAGTTAAGAACATCTATTTTCATAGTAAGAACAAAATAAATGCTCATGATTACAACTATTGCCATATTAACAATGAAACTCACAGGAAAATGAGCTTCATCACCATAGAAAAACAAAATATAATGGATTTGATGTATCACTATTAGTGTATGTGTTTTCAAATTCTAGAGATTAATGTATTTAATATAAAAATTTAAAGCAAACATAATCAATAAAATAAATTCTCAAATGTTTTTACCAAAATAAAGCAAGTCAGTAAGAGGAAACATTTGGAAGTGACGGGCATGTTTTTCAGTAATTGTTTATTGCATTGATGATTTCACAAGTGTATGTATATGTCCAAGTCATCCAAATATATACATAAAATGTGTCCCTTTTTTCCTGCCAATTATAATATAATAAAGCTGATTTTAAGAAAAATAATAGAATTCCCTGATTTAATAACACTGCTTAGTTCAGATATTATAAAATGTCCATTTAAGTGCATATCTTTATATGCTGTGGATATGTGGCAGAAATATTATTTATTCGGACAAGCTCTTAAGTACTTTAGTAAGTTTAATTGAGCTAAAGTTTGGGGTTATGAAAGGAAGATGTTAAATGGACTTAATATTACTGTGGAATCCATTCCATGAACTTGAAGAAATGCCCAAGATACTAATAATAAGTTACTTAAAATCATATTAAGATAACTAATAATGAACTGAATATTAATTTTCCAAATATGGACAGACATGTGATTGCTTTATGAATTCAAGGAGAAATTTGTATTAGCACTGTTGAGTTAGAATTTATCAGAGATACTCATTAGTTGTTTAGTGATACATTAATTTTGCTTTTGCAGAGAAAATTTATTTTTATTAATAAAAGTAGGATTAGTGTTTTGTTGATGATTGCTTTGAGATAAGTGCCTTCTAGATAGAATATGACATCAACATAGAGAAAAATTACACATGCACTGCCTCTTATGAATGTGCTGTGGTAACAGTATATTACTAAAAATGTGACTACTTGGGCCTATTGTTCAACATAAAAGCTGATACCACAGCACTGAAATCAACACTTCTGTATAAAATCTGTAACTACTGGTTTTACCTGGGTTTTGTTATGTATTTCTTTTAAAGAAATATATCATCAGAATAAGTAGCAATAATTAATTCTAGATTAAAGAAGAGATAATTTCCTCAAAGATAGCACTCTGTCATATCATTTCTCTAAAGTCAACATTATTACCAAGCAGATAGAAAAATTGAAGTACAAAGAGGTTAATTATCTAATGACACATGAAAGCACTAACTGAAGAGGGAAGAGGGCCATGATCACCTAACGCTGATACTCATGGCCAATAAATTAAAAGGGATCTACTGAGTGCTATCACTATTTGACATATCTATTGCAACTAATTAGCACTCATTAGCACTGTTCTTCAACTCTGCAAGTCTTAAAGCATTTTTGAAAGCTTTGTCATTTAGAAAATTATTTCCAATTTGGTATTATTAGAAGATATATAGCCTCCAGGAAACTCAGGACAAAAATATCCCCCTTCAAATTACAGTTCTTGGGTATCATCCCAAAATATAACTTTGCCAAAGAAAAGATACTTATCAGTGTGACAAGGCAAGCCCAGGTCAGGTCAGCCTCCTTACTATATTATTGAAGAGGAGAAAATATTACATCAGTCTTACATTCATAGATTCACTTACCACATGGACAAGAAAAAAGAAATGAAGCATAAGAGAGCAGAGAAATCACATGATAAATGAGTAATGTGTTTTAAATTGAGTGAAGAACTTAGGTTATTTTAATAGTGAGATAGAAAGACAGCCCAACATTATTCAAATCTTGTCTTTAGTCCCTAAGATCACTCATTGGATCAATGAATCACCTGAAATCAAAAAAACTAGAAAAAACTGTTGTCCAGATTGTATTTTATTACAGTGAAAAAATAAAGATTAAGATTAGCAATGGATTATGATGGGGGAATATCAGTGCCTTGGTGATGTGTATGATGTGGTAAAATACATAAAAAGAGATGTGATCCTGTGCACACATACACACACACACATATATGCATGCATACATATATATGAATCATATACTTTATTGTAAATCAATGTTATCTTAACAAAACTAAAATAAAATCGACAAAGTGAAAAGGTGTATGTGGTGAAGTCTCAGAGAAACCAATTGCAAGATTTGCAGGGTACTCTCCCAGTGGAGTCACACAAATATGCTCAATTATCCTAACAACTAAACAACTGTGTGGTAAAATGTATGAAATAATGCCACAAAGATAAGTTTTGCTGAGCTTCATCTAAGGTATTTGTGGGGTTCAATTAGGTAGGCATGCAGGGCCCACATGACTCATCCAACTACTCAGAATACCCTCTCTCAGAGCAAAAACAAGGGTTCACAATAAATCAATTTCTAGTATTTTCTAAGTCAACACTTACTGAAGTCCCAAAGCCTTAGACACAGAAATACTCAGGCAAAATATTCTAAAGACTCAGGTCATCTCTTAAGAGCTAGTAAAGAGTCAGGTTGGATGACAGTTATTTTTTTAGGCATGTGTAAGGTTTGAGTAATTAAGGCCCAAATGATTAACCCCTTTCTGCACAGCTTGAAGTCCCAAAGCCTTAGACACAGAAATACTCAGGCAAAATATTCTAAAGACTCAGGTCATCTCTTAAGAGCTAGTAAAGAGTCAGGTTGGATGACAGTTATTTTTTTAGGCATGTGTAAGGTTTGAGTAATTAAGGCCCAAATGATTAACCCCTTTCTGCACAGCTTCCCTAGAGAAAGAACTATACATGCACGAGATAAATGATAATCTGTATTAACATCTATTTTAGAGACCTTTATTTCAATACAAAGTTGAAATGAAACCAAAACTGGAACATAATCTTAGACTTGAAAATACATGAACACATCTCACGTGTGTATGTGTGTATACTCATGTGCACAGACCAAGAGAGAGGTTGTGGGGAGAGAGAGAGAGGAGAAACACAGAGATAAACATGCTGGGAACTAGAGTAACCCTTTTGTAATGTGGGACTTTAATGAAAGAGAAAAAGATAAATCTCTTAAAGAACCTGGCTCTTCTTATTTGTTATTGTGCACTGAAGAAGAAAACAGGAGTATCAAGTGACGTTATCTTTGAAAAATGTTAAGATTTCACTGCATATTGTTCTGAATGGATTGTAATGATTTTTATCAGATTCTCACCTGATTACCAGTGACTTTTTTCCTTTAAAAGATTGTACTTTTTCACCTCCAGAATTTTTTTAGGTTTTTTTAATCTTTATGTGTTCATTTGTTTCAACACTATTTTTTAAACTTTCTTCACATTTTCCTTTTGTCTTTGAATATTTTTAAAATAGAAATTTTGAAGTTGTTATCTAGTAGTTCTGCCATATGGCCTTTCTCAAGGGCAATTTTAGGTTGTTAATGGTTTCATTAGCACTATTGTTACAGGGCAGGGAGAGGTGCACCCCAGATCCCCCCAAAACCTGCCTGCTCTGAATGGGTTCTGCCATCCACCGCATCAACACAAAACATATGAGACTTTAATGGGAAGGAACTTTAATACAATTAGGAAACAATACAGGAAAGGCAAAGAATCTAGTTTCTAAATCAAGCACCCAAAGTTACCCGTCCCCTTGCGGGTAAAACTCCATCCAAATGGGATTGGCCCAGAGCAAAGCCCCGAAGCCTGCCCCAAGTCTAAAGCATCTTCCAGTGGGGACCCACAGAAAAGGGTCAGAAACAACCAGACGAGCCCAGAAGGAAAAGAGCAAAATCAAAATCAAGATAAAAGCTACCATTGTCACCTCCCCACGGGTCTCACCCACCTCTGTGTTACCCAGTCCACGACCAAAAGACAAGCGCAGTTTCTTAACATGTCTCTATGCTCCATGAGCCTCCTCCAGGTTTCCTTCTGGCTCAACCCTGCTTCCCTCCTCAGTCTCCTCTGCAGCTTCTTCCCTCTGCTCAGCCCCACCCTCCCTTGGGTGGGGCAGGAAACCTGAACCTCCCCCTTTCCTGGCGACCACCCTGTTACACTATGAGGTATAAATGTAAAGTTTTCTTAGTCTTTTTTGTAGACTGTGCCTTTTCTTAGGGATGTGTGGCAACTTTCTAATATCTCCCATATATGTAGTTGCTTTGAAATGTAGTATACTTGAATGCCTAAATCCCAGAAGGAGAACAGAAAAAAGAAAAAAAAAAAAAAAAAGAAAGAAGTAGAACTAAAAAAAAAAAAAAAATACAAACCTTTAATAGCCCTGACAGTCCCTTCAAGCAATGACAGGTGGGAGAGAGATGTAAAAATGGCTACCAGCTTCTGTGTTTGCTGTTCTAGGATCAAAAAACATCAATCTTTTGATGTTGCAGGAGAAATATTTCAATATTTAGTGGACAGGGTGTTTATTACTTATTCTGGCTGCACAAGTCACGTATAACCTGTTCCAGGAACATAGGCCTTATTTCTGCCTTGAAGTGTGAGGATTGAAATGAGAGTGACTGATAAAGAGAGCTAAAATTGACTGAAGAAATTAAGCACAATTTTTGCTTAGGACTTTCCCTAGAGGTTGCATGCCATCCGTAGACTTTAGGGTTTCAAAATAATTACGAGACATTTTATTATCTAGGCGAAGAAAAATATTCACACTTCCCACTCTTCTATCTTCCCAAGATTCCCCTATTCTATTATTTTCACTTGAGTCTTTTCACTTTTACAGATTCAACTCTCCTTTTCACACTGTAGTGTGTTTTTATTTTATTTTTTTTTGTCATGGCATCAGCTTTTGAAATGATGACTAGTTATTAAGAGGATTCCATTCATCAGAATTAATTTTTCTTGTTTATTGTTCTCTATAGCTATATTTAAAAAATATTATCTTATCCATGGTTCTAGAGAGAAAGCTACTGTGTTTAAAGTTATTGAAGAAAAACATATTAAAAACACAATGATAAGCAGTGACATACCAAAGTAAAGTTGTCAGATAGAAAGGCAAAAGCCAAGACTAGAGATTGAAAAACAAAGTTATAACCAGCTTCACATACATCAAAAAAAAAAAAAAAAAGAGAGAGAGAGACTAAAATCAAAGAGTTAAGAACAATGTTTTTTTTTTTTTCTCTTGCTGTTGAAAATGCTATCATATTCACACAAACATTCAATTAAGAGCATGATGACAGCAGTTGAGGGGTATCTAAGTCTGGAAATAGAAACTGGAGTTCTATGTGTTCAGTTTAATAAGCTCTTCAGAGTTTTAAAATAATATTTCAAAGATATTATAGTTAACAAAAAGTCAAATTATGCAAACAGGGATCAGTCTCTCAAATTGAAACTGTTTCAAGTTATTTTTTTAACTTGGATCTTTTCAATTTACCATAATAGCCACTTTCACACATGAAGAAGAAAGAGTGAAAATATTAATTATTATAGTTAACATATTTGACAACTATTTGCCTTAAAGCAAATACAACAATAGCCAATAGGTACAGAATTGATTTTAATGCTTAATGACAGATTAAGTGATGCAATATGAAATTGAAAAAACTATATAGATATTTGATCTGGCAGAGAAGATAATAGTATTAGGAGACAACTGTTATGATATTTTTTATGGAAAATGATAGGTGGGATGTAGGAGATACAATTGAGAGAATGAGAAGTTCTGCTATAGGAGCTTGGGATGGGAGTTAGGGTATAGAGAAAATTTTAGAGGCAAGAACTGAGTTCTGATGACAAATAGTATGAAAAAAGGAACAGTGTTTTGCAGCATGGAAAGTTAGAGTTTGACAGATTCTCAAATGAGAGAGGAAATTTATATAGTTCAGAATAGCAAAATAGTGTAGTTATTTGGCAATATAAGAAAATATAGACTCAACAGGTAGATTATGGGCATTCCTTACATGAAAGACTATCCTTACAGACATTTATATGCTATTGGAGTATTTTTAAGTAGGAGATTACATAATCAAAATTTATATTTTTAAAACATTCTGTTCCCAGTGTAGAAAATACATTTCTACAGAGGTAAATAGAGGATAACTAGTTAAAAATTGAGGAAGAAGTTTGAATATAAAATCAGGACCTGGAGTTTCCCAGTGGAAGTAGTAAAATAAAAGGTGCAAAATATTTTTTAAATGTAGTGGATGTAGAGTCAAATGTACTTGGTCAATTATTGATGGCTATGTTATAATGAGGTGTTTTTAAGATTAATCCTAAGCTTCTGGTAGTGATAAGGGAAAGCAGGTTACATCATACCCATGCTAAATGACTTAGGAGAAACTGCTTAAAGGACAGATGTATATGGAGGTAACTAGTGCAATTGGCCGTATGCTTGTAGCTCACTGTGGAAGTCTGTCTTTGAAACACAGATTTGTGAGCCATCTGTGTATACAAAAACCATTAAAGAGGATGCAATTTCTATAGGTGTAGATGATAAAAAAGAGGGAAGATAATTTACAATAATTATGTGGTGCTAGGATAGTACTAAAATGCCATTGAAGTTCATCATAACCTAAATTTATTGAATGAAGTACTACTTCTCTTATATCTTGGCTAATGCCTTTTAAAAATCTACATGGCCTATGCCAATACAAACTTTTAGAAAGATAAATATGATGGTTTTGAATTTTGAATTTTCCCCTAGCATTTAACATTTTGATGTTAAATATATATAGTTTATGCAGAAAGTGTTTTCATATCATCTGTAAATTTTAACTTGAAAATGAGATAAATTTTCAAATTATAGTTTCTACATATATTTCAAACAAAGTGGTGTATCTGAAAAGCAAATGTAACACTATTATCCCAATAACCATATTTTGGAAATCAAAGAAAGAATAAATGCTTGGAATTAACAATAATGTATTGGGGAATATGTGAATATTTGGACAATAAAACAACAGTCAGGAGAAAATTGGTGAATAAACATTTGCATGTTTTCCTTCCTAAACCAGTTTAAATAAAAAGATATTAAGGTTAATTCCTTTTTTTGGTACAGAATAGTGGAGCATTTTTAGGCCACTTCTCATAATCTAGCCACACATTTTATTGCATTAATATTCACACCTGGGAGGGCACGGATCACCTTTAGATATGTAGTAACGTTAAGCTTTCCAGATTCTAGAAGTGCATATAGGCTATTCTAGGCTACAAGATGCCACCTAACACAAAACTTATTTCTGAATCCAAAAACTATCATAAATTTCCACAAATACCCCATTTAAGTGAATACATTATCCTCAAGATAAAAACAGGTAACCACATGATTTTAAGAAATTAGGTGGCAGGGCTTCCCTGGTGGCACAGGGGTTAAACACAGCGCTATCCAGCTATTGCCAGCCACTGCAGCATGAGTTCCATTCCCAGCCGGCCGGACCTCTCCTGCCTCGCCCGCTGCTCCCCTCAGCAGTGTCTTACAGTAAATCTGACTGTTCTGCTCCCTACTCTCTCTGGTGAATTATCTCAACCCCCATACCTCTGGCCTGTACCCCAGTTCTTGTATGCATAAATAAATAAATCTTTAAAATAATGAGGTGGCATTTCTTACAAATTACCATTTTAACGTAACGTTCACTACTGGAGGAGAGAAAACAATTGAAAGATAGTAGTAATATAATAAGCAAAATATAATGACCCTGACTAACCCCCAAAATAGCAGGTATGGCAAGGATTTTTTTTTTTCCTAGAGTGTTTAAGCAGGTAAAATACCCTGCCTTGTTCATAAAGAGAATCTGAGAATAAGAAAAGAGCAGGAGATTCTTAGACTCCTTAGTTTTCTGGATATTACATTAGTTTTATGACTAAATAGGCATCACAAAATGGTAATAAGTAGAAAGGACAATTGCAGGAAATAATTTGAATTTAACTGATAAATTTTGAGTATATGTTAACTTTGAAAAATGGGAGACAAAGAATATGTAATGACATTACACCTCTGGAGCAAATTTATTATTGACCAACTCAGGGAGAGATGTGGGTGAGGAAAACGGAGGAGAGAATGCCACTCACTTATCAAAACCAGATATATAAGAATAGTAGTGAATTGAGATAGAATAAATAATTGAGATTTTTAATATGTTGGCTTGGGATTTCAACAGAATTCAACAATTTTCAAGTAGAAAGTTAAAAATTTGATACAGGTATCAATAGGGAAGCAGCATTTTAGCAGAAAAACTTGCAGTTTTAAAACGTGAATAAGTGTGCAATATCTGCAATTTCCTTTAACAGAAATTATGACAGACTTGTATTTGAAGTTCTACCAAAGAAACAAGGTAATAGTTTTATAAATGTATTGATATATTTACATCAAAATATATTTGTCTTATAATTAACAAAAAGTACATAGTTGCCAGTATTTATTGCAGATATATATATATTAAAACATGAATTAAAATATTTATGAGAAACATGAAAGCTTTTTCTAAAAATTCCAAGATCACTAATTCCAAGATCATAATAACTTTGCCTAGTCTAGGTTATTGCAAACTGAAATACCATACCATAAAATGTTAAGACCTTTCCAAAACCCATTCTTCACAAATTATTGCAATTTTTAAACCTCTATATTCTGCTCCCAAGATAAACCCTATAACCACTATACTTTACCCAAACAGTGTAATCTTTATTTTAGGTTATTAGTTTCTTGTAACTCGAGTGATTTTTCCCTCTACCCCCACACAAACTTTATATTAACACTAGGGGTGCACAATATTTTGTGACCAAATAGTGTGTCATGACATATATTATTTCTGATGAATATCACTCTGTCACCTTTTTGATATCAGCGACAATTTTTTCTATTGTTTGCCTCTTTTCTTATAGTTCCACTGCATGACTCCACGATGGAAAGTGTAGATATAGAAATATTGGACCAAAAGACATTTACTTCTGGGTGACTTGAGTGGCAGGTGAAATATAGAGATGTCAGTAACATGTGGCTGAAATTACATGTGGAATTCCACATTTTGACATATATATTTATATATAGAACAATTCATATAAGTGATACTGTAATTTTCTATTGACTCAAGTATTTTCATTATTTCAATGAAAAAGTAATACTAGTTAGAATTAAAATATTATACTTTTATTTAGAATTTTAAAATATAAGCCTTAAATCCATTATAAGTATGAGAATCTGAAATTTGAAGGTTTTTTTTTTTTTATTTTTCAAGACCTAATTCTAGGGCTAGAAAAAAATATGGCATTTTAAAACTTGATGTTATAATATCAAAGGTGCATTGATGGTGGATTAAGGATACTTCATACTTCCAGCTACAAATGAACAGGGAGATTTTTGAGTTGTTCATATAACAACAGGCTTTATTCACACCATACATAAAGGGAATTAAAAAAATAATTAATGGACTGAATGGAGTAGTCTGGGAAAGAGAACCAAAGAAATTATATATTAGTAGGAATCCCACTTGGAGTTCCTAGGTTTGAATTATGAGAGGTAGAAAATTATAGAAAAAAAGTTATGTTATAAGAGTTGTCCAAGAATATTGGTAAATTTTGGGCCTCCCTGGTGGCGCAGTGATTGAGCGCTGGGTTGGGAGGCTGCCCACAGCCTCAGCAGCCCGCCCGCCCAGGGCCCAGGGCAGCGCCTTCCCAGGCTCCTCTGGCCTCTGCCTCCCCTCCAAGGAGCCTCTGCAGCGCCAGTTTGATCCCAGCCACAGGGCGAGGGTCCCACATGGCGCGCAGACCTCTCCTACTGCCCGCTGCTCCCCTCAGCAGTGTACTTCACCACTCTGCCTGTTCTACTCTCCACTCTGGCTGGCTCTGGTGAATTCTCTCACCCTCCCGTGCTTCTGACTATTCCCAGTGCTTGTATAGATAAATAGGTAAATCTTAAAAATATATATGTGTGTGTGTATATATATATATAAAATAAATATTGGTAAATTTTGGACAATATCATCTTCACACATTTCAGTAGAACTCTAGGGAGTGTGTGTGTGTATGTGTGTGTGTGGTGTGTGTAGCAACCATACCCCCAAAAACATACTCCTTTTTTAAAAAAACATTCTTTTCTTTGGGGTATTCTTGAAAACTACAGGGATCATTCTAAACATGGCCATATTATTAATTATTCCTTCAGTTTCCCTAATATCCTAAGCACATGCTCTGCTTTTCATCTTACAGCAGGGAAATATTTGACCATCTATTTTGCCTTCCAGGTTGTATATGCATTTTCCAATACATTGAACCTTTGCCTCCCAAATCGTGCTTCCCTCCACCGAGCCAAAATATAATTGTAGTTGTATTGTTGCTTTTCCTTTTTATTTATTAATTTGGTCAACTTTTTTTTAGATTTTAAAGTGTATGTGTATGCATATCATCTGTGAGCTTATTAAAATGAAAGTTCTGCCTCTGAAGGTCTGGTATGGGTTCTGTGATTTAGCATTTCTAACTATCCACCACCTGTTATCAGTACGTCTAGAAAAGGATCACACTGTGATTAACAAAATTACTGCTATATGCTACTTGTATCTGCTAATTATTGTTCTAATAGTCTTAATTTAATAGTCTTAATTTAACTTTAGCTAGTTTAAAAGATGAGGAAATAGACTGTTGAAACAGACTCCTAGGATGATCTGGAGGGTTAATCAGCAGACGATAATCTAAGTTTCCAAGAGCAAATCTCAAAACCACCCAGGGGACTTGGCCATAAATGGAGTTTTTGGCTTTGCCAAAATCATGCAGGGTATTAAATTGCCGCCATCAATAATGAAACCTCGGGCCTCTTCAAAAATCAAGAAGCGGCTACCATTGTTCTGGCTTCTAAGCTACATCACTTTGGCCATAATCCATAACCACAAAATGGATTTTCCACTCCCTGAGCCTATCAGTGCATAACTAATAAACCATCCATGTTCCATGGGAGTGAATTTGATTGACAAAATCGTAATTGCTTGTCTTTGTAAATATCTACTGTCCTCATTACAAAGAATTATAAAATATGTCTTTTACCTTTCTTTCTGCTTTCTTCATACTAGGCATTTGGTATGGAAATGTGATAGCCCACGGTATTAATTTATCAAAATAAAGTTTCCCAAAAGGTAGGTAACATTCTATAACTGCTTAGATGACCAAGATAAGAAAGAAATGATAAAAATTCAAGTAGATTGATAGGCAGATATTTCATGAATTAATATAAAAATAGGTAGTTCTTAAAGTCAAACTGAGACATGTATGTACGTCAAATAGAAAGAAAATAATAGTGTTTTCATCAAAGAACATTTAAGTAAAAAAGAATAGCTGATAAATTTCTTATCTAAATATACCAGGCTAAAGGGTTTTTCACTCTATTTATTACTTCTATAAATTTTTATAACTATATATAACCAATTTAACCTATAGATTTATAATTTTGTAACTTTCAGTTAAATAAATAATTGTTTCAGATCTTTTGAAATTTGAAAATATTGAACTGACTGATTGTACACAAGATAATATCAACCAATATGTGCGCGTAATTACTCATAGAAGGTATGCTATGAAAAGTTAATAGTTGTATTATGACAGTTATTCGCAGACATATGCAGTTAGGTTTGGTTTCCAAAAAAGATAATACACATCAAACACATATTATTCTGAAACTCAACATTTAGAGTGTTGGACTCTTACTTTATTTTCCTCTTTGGTCAATGATTTCAGAAATACACGTTATTTCATTTGATAGCGTAGCTGCCCCTGAAGTAGTAAACCCAACAAAGTGTTAATTAATCTGCTTTGCTGCTGATTAACATAGTTATCAAATAATACAGTTGATGAAAAATTGGACAGCAGTTTTGAGATTTAAACAGTTTGTAAATTCCCTTTATGTCACAGTCATATTTTATTTTTGTAGAACCAGCTGCATACTGTTTACTACCTAAGCTGAATACTTCAACTGTTTAGTTTATGCATACTTTACTGATTGAAGTGAATATATTAGTAGTTGAATTTGCATATACACTGATTGCTCTGAATATTGTGGAAGTGTATATGTTGTTAAGTACAAAAAAATGTCTAAGTAGTTATTTCTATTAAGGAGATTTAAAATCCATGAACTAAAATTAACCTAGCAATGAAGACTTGGTGAGATTCTTTGTTATTATTCCCTTATAACCTTATTGCTACAAATAATTGTTTTTTTAAGACTTGGAGTGGCATTATGGATCATGTTAAAATAAAACCCCTGTTTTGATTGTCTGGTGTTTTTATTTGTAATGAGTACCTGATTGCTTAAGAAAAAATAATAAAGGAAATCCTTAGTGCCAATACATCTTCTTTTATGATTAATACTGAGAGTGAAGATGTAAGTCCTCTGCTTTATATAATTTGTATGGTAAAATTTAATTAAAAATTTTATGACAGTAATTTCTATGAACATTTGACTTGGGGCATGGAAATATCATTACTTAGGTCTCTACTAAGTTTTGATTTACTAAAAATGTGTTTTCTTTCAATTTTCTCAGTAATTGCTCATTTCACAGAAAAAGAGATAAATGTAGAGATATTTAAATAAAGTCCCTGAAGATTATGCCATGAGTGTAATAGAGCTTGGTTTCTAATCTGTAACCACCTAAATCAAATCTTCTAGTTTCTTTTTCACTTTCTAAGTGTGTGTGAACCACACAAAACACCATGCCTGTTTCTGAATTGAGATAAAACTTACTTTTCACACCTCATTTAATTTCTGTAAGAGAAAGTGAATGAAACAATTTAGGTATTTTGAAAATCATAAAGTACTCTATTATTTTAAGGTAACTTGAATATTGCTAGTCAATTTATGTTGTAACATAAAAACTTGTTTTTAGTGAGGAAATATCTATTAACAATGAGCAGCACAATGTATCATGTTCTCTGTGTATCACTGTAAAGGTTGAGAATAGGGAAGCAATGATTTGAATGTAGTGTTATGTTCCTATATTTACCACGATCCTTGGCGTTGTTGCTTTTTCAAAGCTGTCTCTGTTATTTGGAAGGGCTTTTATCCCTTATGCCTTGTAAATTCCAATCATTATTTCTGTTTATGCCCCTCATCCTGAAAAGACTTTTTCAATCATTTCTCAATCTGTATTACATCCCTGCCTCTGAAACGCTGTGTGCTTATCCCATCATTTATAAAATTTCCACTTCTTTGTAATCCTTTTTCTGTACTCTTGCCAGTTAAACATTTCTGTTATGTAGGAAATATTCAAAAGTATTACTAAGAGAGTGACACTGTTATCATCTCTATTGTAATGTAGCATACTATAATGTAACACCAGTGCTTATTTTTCATGACTATTTTTTTTTTAAGATTTATTTATTTATTTATACAAGCACTGGGTACAGTCAGAAGCGCGGGAGGGTGAGAGAATTCACCAGAGCCAGAGCGGGGAGCAGAGCAGGCAGAGGGACCGAAGTACACTGCTGAGGGGAGCAGCGGGCGGCAGGAGAGGTCTGCGCGCCATGTAGGACCCTCTTCTGGTGGCCAGGGAGCAGCCGGGGATCGAACTGGCGCTGCAGAGGCCGGGCAGCTTCTCAACCCAGCGCTCAACTGCTGCGCCACCGGGGAGGCCCCTCATGGCTAATTTTAAAGACATATTTTTAAACAAAAGGTTTATAACATGAGATCTACCCTTAATAAATGTGTAAGTGTTTAGTGTATTGTTAATTATAAGCACAATGTTCTACAACACATCTTTAAACATTTTCACAATGAGTAAACTTGTGAGGAAAATAATTTATGGGTAGAAAAATTTGGGTATTATTTGGTTGAGTCAGATCTATTTTATTCTTTGGAGAGACTTTGCTGTAATATTATCCATATATAACTGAGTATATCACAGATAAAAAGATATATTAATAGACATACTTTATATTACAAATATATAAAATTAAAGAGTTGCTGTTTATTTCTACACACAAGATACTACATAACATGCTGAAAATCATAGAAATGTATTTTGGGGTTAGATATTTAAAATACCACAAATATACATTTTATAAGTCCCTGTTCACTTTATAATAAAAAAATTAACTTTATTTTATGAAGTAATCTGATTAGTATATCATATGTTATATTGATTGTTAAAATATTTTTATATTATGGTTAATATAAGCACATCATGAATTTAGCACTTAAAATTCTCTCCAAAATTTACATTAATTGAAATTAAAATATGAAGCAATGTAATATGAAGTAATGTAAAAAGATAAGAAACAGTGTTAGACATTCACCATTGTCAATAATGACTAAGGCATGATTAATAAAGTATGCTACATTTAAAGCTCACTATTAAAGCAGGCAACCTAATCATAAAACCAAGTTACACAACCTACAGTGCAGTTTGAACTCAGCAATTGTAATATGAATGTTTTCAGCTGTATCAGTGGGATAGGTGGTTGATTTATCAAATGTGCAATGCAATTAGTTGAATATGAAAATCCCACAGTGGTACAATATGAATATGAGTCAGCAAAGCTTCCTGGTGATTGCTAAATACCTGACTACTTCCTCAGTAACTATAATTCTTGAATAATTCCCTAAATAAATATGGAAAATAAGTTTAATGTGGGGCCTCCCTGGTGGCGCAAGGGGTTAAGATGCAACCTATGAAGCTGTCTGCAGCCACTGCAGCATGAGTTCGAGCCCAGACCAGGGAGCAACCCACATGGCATAGCAGACCTCTCCTGACTCGCCTGCTGCTCCCCTCAGCAGTGTATTTCAGTCAGTCTGTTCTGTTCCCACTCTGTCTCTGGTGAATCCTCTCACCCCCACACCTCTGGCCTATACCCCAGGTCTTGTATGAGTAAATAAATAAATCTTTAAAAAAATAAATTTAATGAAATAAATTAGTAATATTAGGTGGCCTTTTATACATTTGGGAAATTGGTATAAATTGAAGGAAATTGGATAATTCTTTTACATAAGTCTACTGATAAGAGAACAGCTATTATTTACTGCATGTTATCCTTGTTCTCTTAAATATTTTTTTTTTGAGTCATAAATGTCTTCCACTAGAAGTTTGCTCAAAAGGTGAAGAATCCTTATAGATACAGTATTAATATTCCTCATCTCAATGATGGTTAACTATAGCAGGTATAATTTAGCAAAATAAAGGTATAACATTTTTAAAATCCTGTCTATGTAAATGACTAACCATTTCACTTGTCACTAAGAATCAAAAGAGAATTTCATTAGTGTGGAATTTCGACAATTTTTTTAAAGATTTATTTATTTTTATACAAGAGCTGGGGTACAGGCCAGAGGCATGGGAGGGTAAGAGGATTCGCCAGAGACAGAGTGTGGAGCAGACCAGGCAGACGACCAAAATACACTGCTGAGGGGAGCAGCAGGCGCGACAGGAGAGGTCTGCCACACCATGTGGGAATCTCCCTGGCTGGCCGGGAATCAAACCTGGCAGAGCTGTCCTGCAGAGGCTGCAGACAGCTTCACAGCACAGCACTTAACCCACTGTGCCACCAGGGAGGCCCCTGGACAAATGTTTTTTAGATAGGAAATTTCAGATAGGAAATATAGAGGAGTTGCTTTTGTGGATATGTGGGAATTCAGAAGCTACACAGTAAACTATTAAGCCTTTCACTTCAGAAACTTATGTTTATAAGTTCAAGTTTGGCCCTTGAAGAAAATTGTTACAAAAGTTAATCTTCAGTTATATTATTTGGTTATATTATTTAGTCAATGTTCTTTCAGATGAAGTGCCATGTCTAGAGAAAAAAAAATCTTAATATTGCCAGTTACAGATAAGCATGCTTTTAATGGTTTTTATAAAGAATTGGAGTTTGGATTCAAAATTATCTTAGATTTCTAGCTAAATATGGTGTATAGATTCACTTCTCTCCACTGAACTTCTTCTATGATGGTTACACTTGAATAGAAAATAAGTAACCATATACAACTATAGAGTGGATGATAATGTAACAGCATAAGAGAGATGTCAACAAATCTTTGAAAATTATAAATCAGTTGGGGAGAGAGGTAGATTAACAGAAAGCTGTCAAGAAAGCTGTGAAGCTTCAGATGTCAGTAAAAAGCAACCTGCAGCAACTGCAGATTTCCCTCTGTCAAAGGAAGTTTAAAATTATATTTCTTGATGTCATTTTTAGGAGGACGTGAGCTAATGCAGGTTAATCACTTAGTAACTAGAGTAATTAGAGTAATAAATATTAAAAAAATAGTAGCTGCTATTCAACTATAAGTCTATCTAGTAAAAATTAATGTGTAATTTCCCAGCCAGAGTAAGAAGCACAGAAAAAGAATGCATAAAGCCTTATGATATGATTACCAGAGGGTGCAAAAATTCTTGGAAGGCCTCAAAATCTATAGATCAATTGTTTAAAACTTAATATTTTGTAAATTTTGTAACAATATATACCTACATTTTATCTATATGTAAATATAATATCTATTTTAATATGAAACAAATACAGAATTATTAAATATAACTGAGGTGCTATATTTAATATTATTTACAATGAATCATTTTTAGTGGCCAAGAATAAAATCAAACAAAAACTGAGAGCTACTACTTTTTGTAAAGAAGCTTGTGAGCAGTTAGAAAACATTATCTGCAGTTTGAATATGAGAAGTTGCTGCCCATAAAAGCAGCCTGTGAAAATTTCAAGTTTTCTAATTGACATGGTTTTCTATATTCAAGATCAGGAAGTCTTAACTCTTCTCTGCATGCTTTAGCCCCAGAATTGTTGTTCCCTAGACCCTAAAATTCCCTTCCTTTTCTCATTGCCCAAATTTATTATATGACCAGTGATTTCTTAGAGAAGTTTTACACTTCATGTGCTAGATTTGAAAGGCAAGTGAAGGGGATAATTCTTCACTAATCAGTGAAGACAAAAAGATGTCACAGGCTATCTTGAGAGCCTTGAAGATGGAGCCTTGGAGGGCAGTGGAGCCTTGGAGCCTTGGGTGGAGCCTTGGAGGGCAGTGCCTCAGCAACAATGCCCTTCAGTTCTCATTCAAGTTCAAGTGGAACTGGGTCATGAAATAGAACATTGCTTTCCAAAGTTTATTACTAGTTACTTAATAAATAACCATTCCTGACACTATTCAATGTTTGGGAAAATAAAGCACAATACTGTTTTTCTCAACTAGAAAAAAAAATATTGAATGCCTTTAATATTATCAGGTCTGTATCCAATTATTAGATTGTAATGCATACACCTGTAACTTTTTTAGGCTAAGAATGTTTATTCCCCAAGTGTACAATAAATTATATATGAGTCTTATATGAATTCAAAACTACATTTTTTTATTTTGCCCAGATACCACATCTTATGAAACCTGTTCTTTGTGTATAACCTATTTGGTCTTGTGATTTGCCAGCCATGCCAGAAGTCTTTACAGAGCCCCTAAACCACTTGATTATGCTCTCTTCCCATGTAATGAGGCAAAAAGTCATACAATACCTGTTTTTGTAGATCTTAGTTTATTCTCTTCGCCACTTTTTTGCTCTCTCATGAGCACTAAAATTTACCATAAAATAGCAGTGCTAGTGTATCCCATGAAGCTATAGGTCATTGTGAGAGCTAATGAACCGTGTGAACTTTGAAAAACTATTGATATTCATCTCATCAGAAGACTTGTGATATAGCTGTATCTCAAACACACACGCAATATACATGATATCCTGCATATTTTGGCACATCTTTAATGTTCAATGGGTTTTAAGTAAATAAACAAATTTTCTTGTTTTCTCACACTTTTGCTTTCATCCTTCTTTGAGTAGTGGATGTTGCTGCTCAAATAGTTTTGAAATCAAAGTCTACATATGTTTCTTTCATGCTTAATGCCATTCATAAGCTCACCCATCAACTACTACTCTGTCTTTCATACAATGTTAGGGTTAAAATAACCGGCAGGACCTAAAAAAAATATTAATGCCAAATATTAAACAGATCATTCTATCAGAATTTGGGAGTATAAGTACCAGGATTTATGTTTTAACAAACTTTCTAAAGTTATGTTTGTGTGCTGAATTATGAGAACCATTGACCTACAAGAAAAAATTTAAACTGGTTAACATGTTATGTGAGTCATATTTGTGTCATTGTTTAGCCATTAATTTACTGATCTTGAATCCCACATTGGTGACCTATCTTACTGATTTTCTGCCAACTATATTCTAAAGCTTTTATTTTCTCCAATCAAATGATGATCTCCTCCTGTTTTTGAAACTGTTTTAAATTCAGTCCCTGCTTTCTTTGCCCTCTTACACTCTTAACATCTTAAAATTTAATATTTCATTATTCAACTTGGTTTAATTTATTTTCCAGTGTCCTATAAACCTGGATAGAATTGACCACTCCTTTTTATGATATCCCTGCTTGTTATTAGAGCTGCTTGAGACTCTCAAATGGTATTATAATTTCTTTATATCTGTTCTCCTGTACTTTGAACGTCTTAAGTCCGCGGCCTATGATGTATTCTTTCCTTTCACACAAACCCTTACAAGACTCTAGGCTTTAATACATTTTCTGTAGATATTCGTACACAATTACATGAAACCAAGTGTATTCAATTATTCATTCAGCATTTCTTTCTTTTTGAAATTATCTATGATGCATTTTCCATAGATATTCATACACAATTACATGAAACAAAGTATATTCGATTATTCATTCACCATTTCTTTCTTTTTGAAATTATCTATAAAACACAGTTCTTTCATGGATAACTTTTTTTAAAGCACTTAATAAGTGACATCTTCTCACTAAGAAGGTAGATTTCATTAAAGAGAATACTGTGTTCTATTCACTAATTTACCAATGTTAATGAAGTAGAGGTTAAATTAGAAATATGCATGGAGAGACAAATCAAGGTGTGCTAGTTGTATGTTTTCTATTCTAAGAAAATAAGAATTTAATCTGTTTCTAAATTAAGGTTTAATTTTTAATATCTTCCTTTCTTGGGGAAAAAACAAGGCTGATAAGGGAAAACAATGTATTTATTTATCTATCCTCTTCATCTCTACACAAAGTACTTCCAACTTCTGTTTACAGAGGAAATATGCCAAATGTCTCAGCAGTTTGAATACCAGATTAGCACCTGCTTTAAGAATTTAGGAGGCACTAATTGACCTGAAAACAGCCCAAGATGAGCAGCAGGCTTGGTGCTATGTTTGCTTCAGAATCTTGGCCTGATTGCCAACTGTTTACCTAATGTAAATATAAGAAAAGCAAATTGAACCCTACCTTTATCACTTGTGTGCTAAAGCCATCTCTCATTCAGCCAAATTTTCCCTGGAGCTTGCCATTCTTTGGAACCTAGATAAGCATCCAGTGTAATGGATTAACACTTTAAAGTCACTAGGGTATCATCAAGACTTTTTTGTTGATGATACTGTGTCTTTGGCACTGGGGACAATCTGGCTCATCTTGTTAGCAGCAGAAAAAATGTAATTTAAGCGAGCTTCCCAGATAATTAGAGCAGGTGAACAGTAGACAGAAATAATGCCCTGAAGAGATGAGAGAAAATGCTTAGTTTTTTTTCACTTTATTTCTATGTTACTAAATGCTGTTGGTATCTGTTTGCTTCTGTGTCTCTGTCAATCCTTGGTAGCAAATTAGGCATTAAGGGAGACATTAACTCTTCCAAGCCACTTGGAGACTATTTAGTGCATGTCTGAGCGGTACTAATTGACAGAGTTGTAAATGAAAACATCACAAAAATGTGATATTTATCTATACTGATTTAAGAATGTTAGAAATTCACAGGAGAATGACTCATTGTCATCCTTTTTAGAAAGAAATACAATTCCAGATTTCTGTCAGTGTTTAATTATATGAGAACAATGAGACAGTGGCTTCTTATAGTTGGGGAATTTAGTCTAAGCAAATGCTAATGGTTTTGTAAACAAGAGAGTTTACTTCCCCAAACCTTAATGGCTCCCCAAAAAATAAGAGTAAAAATTGTTAAGGTAGTTAGTTGGTTTTCCAAGGGAATTGAATTATAGAGCATTTGATCAGATTATTTCCAATCATTCTGCTATGTAAAATTAAAGTGAGTGCTTCAGTTTAGTCTGTCAGTTCCTCCCTGAATACATTTTATGCATTCATGTTACTGTAGCTTGTCATGTGTGAGTTATTGCTTTTAGCTGGAACATTCATTTCCTCTTTCCTAATGAAGATTGGGCTTAGTATTGTCCTTGACTCATGATGACTAGAACTGAAAAAAAAAAAAAAAGTTTTTGTGCAATGAAGAATAGAAAATCTTTTGGGGGCCATGAATTTCTTACATGATACAGTAAAAATGGGTTAAAAGATGCTATTCATTTGTCAAAATCCATAGAAATTTATAGAAAGAAGTAAGCTTTAATGCATGCAAAAAATCATTTAGGAGGCTGGACTATCCTGTAGAATGTGAGAAAGTAATTCAAATTTATTGTAAGTGTATGAAAAAGATGCTGACCTTAGTGAATTTGGAACAGAGTGGAGTCTATAAAATTAAAGGCTTAACAAACTTTATATAAGCACTGCACAATGGTTAATAAAGTTATTTCTGGGGCCTCCCCAGTGGTGCAGCGGTTGAGTGCTGGGTTGCAAAGCTGCCCGCAGCCTCTGCAGCACCTGTTTGATCCCCAGCTGCTGGGCAAGGGTCCCACATGGCACGCAGACCTCTTCTACTTCGCCCGCTGCTCCTCTCAGCAGTGTACTTCGTCACTCTGCCTGTTCTGCTCCCTGCTCTAGTATTAATAAGTCCCTTTAAAGCGCGCGGGTGAGGACCCACAGACAGGAACCCGTTTAATATCGGGGCTGCTCTATAACACTCTGGCTCTGGTGAATTCTCTCACCCTCCTGCACTTCTGACTGTACCCAGTGCTTGCATAAATAAATAAATATATTTTTTAAAAAGTTATTTCTGTAGAGGTATGGGTTGAAATTTCCAGTACTACTGTATATGCTTAATAGAATTGAACAATTAAGGAAATAGCAAATAGTGGAAGATTTTTATTTTTTTAACTATGGGATGGAAGGTTACAGATAATCAAGGGAAAAAGGCAAAATCATTACAATAAGGGACTGACTCTGGTCATACAGTTTGATCTATTTAGCTCAACATATATATATGCTTGAATATGGAAATCAAATATATATTATATGTATATATCTTATATAATTCACTACTAAACACAAATAAATTCTCTTATCAGCAGCTAAAAATTTCTGGAAGCATTGACACCCAAATGACAATGAGAATATCCCATCCCCATATCTTTTCCTCTATTCTATTATCATTCCCATTAAAAGGAACTAAGCCTCCTTGGAGAAATGGCTAATTGTAGGAAAGGAGAAGTAATTATTGTGCCCAAGATCAGCAGACTCGGCGAGCATAGCCTCCAAGAATCCAAAGACAGCTGATGCAAATGCAAAAGGGAGTTTATTACGGGCTCGAGTCCGGCCCCGGACACGCACCTATGCAACGGCAGAGGTCGAGAGCCCCGAACAGAGGAAGCAGGAGTCAATTATAGGGTCACGAGTGGCGCGAATTTTGAAAGAAGCTGGCAATTACTCGTTGGCTACTACAAAGGCATTTTGGCATGCGCGGTTACAGTTTCAAACTGATTGAATGGTTAGAGATGCTGTCCCATTTATGGATAGGACTGCCCTCATTGGCAGCAGGGGTGGTCTGCTTTTTCGTCACCAAGTGGAGTGAGGGTTGTGACTGCTGAAACTATCTCGGGAATGCGGCTGGACAAGGACTAACATATCAAGGTGGAGGATATACAAAATGGCGAAACCTCGGCTAAGCTTGGTTCCACAATTATATGTAAGACTGACCTACTAAAAATTAAGTCAACTATGAACAATTAGCCAAGAGAAATGCTGCTGAAAGTTATTTGGTTGAAGCAGCTTGTTCAACATAACTTAGAGTACACACCCTGCCAAATAGGACCCAGTGATGTGCCTCTTACATTTGGCACACCATTTTTCTCTACAACCTTATTGTTTAAACAGTTATTATCTCATTGACTCATTCTTTAATTTTTCAAAACAAATAATTTAAAAACATATTTTAGAATTATAGATATTATTGAAGCTTAGTGAAATATTTTATGTATGAACTAAAACTTACACTTACTAGCTATGTAGCTATACTTCACCTCGTTATTTTCAGTCTGTTTCACTCTTTTGATGTTAAACACAAAATCTCCAAGTGACGGGATTAAAAGAATTTAAGTTCTGTTGTTTTGATTTTACCAGCACTGTGCTTTCATAGTTTATTTCACATGTGCTATTGTAACACAATAATGTGCAGTACCACAGGGGCTGGAGATATGAACTGAGTCTGAAAAGAACTCAGATCATTTTGATCCCTTATGAGTTTGCTTTTAAAACAAGTCTGTGTAGGGCCTCCCCGGTGGCGCAAAGGTTGAGCGCTGGGTTGCGAAGCTGCCCTCGGCCTCTGCGGCGCCGGCTCGATCCCCGGCTGCTCCCCGGCCACCAGAGGAGGGTCCCACATGGCACGCAGACCTCTCCTGCTGCCCGCTGCTCCCCTCAGCAGTGTACTTCGGTCCTTCTGCCTGCTCTGCTCCCTGCTCTGGCTCTGGTGAATTCTCTCACCCTCCCGCGCTTCTGACTCTACCCAGTGCATGTATAAACAAACAAACAAATAAATAAAATAAATAAAACATGCCTCTATTAAAAAAAAAATAAAAAAAAAATAAAACAAGTCTGTGTAGCTGAGTATATGCTTGTCAGTAGACAACTGACAACTTTATAATTGAAATGCCTCCAAATTAAACTCCATGGGGGAATCAATGTCTGTTAAAGCAGAAGTAAGAAAATGCAGTTATATATAGTAAATATATATATATATCATTAAAATCAATGTACAGATGCATTTTTTAGCACTCAGAACATTTCTATATTAATGTGTCAGTCATTTACATGCCTATAAATCTTTGGGGTTACATTTTCACACTACCATATATGCACGTGTTTCAATCGCATTTTATCAATAGTCACAAGTTAGTGAAAGTCCCCTTACTTCCTTTATGCCCCACTCCCTTCCCCCTATTTTCTGTGGCAACTAATTTGCATAATTTTCAGAGTCTGAATTTTTTTGTTGTACTTTTCCAGTATGTATTCTTTGTTTTTTAATATTCCACAACTAAGTGAAACCATCTGATAGTTGTCTTTCATGTTCTAATTTATTTTACTTAGCATAAGCAACTCAAAAGGCACTATTCATCTTTTTCAATAGGTGAGTAGTATTTTAAATTATTTTTGTTTACATTACGAGGGTAAATTCTCTGGTGTGATACTTTTAATGTACTCTCATATTTGGTTTGTTAGTATTTTGTTGAGGATTCTTGCATTACTGTTGAGTAATTTGCAGCAACTAGGGATATTGTCCTATAAGTTCCTGTTGTTGCAGTGTCTTCTCTTTTTGGTGTCAGGATAATACTGATCTCATAAAATATTTTTGGAGTTAGACCTTCCTCCTGAATTTTTGTAAAAGTCAAAGAATGATGAGTGTTACTTTTTATTTAAATATTTGTTAGAATTCAATAGTAGAGTTTTCTTGTCACGGATTTTTCATGTTGGTAGGCTTTTGATTGTTGACTCAATGTCCTTACTCATTATTGGTCTCTTCAGATTTTCTGTTTCTTCATGATTCTGCCTAGGTAGGTACATTTCTAGAAAATCATTAATTCCATCTACGTTGTCTAATTTGTCTACGGATGTATATTCACGGCAGTCTCATAACCATTTACATCCTATCCATCATTTGTAATGTTGCCTCTTCTATTTATTAAAATTTTGCCTTTCTCATATAGTAAAGGTTTGTTGTTTTTTATCTCTTCAATAAAAATGTAAACAACTCTTCATTTCTTTTTAACTTTTTCCTGTTGAGGTATAAAGTCTGTTTATTTGAATTAATACTGTATTATGTAATTAAAAATGTTTTAAGATTGTAGATTTCAAGTTGTCTTCTTAACAGACACATTGCACACTAACTAAAGGGCAGGAGAAAACTTTGGGATATGATGGATATGCTTATTATTTTAATTATGGTGATGGTTTCACAGTGCATATGTTCAAATACATTAAATTGTAAACATAGGTAGGTACAATTTTATAACAATTATATTTCAATAAAATTGTTTTTGAAATGAAGAGTGATCCCACAACTGAACACGCTTCATTGAAATTTTATAATGTGAGAACAAAGACATCTTCTAAAATATTTCTGAAACAAACAAACAAACAAACAGCTAACCTATGAAGGAACTAAGTCAAGACTGACAAATAAGTTCAACATCATCAGTGCCAAGATGAGAAACACTTTGAAAATCTTCAAAGTCCCAAATGAACTGAACTTCAAATTTATTCTTTAACCCAGTAGAATTTTCATTTAATTGAAAGGCAAATTTTTTCTGAGAAATACAATGTCTAATGCTTAACTTATTATTTCCACTGATAATTCTTGTTTAGGGTAATCATATAATTTATGTTTCAAACTAAGATATCAAAGCAAACATTTTAACAAATTATCAATAAATTAATAGTTATAATTGTTCTGGTTAAAGGATAAACTAGTTCTGTCCCATGAAAATTCAATAGGAAGACCAGTCTATTCTTGTTTTACACACACCTTTTATAATGAGGCAAATTAAATGCACTCCTCCTGCCAGACATCTGTGTATTCCAAATTTCCAGCACTCACTTGATTTATCTACTTTGATGTCTCTAAGCTGTTTCAAATTTAATTTCTCCCAGATGAAGTACTCATCTTTACCTCAAACTGGTTATCACTTGCTTTCCTTAGTAAAATCCAATAAAATCCACCAGATACCAAAGTCAGGAATAACATTCATGCTTTACTTCATCTCATATCCAATTCAATGGCAAATCATGTCCTTTGCAACTGCAATATATTCAATTCATTCTACATATCTCCATCTCTGCTGATACAACTCTTTTCCAAGCCACAATCAATTCTTGGATTATTGCCATAGTCTCTTAACTGTTTCCTCCAGTGACTTTCTAATACAGTCCTTGCTACAGAGTGATCTTCCAAAAATGTAATTTACATCATGTTGGTCATCTTAAAATCTTGTAATAGCTTTCCATTAGATTTTGAATACAATCCAAATTCCTTAACATGGCCTAATAACCCAGCCCCAACTCTTTCTCCAGCTTCATTTCTGGCTGCTAACCATTTCTCACTCTGCTCCAGTCACAACAATATCTGTCAGTACTAGAAAATGCTACCTTTTTAGAGATACTTTCTCTCCTTTCCTTTTGAGATATAAAAAATGTATATGTAGGTCTGCTTAATAGTGTCCTTAAGTCTCTTAATCTCTCTTAACACTTTCACTCATTTTTCTTTTTGCTCTTTGGATTGAATAAATTCCACTGTCTACTCATAGAGTTTGCTGATTCTTTCTTGCATATGACATAATATATGTTGAACCCTTCCTTTAATTTTTCAATTTATTTATTGTGCAGAACATTTACTCTAAAAATTGATATTTTTAATTGCTTGAAGACTGTGTATTCTAGGTACTGTTAGCTTTTTAAATTTACATAATAGATATAAGGATCTAATATTCTAATAATAGCAATAGTAACTAATATTTAATGAGCTTTTTTTAAAGACTTATTTATTTATGCATCAAGAACTGGGGGTCAGGCCAGAAGTGAAGGGTTTGAGAGAATTCACCAGAGACAGAGTTGGGAACAGAACAGGCAGACTAACTGAAATACACTGCTGAGGGTAGCAGTGGGTGAGACAGGAGAGGTCTGCTTCTCCATATGTGTTGCTTCCTGGCCACCTGGTATCGAACTCGTCCTTAGTGGCTGTGGATAGCATCACAGTGCAGTGCTTAACCCCTTGTGCCACTAGGGAGGCCCCTTAATGAGCTTTATGTTGGATTTTTCCATGAATATTTTACAAGTCCTTCAATCACTAATCACTAAATTAATATTTATATACAATGGATATACAAGTAATTAATATTAATATATAATTCCTACAAATCACTCAATTAATATTTTATGACTTTCCACATTTTTGTATTTCAGTATATTAGAAATTAAACAGATCAAACTCCATACTCACTCTGTATCTAGATAATTAATCTCTCAGAGAAAAAAATAATTAAGCTTATTGGTTATGAAGAGAATCAGCTATCTAGACAGCATGTGGTTGAGATTTTTAATGTCATCAATACCCAAATCAGTATCCCCTGTCTGTGTACAAATTTTTGGAGGTATTCTCTATCTCCCCCATAGCTTTTTGCACCAAACATGCATTGAATTATGAAAGAAAGTTAAGTTAATCAACTCTGATCATGATTGCTAAAAGCATTCACCATCCAACTATTGTCCACAACTGTGAGTCACAAATTAAGGGGGATAAGACTTACAGGGTTGTGAACTACCATATTGAAATATTCTGGATCCCTGAATATCAGCATGGTATGGAGAACACCATCCTCCTTCACTGAGCACATGTTAGAATGAAATAAACTTGTTAGATCATCATGTTTTGGGGATTGTGTATTCTCTAATATTTCATAATCTGCATTCTTTCCCAGCATTTCTGTATATTTTGTTTGCGGTGATTGAAAATGATTCCTGCATCTGTGGAAAAAAAGTGTTTCCTATTACAAACTCCTATGCCTTATGCTTAGATAAACATTTATTTCCCATATCAGATAGTCATTTTGTTTTCCTTTATATTTATGGTTATTCAAATAATTTGCCATTAAGTTGTAGATCATATGAAGAAAAATAAATTTCTTTAATAAAGCATTTTTATTTAGACCATTTTTGATTTATTCATTTGTATCCATGCTTCAAATGTTACTGTTATGGAAATTCCTTAGTTTTTTGTCTTATCCTTTTATTAAAATATATTCTTCTGCCTGTAATTCTTTCATTAACATTAGTCTGTTTTATTCAACATATTTTATTAGAATTTTATGTATCATTTATTTATGAAACATCCATAGTATTACTAACTTATTTTTTAATGTAAAGCTTAAATATTTTTGTCTTTACTTACAAGAACTTCCAATTGGAAGGTTTAGAAATTTTAACGAACTCCTCAAGCCACTTAAAAATAAAACTAAAAAAAAAAAAACCTTCATTTTATATGATATGACACTACACCAAGAGAGGAGTTTGCAGGAACAAGAACAGGTATAGACTTTTGCCCTTTGAAGTTTAAAAGAAAAATTTAGATAGATACAATTATGAAAATTTAATTGATACATTTTATTCCTTCCATCACCCATGTGCTGTCACAGATAGTCTGTAAGAAGTGTAAAACACGTGTTAGAGAGTAAAGCAAGATTTACAAGCGATCAGGGATTTTGTGAAGTAGTTTCCATTCCACCACCTGATGCCAATTTTAACTCTTCAGTAATGTGCTAGGTGCCCAAGAACTATATGAGAACCCCGAAATATACTAAACCATAGCCCTTCTCCTTTCTGGAAAGCTAAGAAGAAATTGACTAAGTAACACTGCTCCAATGTCTAGTAGTTGAATTCCCAAGAGATACTGAAGGAACAAAAGTACTTTGAAGAAAGGAACATTTGTCTCAAAGCTGTAATGTGGGGACTCTGTGCTGAAAGTGACCTGCCAATATGATTCACCAAACAAACCGGGGTACTTCAGAGTAAAAGAGTAGTGTTATTAGTAAATTAACTGGTTCAACAGTCATAAACTATCCCAAGCAAACCTGACTCTACCTAGATTCTAAAAGTAGATAGCTAGTGGGAACACTGAGTATTCAGTGGGGACAGATTGCTATATCTGTACATAAAATGGAATGAAATATTTCCAGACACCATAGCTGGGGACATGACTGAGACATTAATTTAATCTTTTGTTACTCAAAATTTGGTCCTGTCTGCCAGTATCATTAATAGCTAAGCTTCTTAGAAATACAGAATCTTGGTCCTATCTCAGATCTTTCAAGTCAGGATCTGCTTCATAACAATCTTAGGTGATTTAAATACATAAATATTAATGTTTGAGAAGCATAGATCTAATCATCATCTCCTTGTTTCTCAGTCCCTCAATGTAATCTTTTAGCCCTTAGGACCAACAAGGGGGAGATAATAGGAAAAGTATATGTCTTAATTAACTAAACTATCCCCAGATTGATTAATCTACTTGAATAGGTACGATTAATCCATTTTAAATGGAGTCTAAAAATAGTAATTAGGGTGTCACAAAAATAAATTGGTTTTATCGTTTCAGGAACTTTTATCTTGTATTCATTATGTGTGGTATGGTCAATGAAAATGACTTACGGAAGACATATGTCTCTCCATAGTGAAATCATTTTTGTTCCTAATGTTTTGCCTGTGATATGTAGGAACAAATGCTAATGCTGATCATTCAGAGGCATTCTTTATCCTTGTTGATCTTTGTTCCATAGAGTTAGAACTGGACTAGTAAAGGTTTGTTGGAATACTTGTCTTGTTATTCAATTTCTGAGCAATGTTTTTAATTTCAGTTATGTTTGGGCCATTGACTTTTCCTTTAATTTCGTAATAACTCCACTATAGCTAAGAGAATTTACTCAAATGTTCTTCTACATGGATACTCTGTTTCTTTTGCTGATGCAATGTTACTTCCATCTCAAATTTTATTTGCATGTTTATATTCAGCTCATACTTGAGAAGAAGGGTAAAATAGATTAATCATTTCTCATTATAACAGAGAAGTCCTCATAAATTCTGCTTGGGCAGATATCCAAATCAAATTGAAATATTATTGAGTTGCCAAGTCTCCTTAATCAACACAAAGGAAATGAACCAGATGAGAGCACATGGTGGACAGATGTGTTTTCTGTGAAGGGGAAGGGTATATACACACATACACACACACACACACACAGAGTCATGGCAAAGATACTTTGTCTGAGCCAATTATTGTTAATTTATCTCTTACTTGGCCCACTTAGACTCTAGAGAGGTTTGATAATGATTTTTCTCCAAAATGTATTTGTAGAATCCTTAGTGAACTGTCATTCTGAATCTTAGTGAAATTGTACTTGAAGACAACTGGCCATGTAAGGGCAGTTTAGAGAAAATGTCACAGGTTTCTTCTAAGTGTGAAGTAATATATCCCATATTAAGGATATTTAGGCCTCCTTAAAATGAACCACGTGCTATCTAATGTATTGTGATGCTATGTTAGGAAGCATAAGTTTTGACATTGTCAAAAAAGTCTAATATTACTGAAACAAAATGTTTTCCAGAATTGTGAGCTTGGATATTCATTGCTAATAAGACTTTAATGAATAAAAGAAGTGTCTCATCACTAAGAGGACAAATTCATGCAAATAATCACCCTAAACTGAAAATGATTACTTCCTTTGAGAAATATCAAAATGTATACTTTAAAAATGAAATCTGTTAGATTTTTCCAAGTCATGCATGGATTTTAAATGTTTTCCCAAAGTAGTCTAAAATGTGCTTTTTATAAAGTTAAAAGTGGCCACTACATAATCATATCTGCCATTGTGTTCATTCAGCAAACTAAACATATCTTTTCCTGTGTATCCTAGAAAATATGTGTACTCTACTGAGACTTAAAAAGACATGCTCTTTTGGAACCTTTTTTTAACTTTTTAAAGAAATTAACTAGAGGATGCCTGAGGTTTGATTCCTTTAGAGAAAGCAATTCAGAGAAATGGAAACAGCATCTCTGAATCATAAGAGTCTGTGTTTCCAATGTGATAGCTGTTTCCTGCCATGCATTATCTTTTGGGACATAGCACCAGCAAAGTACATAAAATATTGGGAATAAATATGACTACTGAAGAAGATAGATATTAATATAAATTTGTGGCATTTTAATAGCAGTGTTTAGGACAAAACAAGGACAATCTATGTGAGCCAGTTCTCCCAGATGTGCTCCAGAGTACACAGGGACTCAAGGAGAAGGGAGAAAACACACTTTCCTACATTAATGGAATTTCGTCTGCTTATATTAATAGGTGATACAAAATATCTATTTTTGTTATATTAAAAGTGGGTTGATGCTATTGTCATGCGTTTCACGAAATATCCAGACAGCCATTATTTCAGAAAGGGGGGTAACTCACAAATATGAGTGTCTTGATATAGGTTCCTGAGTTTCTAATTAGCTACTATCCAACTATTCAGTGCAATGGAGACTATAGACTCTTCCTTCAGATGAGATCAGTTTGATTCATGGGCTCATGATGAAATGTCAAATGAAAGCAGGGTAGTTGATTCATACAAGTGGCAGGCTTAAGAGAAAGAAAAACATGATTGAATAGAGAGAAATCGCTTATGTTGAACATAAAAATTAGGCATAAGAGCACACATGAGAGATTTTCAGACAGATTATTTTATAAAGACATTAATTGAGAGATCAACTTTTAAAAAACCTGAATTGGATAAAAGTAATTGGAAAAAGCACAAGTTTCAGTTATGAAAAGTAATGAGAGTAGAGTTTTGAAACATCCTTTCACTGACCTAAATATTTCTGTAAGATAGAGCTTACTTTAAATATATTTTGAAAATATATATCACATGTGTTTTATTCCTCCATGTCTACATTAGAGACAGCATGACAAAGTGGTCAGTGTAAGGTGATTCAACAGCAACACAATAGGGGTAGATGATTTATTCTATCACTGAATAGTCAACTATATGCAGACAAATTACCTACTCTCTCATGCCTCAGTTTCCTCAACTATAGAATGAAGATAACTGTAATATTTTGATCAGAGAGTTTTTGAAGATATTCATTTAATCAAACATGCTTATAACAATATATGACACCTAATGCAACTAATAGTTTGAAATATTAGCTATTAATTTCATTATAGGAAATTAATTTAAATGTAACTATTTGGGTATTTAAAGCTAATAGTCAAGTAACACTAAATGATAGCATATTAAAGAAGTACAATTAAGCAAAAAGACTGGTACGTTTAGAGGACATCTTTATATCTCTGAATATCTGATGAAAAGGGTTATTTGAACAGAGATGTGAGCTACAAAAGGAATGATGGAGCAATTCTGCACATGTTTAAGCGAAGAATATTCCAAGAAGGAGAAATATTAGATAGAAATAAATAGAAGCAAATAGTTGAGAGCAGAATGGTTTTGGTATATTTGAGAAATGGAAAAAAAAATCAGGAGAGTGGTTGTAGAAGATGAATTTTGGAAGTTGAGCTATATCATTTTCAGTTTTTAATTCAAGACTAGGAGGTGGGCTTTTACTCTTAGTGTGAAAGAAAGCCATTGGAGGAAGTGAGCGTAAGAGTAAAATAGATATTTTTGTATTTTAAGAAGTATATTGACTTGTCATATAGAATATATTCTGTGACAGAAAATAACAAAATTAAGGAAATTGTTAGGCAGCTATAGAATAATCCCCAACACAGTATAATTTATATAGTGGAGCAGTTAAGCAGAAATGGTTCCTATTAATAAAGAAAGGTTGAAGAGTTAAAAAAAAATATTAGGGGCCTCCCCTGGTGGCGCAAGCGGTTGAGCGCAGGGCTGTGAAGCTGTTCACAGCCTCTGCAGCACTGGTTCAATCCTGGCTGGCCGGCGACCTCTCCTGCTGGTCCGATGCTCCCCTCAGCAATGTATTTCGTCAGTCTGCCTGTTCTGTTTCCCCGCTCTGTCTCTGGTGAATCCTCTCACCCTCCCGCGCATCTGGCCTGTACCCCTGTTCTTGTATAAATAAATAAACAAATAAATATATAAATACATACATACATCTTTTAAAAAAAATGTTAGCTAATTATTCAAGAGTAATACCTCTAAAATAAGAGGATATTGGATAGCTTTGTGTTTGTGTGTTTTAAATACCTCATAAGCCTAGGTGTAGCTGGAACATTCACTTGAATATGCTTTGTAGAAGATGAAAATTAATATATAAATAACCATGTCTATGTTTTGGAATTCAATTTACAAAAAATTACAAACCAGCTACTTCTAGTAGGATACCACTCTGACATCTTTACTCTACATTTGAATAGTGCCTTTAAACAATAGTAGAAAAACTGGTGAAACAAAAATAAATCCTGAACTGCAGTTAACAGTTTATATTTTAATTTCTGAGTATTGACAATGAAACCACACCTCTTTCAAAAATGTCTACATTCTAATCTCTGGATCTGTGAATATGTGATGAAACATGACAAAGGGGTATAAAGGCATCCAGTGTGCAAAGAAACTGACCTTAAATTAGGGGGAAATGTCCTGGATAAATCAGGTGGACACAATACAGAAACTGACATTGATTTAAATGGTGTGGCCTAAATTAACCAGCTGGACCCAATCTAATTATAGTTTCCTTAAATATCTCCAAGGAAGGCAGAGGACTTAGTATCAGAGTAATGCCATGTGAAAAAGACTCCACTGCTATTGCTGTTTTTGAAAGTGGAAAGGGGTCACCCACAAACCAAGAAATGCAGATTTTCTAGAGAAGCTGAACAGGGCAAGAAAATGCTGCCCCTCCCCCACCACCAAGAACAGTGGACACCTTGGTTTGAAGCCACTGAGACCATTTTTGGACTCCTAACCTCCAGAACTGTAAGTTGATAAATTTTGTGTTGTTTTAAGCCACTACATTTGTTACTAAAGCAATGAGAAATTAACACAATTATGAGAGGTTCATACTAGGAGCAGCTAGGAGAAGGGTTTGTGGAAATTTTCTGTCATAGGTTTGTGTCTCTTCTGTCAATTGAGCAGCCCTCATCTTCTTCAGTTCTTAATCATGTTTTCCTTTTGTCTTTATATTATGCCTGAGTAGGTCCACTGCTTATCTGCTCTGGCTATACCAAACACAACAACATGGCATAACCTTTTACAGTCATATTCTGATATTCTTATTTAAAATGAATTCCCAATCAACTTGCATGGTCTCTCTTGTCCTCTAATATGTTCTCCTGGTTATAACCCTGGTGAAATATCCATACATGGAGGGCAAGGAAAGACCAAAAGCAAAAAGGCAGACTGTAGGGTAAATAAAGTATCAGGCTTTTCTGCCCTCCCACCATTAGTATTGATGATGGATCCCTATGGTCCTGAATACATGCCTGATGGTGGACACCTGGAGTAGGGTGCGGGCATGTGTAGGTGGGTACACCTGGGCTGAGAGTAGGCCTATAAGGGCAGC
This sequence comes from Talpa occidentalis, assembly GCF_014898055.3. Lineage (NCBI taxonomy): Eukaryota > Metazoa > Chordata > Mammalia > Eulipotyphla > Talpidae > Talpa > Talpa occidentalis. Next base: position 17,136,544 of record NW_023604861.1, read on the forward strand.
GTCATGGGCCACCAGAGGAAAAATAGGAGCAGGAAAACAAGCAAGAGAGTGAGGGAGAACCAGCAGAGAACAGAGGCCAGGAGAAAACACCAGAAGGACCACAAAGAATGAAGACTTGCTGGGTGCCGGGAGGCCTGTCAGCTTCCCGGCCCCATAGCACCCCTGCCTGCCATGTACTTGGTAAAAGATCAGTAAAATCCTGAAAAAGCCGCCGAGGGCTCCAGGGATCCTCCTTCACCCATCTGTTCAGATCATAGAGAATCTGCTCTACGCCTTCCTGCCCCTACACAGACATTTCCATTAATGGTACGTGGCAAGTTTTAATAACCAGGACCAAATTATATAAGAGTTTTATCATGGGTGTTGACAATAAAAGTAGATTTCTACACTTTTGAAAGGCCCATGGGAAAACAGTTTTCTCAGTTTCTCACTGTTTATCACCGTGACCTTCCGGCACAAGTGGGCTAGTAGATGGCATGCAGCCTTGAGATGCAGTCTGTATGTGTGGAGCAGTAAATAATGTGTAACCTTGATGTACAGTTCACCTGTACTGACATACTTCTGGAAACTAGGCCTAAACTTAGTTCTGTGCTGACTTTTCTATAAATCATATTGTAGGGTAAGTAGAAATTGTCAGGATTTTCTGACCTCCCACCATCGGTGTCTAGGGTCCACACCTGTATTCTTACACGCGTGCCTGATGACAAATGCCTGGAGTAGGGTATGGGCGTGCGTAATTGGGCGCGCCTGGGCTGAGAGGCTGCATGTATAAGGGCGATGTCACAGGAATGCCAGAGAGTCCAGAAGCAGGGAAGATTTGGCGGGGGTTTGGGGAGGCGGCTCCCAGCCTTCTGGGTCCCCCCCCACCATCCTTTTGCCTGCTGTGTACCTGGTTCCTTCACTGCAAATAATGAAAATGCTCAATATAAGCCGGAAAAGCCACTGAGGGCTCCAGGACTCTACCCATCTGCCCGGATCATAGAGAACCTGCTCTATGCCTTGCTGGCACCACACGTACAAAAGGTAATAGGGATCCTGGGGGTGTGGCTCTCATGGGCTTTTATGGGCCTCTCAGGGGTCACTCACTCACAGGCCACTCTTGGGGCATGGGACCACTGCTGTAGCCGGAGTCCAGAGGGGCTGCTGCTACTGGATGCTACCGCTGTTGCTACCTGTTAACCTCCTGCTGTCTCATAAAAAAGATTGGTTCCTGCTTCCCCACAAACTGGCTTTGTGACCTGCTTTCTCAACTGCCACCATAGAGAGTTGGGCAAGCTTGTAGCTGAGGCCCTACACATGATGAGGAGGATGGTATGGTGTGGTGGCAGGAGGGCATGGAGCAGGATCTCTATGACTGGAGCAGATGGGGTAAAGGAGGAGTCCAGGAGCCCTCCGTGGCTTTTCAGGCTCTTATTGGGGTTTACCAGGTACACAGCAGGCAGGGGTGCTGGGGGACTGGGAGGCTGGCAGGCCTTCCAGCCCCCAGCAAGACTTCACTCTATCTGGGTTCTCCGGTGTTCTCTGGTTCTCCCTGCTTCTCTGTTCTCTGCTCTGTTTCTGCTGGCGTCCCCGTGACACCTTCCTGATAAGCCCAGTCTCTCAGCCCAGGTGTATCCCATCTACGCATATGCCCACACCCTGCTCCAGGTGCCTGCCTTCAGGCATGCATTCAGGACTGTAAGGATCCATCATCATTCCTAATGGTGGGAGGGCAGAAAAGCCTGATACTTTTTCACTTACCCTACAGATGGCATGAGATGAGTATGAGTTTCCACAATCTGCCTCTCAAATCTTAAAAGCTTTTGTACAGGCTCTAACTGAATTTAATCACATGTGCTATTTAGAGGAGGGCATCAGCGGCACATTTATCTCAGGGATAAACCTTTGGGCAACTTTAGGAAGCTGGGAGGGAAGTAAAACACGATTTCCAGGGTGGGAGTTGCCTCTAATGCCAGGGTTATGCTTACAGGTCAACAGGTAGTTACCTTTAAAATTGTTTTCTTCCACTTTCTATAAAAATCTCAAACTGAACATCATATATTCAAGTAAAACAGGTTTGAAACCTATCAATCTAGATAGTGCTTTCTCCCACAAGTCTTAATTATCACAACCCTAGCTGTTTATTCCCCAAATTATATGGATGCTATATTCTCTGTTCTTTCTCTCTACCTCATAATTGGGGATCCCTTACCCCACCATGCTATTTACTACAAACACCTTTGAATATTTGTGTTATGCTTATCATTGGCTATTTTTCTTTTAACACATTTAATGGTTCATTCTAATCCATAGCATTAATCAAAATCTCATGCTTGCTTTTCAAAACATTTTCCCCTTTTAATTTCTTTTTTTTTTTTTAAGATTTATTTATTCATGCATACAAGAACCGGGATATAAGCCAGATGTGTGGGAGGGTGAGAGGATTCACCAGAGACAGAGTGGTGAATAGATCAGGCAGCTGACTGACATACACTGCTGAGGGGAGCAGCGGGCGATACAGGAGAGGTCTGCTCGCCATGTGGGTTGCTCTGAGGCAGGCAGGGATCGAACCAGCACTGCAGAGGCTGCGGACAGCTTCACAGTGCTGTGCTCCACCACCTGCGCCACCAGGGAGTCCCCACCTCTTTTAATTTCTGTACACCCAAGCTCGAGGCACACTAAACATCTCACCTCCATGGAAAATGCCATACTTTGGATACTGCATGACTTGTAGCATGTATTTAGTTTATTTCTTCCTCATGTATTTCACCACTCCTGTTTTGTATTGTTAATGAAGTTAGTATTATATGGTTGTAATGAATTAAACTTTCCATATTTTTTGGAGGATTTTTCTATATTACACAAGATCAGTTCGGTTATTCACAGCTAATTATCTTTGGGCAGAGTTCTGTGCAGTTTATGTCATATTGAATTATGAACGTGTATCATCTCCAGTCTTCTTTATATCCTTCTAAAGAGACCATGTCTTATTTATCAATGAATAACCAATGGTTTCAAATAAATTATCAGCTGTGTATAAGGCTCACTAAAAAGAGAAAAAATTCATGCAAAAGAGACACATTTAAAGTTTGTTACAAAATTATTTGTTGATCTCAATATTATCAACATTTACTTAAACTACCTGTGGGATATGGCCTATGATTCCATAGCTTGCTATATTATGGCAGAGAGGCTGGACCAAATGGAATACAATGTCCTTCTTATTGCAATGAATGATAACCTACAACAACTCTTAGAGGTCTTTGAACTCAGGGCAAATGAAGTGTTGACCTTTTCCCTACTCTAGCTTTGCTTGTGTTCAAGACTGATGATATTTTTCATTGTATCAGGAAGTATGTGAATATATTAAAGCTAGTGGGACACTCATTCAACTTAATAGTATACACATTTACCTAAAAGGCTACACAATAACCTAGCAGAATGTGTCTGTACCACATTTAACATTTTTATACTTCTTAATGTCTTTCATGGTGTGAAGACATTCTAATAGTGATGTAGAGCTAAAATGTGGGTGAACTTAAATGAATGAGAATTTAAAGATGGAAACTGATTCAGTTGTTGGTAGTAATATGATCGACAGGAAAATCTGAATATAAATAGTGGACCATTTGAGACTGCCAACTTGAATGGTTAAGAGGATATTCCTATTATTGGAAAATAGTATTAGTCATTAATACATGTCAGTATTATTTGGCTCTATCTTTTGTAGTACTCAAAACTCTATTTTATGCCAATATGAGAACCCTGCAAGACACTGAAAAAACTATAAGATTGTTCATTTCATTGTAAAGTAGATGAGGTGTAATGAGGCAACAAATGTACTAAAAAGAGCAATGCATGCAAAAAAGAGAACTTGGATTTAATTTTGTTTTCCAATTACCATCTGTATAATTGGGGGAAAGCATTTTTGCAGAGACAATTTATTTTAGTATATCTTTATAAATAATGTCTAACATCTTTTAGCATGAGAATTAACTTGCAAATTAATATCAAAATTATACATTAACATTTATTTCAATTTATTTCAATTTAGTGATATTTTATCTCTAAAGCTATACATATTTGATATTACTATTACTGAAGAGCTTTTAAAATCATGGTATATCTTCTGTGTCCAGACCCCTGAAGTTGTTAGCATGCAGGTTTCTTTTGCCTCATAATAAATTAGTCATTACGTATAAACTATGGATATAGAGACTTAATTTTTTTTTAAGTAGTTGCCTATTCAGACACTTGCCACTTTATATGGTGTCAAAGCTGATGGATAAATAGAAGTCAAAAAACAAAAATTCTGGACTAGTTAACATTCTATACACAGATTTTATTTCTTAACATATGACCATTAACTTATTTTTAAGTTCACATAACATCTTTAAAATGTTATACCTTGGGGCCTCCCCGGTGGCACAGCAGTTGAGTGCTGGGTTGCAAAGCTGCCCACAGCCTCTGCAGTGCCGGTTCAATCCCCGGCCACTGGGCGAGGGTCCCACATGGCGCGCAGACCTCTTCTGCCGCCCGCTGCTCCCCTCAGTGGTGTACTTTGTCAGTCTGCCTGTTCTGCTCTCCGCTCTGGCTCTGGTGAATTCTCTCACCCTCCCGCGCCTCTGACTGTACCCAGTGCTTGTATAAATAAATAAATCTAAAAAAAAAAAATTAAAAAAAAATGTTATACTTTGGAGACTAGTTTATTAAGTTGATTATTAAACATAGGTCAGTGAACAGAAGCAAAATTCATCACATCTATTTAATAAAAGCATACAGAGCATATGACAGGTTTAGTCTCAAATCTTTATATCTTGAGATTATGTGCCTGCCTCATTCTCCAGAAAAAAATAAGGGGGAAAAAAACCTCCACACAACTCTGGGTTTATGCCATTTTATATTCAATCTATATTTATTTTTAAAAAGATTTATTTATTTATCCATACAAGAACTGGGGTGTAGAAAAGAGGTACAGGAGGTGAGAGGATTCAACAGACACAGTGGGGAACAGAACAGGCAGACTGATGAAATACACTGCTGAGGGGAGCAGCAGGTGAGACAGGAGAGGTCTGCTACACCATATGGGTTGCTACCTAGCCAGCTGCATGGGGGATGGAACTCATGCTACAGTTGCTGGCAATAGCTTGACAGTGCTGTCTTTATCCCCTGCACCATCAGGGAGGCCTTCGCCCTCAATCTGTATTTAAAGTGGATTCTTCAAGAAAACAAGCTTGGGGAGGAAAGGAAAGGAAGGCATTTTTAAGAAAGAGGAAATTTAAATAGAAGAATAAAAGGCAAACAAATACAATGTATTGAATGTAAATGATGTATTGGTTAGATTCATGCACATTCATCTACCTGGTTTCAATCTCATAAAAATGAGGGATTTGGATCAGTATAACATTAGTTCTCTTTACAACTTCTTGATTCTGTACTTTTATATTCCTCTTCTAAAGTTATGTTATACTTTGTTATATATTTAATGATTGTTATTCTTCTAATTCTTTAATTGTTAATATGTAATCATGTGGGAAAAGTATAGACAAGAGACCTCAGATAGTTCAATTTCAAATAACAATAACCCTTGCCATTTTTCCATCTTCCCTTTGCACATCTTTGTACCATGAAAACAGTGGATTTTGGTGAGGTTAGGATTTTCATTCTTGGTCTTATAAAATCTGTATTTATCCAGAGTTAACTCTTCTATATGACACAATGTTTGTCTCTTGACTTCTTAATTTTCACCCTGTGCTCTTAATAAGGCTGAAGGTGGTGTATGGCTAACCATGTCTACAAATTAAGGTTCACTTACAAGGTTCACAAATAGCATCGCTTTTCAAAGAAATTGTACTGAATAAACACCTAGATAGAAACATCTTTCCCTATGTTCAGAGACCCTTTCACAAGCTACCATAAGAGATAAATGATGTTTACATTTAAACCTGGTTAAATTTATTTTGAACAGAGCAGTGGAGAATCTTAAAAAATGGACAGTAATCATTTTAAAATACTATATTAGTATTCACTTTTTCAGTCACATTTGCCTTCATATTTATAAGCAGCATTATATATAAGGTAAAAACTCTACAGAAATGACTGAGTTTAATAATTTAACCATTAAGATGATTATTGGCCACATGCTAATAGAAATATGACTTTAATACCCATGATATAATCTAAGAGCCTATAAAGTTAGTGAATGATATGTCATATTTACTTTGTGAGGGAGTTGAGCTTTATTAAAGGGGCTCTAAGTTTTATTATCCATAGATACTAACATAACTAACAAAGGAATTTAACTATTTCTATCAATTTTTTGTGTTTTTATTTTTATTTATGCATATAAGACTAGGATGTAGGTCAGAGATGTGGGGGTAAGAGGATTCACCAGAGACAGTGGGGAGCAGAATAATCAGATATACTGAAATACACTGCTGAGGGGAGCAGTAGGTGAGACAGGAGAGATCTGCTGCATCATGTGGGTAATTTCCCTGGCTGGGGATCGAACTCATGCCTCAGTGACTGGCTATAGCTTGATAATGCTGAAACTTTAACCTCTGTGCCACCAGGGAGACCCTCCTTTTGTACTCTTTAAGGATTTAAACAAATACAAAACAAAACAATGATAACAATAAAGCAGTTAACTGTACATTTCTAAATTACAGTATATATCCTTGAGATCCTATTTTGAATTCTGTGCTAAAATTTCCAACTAAGGAGGAAAATAAATCAACCATTTCTGTCATTCTTGCTTTGGATCGGCACCATGAACACACTAAATGACACACAGAAATGTGTGTGGACATATTTTATACATCATTGTCATTTAAAAATTGCAGTGCATTTTAATCAGCATAACATAAAATGGTATCCATTATAAAAGTATGATTGACTATAATGCACAGGTATAGTCCTTAAGAGACTTGCTTCATGGCAAAGGAAATGTGTTAAAAATGAGTCATAATTTCTTAGTTAAGCTTAGGGATGTAAACAAAACAAAAGAGAGATAAAAAGAAAAAGGTAGCTCCTCTAGTGCAAGTTACAGGAAGGAAATAAAATATCCTCTTAATTGCAGCGTGCTCAAAATCCATATGAGTCTTAAAGTAACAATCCCAAAACAAATATCTAGAAATACGTTGTTGTTTTGCCAGGATAGTTTGACTAATGTTCTCCCTCCCCTTCTACTGCCTAACTTCCCTTTCTCACCTGGTCAATTATTTCTCTATAACCTATCTGTGGGGATTCTCAAATATGATCTCTCTTCCAGAACTCCTAGGCAATTATTACTTAATAAGCATGCCCCATTATTTAAAACTATCTCCTACCAGAAACCTTCCTCAATCTCCTTGTTCTAGGTTAGGGACTAGGAATAGGGTGTGCCCCTAACTGTCCTGAATTTATGACAGCACCTTAAAACATTACTGTTGTTTCATGATTGTCTACCCAGCAAAGTGATGTTTCAAAAATCTGGCTAAAGCTCATGAACAGAGACAGTCAATCAGCCACTTGAAAATCTCTAGAGAGACTTCAGAGCAAAATCATGACTGAAAGAGTCTATTGGAGATAAAAAGGGAAAGAAATTTTCTCTTTCAGTCTCCCTCAGTACCCATATACCATGATTTAGAGTGTGTCCACTGTAAGTTAATTTCTCTGTTTTTCTGAGTTATGTCATCCTGCCCTTCTGGCAATTTAAGGCTTCATTTTAGCTCTGTAGTGGTAGCAGGAGGCAGTGACATGGGGCAGGACTTTTTGGAGATCGTTATGGTCCTGAGGATCTTAGGAAAAGCAGGCGGGGTAAGGTACAGATAGAATTAGCTCTCTTATCTAATTTGCAATTCTATTTCTCAGAAAGTCCTCTATAATATTTAATACGTTGACTATGATGACTTTATCTGAAATGAATTAACAAGCACACAGTGTTGAAACCATTTACAAAAATTTTTAGACTTGATAAACTTGATGTTGAAAGTCTGTTCTCTTTACACCCTGCCACCCCCGTTTTTTATAGTATTAAAATAAGCCAAGTGTTGGACTATTGTATTTAAAGGTGCATCTGATAATTTTATTTCAGTCATCTGTACTAGTTGATTAATTATATATATATATTTTATTAGTAAGATATAAGATATTTGCGAAAGATGTTCCTTGCAAGACACACTTTTTAAAACTTGTTTTCTAGTTGGGGAAGAAAATAAAAACACAGAATCTATCAAATTACCAAGCCTACTACTTATAAGCAACATATTTCTGAGCCCACTGTGTTCCTTCAGAAGCTAACAGAAACAGATTCTCATTTGAAGCAACAGAAACCTAATGTAAAACACATTCTTTAATTGTACAGGAAAAATTACTGATATTTCACATTAGCCAACAATGTGGATATTACTAATAGCAACAGAAACCTAATGTAAAACACATTCTCTAATTGTACAGGAAAATTACTGATATTTCACATTAGCCAATAGTGTGGATATGTACTAATATACTTTAATTAAAGTGAACATTCCAAGGAAGCAAAGTCTATCATATGTTGAAATAAGGGATGTGAAGCATAATCCCCTAATTCTAATCATAGTGGTCATTTTTTTAAAAATGTATTTATTTATGTATACAAGAATTGAGGTATAGGCCAGAGGTGTGGGGGGTGAGAGGATTCACCACAGACAGAGTGGGGAACAAAACAAGCAGACTGAGTGAAACACACTGCTGAGGAGAGCAGTGGACGAGTCAGGAGAGGTCTGCTGCACCATGTGGGTAACTCCCTGGCCAGGGATGGAACTCATGTTGCAGTGGCTGCTGATAGCCCCATAGGTTGCATCTTAACCCCTTGCGCCACCAGGGAGGCCCCATTGTGGTCATTTTAGAGTGCATAAACATAAGGGAAACTGAATTGAGTATATATATTAGATGAGATAATAGTAGATTTTGTTCTTCAGTAGTCCTGTTTCAAAAAAGGCAGGTCTGTAGGCCTTGCTCTTTTTTTTATTTCAAACATCCATGTCCCAAAGCTCTGTTAAAATGTATCAGGCGGCAGTGTAACTAATATGTTGATGAAGTTCATAATATGATGAAAGCTTCTTATTTTTCACTCTGTAAACAGTGCATTTACTGAAAGAATTGGAAGAAAGTTGAGATTACTAGAGATTTTTCTCCCCTAATGTTAAAACAATTAAGAGGAAGACATTAAAGGAATCAGAGTCAGTTGAAGATTACAAAAATGACCTCAGAGTTCCTCATTAAAATGCTAACTTTGACTGATTTGGAAGGCTGCTGAGATAAATAGAACTTACTATTATTTGGGGGCTAGGAGAAAATAGTGATAACCTCAGGATGTTCCCTGCCTACTCATCCCGTATCACTGCTGGTTTTGTTCTTATTTCAGAAACTGAGTAAAGAACACTAAATTCTATACATGCCCTAATGATGAGTCAGTCTTACATCCTGCAACCTAACCTTCCTCTGCTATTTAGGTTTCTATTTGACAATAAATGTTCATTTTCTACCATTTATACACATAAGAAATAGGATACATATTTTATTTTCACCCAAATTTTGTTGTATATATTCTGTAGGTCTTTAATAGGGTTTGATATACAGTATATCAATGGAACACTATTCTGTTCTTTTTAAATATATATTGTTTATTAGACTTATAGTAAAATGGGGGGAAAAGCAAATCAGATTCAGGGAGACAATTAGGTTCATTATACCCTTATTATTTTATACATTCTTTGGAAACTATAAAATTCCATATAGGTAGAAGTATAATTTTAAGATTTAACTCCTAAGTAAAATATGCAATTCTTTGTCTTGTCCTTTATTTCTTCATTAAATCATATAGTGAGAGGAAGCAAGGAAGGAAAATGTAAATACAGTTATCATAACTTCTCCCTTAAAGTCAATATTGGTAAGAATAGCCTAAGAGGCTGTGTGGAGGAAATATTTTCTGCTCCTAAACCCTGTTAGAATTGCAGTCTCCCTATTGGAGGCAACAATATCAAAATATTAGGAAGCTACTTGTACGCATTGTTCATTTGAGACAAAGATCTCTTTATGGTAACAAAAACTTGAACTATTTGAAGCTCTGAACACTTTTCCATTATAAAATTTTATTTTATGCTTTGCAGTTTGAGTCATCACTATAAATATAAAACACATTAAATTAAAGGTTTACAAAGTAGCCAGGTAGTAGAATCAGATAAAATAAATTGAACTCCCTACCCAAATTTTTTATAATAATCAAAAACATTGAAGTAGCTTCTTCACTTTTTAAAAATTAAAATATCTGGAAGTTAAAAAATGACCTCTAGTTGTGCTTTCAAGCTTTTCCACTTTAATGAACTCTTTGTAACCTCTTGGGGGACAACTTGAATTCTACCAGGGAGATAAATGAATTTGTCTTCACTCCAGACTTGATCATGTCATGAATGAAATAAATATTTCAGAAGAGTATTATTTTTCCTCATCATGTAAAGGAAGTGTGCAATTAAGAATTCAGTCTTAACTTTTACTAGAAATGTGCAAATGTGACCAGATGATCTCTGAGCCCTTAAGCTATGAAATTCTATGAATATAGGATAATGTGTGAATATGTATTCTGAGCTCAACTGCCATGGAGGTCAGCATGAAAATGTAGTACTCTGGCCAACAAATTCACAGAGAATTTTTACTTTTTCCAGTTGTGAAGCCATATGGTATAGGGAGAGTAAATGTTTTCTATGAGTATAGTAGAGGGCCAGAATATGTTGATTGCCTATGTTGATTACAAAAAGTAAATTCAAATATTTCTAATAGACTACTCCAAGTATTTTGCATAGGAAGATGAATTCAACACATAAGACAACCTATTCCCAAATATGATGGCATTAATTTAATTCTTTATTTCTTTCTCAAGCATAGTTTATCCTAGCTCTGTATAAAGGAGTTAAAATTAGACCATTTCCTATGGAATGCAATTTTAATGTAACATATTCCTCAAAAAATGTTGTGGAATCTCATATATTTCCTTTCCCACACCCATCCTCCCGTGAGAAACCAGGCTTGTAAGAAATGATTCCTTGATGTTTCTACTCCCCATCAACAGAGTACATGGAAAGAGAAAAGAGAGCAAAAATATTAATATAAACTTTTATTTGGTAAGTCACATTTTCTCTGCACCCATAGGTAAATTCAAATATGTAAAAAATATATATGCAATTATGCAGGCACAAATTCATTGTTGAACATCTGCCTACATGACAGGGTGAAATCTCCTTTACCAGGTGATTAACATTTTTTTGATAATAGTTTTTAGCTTATTTTCCTGAAAATATGCTGAAAAAGAAATAGGTCAGCATATTAAAATATGCAAAAACATGCAAATTCAGTAAATAATAATGTATTTTATAACTAATAATAAGAATAAGTGACCAATCAAATTATGATTTTCCATTTGTACTTAATCAATATACTTTGTTTTTTATTGTTTCATTAGGAATTTAAAATAACTAATCATAATATACTAATACATTTGAATAATTTTCTATTTCATTTTATCCTTAAATTGGGATTTTTTTTTTAATTGTGGCTGAAATATTAGTCATTTGGATATTTTGTCTTTTATCCAGTATAGTTTCTCACAAATGAAATAGCAAATCACAAGAGAATAAAATTGTAAGGCATCTGTCCTGGGGCAATAAATTGTAGAAATGGTAACATAACTTGTGCCATCTGTGAAGAAGTCTGCTCAGTAAAATCAGCAATGTTGCATATAATAAATAGCCAGCAGTTTTGGGAGTTATTTTTGCAGGTATACTATCTTAAAAGGGTTGCCGAATTGCTGTAAAGCTAAGACACTTATTTGACCCCACTAGCGGCAGTGTGGATCATTATTTAAATTGTAAGAAAGATTTGGTCATTCATCATGTTAGAAACTGTCTGTACACAAACAGATGGTAGTACAAGGATATTATACATCAGATGACATGTTTATTAGTTTAATAAATAACAATAAGGTATGCCAAGCAGATTCTTGCTCTGCTGACACAGTGCCACACAAAACAGCAACAACTAAAATGTACATAAGGTAAGAAATACTTATTGAGAATAAAAAATGATGAATAATTTTCTAAACTTATTAGTTTTTAGAATGTAATATGCCTTTATTTTAAAATACTGAACATAGCACATTAAATTGAATGTAATAATTTTTAAATTTTGATTATGCATTAATTTAACACTAATTATTTTCTTAAAAAACTGAAAATGGGCAAAATAATTCATACATAGTTATTTTGTAGATAGAGAGTAGAAATGTGGGCATCTGATTTTATAACATCTTTGACAAAACAACTCAACTATTACCAAGATAAAAATCTTGTTCCCAAATTGTACTTTTTAAGATATTATTTTGAAATAATTTAAACATACAAATATTTACAAAAGGAGTTCACATACAGTCTTCACCCACTTTACCCTAATGTTAACTTCCACAGTCATTGTGCAACTATCAAGTCAGAAAACCGACATTGTTTCAATAATATTCAAAAAACCATCTAGCTTACTTGAGTTTTCCCCCAATGCCTTCTTTTCTGCTCCAGAACACAAAGACTATTCTTTTTTATTCTCATGTTATATGTGAGCACTTTCTCATTCTTCCTTCATCCTTTATGATTCACCTTGATACTTTTGATGTAGTCTAGGCAGTTTATAGACTTTCTCTCATTATTGGTTTACCTGATGGTTCTCATTTTTCATAATTAGATTAATGCTTTGCATTTTAGGCAAAAAGACCATGGAACTTTTGTTATTCTCATATATTAAGTTTTCATAATTTCAATGTTGTATTACTTGTGGTGGTAAACTCAATAACTTGATTAAAATGATATTGCCTGGGTGGGGAGAAGAGGAGGGATTAGAGTTAAAATAAGGGGGGGATGGAATGATATGGGGAATATAACCAAAATGAAAATGCATACATTGTGCAAAAATGAAAAATGATGTAAGAATTATATAAAATAACTATATTAATAAAAATATAATAAAATAACAAAGCAAAAAATTAAAATGATATTGGCAGATTTTCCTCCTGTAAGATGTTACTATTATTTATTTTATAAATGATAAATATCTTAGGATAATTATTTTGAGATTATGCTAATATCATTCTTAAATTTGACCAAATGATTCTATATTCTTAATTTTATTTTGATTTATAAATAAAAAGTACATGCTTAAATTTTTAACATGATTTGATATATAAATATAAATGAAAGGCTATTAGACAATATACAAAATTTTCCCTACATATTTACCATTTTTGTATGTATATTTGATTACACCTGAATTCTATTATCAGAAAATTTCCATTGATTCAATACAGTATTATTAACATTGATATCATGTTATATATTCATCCCCACTGATTTAAGTATTCCGTAACTGTCTGGAAAAAATACTACTCTGTATTTTGCCTAATGATGATTTTGGGTTTCCTTAATTCTTCACATGGTAAATTTTTAAGGAAGAGCTAGTTCTCTTTTCTTCTTCATATGTCTGATTGAAGTATTTTTTCATCTCTATAGGTAGTCATGAGTGTATCTAATATCACCATTTAAAACTTTGAGTCAAATTATAGTAGTTTTTGACTATAGAACAGAATACTTCTTTTGGTTGATTTTTTTTTTTGAGAGAACCCCTGTATTCTTCTAATCCTTCATTTCCTAGAGCCATAAAATATTTCAGGTGTGTCTGGCATTTTAAAGTAATTTTTAATCTTCCAAAAATAGGGAATTTCAAATAGTCAATATTTTGATGACTACAGATAAGGGACATAGTACAGTGAAGTTTTAACTTCTTAATGTATATATGATTAAAAGATGTAGAGGTTAATTAATAAAAAATTCATGAAGAGTTGATTACAGTAGTAGAAGAATAAATATTCAGAAAATGAAAGTAGAAAATAAGTATTAAGCTAATCCAGAAATAAAAGAGTGGTATATTCTTATCCAAGTTCAAATGTTTAATTCAGTACCATATGCAAGTATTAATTGCCTACTACTATAATTAAAATATTGCACTGGATACAATAAGAGCTCTTTTTTATCAAACTGTGTGTGTATTCAACAGTCATTGAATATCTTATTTTATCAGATGTTATGCAAATTGCTAAGCCCCAAAAGTGACTAAAAATGTGAACTCATAATTTTAATAACATATGATATTACTGTGTCAGAAGTATAAATACATTACAGGACACAGAAGAGAAGAAATAATTGCCTTAAAAGACAGCCTATAATTAGTGCTATAAAGTAATTACAAAGTCATAAGTTCAGAGAAAGTAGAGCTCCCCTCTATTTGTGAGGGATCAGGGGAGGCAATTCAGGCAGTTGAACATTATCAAAAATAGTGCAAGTTTTATTGTAATGAGATGACTACTGGAAAATATTGGGGAAACTGGCTTGCAATGCTAAGAAGTTTACAGATTTTGCAGGCTGGTCATCTCCACATCAGCCTAAAGTATCAGATTGTACTATAGGTTGTGTTTAAATCAAGCTATGGCATTTTGATTTGACTTTGTAGGCTATAAGAAAATATTGAATATTTTTCAGCACTACCTAACATTATTGAAGTTTGCTCTAAAGATAATCAGGTGTTGACATGAGAGATGAATTGCTTGAATGTTGTTGGAGAGTCTAGGAATATGTCAGAATGAGTGAAAAGTAAAGTTCTTTTCTGCTTCCATCTATTTAAGAATAATTTCCTGATGGTTCATTGAATGCTAAAAACTAATATGAATTCATCTGCGTCCTCCAGGAATTTAGTGTAGGAGACAAGCAGTAAAACAGGGTTATAATGATAGAGGTACATGATAAATGTTTTAACTATCATGAAAATGGAGCAGGGATGCCTGACCTGTTGGAAAAGAGGTTGAGATGGGGCATATTGCACTGAGGTTTGGGAAATTTATAGATATTTTGGAGTTGAAGTATACCATATGAGAGAGTTCACTCCCCAAAGAAGGAATAGGGTAGAAAGTGAGATTATGACTTATAGAGAAAAATTGCAATTTGGTATCTTAGGTAGAGTTTAGGAGATACAGATGAGAAATAAGTTTTGATCTTTAAAAAGCCATGGATTATCTTAAATATGTACTTTTTCCTGTGGACCATTTACAAAAATATCTAGGGGATCCCTCTGAATCCACTAAAGTGTAGATGGGCAGGAGAGATTGCTTATCTTAATGCCCTTCAATCAAACTCAATCTCTGAATTTACTTAATCCATGAGGCATAACATTTTTATTGCAGAACTTATTTTTCCCATAAATAGTTTCTAAACTACTGCAATAATGAGCAGCTACTGGGAATAAGTAATGATGAGGGTAAGAGCAAAGGGTCAATGTAAAATAACTGATAATTTCATTGGTTCTAGAACACCAAAATAAAAACTAGAGAAGAGAGATAGGAGGAAAAAAGTGTTTAAAATGTCACCTAAGTAATAATCAGGGAAATAACAATTGAAAGAACTAACTAATTTTTCCTATTAAATTAGTAAAAGTGAAAATGTAATAAGCAATGTCATTTGACTTGCATATAAGAGTTTGAGCAATAATGTGCCCTGCTAGAAACAATATATTGTACATGTATTCTGAAATGCAACCTAATATTCATTATTAAAGCATTAAAAATGTTAGACTTTGACAGATAATTTTACATTTAAATGAATGTTCTTTTGAAAACATAAGAAATGGGAACATGTCATATATTACATAAGCTGGGTACATTTACTTAATAGAAAAAGTTAACCTGAATTTTAATTTAAACAATAGGAGTTGTTAAATATCCATTTGCACAAAAATACAATTAAAATTGGCATTAGATTTTTCAATAACATGGAAAATGCTCTCAATATTTCTATCTCAGCAATTAGGTCATATATCGAAATATCCTCAACAATGCTGACATAGACCACTCATGCCATGCCCACCATTATCTTTCCTCTTACAATAGTCTTATTAAAATGTTCTGGTATATTTATTTATGTCCTATTGTTAGGGGGAAAATGATGTTCTAAAGCTAATTCCATAAGGGCTTTGTGGACTCCACCCCCACCCCAGGCCAAAGTCAAAGACACTGGGAACTCCAAATCCCATCACCACCAAAGGGAAGGTCACTGGGACCTGAGGGTGGAGTTAAGCAGCCAGGTTGGTATAAAGTCAAGCACGTGGGCTTTGAAGGGGTCCCCGCATTTTGGCTCTCCGCCAGCTCGCAATGTCCAGCCAGCTCTGAGAGTACTTTTTGGGTTTCCAGGTCGGCGGATCGGGTAGGACGCATTAAAGACTTTGTTTCCCTATTTTCTGCCTGAGTTGTACATTTTCCTTATTTCCTTTTCCCTTGTAAATAAACCTTTTATTAACCTTTTGTGTGTGCCTGTAGTGGAGTATTCATAAGTCCCTTTTAAGCGCGCGGGTGGGGACCCACAGCCAGGCAACCCATTCAATATCGGGGATGCCCTATAACACTATCACTTTCGCAATGGAATACAAGCTCCATGAAAATGGAAAATTTGTTTTATCAATCTTTTTGTCAAAGCAACACCTTGCACATATAAAGGGTTAAATATTTGCTGAATCATTCATGATTGATTATATATATAGTCAGATACCAATTATACAAAAATATATAGAGAACAATAAAATATGCAAAATGCCATAATTCTCAGAATTTTGAATTTATTGAGCATTTTTATATCCTGTATCATATTTTGATATAACATGATTTTTTATAAGAATGGCTGCCTTTGGTTAGAGAAAAAAAGTAGCAAGAGTTGTAAATAAAAATGAAATGATTCTCATATGAGTTGAGGGAAACTTGGAGACCATATGAAGCTTTTGTGTTAAACCCAATTTTAAAATGTTGGAAGTTTGAATTAAGAAATGTCAGAGATTAAAAACAAGGCTGAAAATATTGTCTTTTTCTGTCAAAATATCCATGATACTGTCTGAATTCTGTGGTAGGACAGTGAAGTCTCCAGGCTTTCCCAAATAACCCACCAGCATTCCCACAGAACACATGCTTTCTGGATGCTTTTCCTGATTGTGGCCTACAAAGGAAGGAACAGCAGACAGTGATCATACCTAAACATATCCCTCACACTGAGGAGATATTGAGATTACTGCTTTTTGTTTCTCCATCATTCCTCTGAACCTGAAAAATATGGTCTTTTGTCACATTTGTTTTGTAGAATCTAAATCTGATTTGTACTCTGGGTCTCGTTTGGTTTATAATATATCTTTTCTTTCTTTAATTGAAATAACACTGAATTATATCACTTAAGATTCAGAGAGATATCATTGAGAATCAAGGTGTGCATGCTACATTAAGTTCACCACTAAATGTCCATCCTTTCCTTCTTCGTACCATCTTTCCCTTTGTCTTGATTCATCTACCCTACTTCCACCTTTGCTTGTAAAAACCAACTGGTCCCATAGTCCAAAAGTTTATTTTTTTTTTCAGTTCATCCGTAATTTTATCTATGTAACACATATGAATGAAATCATACATCATTTGTCTTTCTATGTCTGGTTTATATCATTAAGCATAATATTCTGTAGGTTCATCCACATTGTTGCAAATGATGGGATTTCAAACATTGTATAATTGTCTAGTATACCATTGTAGTTAATGTAATTTTAAACTCTTTTTGCCTGGGAAAATAAATGAACCTACCTGATTGTACCTTGCATCTTAGAAACTCCATCTTGGTTGTGGAGCCCACTACTAACAAAGGATTACAGTGCTCAGTCTGTTTTTTCTTCCTTTACTATTTGTGCATATTGTTCTCTCGTCGAGTTATAGGAAGAGGGAAGTTTCTTTAAAGGTATTTTTTTAATATGTATTTATGTATAGCAGAACTGGTGTACAGGCCAGAGGTGTGGGGGTGAGAGGATTCACAAGAAACAGAGAGGAACAGAATAGGTGGATTAAGTGAAATACCCTGCTGAGGGAAGCAGCGGGCGGGTCAGGAGAGTTCTGCTGTGCCATGTGGGTAGTTCCCTGGTTGACTGGGGTTCAAACTCATGCTGCAGTGGCTGTGGATACCTTCATAGGTTGTGTCTTAAACCCTTGTGCCACCAGGGAGGCCCAGGAGAAGAAAGTTTCAAATGCATATGTCATAGTTAAACTTTTTAACTTAGTAATGCTTTTTACATTTAGTCACTTTTTCTACCAATTACTGTAATAAGGTGGGAAGAGCAATCACTTGGAAATTGATCTTTTGGATAACATTTCAACCATATTTTATATCAAAGTTTTAATATGTTAAATATTATGTTTATCAGTCCATTTGTTGTGTGTTAGTTTTCATTTATTATGCAGGAGAGGACATAGAGTTGAAAAAGAGATGAATAAAGCTTGTTCATAGATACAGATAAAGATAGGATTTATTTTTTCAACAAAACTATATTCAGTACATACACAGCATGAGGCAAGAATAACTTGGGTCAAAATTTGAAATATGTATTTGGGCACATTTAGAGGAAGATATTGAAAGCCAGAGGAAAAAAAAAATGGTGCATTGAAAAATACATAGTAAGAATGTCCAATTTTACGTGAAACCAGTTCTACTTCTAATTAAATTTATCCCCATTTTAATTTAAAAATTATAAATTACCAAAAATAATATGATTAATAAAATGCACTACTTCAACTTAAAATGTTAATGATTATAGCTTACTATCAAAAGTTCTACTTGAAAAGTATCATTTTAGTCAGATTGAAATGGGTTCAACATTAGTCTGTAAAGGCACTAAGGTTAATAGCATCTCACACAGGATTCCTGTTACAGAAATCTAGAGACTTAAGACATTCTTTTACTCACATAACATAACCTTCAATTTCATGAAGATGTTAAACTTATTGTTAGAAGATTAAGATGAAATTGCTTGTGTGGAAGTTCTATCAGCTAAAGGTATTTGTTACCACTTGGAACACATCTCTATTTGAGTATCTTATTAGACTCATATCTGACAGATCCTGGTCTATAAATGAAATGTTAGTTAGGAACCTCATATCCCTAATCTGAGATATTTTTAAAACAAAGAAGATAGAACTGTCAGCACAGTCATCATTTTTAGAGAACAAAATACTTCAAGGCATGAGCAAATATGCTAGGAAGAATAAAACAATTTCTGAGGTGCACCAAGGTAGGGGTAATATTCTTTTCCAAAGATTTCAGTAATTTACACAGCAAACTAATATATTTCATTACTGGAAATATTTTACTTTCAAATGTAATTAATATGGCTCATGGTTTACTGCTCATGGTTTACTCATGGTTCACTTACATTGTGTCATAGCTGCTGCCTATAATGCCATTCTGCATGGAAACCACCGACACCAGTACTTTGTCTTCCACAACAGCACTCAGGGGCATATTTTTAACACAGAATGAATCAGTGAATCACGCCCATAACTTTGATAATATGATGCTGAAAATTGATTTGACTGAGTTCTAACCAGATGTTTCCTCATAATCTAGAATAATTTATTGAAAGAAGCCATCCACATTTATGGACTGATTATTATTTGTATTAAATCATAAGTTAACAAACATAGATGAGAGGTAAACTTACGAACAAATAAGTGGTTATTTTGCATTTTAATGTGAATTGAAGCAGAATTAAAACAGGAAAATATTAATGCATAGATAATCCTTGCAATTACCTAAAGCAATTAGGGAGACATAGCATATGAGATCATATAGAAAAAGACTTGAGGATAAAAGAAAAGTCCTCTCAAGAAAGATCCTGGCTTGAATAGTCAATGATTATAATGAAAATGACTTCAATGAATGAGATAACTGAATGTTTCCTTTGCAGAAGGGGAATAAAAGTAAAAACTTCATTGTGAATGAAGCAGCAAGATGTCATGACTAGAATTTGCAGAACAGCTAAAAATTTATTCAAGATGTTCAGTTCAAAATGCAACTGACATCTTGAATAAATTTTTAGTCCAACTTTAGTTAAATATAATAGTTATAGGCTATACTCATTGCACAATTTGACATAAATCAGAAATCTATTAAAACATTCATTATACATTTGATTAGAGTTTGGATTTATCAGAGAGAAAAATAAGGTAGGATATAAAGTTATCTGTCGTTGAACTTCCATAGCTTAAATTTTAGTGTAAATAAGCAAGACAGCAAAGAAGATAATGAATTAACAGAATAAAATAGGTACCCTAAAATAATAATATGGGAGGGTGATAAATGCTATAAAAATAACCAGTTAAGGATGTCAACTTAAGGATGTTTACTAGTTAAGAGGGAAACTGGAAGAGGTAGGTATGGGAATGCTGCCCTTTCAAATAGGGTGATCAGACTATACCAATTTGAGAAATTGACATTTGTACAAACTGATATGGCACAGTTGGCCTATGTACATCTGGAAAAAGTGTGGTCCATGTAGAAGTAATTCTAGCACAATGACCCTTACCGCAGGCACAAGACAGGGATGTTTCAGGAAGATCAAGAATGTCTATGCTTGTATAGCTGAGACAGAAATGGGATGAATGGTAAAATAATAGATTCTTTATTACGTAGGATCTTGTAGGGAGAATCACTTTAAGGCTTTGGGCAAAATAGTGGCCTGCTATAACTTGATTACAGGATAATTTGACTGGCTTATAAGGGATAGAATGTAGGAGCAATAGTAGAAATGGAACATTTTTTAAGGTTTTCCAGTGACTCATATAGGAGACGTGGTAGTAATGGTGGAAGTGCTAAAATTGGACTGTCCCTGGTTATAGAGAAATTTGAAGGATGAGCAAATTGGTTTTACTCTGACTGAATGTTCAGTATAAGAGAATGAGGGTAGTCACAGATGATACCAATTTTAGTCTAAGCAGGTGGAAGTATTGTCTTATCTGAAATAAGGTAAATTAAAAATGAAGGTTTCAAAAGAAGAACAGAAGTAGAGATTGGACATTTGGTTAGAGATGTGTAGTAAGCGTGAGTGACAATGTTGAGTGTGCAGTTTCACTTTTAGTCTCAGTTTGGGTTGTCAGCATATGGATTAGATGCTGCATTTAATTTCAGGGGATGCAATGAGGCCACCAAAAGAACATAGCTATAGAAGACACAATGTCTAATTCCACTGAAGTGATGTTTCTGTATAAAAATTGCTATTTCATGTGTTTAGAATCTAAAAAGAAATCCAGATAAATGAGGATGAAGGTGCTGATTATACTAAAAAATACCTAATATTAAATGAATGGTGTTATTCCATATGGTAAATACTGTATACAACTTACATCAGTAGAGTCCTAGCTCTGTATGATTCAAGAAGTATTATATTAATGAGGATAACTGAAAAGTTCTCAAAAAAGAAAAATCATATCAGGAGTATAATATTCTTGACTATGTTGATTTATATCGCTGCCTTAAATTTAAGATAAAATAACATTATAGGGCCTCCCTGGTGGTGCAGTGGTTAAGCACTGGGCTGCGATGCAGCCTCTGCAGCACCAGTTTGATCCCCGGCCGCCAGCAAGGGTCCCACATAGCATGCAGACCTCTCCTGCTGCGCCCACTGCTCCCCTCAGCAGTGCATTTTGTCAGTCTGCCTGTTCTGTTCCCCACTCTGGTGAATTCTCTCACCCTCCTGCACTTCTGACTGTACCCAGTGCTTGTATAAACAAATAAATAAATCATAAAAAAAGAAATAACATTATGGAAAGTGAAGGCTACTCAGGACTGTGACTGGAATTATATAAAATTAAATTTGATCTTTGTATTACAGAAAAATAATAACTATAATAGTGAATGCTAAAATATATGTAAGAATTCTCATTTTTCTATTCAATTCACTAACTGACATGTTAATAAATGATATAAAGTAAATCTCCATGCTGTATAGGTTTTAAATTTAAACAAAAATTATATGAAACAGTACAATTATTTTCTGAATGGTGAAAACAGGAAAGAAGTTAACATTCTGTATTTGACATACAGAGTTGAGTGTCTGTACTAAGTGGATATTTCGTGTTGCAGCTGACCACAACATACTGATTGAAGAATTATTTTTCCAAGTATCTGCTTCTCTAGAAATCTGTCTCAGTTCTTTCTACATTATGTAGCATCCAAGTGAAGTGCACCATTGTAAAAAAAAAAAAAATGACCAGGACCAAGGATTTTGTTTTAATCAAGTTAAGCCAAGCAATATTTTTTTAAATGAGCTTCCTTATTAGCAAGGGGAACAGTAGTACCTTTCATATTAGAGTTGGCTTGCGGGAGAATTTAAACCTACTCAGTAAACCCAAATTGTTAGATAAATCTGTGGCATCTTATTGTTCTTCCCACACTATTAATATGAAATAACTTAAATTTATTTCCCTAAAAAACATGGATTTCTCACCCTAGAAGTATTCTGCTCTACCCTACTCGCAATTATAATGATGTATTTGCTATAAGTCACAAGAATTATTTTTGTGATACATGTGGTAGGAAACCAGGTACAGAATAAACATCAGCCATGGTTGTCAAGTAATGTAAAATAGAAGTACAATTAGCTATTACAAGAAAGCTTTTAGGGAAACTTTCCAAATAGAAACCCAGTGCCTGAATAACTTAATTAACTTCCTATGGGATCAAATCCATCACTGTTAAGCACCTGTCACATATAAGCATTGCCCATAGTCAGGCTCAATAAATGTTTTGTATTAATGCCAAAATTATTTATGTCTCTATATTATGATATCTAGGGAAATAAAACATATTTGCTGTATTAAAAAGGAACTTTTATAATTGAACTAGCAACTACTGTGATATTAAAAGAAAACTAATATTGAAAGCGAACAATAGGGGGGATGCATTGAGCAGTTTATTAGGGGTTAGCAACATGAAGTTATTTCTGTGCAGCACTCTTGTCCTCTCTATAGATCACTATGAGGTGGAAAGCTCTGTCACATTGCATAAATGCCTAAGGAAAGCCTGAAAAACTGAAAAAAAAAAAAAAAAACACTTGTTTTGGAGTTATTCATGAAATACATTATTTTTTCATCCATTCACTCAATAAGAATTGTGTTGCAATGATGACCTCGAATTATATGTCCAAGTAGGTGTTATGACCCTGTATTTCAAAATGAAATGTATCAGTTTAGTTCTCCAAGGCTAAAGAATCAGAAAGTACTACTATTATCCTGGGTTGTTTAACTCCAAACTCTGTCTTCTTAAACACTGAGTTCTAATGGACATTATATATAATATATGTATATAATATATAATATACACACACGCATACTTCTGAGACCAACTGGGCAATGGAAACAGAATTATTCTCTTTCATTGATTTTAACTTTTCTATATTATCCTTATTTAGCCTGACTTTCTTCAGCTAAGGCAATATTTTCCAAGGATGTTTTATCTTTGGTGATGTCCTCACTTAAGGTTATACCCTAGAGGACAGGGATAAAAGTAAGGGTAAGAATGAGTTGTTTTTTTTTTTTAATTTTTTTTAATTTATTTATACAAGAGCTGGGTTACAGGCCAGAGGCATAGGAGGGTGAGAGGATTCACCAGAGACAGAGAAGGGAGCAGAACAGGCAGACAGACCAAAAGCATTGCTGAGGGGAGCAGCAGGCGCGGCAGGGGATGTATGCTGCACCATGTAGGTATCTCCCTGGCCGTCTGAGAATTGAACCTGCACTGCAGAGGTTGAGGACAGTTTCATAGCACTGTGCTCAACCCGCTGCACCACCAGGGAAGCCCAAGAATAAGTTTTAAAGCATAATGCAATGCAGCTTTACACAAGTCTTTAATATTTTGGGAGGGGAGCTATGGGGCATTTTAAACACTCCAACGAGCTCCAGATGGGTTATCAACCATTTATTACTTAGATTCAAACAATATGAAGAGTGTGGATATATTAGGTTAAATAGCCTTGACAAGTTATTTAAGTTGTCTAACTTTCTACATGAGTAAAATGGATCTGCTAACACCTGTGTCATACTGTTGCTCTATTTAAGGTATATAAAAAATGCTGGGGATATCAATAGTAAGCTTTCAATAAGTGTTAACATAGTGGAATAATGCTAGAAATTTATCACACTATGGTCAAAAGTTAGTTTTGAACTAGTTGAACAATAGTGTGTAAACTGATGAGCAACACATTAGCTTTGTTCCTAGCAAGCCTGAATTAGTGAATATTATTTAAACTTGAAGCCACATCTGTCTCCAGGCCTGTACATTATGACCCACCTGTGAGGACAGTGACATCTTGCAGGTAATCTGATTCTTCCAAAGTGGTAAAAGGACAAAGCACAAACCAAATATTCTCATAACCTCTAATGCGTGTGTTAAGTGGAACCTGATACTTGTCCAGTTTTCTTCAGTGGCAATAAAATAACTCACCCTTCTTCCTTTGTGGAGGATCTAGTGGTTAACAGAAAACAAAACATTTTGCCAATAATTCAGGAAAGTTTGTAATTCCTAGGCAATTCAAAAGAGCAAGGCAGACTAGTGCATGGTTAAGTCTGTGGAGATTGTCTGGGTTCAAACAGAGTTCTGCCACCTATGAATAAGTGGCTGCTGGTGAGTCTCCAATTCATACAAGAATTAAAAAAAAAGTTCATATTTTGCAACATTCAGACAGAGCTGAGTAGGAGGAATTGTAATACCTGCAGTTAATTCCCTGTTTCCTTACCATAACGAGGTACAGTTTACATATGGTTATAAAATGCATATATAAATACTATAGAGCAGTTTATTTTACTTAGGGTGTGAAAAATAAAAGTTGGTTACCTTCACAGTTTCAAAGAAAAGGTAGAAAATAAGATAGTAAAAAGCAAGAGTTTTACTACCTATATGTAAGTCTAAGAATTCTGACTGTTATTCTCTTAAAAATAGGTAATTTTAGTCAGGAGTTAAACTGTGTAAATTTTTTTTAAATTTGAGTAGGGGTCTTTTCAGCTTGATTTTAAGCTGATTCTGCAGGGGATATATAGACATGTTTGAACCTATCTTATGACATGGGGTGTATATCAGTTTGCATAAAAAACTGGGAGAGAATAGATTCTAAGGGAAAATTGGGAAAGAAATAAATAACTTGACCCATAAAATTGCCACTGTGGTTTGCAAAGCAATCACTGCCTATAACTTTCCTTATCTATGGCTCAAGCTCTTACAGAATTATGCCAGTGACTCAGAGTATGAGAGAGCTATGGTTTTAAAATATGTTTTTCTCTATAAAACCTCTTTCAGGTTTCTGAGTACAGGGAGTATTACTCTGCTGAACTTCTATGAGAGTTGATGTGAAAGGGGCTTATTCATCCTGCCCTGGTTTCCAGAGAAGACAGTATCACTTCTACTTAATTTTTGATACTGTCCATCACAATTGTAAACAGTGGTAGCAGGATGCAGCAATGATCAATGATAAAGACATCTACACTGGGAAACACAGTAGAGAAGTCATTTCAAAAATTAACTCCAAATCAGCCATTAAAGATAACTCATTAAAGTGTATCAATCATAGGTCTGACCCCATATGCTAATTCTTGTTTTGTGTTCTGCATTTCTAATGTATCCCATTGCCAAATACAGACTGGACATATTTTCCTTGTGAATAAATCAAGAAAGATGTCAAATTTAAGAACTCAAACAGAAACAAATAGCCATATCAAAAATAATTTGAACCAATGAAATCAAAAGTTGAATTATCAATGTGTGTAGCAAACAAATGGAAAGGGAATATAGACTTATAAACCCTGGCTATGTAAATTGATATGGATATCCAGGTATAGGTGAAAAAATTCTTTAGTGATGTATTCTGTTGTCCCTCAGAGGAAGCTCTGAATACACTCTGTTCTCAGGCTGAGGTATTGAAATCTGAACTTGCAGCATAGATATCAGATAATACCAAATATTATAACACAGAAGCCTAAAATTTACTATATTCATTCTGACTTTCTCTGCTATTCACATTGTTCTAATAATAGAATATTTCTCCTCTGTGCTATTTTAGTGGTGATTTGTATGCAATGCACTCATCAATTTTTTAAGTATTCATATTCTTTAAAATATTTTGAAAATATTAAATAAAATTGGAAATATTTAATATTTAATTCATTGTGTGTAGGATAGCAAGCACCACTTTTTTAATTTTACTTTTTTAGTTCCTGAAGTATTTTATGGTTAGTTGTGTTTCAGCAGCTTATGGATATTTCTAAGATTTTCAAAAAAATCAAAGGCAATATGAACTGAACTCATTATTAATACATAATAGATGTCTCCTTTCTTGCTATGGAAAACTTTCATGGATAGAAATAATTCATCAACATTAGATTAAAATAAATTCCAGCGGGCCTCCCCTGGTGGCGCAGTGGTTGAGCACTGGGCTGCGAAGCTGCCCACAGCCTCTGCAGCGCTGGTTCGCTCCCTGGCCACTGGCGAGGGTCCCACATGGCTCGACAGACCTCTCCTGTCTGGCCCGCTGCTCCCCTCAGCAGTGTATTTCGTCAGTCTGCCTGTTCTGTTCCCTGCTCTGGGTCTGGTGAATTCTCTCACCCTCCTGTGCTTCTGACTGTACCCAGTGTGTGTATAAATAAATAAATAAATCTTTAAAAAAATAATAAATAAATTCCAGCATGCCATATGCTGTCAGATGTCCTTGCCCCGTCATATTTTCTAATCTTTTAAATATTTAGTTATAAATTGCTAATTAAATATATATGTATATAGAGAGGATGTTCATATCAGGGTATAATTGTTAATTGTTGACATGTGAGCTATCTATTGTGATTCAACAATAAGCTATAGGTATTCCTAGGAAATCTTGGCATGGCATCTTAATATACAACAATGAAGATCTGTTTAATGGAAAATAATCAGTGAGCTATAAAATAGTTTTGTCTACAAATATAACCTGGTGAAAAACTTGGTAATAGTTTAATACAGTATTTTAAAAATCAAAATAAAAGTAATTGGCAAGAAGGTCACGTTCATCCATTCCTAAGAGATTTTTCATTAAAAAAAATTTGAAGAAGTTGAAATGGAACAACTTAAAATTTCTGGTACAAATTAGCAGACATTTGCTATGTCCAGTGGAATCTGAGGGCCAAGCATGAATCAAATCTTCTTGTGAAAGGTGATAGGGAAAACTTTATAAACCCCTTTCAAAAGTTTAAGACATTCAGGTGTGACCTCTTTTGCTGTTTTGTTTGTTTCTAGTTACCTGAATGATAATGTTCTCTCATCTCATTTCCTTTGTTTTAAACATAATTTCTAAATGCTCACCCTTATTATCAGGGAAATGCAATTCAAGACCACATTGAAAAACCATCTCATTCTTGTAATAATATCCCATATTGAAAAGACTAGAATAAACACCTGCTGGCCAAGGTATAGGGAAACAGGAAGCTTCCTACACTGTTGGTGGGAATGCAAGCTAGTCCACTCATGGAAAGCAGTATGGAGGTGTCTCAAAACATTAAACATGATCTTCCATTCAATGCAGTAATTCTACTCCTAGGCATGCATCTAAAAAAATCAAAAATGCTGATTCAAAAGTAAACTTGTCCTCCCCTGTTTATTGCAGTGCTATTTACTATAGCCAAAATATGGAAACAATGTAAGTGCCCCAGAACAGATGAGTGGATCAAGATTTCAAGATTTGGTGTGTGTGTGTGTATATATATATATATATATATATATATATATATATATATATATATATATATACACAAAATGGAATACTACTCAACAAGCAAAAAAGAAAAATTCATGCCATTTCCAGCAACACGGATGGAGCTTGAAAAGTTAATCCTAAGTGAAATAAGTTAGAAGAAGAAGGATACATATTTGATGGTGTCACTAATATGTGGCATATTAAGTAACTAAATTCATAAAGACAAGCTGAATAACTTTTTCTTTTGGAGATTTTATTTTGCATTGAAGAACTGGGGTTCAGGCCAGAGGTGCAGGGGTTGAGAGAATTTACCAGAGACAGAGTGGGGAGCAGAACAGGTAGATCTGCTGAAATACACAGCTAAGAGGGGCAGCAGGTGAGAAAGGAGAGGTTTGCTGCACTATGTAGGTTAGCTCCCTGGCTGGGGCTTGAACTCAGGCCATCCCAGTGGTAGCACTGAGACTTAATGCCTAAGTCACCAGAGAGGCCCTGAGTAACTAACTTTTAATAGTTGACTACAAAACTGAGACACCAAGGGGATAGGGTGGGAGACAAAATGGTCTGTGGTGATGGAGGATGGTTGTGGATGTACTACGCTAATAATACCAGATGGGGATACCCCAATGTTACCTTAGTTGAAAATAAATATTAAAAAATTAAATAAACCTAATTTCTGTCCTACATTCCTTATGTCCTTTGACTACATTGACTTTCCTTTGGAATCTGAATTTGATTTCTTGATCACTTGAGACTTGTTCTTTCATTTGTTATTTTTGAGTAACCATTATGTACAATTATATAAGAAGAATGCATAATTTGAGAGTTTTTTTGTCTTTAAAATTGCACTTATTTCAATTAGTGATGGTTTATGACATACCTTAACTTTAATGCATGCATTGTTTCAGACTAACCGACAAAGATAGTCTTAACATTCCCTCAGCTTAACTAAACTTTATACTGAACCTCCTTGATTCTAGGCTCTGACCATAATTTTCTGGAGTATTTACTGTAGAAAACAGTAACTGAAAATTCTCTTGCTGACCCTTAAAATATAAATAGATTTTACAGCCTCTTGCCCATTTTATTGAACTCCTATTTTCCTGGCTCTATCCAATGGTAGGAGGCTAAAATGAACAATGATGTAAAATATATGTAAATACATTAAAATATTATTAGGGTAAAAAATAAAAGTGTAATACTGTACTGTAAAGAATACTTTTCTAAATAGTCTTCATGGATTATTAATTTCAAAACTTTTAAAAGTTTATAAATTTTGTTAATGAAAGCCAAAAAAAAAAGAAATAGGAGACTAACTTCAATAAATGCTAATGAGCAAATACATACCTAATCATATTCACCAACTTCACATCTAAGCCCTTCAGTACTTTTCCCATAGCACACCCTAGCACGTAAAAAAAAAAAAAAACTCCAGAACTTTCTTTCAATGAAGTTGAGTTAAATTTATTCCCCTAGTACCTAGCCTATTTAACTATGGTTCAAATTTTCTTTTAACAGTTCTGGCACTGCCACTTGGAAAGGATTGGATTTATCATTAGATTAATGGGACCTAACATCAGGACTCTTACTGTACAATTTAGAGCTATTCTCTAGACTGAAATGATCAAGACAATATGGATGAATCTGACTTTCTTCCAGGGCTACTAACATCCAACCACTGAAACATGGTAAGGAATAAAATTTAATTCTAATAATATTTTTCCACTGTTCATAGGGATTTATTCTTTCATTCCATACATTTCTCTTACAAAAGGAATAATAGAGTTACATATCACCTATTTCTTTAAAGAAAGAAAACCATTCAGCCACCATCCGGTAGAAATCTGTTTTGGTAAAAAACAAAAGGTGTACATTTAATTGGAATCATATTTAAATGATATCATTTGGTCAGTTATAATAAAGTAAAAGTCAAAATCAACAAGCAACTAATAATATTCTTATTGAAATTCTATTTGCTTGAACAGATTTTTCCTTTGCTGAGACTAGCATGTATTGAGACTGTTTGATTTTTGGTCTACTATTTTGGTACCTCTATATCCCATGGAAAATTATCACTCTTTGTATTCTCCTCCTTTAAAACTACTTACATTCTTTGATATGCCACCTTTAAAATCCCTATCTGCATTTTTTGCTCAATCTACCTCTTCCAGACATTTCCCCCCAACCCCCGCCCCATGCAAGCTCCCAATGCCGTACAGTTTCTTGAACTGTAGGCCTTCTGTCTCCTTTGGGATCAAGTATTCCAAAAGCAATCACAGATTGAAAAAGCACCTTGGAAAGATACTGAATATTTTATTTACATATTTAGGCTGTGGAAGCACTCAGAAATTCATTTGGTCATTTTTTGTCCCACACCCAAAAATTAGTCTACAGTTTTCATTTGATTATGTGTCAGGGTAAAGTCAATCTTTTGAGATTTCTTTTTGCATCAGTGCTGCAGATGAATTCATTGTTTAACCTCTTTCCATATAGTTTAGTCGTATCCGCTGAAGCTTATTCATTTGTACTTCTCCCATCTACTGCTGATATGGCTTTAAGAAATAACATATAGTTAGGGATGGTGTCTAGGAAGGCCATCTACTGACAATCTACTGAAAAATATCTATGATGAATCATATTCCAGGAAGGGCCACAAGGCTCATGGTAGTTTCACTGCCTTGGTCTTAAGAATACCCCTATTTCCTGTTGTACAATGCAGCATGTTGATTTGTCTGGATTTGTCATGTTTTGAGCCTCATTACCCAAATGACAAGAACTTGAAGCAACATCAGGGTGTGGCTCAGTTGTTTCTCAGGATGCAGAGGAGATTAAAAGTTCTCTGAACACATATTGATGAGATTATTTACTTCGAATATTGTATAGATCGTCTCAATTTGAGATTTGCTAGAAGCACAATTCTGATACAAGCACTACAGTAATGCAAAATCAATAATCAAAGTATATAAACTAGTTAGTTTTATACTATTCTGTTTATTCCTTACTCATTGATAGAATTTTAGGTCAAAAGTATAAGATCACTATTTGTGTTCATCCGCATTTTAATGTATATCTGCTATGTGTATATACTTATATCATCCTGACTCTGGGTGGAATTATCTGTTGAAGACCTGTAAAGCATGTAGTGTTGAGAAAAGGAAAACATGAGGGTTATGACTAAAAATTGATTATATTGGGCTGGAAAACTGGCCCGTGTACAGAGTGGGATGAATTTTTTTGTATTTGTAAAGCTGTGTCTGGGGGACAAACTAAATTAAAAAAAATAACCTAATGACACAAAACCTTGACAGTGAATGTGTACCCAGACAAGGCCAAATGCTAAAAAAATACTTCATTTTCTAGTAATTAACATGAGGGAGGGGGCTACTTGTATCAATAAAAATAAGTTACACCAAACG
Source organism: Talpa occidentalis (assembly GCF_014898055.3). Taxonomy (NCBI): domain Eukaryota; kingdom Metazoa; phylum Chordata; class Mammalia; order Eulipotyphla; family Talpidae; genus Talpa; species Talpa occidentalis. Next base: position 17,167,599 of record NW_023604861.1, read on the forward strand.
CTCAAAACACTTAAACACAAATGAGAGGCCTTGCATCTCCTGGCTCCTGCTTAAACTCTATTTTGTGTCTGTCATTTCTTAATAATTTCCTCAGCTCTATCAAATTCCTCTCTCAACCCTGTTCACTGGATATCAAATTAAATTTGTATCTGTTAAAGGAGCTCCTCTATAATGGACTTAAGAGATAACTAAGTAACTCATGTATTCCTAAATTCCTGAAATTTAAAAGATACCAAACTTCTTATTTTTATGACTTGAAAAAATATATTCTTATAAATATTTACCAAAGTAATTTAAAAACTCAAGTTGATATAAATTAGATAAAATTTTGGCAAGTCATATTTTAATAGTTTTGGATTAATGTAAGCAACTATCTCTTCTTCAAAAATATTTTTGATAATGTAAAACACTAGACTTATGCTAAATTAATAGATATACATGAAATATCTAGCTAATTTCTAAGTAAGATGATCTATTGAGGCTTTAACAAAACATGACATTTGATTTTCTATACTTCTGTTTTCTTATTTTTATGATACAGAAAGGCTAATTTTATTGAGTCTGTTAGTAAATATATTATGTTTGTCATATTAAGAAACTGCACCATAACAAATATATAAACAAATTAGAGATTTGTTTGAGTTACTGAAAGGCAAAATGGTGATGTGATGTATAGTCATATTTTGATGGGTAACCATATTATGGTAATGTGATCACACAAAAAATATATTTTTGAGAATAATAATGAGGTGTAATGGTACAAAAAATGAAGATTAGTTCAATTTTTTATCTAGATTTGTTAGTCTCACTGTAGAAGACAAATTGATGTTCTAAAATAGAGTTAAAATAATGGTTTTATTAAAAATTAATTTGGATCATAACTTCTGTTATTATCCCAATGTTTCATTTTCTAATATCCCTCAACTTATTTTAGGATCTGGGATAATTAGTCCTGATAGTTAATTGTGGGGACCTAGAATTCACCTAATTATTATCAGAAAGTTGTGTGGCAAAGTCAACAGCTGAAAATGTGATCGGTGTAAAAATTTGAGAATGGCAAACCAGAAATTTCAAAAAGTTTAAAGGGTACTGAATTAAGAGAATGGAAAACAATTTAATTGATGATTTTTGTAGTCTGATGTCTGAAAATGACAAAACAGAAATAATATAATGAGAATAAAGGATGGAAAAGGGCCCAAAATATATAAGCAACTTATAATAAGCAACCAAAGATCCTGAGAATGTGGGCTAATATCTCACTATTCATAAATTGTGTAATAACTGTGTGGTGCCAGAATGTGTTACCACATGTATTTCAGGGTTAAATCTTTCATATCACTGGAGGTCCAAGCACTAAATGCATAGCACATTTACACATGAATCCTTGAGTGTGTGTTCTAGAGTATAAGAGCTGTACAAACAAAAGTGACTGATGTTGTCCCTTAGAGTGCATAAATAAGGTTTGATTTAATGGTGTATTTTTTTTTAAATGAAATTCAATCTTCTAGCTGTTTAGCATGTAAAGTTAATTTTAGTGACTCTGTTTTTGAAATGTTTCTATAGTATATGTGCATGTGTTTATAAAAATTTAATTTAAGGTCATAATGTAATAGTCTGACAATGGAAGAATCAATCTAACTCTCGTGTGACATCTTGTAATAATATTATATAATTAAAATTTGCAATATGTAGATACAACATCATTAGACCTAAGGAAAGAATATTACGTCAAGATTAAAATCTGTTGTACATTTGGACAGTTTTGATCTTAAAACATACTAGTTTAACCTTTTCTAAACACTCAGATAATAGATAATGGAAGTTTATCTTTTAATGAGAAAACTTCTAAAATTTCTTCGTTATTAAATTTATAAAGTATGTTTCTTACACAAGTGTATTCAACATGTTTCCCAAGGAGAAGAGACAACACTGACAATCCATTTTGCAAATTCTACATAAAGGAAAATGTTAATTTAAATAGGAAACTTCTATACTGCTCCTAAGTTACAGTGATGGCTTTTTGGATAACTGGTTAAAATCTATTTATAAATTCAAATGATGCCTGCATGATTATTCTGAATCTTGCCATATATTAAATTTTTCCTAAATTATGGTTACTGATAAGGTAAAGTTTGATCATCTTTTGTGTCTCATAGGTAAAATTTCTCCACCAATAGTGTTTTTAAGTTTAGCTTATCTTGATTAACGTGACATGTGGGTACTTTATGTAACATAAGCTCCCAAAGTCCTGATTTCAATGATTCAAATCACTTTGGACAAGTCAAAGTCCATAGAATTTAATGAAATAATTCTGAAAAAAAATAGATTGCTTTACTCTTTTTATAGAGGCTGTAGATTGTATTTGAATAAATCCTTCTGGGTTCATAAAATGAGGTTGAGTAACTGCCTGTAAAATCTTTTTAGCGGTAAAATCAGTAAGGGCTGCTTGTTTTACATGGTGAGCAAATTGGGATTTAACTCTACCTATTCAGTAATGGTTTAATTTTAATAGAACACAATGTATAGGTGGGACATTTTTTGTTTAGAAACATTTTAATGCACAATATTCCTTAAACTCGAATGGGCAAGTAAATCAACTGTATTAAAATTTTAAGTCTCTACATCCTGCTACAAAATAATCTAATTTGGTAGTTGTGAGGTGGCACATTTTATGTGCATTTTAAAATGTACATTTTAACAAACATTTCTCAACCCTAAATTGAAATTTATAATACTTACTGGATTGTTAGAAGATATGAGTGAATAAATTTGCAATATTTTCATTCACTTAAAATCATAGCTAGATAGCATATTTTTCTCTTTTTTTTAAGATTTATTTTTATTTATACAAGAACCGGGGTACAGGCCAGATGCACGGGAGGGTGAGAGGATTCACCAGAGACAGAGAAGGGAACAGAACAGGCAGACTGACGAAATACACCACTGAGGGGAGCAGCAGGCAAGACAGGAAAGGTCTGCTGCACCGTGTGGGTTGCTCCAAGGCCAGCGGGGATTGAACGGGTGCTGCAGAGGCTGAGGACAGCTTCACAGCGCTGCGCTCAACCGCCTGTGCCACCAGGGAGACCCAGATAGCATATTTTTCTGAACTGAATCATCAACTATATCTAAACCATATATAAAATATCTCAATCGAAACAAAATAATGTGACATTTAAGACCTTGATATCTCAAGCAGGTCTTAACTATGAGGACTAGTTCTATAGTTTACTAGTGGCTTGAAGTTTTACAAGGTGCTTAAAATTCCTAGATACAGTTCTTAACCTGAAATGGGTATATTTCATGTAGGATAATGGGAATTGTCATGCTCTGATGATAGAAAACTATTGGAAAACTATTTGACAGAATTTAATGAAACTAAACATACCCCTTGTAAGACAGCAGTCTCATTCCTAAGAATATTATCAATGATTGTAAGATAATTGATTATAATAGAATTGACTGAATATGTGCAAAAAACATACAAGAATGGGTCCATAACAATCATATTAATAGTCCTAATAACAAACAGTTGGAAATAATCCAAAGGTTTTCAGCAGTAAAACTGATGTATATATATTTTTAAAAAATGATAGCCTGCCAAGGGAATATAGGACAATGATAATATATAAAATATAACTAATTATAACAGTCTAAATCACACAAAGTTGAATAAATGAACAAAGTAGAATAATTCCCATTGTATAACTCATTTGTAAAAAATCTACTGCAAGCAAAATAAATCTGTTGGATGGTGGTTTTTGTCATAGAAGAAAAGAAGCAGTGATTAGAAGTCAGGAGGTGGGTTTCTATAGTATCAGTAATTTTCTATTTAGTGACTATGTTGTAGCTACATAAGATTTTACATATTATTTTGATTCATCAAATTATAAATGTATACAACTATTTTCTGTATTTGTGATTTAATAAGTTACGAAGGATATTGAGAACCACATAAAGAAAATCAAAGAAACTTTACAGGTGATTCTCAAAGCAACCCACTTTTGGGAAAAATACAAAGGTTACCTCCCTTAAGTGGAAGCTGATTTTACATAGTAAATATAGGATCTTATTCCATGTAATTAAAGATGATTCCTGATGACTTCCCCCCCCAAATTAAAATATTTCAATCCTTATCTTAATATAGGACATTTCAGAAGATAATGTATTTTATGGCTGTGATAGAAAATAGCTCTGGAATTGTAATTTTTTTTCCTATTTGCAAAAATTGCCATTTCCCTACAATAACTAGTCTATAAAATCAAATAACCTACCCATGTATACTCATATTAATGTAAAAATATCCATTCAATTAAATGATTTTCACTGTTTAAATATATGAAGAAAAATAAACTTCTTATCATAGGTTTATAATACCATACATTATAGATGATGAGAAATTTTAGGACTAAGGTTTGATTTTAAACATGAAGTTAAGAGAATTCATTGATAGTTTACATCCAAGACAAAGGAGAAAATACTCCAAAATTTTGCCTTGAGCTACTGAATGAATTAATTTGTCACATTCTAAATGGGAAGATTAGGTTACAGCATATATTCAGAAGAAAATAATTGTGAAGATGATTATTTTAAATTTGAGGAGCTTATCAACATAAAAAAGGGAGGGTCTTTGCGTTTTTAGGGAATGTGTCACAACAGAACATTTACACTTGAATGCTTTTACTCTGTGATGTGACCCATGTATAGGGAGTAGATAGCGAAGAATCTCAGGACAAAGAGTAGAGTCTGAATCTTGACTCTAAACAGGAAAGCTTGGAGGCTGGGAATATTATATTTACCCTCTATGATCACAGTAATGCCTATATCAGAGGGGCTTAGTGAAGATACAATAAGACAGTGAGGTATGTAAAGTTTGTACTAAAACTGGGGTTGGGCCTCCCTGGTGGTACAAGGGGTTAAGCACCACACTATGAAGCAATCCGCAGCCTCTGAAGCGCAAGTTCAATCCCTGTCTGGCCAGAGAGAAACCCACATGGCGCAGCAGACCTCTTCTGTCTCACCTGATGCTCCCCTCAGCAGTGCATTTCAGTCAGTCTGGCTGTTCTGTTCCCCACTCTGTCTCTGGTGGTTCCTCTCACCACCCCCACCTCTGGCCTGTACCCCAGCTCTTGTATGCTTAAATAAATAAATCTTTAAAAAATAAAAAATAAAACTGGGGTTTTTGTTTTAAGTGCTTGACAAGCACTAACTATGGCTAACTTAGGATATTAATCACTTGATGCTATGCTTCAGTAGTTCCAAAAGTGTCTTCCAATATCTACTCCCTGGCAAAACCACCCTTCCCCCAAAAAAACTAAGAAAAGAAAAACAAACTAGAAACAATCAAAAGATCTTTTTTTTTAACCATTGTTTTATGAAATTTCATCTCTAAAACTAGTTAAACCAGGAAAGCTAGTTAGTGTTTCTTGAACAACACTTGAAGGAAATAGGGAATAGGTTTGTTATCAGTTTTAGCAAAAAGGAGTAATAAAGACAGGGTATTAGGACACATCCTTACCTATCAGGATTTACTCAATGGAAACACATTTAACTATATACTAAAACATGTCTAAAGTCTTGTTCAATAAATTATGTACTATGAGTGAAAATATTGCCCAATAATAGACAATCACATTAGCTTTTAGGTACCTGAGTACCTAAAAGAGAGTAATGGAGTGGCAAATACTTGTCAAACTTTCTAATTAGTGATCTGATAGCTTAAAAATGAGGTACTCAATGACTTAAAATATAACAGACATTCAGTTAACACAGTTTAGTATATTTTCTGCATTATTTAGAAATATGCGTCATTGGGTATTGTTATTTATAATTTCATGATCTCAATTTAAAAGGATTAAAACATGTATCTGTAATTCTTACCCATCCCTTTTTCTGTTCTTACTTTCCCACCATCCAAGAATTTTATGACACTATCCACTCATGCAACCAGCTGCTATGTTGTGCAGTGAAATATGTGAGAGATAGCTAAATGCCAGATGGAAATCACAGGTAACAGTGCCAAACAGTTAAAAAAGCCTACTTCTCTCCATATTCCAGTGGAGTCTATTAATATTTTTATGAACTCTAAGTTAGAAAAAAATCAGTTATGATTTTAGGAAACTGGGTTGCTCAGAAAAAAAGTAAAAATACCAAGAAAGGGAATGTTACATAGCAGAACATATTGTAGTGTACAAATTAAAGGCAAGGGTAGAAAGCCGGAATAAAATTTCAATAAAGATAGAAAATATGGACAGTGTCCTCCCAATGCAATTTGCTAAAATATCAAAAGGTCCTTGTGTGATAATAACAATACATAGTTTGTGAGACTTAAGATCTGTGAAGAATTTAGATACCAATAATTTGGCTTGAACTCTCATGTTCTAGAATCAAAGTATCTTATAAATATTTTCCTTTTATTTTTGACATTTTGCGTGAACTAAAGGAAACAATAGGGTGCAAGAACCTGCGTTCTGGAGATAATTCTGACAGAATGATATTTAAGTCACAAAGACTATTGCAGATAGTATACAGGAGGAAGTGATGTTGGCAAAATGGGGATGCTTTATGTTAGTTCTGGAATGACTCACCAGTTATTAAGTGGAGAGTTAGGAGCTGGGGTTCTTCATTTGGAGCAAGTAGACTTCATCACAGGCTACAGAAGGAAATGTAAGGAGGAAGACAGAGAAAGTTCTGCTGCCCCATCTATGATGGAATGTCCAGTACGTGGAGACCTTACAGGGAAACTTGAAGGTGCCCATATCAGACCCCTTCAGTTGTTCATAAGCCAAACAGTCCACTGGGGTGTTCAAATGAAGAAAAGGTGGTTTTTCACCCAACTCCATGATGGAGGTCTGTGAGGGCATTTGGAGCATTTCAGCAAAATTAGGGTATACCCTGACCTGATTCCTTCAGTTCCTCTGAGCTTTTCTCACAGTCCACCAGAAGATGAGAAACCAAGAGAAGGAATAAGAGGTCCTAATACAGGCTACTAAACGTTGCAGTTATTGGGCCTCCCCAGTGGCACAGCAGGTTGAGTGCAGTGCTGTGAAGCTATCCCCAGCCTCTGCAGTGTGGGTTCGATCCCTGCCCGCCAGTGAGAATCCTACATGGCACAGAGAAATTACACATTATTACAAATTGAAAAATATTTCCCTCTCTAAAACCTCTTGTACTCATGCTCATAATATCTTTCTTCAAGTTACTGAAATTCTTGACTCTAAAGTCTTATGAACATTTTTACCTTTTCTAGGGTTTATTTAGACTGTGCAATATGATTTAACATATGTATACTTTTTGAAATCAAGATAACATATCCCTAACCTAATAGCCATTTTTTAACCATTGTTGTTTTCTCTATATGGAATCACACACACACACAAAGATGACCAAAAAAGGCATCATGCTTTCTGATTTCAAACTATGTTACAAAAGAGTTTAAAAAGGTGTATGGCATTGGCAGATATATATAAATGGCATATAAATATATATATGGCATATACATATATATATATATACACCAATGGAATATTAGAGTCCAGAAATAAACTCACATATATACATCTCACTCATCTTTTACATTTGCACCAATAATACACAATGCACAAAAATATAGCCTCTTTAATGGTGCTGGGAAAACTGGATTGCCACATACAGATGAATGAATGTACCCTTGCTTCTGCAAAACAGATATATGCTGATTTAGTTTTCATGGCCCACTGCCTTTACTCAGCACCCACTTTCTTTGCCTCTTTTCCTGAATGTGAATCATGATATTATATATTATCTCCACTGCGTTCCTAATTATTTGCTTCAGCTATGCCTCTTGATTATACATATGGGATTATACATTAAACACATTAGTAATATAAAATGTAGTCTATTTTAATGTAACATAGTATATAATACAAATCTTACATATGTTTATATATATTACATTCCATAAACATATTAAATAAGATGCATTACTGAGGCCTCCCCGGTGGCACAGCAGGTTTAGCGCTACTCTGTGAAGCTGTCCTCAGCCTCGACAGTGCGGGTTCAATTGTATTTCTGCCGTCTGCCTGTTCTGCTCCCTGCTCTGTCTCTGGTGAATCCTCTCACCCTCCTTTGCCTCTAGACTGTACCCCAGCTCTTGTATAAAAATAAATAAATCTTTAAAAAAAAGATGCATTACTACTGCACCTGAATTAAAATTTTAAAACTGTTTTTGTGATATATAAAATTAAAAGCATTACAGACATACTTTATCAATTATTTCCTCTATGACTGAAGCAAACTATAAAGATTGGGAATACAATATTTCAAGGAGTAATTATATAATATACTTGGTGTAAATTTCAACTTCATTCATAATTTCATAATTTTTAAGCACTCTATTTCTGCACCAATTATAGGAATGCTAGATAAAATATCCAATAGCAATTTAAACAGTAGCTCACCCAAATGCTATCATTGAGAATCAAAACCAAAGCTAATATAGAGAGCAGGGAGCAGGGCTGATACGATGGTATGTTGTACTCTTGCTCTGGAAGCAGGTGGGAGTTGCAAGAAGTTCTATCCTTCCAGGCTAATCATGGGGGGTGGATAACTCCATTCAAAATGTGAAAATGACTGGAGTCAGACTTATTCGTTGAAACTGGAGGTCAAATGTGTAGTTCACATTCCCTCCAAAGCTTCAAAAAAGAGAGCTTCATAAAGTTAATAATGACCTTTACCCAGAACTAAAGCTTTTGCTAAACTATCATCTAGAAGGTGGGAAGAAAAAAAAATCACAAACCCTTGACCATAGAGTGAGCCAGGCGACATGCTGTTTTGAAGAATACATCTTTTACATCCCTAAAATAAGCACGCAGCATCAATCCAAACCAAGATTAAAGGCTTATTTTTTTGAACAGGAGGCCAAAGAGAAGAGCTAACTGGAAGAAATGCTTTATGGGACAAAGGTATGGAGAAATGGAAAAATGATGAAAATACAGTTTCACACAAAGAAATCCAACATTGGATAATATATAAAAACACCAAATGTTAAACAAGACAAACATAAAAAAATAGAATATATATTCTTCCATATGAATTTCAAATAGATTAGTCTGAAATAAGCTTCAAAGTGTCTTTGGTTTTTTCAAAGGGATAAATAAAGGGATACCAGAGATAGAAGTCATCCCTGCAAAAATAAATAAATAAATAAAGGAGGGGGAAGCAGACGCACAATGTCTCAGTTGACTATCAACAAGAAAACTTAAAATGTTCCAAATGGAAATGAGATGAAGCTGAGAAATTAAGATGCATGACAGAAGGTACATGTTAAGCAAATAAAAGCCCAATTACAAAATATGAAAGCTAGATTAACAGGTTTCTTTAAATGCTTAATAGGAATTTATTTGAAAATATCACAGAAAGTTAATTATTTAGGTCTATAAAATGAGATATATTTCAAGTGTTATGCAAGCAAATTAAATTCAAATATAGATGTGAAAGGAGGCTATTCAAAGATAAAGAGAATGTATTAAAACCAGTGAAGGCAAAATAGAGACTATATATACATGGATGGCAATTGGAGATAGCATTTCTTGAATCAAAATTGAATGTGAAAATATAATGAAAAATAACAAAGGTGATGAAGAAAAATAATTGTAAGTCTAGAAGTCTAAGTTGAGAAAATTATTAGGGGGGAAATAATCTTTAGGACAAGAATATTCACTGAAAGAAGTTCTAACTTCTGCTTTCACCAAAACAAAAGTAATGAGATACAAAAAATAAAACATGTATTGATAGAAAATGTAGGTAGAAATAACCAATACTTATACAAAAATAAATTTAAAAATTATAGTTGAATGCTATATCCCATATGAGGTGAAACAAGTTTTTAGACAACTCTAACAAAGAAAATAGGAAAGGGAACGGGAAAAAGAGGTTTTGTGTAAATGAATAAAGCTTAAGTATTTTTCTTATTCCATAGCATTGAAACCACTACAATGAAGATGATCAGTAAAAATAGTTTTAATTTAGTATTAATGTAAATATTTTTGGGTATTCAATAACGTGATTAAAAACATATTATGACTACAAAATCTATAGAGAAAGCTTATAGCACATAGAAAAATTGAACAATAGGAAAGATTTTCCAAGAAAATGAGAAAATTAGGGTAAAAAAAGGATAAATATGTAGTTTCAAGTTACATTGTTATCCTATGGAATCTGTTTTTAGTCAAATAGACTCCATCTTGTCTCTAAGTTGCCATTTTGAGAAGTCTGGGTGAAAAATAAGCAGCAGCCTGACTATGCTATCAGGGGCTGTGGAAAAAAAACCTGAAATTTCCCAATTGATTACAGCAAAACACTGTGTCTCCTTATCAATGATTAGCAGACAGGAAAGCTATATACTGATTGTTATAAAGACCCCACACTACAGCTTTCTCCCTGAAGAATCCTGTCATCCAATCCAAAAGTTTCAAGCAAATGATTTAGAAATAGTTAAACCCTCCTGTTTGCTTTTTCACAACTTCCCTATATCCTGACTCTGGGGCAGGACACCAAGACACTGTCCCTTAATCATGTACCCAAATCATTTCTATTCTTGCATAAATGCTTTCCTCATTATATTAAAGCCTGATTATTTCTCAGTTTACAATATGCATGCATGTTTAAATTGATTAAAAATTCCAAGCTAGGGCCTCCCCTGGTGGTGCAGGTGGTAGAGCGCAGTGCTGTGAAGCTGTCTGCAGCCTCTGCAGCTTGGGTTCCATCCAGGCCGGTAGGTGAGAATCCCACATGGTGTGGCAGACCTCTCCTGTCTCGCCTGCTGCTCCCCTCAGCAGTGTATTTCATCAGTCTGCCTGTTCTGCTCCCCGCTCTGCCTCTGGTGAATCCTCTCACCCTCCCGTGCATCTGGCTTGTACCCCAGTTCTTGTATGCATAAATAAATTTTAAAAGAAAAAAAAATCCAACCCAAATAATTTTCAAATGAAATTTATAAAGTATATAATAAAATATTAGAGTTGATAAAATAATAAACATTTCATAAGAAATAACAAACTTTTATATACCTAAAATGAGGCCAAGGAAACATAAAATCAGAGATGGATGAGGTCATAATTATATATTTTATTAATATGCTTTATAAATATGTAAATTATTCAAGCAAATTTTTAAAACTATAATTTCAGTTATAAGCTTTATAGAAAAGTTATCCGATATATATTTAAACTGATGAAGGAGAAACAAAACTCATTAAAAAACATACAAAAAGATCATTTAAAATGAGAGCAAACTGCTTTCAGTTCATGGAAGATAATATGGGTGAAAGTTAATTTCTGTTCCTCATACTGAGAGGTGGAATCTCTTTGATCTCCTTGTCACTGGGTGGCTTTAATGGCCCCAGTGACCAATATAGTATCATCAAATGATGCTAGACAGTTATTAGTCTCATCTTTAAGAATGCTCTCAGCTTCTACTATTTTTTTTTCTGTTGGATCTTAGAAGTGAAATACAGGGAGTCTATGTACCTAAGATCACTACATTCTAACAACATAAGGGGTCTAGAATAGATACTCTACAGCTCTAATCTTGCAGTTATCCATATGAAGTGACCAAAATGTGAATATAATAAACAAGGAGATTGGTCTTCTATATCAATCCATTCTGCAGTTCAATACTGCCAAAAGATGTCTGTTGGTACCATTTGGAGGAGAAATATTACCTAGTAGAATGTTCCTAGAGGACTATGGTGCCTTGATGGTGGACGTGGTGTGGTAACAGACACAACTATACCTCTAAATCATAAACAGTTTTATAAACTGTGCCTCAATATAAAAATAAGATATAGCAAAATGTTTGCTGTTTAACTTTGTATATTATGTTCTTATGGAAAAATATATAATTGACTTAAGCTATGTTTAAAAAAAAAGACCATTTTTTAAAACAAGTTTAAGAATCAATTTTGTAAAAGTCATCAATGTACATTATAGTATTAAGAGATTGAAGTCACACAATTTTTTTACCACCACAATAGATTCATAAACTAAATGAATTAATAAAGTTCACATTTAGTATATGATAAAATTCAAAATAATTTCATTTGTTCCTTAAATAGGCAAAGTAAACCCATGTTTAATATCTTTAGAACATGTTTTTTTAGTCAAATTTCATTGGTTTACCATTTGTTTACAAAGCTATGTAATATTAGGAGTACAACTTCCTACCTTCATATGTGTGTAAGCTTCATTCAATGACCACTAAGGTTCTGGTGCGTCACACTGTCAAACTGACTCCTCTACCCATGGTTGCTACCTCCTCTCCCTCTGGTAATCAACTTATTTTTCACACCACCTAAGAGCTATTTTTGTTGTGTTCTAGCAAAATGGATTTAATTCTGCCTGTTGTAGAGAAATGTCACTGTCATTGTCCTTCACAATTCAAGATTTTTCAAAGTTTATCTGCCCAGAGACTACTTCTCATAGTGATCCCTTAAATTTCACAAAATGAATCATAAACAAATAAATAAATGGAATTCTGATTCTGATGCTAAAGGGACTAAATTTGTTAAATGTTCTAATCATTCTAAGATAAACAGATGGCTTCTATTCAAGCAAGCAAAGCAGTAATTATACACATCTGTACAATACCAATAAAATCTAATATATCCAGAAGCTATTGGCTGCCATTTCAGACAACAGTCTCTGAGAATAACATTTGTATAATCATTTAGTCATTTTTCATAAAAGCTATAATGACAACCAAATATTTTTTTATCATGCAAAACACTAGGAATGGGTCTTATATTTATTGCTCCTAAAAAAATTGCTATTGACTGTATGTCAATAGAATATCAAGCTTTTTAATCTTAGTATCTGTGCTATTTTCTTTCTTTGTGTGCTATTAGATATTTGCTCCTGTTTATAATGAAAGTTCATGTTTACTCAGTTATTTGAAGAATCTTGTATAGTCCTATCATCAGGGGTATGATAAATATTACACCTCCAAAAATCATGCTAAAAATATTGATCACCAAAAAAGATGGATACTGTTCATTGAATTCTAAACATTTCTTCTGAATTTTCATACACAGGCAGAAATGCCATCACCTAAGTAGGATATTGCAGTTCCACGTGAAGGAACAGCAGCTCAGCCATCTGGAGAGATACTTTAAAGTTTTTTATTGTCCAATTGGTTTCTTTAACTCTGTATGGCAGCCTGTAGACACCCACATTTTCTGTCTAGAAGTGCAAATGAATGCTTTTATTTCTGGCAGCTCATGTAAAATGCTGCACTCCAGATAACCAGACTGAAATTCTTCTGGCAACCAAAATAATTTCATTAGCTCAGTTAGAATGGCACACATAAAATTCAGATTATACCCTGTAAAATCAATTTATTTACTAATCTTAATGAGGTCAATATGTTTTTCTATATTCAAAACACTGTAAAGTTAACTTAATTTTAGGACCAAATTAAAATACATATTTCTGAATGTGAATACTGTGTAGCTTATTGTAGTAAAGATATGTCTAATTTAGTAATCTTAAGGGAAATAGATGGTGATTAAGGTAGAGTATTGTGAGAATTTTAGCAGTTATTTTTGTCTTCCAAATTCCTGTTCTTTTCAATTAATCTGTATTGATGATTGTGAATTAATTGGCATATACTCAAATAAATTTGCATTATCTTAATAGGAAAACTAGTGTTTTACCTAGGTCAGCAAAGTTAAGTATAGTTGATGAAAAATGACGTTTTTATTGAGAAAAGTGTTACCCATTTAGGATTGTAATTCAGCAAGTATGTATTTCTATGTTATATATCATCTTAAAAGTTGCTTATAGGAACATTGATAGGCACTAAAGGTAAGAAAATAGATAATTTTTTTCTTCTCATCAAGCTTATAGCTCTTTTAAAAATCTTAGATGTAAGCAAAAATACAAAGTTACCTTGTAAAATAATCATAGTCACTATAACAAGAATTCAGAAAATAAAGGGATTAATAGTTATTGAATGGACAAATTTCAATTTCATGGAAAAAATGGAAACTTACTTGGATTTTAAAAGATTAATAGAATGTAAATGAAATTTTGTTTCTGGATTATATGATTAAGTAATGTGACCATAGTTCTGGCTAGTGACATATAGACAGCACTGATACATTTTACATTATATGAATGGTAAATAGTTAAAATAATCAAATGAGATTAAAAGGGATTTGCCATAACAGGCATTGAGATTATCTTGACACACTGAATGAAATATCAATATATAACTACTAAGATGTGTAGGTGTTTAACAAAATAAATATGACAGCTAAAGGTTAAAGCAATATTGTATATACAGAGGTTGCAAATATAAACATATAATGATATATATTATATAATGATACATATTATATATAAATATATATGTGTGCATGTATATGTGTGTGTATACAAACCATCAAAATGACATTATGTGATAATGAGCCAATTGTTAACTGTATTGTTCAGGGTTTATGACAACATATTTCTGGACTTAGCATTTATAACTTCCAATATATAAAGTTAATGTTAATTATGTGGCAGTCCCTCCTCACCCCTTGGTAAACATAAAGCAAATATCTTGTTGGGCTGTGGTCCAGGGTTTAAGGAAATCAATTTTGATTAGTTTCCATGGAACTTGGTCATAGTTAGCTCTTTTCTTTTGTAAGGTCAGCCTGTAGATCATTTTTAGACAAGATACTTTTACCTCTCATTTTCCTCATCTTTAATATGTGGGCACTAATGGTACCTACCCTGATAGTACCTGGTGTCAGTTTAAATGATTTGCATAGCATGCTAAGTACTCAATAAGCAATAGCTCTTATTAAGCATGCATATAATTATAGCACAAGTGCCTTACAATTGATACCATGCTAGAAGAGTTCAGAGTCACTAGAATTTCTAGAGTGATAATCTAAATCAAACAATGGTTTGCAAAAAGAGAAAAATGCAGGGGAATCAGAATTTGTTTCCACTATATAAACAGTAGAATCAAATATGCTTAGGTCTAAGACAAGCTTCAGCGATTTAACATCTGTAAATCTGTTTCTCTCTCTGTGAAATATATCATTGTAGTTCCTTTATTACAGGATTAAGATTAGAAATACTGTACATAAAGTATTAGCGACATGCCTGGCTTGAGGAAGTACTAAATTAATTTTGGTTACCTTTACCCCTTACAAGGTGAAAAGGACTATGATGTTTTCAGATAAATCAAAATTAAAAGATAAGATGCAATTTATGAAAAAATACCTTATTGAAAGAGATTAATGAATACTCAAATGTGGAAGTATATTCAGGAATAAGAAAAGGTATTTTAAACATCTCTTTTGTACTCAAGTCTACAAATTATAATTAGATTTTTCAGAAAAACAAATGAGATAATTCTAAAGTTCATATAGGGGATTTAGTAACCAAGATTAGACAAAATAATAAACAGTTTAACAAACATAAACTTCGTAGTACAACATGTCACAATTAAAGCAGAGTTATGGTAAGCAAAGGAGTGTGCTATTGGCAAAAGGATAAACAAACAAACACAAAAAAAAAAAAAAAACAAGAAGGACAAGAGCAGAATCTAACATAATTTTGGAAAGAAGTTAACTTTCATTTTTAGAATCAGATTTATCAGTATTGAAGAAAATATACATATAAACAAGAATGACTTTCTAGAGTGAACCCTGTATTACTTGATTGCAGTTAGAGACATATTTTTGAACTCATATTTAGTTCAATGGATATACAAAAGGATAGATACCAAAATACAGACATGTATATATTGCTAATTGTTCCTTGAGAGCACTTAGAAGTAACTCAGCAAACTATGTACAGTCATTGCCCAACTATTTGTTTCTAAATAACATGTTTACAAACAAAGGAACAAGGATTTTGGAGACACTGTTGAGTCTAGTATGGGGGGAGATGGTGGAGGGAGAATTACATTATAGCATCTAGGAATAATTTGTCAGACCAGAAAGTAGGAATATATTCAAAAATGATAAAGGTGTTGCCCCTCAAAGAGACACAAGACCTACTTGTGTATTGATGGAGAACAATAAATGAATTATATCTCCATATCCATAAGTGTTTATATAATGGTACTACACAGAGTGAATATGCATAAAATAGAAAACTCTTATATGAAGTTGATGAACTTCAGGGACTTAATTTTTCTTGGAAGAAAATAAATTGCAGGAAACATACATCCCAAGGTCAGTTTCAGGAACATTTAAAACATGCAAAATAAAATCACAGTATCCTCAAAAATATGTATGCAAATAGTAAAGTTATAGAAGATGAATTGGAATGATACACATAAAATTTAGAGTAGAAGGACATTCTGTGAAATTACCAAAATAAGTAAATTGGGAGGGAACTTCAACAGTATATTAAGCTGGGTGTTGAATATACATATATATATTTATATACATACATATATTATTCATTATACATTTTGAAGTAGTTAGCATTTTACAACAACATTTTAATTTTATATGTTAAATTTCTTTTATCATCCTAGTTGATCCTTCCTTAACATAATTTTGTTTAGTGTCTTTCTTAAAACATTTTATCAGAACTGTATATTATAGTGCAAGTTTTAACTATATGAAGAGAATTATCTTCTTTTATCTGTAATTCATCTTATTAATGTTGTTTAAAATGAAACAGCTTTTTTTCATGTTTTGTGTTACTATCTTATATCTTACTGTCTCCTCCTATAATTCAAAAAAACAGGAAAACTTTTCCACGTGTATTGATGTGAATTACTATTTGTCAGTATTTTTGTCTAAGCTTAATTTTGAACAGAGGAAACAAAGAAAAAAATAGAATAAGTGCTGAACCTTGAATAATAAAATGGAAACGCTGTACTGTACTGAAGGATGTGTCTCTTAGGAATGGCCAGAGGTTGTCACTCAAGAGATCTTCTGTTATTAGTTTATAGTGGTTCAGATTCTTATCCTCATTTGCAGGGTCAGAAAACTGTGTAATTATACCCAAATGGATCTTATACTTGTGAACTATATTAATCTCTTAAAATTGATCTATAAAACCAGGGCAATGTATTCATCTAACTAAAAATAAAACTTGAAATGGGAGGAATGTTTAGGTCTGTATCAGATGTTTATCCTCTCTCTGTAGATAGATTTTTGATGGAAAACAAGAACATAATTAAAAAGTTATTTTGAGAATCTTTAAGGATAAAAATAATGACTAGAATCTCATTTTTACTGGCATTGGGATAACATAATATGTTTACCCAAAATATTAATAATAAATATCTTGTTAATGGAATGTGAATATCTGAAGCACATTTGCCAAGGCTCCTTCTTCCCCGATTAGGGCTCGGATGGCAAGAGCCTACATTTGTTTCTGTGACTCTCCTTTTTCTACATTCCCATGATGGAGACTTGATACTCTTGATTGGCATATTCTTTTTTTTTAATAATATAATGTATTCAGTCAAATTACAACCAAATCTTGAAGCCAGGGACCTTGCCTGCCTTTGAGGTGACTTTGTATAACTCTGCTTTGATACATTGTGTTGATTTTCCAGTGTAACTCTCTCAGGACATCTGATATCCTTTGTTTCTATTTTCATCTGATGTCTGTCATCTAACATAATAGCTATCACTTCCAGTTTTGTGTTGTCTGCAATTTTAATCATCCAAGTCATTGATAAAAATGTAAAACAGAGCAGGAGCAGAAGCCTCTGTTGCATGCTACTTGAATGTGTTTTCTCTCTTGGCAAGAATTTTCAGTAATAATAGATTTTTCTGAACAAGATCAACCACTGACAACTCCACCCAAATAGCATGCCTTCCAACATGACTTCTTGTTCTCAAGGACATTATATGAAACCTTGTCAGATGCTTTCCTGAAATTCAGATGCATTGCCTCCAGTGCATTATCCAAAGTAATAATAGATCAGTAAAACTTATGTGAAATAAAATATATTTGATCTAAATTGATCAAGTTTAAAAGGTCATATACTCTTGTATTGTACTTTTTTATTTTAAAAGCATAATACCATTTACTTGTTTGAAGGTTTTCAGTTTGTCTTTCATAGTTGTTCACATACAAAAACCCATATCTTTGTAAATGATTCCTTGGACCAAACAAGCAGAAGCCTGACAATTATTGAAGACTCCTTTCCAATTTTCCAGGAGTCAAAAATCTAAGGTTGTAGGAAATGAATTATGTGTCCCCTTCCCAAATTAATAGTCTGAGAACCTCTGATAATGAATCTGTGTGGAAAGAGGGCCTATTTTTTTAAATATTTATTTTTTATATATTTACTCATACAAGAACTAGGGTACAGGCCAGAGGTGTGGTGGGTGAAAGGATTTATCAGAGACAGAGTGTGAAACAGAACAGGCAGATCCACTGAAATACACTGCTGAGGGGAGCAGTGAGTGAGTCAGGGGAGGTCTGTTGCGCCATATGGGTTGCTCCCTGGCTGGATATCAAACTCGTGCTGCAGTGGCTGCAGAAAGCTTCATAAGTTGTGTCTTAACCCCTTGCACCACCAGGAAGGCCCCGGAAAGAGGGCCTTTGAAGCAGGTAATTAAGAACATAAGAGTGGGACTTAATCCAATAGGACTAGAAACCTTAGAGGAAGAGGAAGAAATGCACAGGGAACATACACACACACGCACATACACAAATGCACATGCATGCATCCCCCCCCCCTTATACACACCATGCCATACAGGAATAAATCAAAAAGGCAACTATCTTCAAGGCAAGGAGAGATTGTCTTTAGAGAAATCAAACCTGCCAACACTTTTGTCTTTGACTTTCAGCCTACAGAACTGTGAGAAAATGCATTTTCGTTGTTTAAGCTATCCATTTGGTGGTATTTTGTTATGGCATCCCCGACAAATAAATTAATATATACTGGATTCAAGTAAATTGATTAACTGCAGTACAAAGTGTGGTAAGAAAATATTTTAAAATATAAATCATAGTTTTCCTCTGCAGTTTGTTATATCCTGTATCAATCTGACATTTACCTGTCTTTCTTCGAAGAATTTATAATCATTTTTTTCTATGTTCTATTTTCTCATTTTTGAAGGATTAATTTGTTGTTTTTCTGGCACTTTGACTCAGCTAACTATTATTAAACTTGTTCTTAAGGGTTAAAATCTCATGAGTCAAAATGTGAGATGTCTTTAGAAAAGTTGTAGAAACTCAGAGATTCAAGAATATTAAGGAAACAGAAGAACAGAGGAATCAAATCATAATGGACTGATTCATTTTCAGATGAATGTCAGTGTCACGGTAATATAAATATCCATCTTCTTGGTATATTGAAGCAGGCTTTATTCCTTTAGATGTAAGGATTATTAGATAATTTATGGGAATAATAGTTAATTTCTTCTTATGAAGAGTAGGTAGGTAGCTGTCAGGGAATTACAAAGAAAAAGAAAAGTGGTTCTATTTATTCATATAAAAATCAAGTGAACAGGTCATAGCAATTATATTACTAATTCATTTTTTTTTATTATCTTAGCCAGTTTGGAGGGATAGGTCGACTAACTCTGCAAATAAATTCTAACAGTGTCACTTTTGAATAAAAAAAATCTATTACTTTATGGATACAAAAATGGGAGCTGTAGTGATAAAAGTGAGATAATTAAAACAAACAAACCAAAAGAAAACAGATTTCCACCATTCTAATAAACCACCTCTCCTAATACTACTTTATTCCTTGTGGTTGTTTACTTATACATGCAATTTAAGAAAATTATGATTACACTGTAGATAGAATTATGTGTTTTCTTTTTTAAAATGAAAAGAAAAAATTTTGACATATGTTAGAGACGTTTTTGAAAATTTACTAAAATTACTATTATTGGTTGAGACAGAAGAAACATTTTTTTAAATTAAGATTCTAGATATAATGGTAAGAGTAATGGATTTTCACTTTCCAAAATATGTTAAAATGAGGCATTTCTAGATGAAAATGATCAATTTAATATTGATGTTCCAATGTTAGGAGCATCCAGTCTGGCAAATTGAACTTTTCATGAAAAGAAAAAAAAATGAAGCAGTCTCAGCAATCTCAGTAATTTCTCCCATAAAATTAAAAAAAAAATCCTCATTATTGTATAAATGGTATAATGTGCACATCAGAAACATCATAGTTCCTTGCAGTGGTTTGGAAATTAGCACAGTTCATCAGCTTCATTTGACTCTAACTCATGTCAATCTATCTATGAGTGGGAGAAGTATCAATATCCAAGATACCATAAAATTACCAATTAATTATGATGATGAAACTTCATTATACTTTATCAGAATTCTTCCTATACTAAATTGTAACTTTCAGTGCTTAATTTGTAGATATTGACTACATGGTGTGTGTTTAGTAGCTCAGGATGGTTTTATACTAACTGCAGAGTTAAAGGAAAAATAATAATTCATTGAGATCTTTGAAAACATAAAAACTCATTTTGTAGCATTGGAAAGATCTAAGAACTAATTTTGACTCAAATTTTAAATCAGCTAATCAAACTATTACCAAAGCTAGTTTAAATGAGATGAGAAAGAACAGGAATAGTAGACATAGTGGCTATCAATAATAAGGTGTTTCTGAGTATTTGGAAATGAGAGAAACGCTAAAATATGTCTAGAGAGTATTTTCAGTCCTTATCTCTTTGTATTTGATGGTTTAAAAATGGAAAGGAATGAACATCTATGGTTTTAGTTTCTTATTTACATAAAAAGATTTTCACTAGCTGAAAATTTCACTAAATTGTTATAAATTTCAAACTTGAAATTTAACTATTGTTTTTTAAATTTAAAAAATCTTATAAGCTTTATTCCTTTTCTTATTCCTTATCATAAGGTATATTTCCTTGCCATGTGAAATGTGCCCAGATCTAATCCTAAAAAGATTTTTGATTTGATGACAGATGTATTGACAATCCATTAATCAACCAGCTTAAAAACAAAATTTTTCAATGCAGTGTATGTTATTTATTAAATATGCTATATTTGAATCATCCCAGTCTAAACATAATGGATAATACAAAGAATCTGTTGTTTCACTTATAATTTAAACACTGCATAACATAAAAGAACTCAGGATCCTTGCTTCTGTCCTAATACAGTATTCTGACAAAGTTTCTTTTGTTTTATTGCATACTGAGTGATTTGGCCTGTATTGAAAAGCAGTTCAGAAAATCTCAGAAAAGGATAATGTCTGTTGAGGATAACTGATGCTGGCTTCCATGGAAATGCTAATTTGGTAACAGTCACTGTCAATCAGTCGCCTTCAGTTATTGTTCCAGCACTTCTAGATGCAATATGTACTGGCTGATGAAAGTCCTCACTACGGTAATTAGATGGTTTTCAAAGGAGAAAAAAGAATTCTTAACTTAGGCTAAGGTAAACAGGTTCTGAGAAGAAAAATAATCCTAAATAGCTTAACATGATTCAAGGAAATAAATAAAATCCTACTTGGTCTCATTTTTTATAACAAAACTAAAAGAGAAGAGCATAGTTTGAACAGATTCAGCCTATTATACAATGTATAAAAATGATTCTTTATTGTTTGTCTGTATTTATGTTATAGTAATAAAATTAAAGGGTGATTGTGTATCTTTTGAGGCCATATGCATTTTAATATAGTTGTAGAATGAAGTGTAAAAGTTTTATTATCCAGATGACCTGAACTATATCTGTGAAAGTCAACAACTAGATGAAATATAAATTTATCCTAATTATTTTTTCACTTTACTAAATAGAAAATACAGCTTTGATAGAAGGGGAAAATGGAATATAGGCCTGCAATTAAATAATGTAAACATTAAAGGAAGTAGAACTCAAAACTTTAAAAAACAAGCTTTTTTCTACTTCTGTGAATTTGGGGGTAAATGAAATTAATTTGCACCTGTCAAACCACGGTGAAACCCTAAAGGACACAATGTTTTGGTCTGGTTTCCATTTTAAAAAGATGAAATATTGTCATATATAATATATATGCATATGTATACATACATATGCATATATGGATATATACATGGAATATATAGCTAATAGCCCATGTTCTTTATCCAGTCTTTCATTGATGTCCATTAGGTTTATCATGCCAGGATTTGAATAGTGCGGCAATGAACATAGGGATATGTATATCTTTTCACAGAGTGAGATCTCATGGTGAAATTGTAGATGTCTGACTCTACATGCCCACTTGTATTTCCTCTCCTATTCCTTCCTCCACCACCACCTTCATTAAAGTCTGGTATATTTTCTTTCACTGTAATTTACTTTATAATCCCTAGAAATTTATATGACTGAAATTATATGTGTGTGTATTTACTTTGTGCCTAATGATACACATATTTTCATGTTCTTATTTTCCTTACCTACATATCTTTGGTGTGATCTTGGTTTAAATAATTTGCCTATTTTAAAAATTATGTTGTTTGTTTTCTTGTGTTTATAGTGCTTTATAACTATTGGACACAAGTCCTTAATTAAATATGAGCCTTTAGAATATTAACTCCCAGTTTGTGACTTGTCTTTTCGTGTCAAGTAAATTTTGAATTCCATGAAATTAAATTTATAATCTTTTTTTTCTTTTAGGAAATCTATTTTCAAATGGGCATATAATTCTGTGTTGCCGTATTTTTCAATATTTCAGAAAGATTTTGAAATCACTATAGATTTATATGCCATTGTGAGAAATTACACAGACAAACCTCATAGCTCTTTTACCGTTTTCCCCAATGGTAAAAAATGACAAAACTATGTTATAATATCTTTTTCAGGATATTTAAAATGGCATATTCCACTGGTCTTCAAATTTCCTAGTTTAGTTCAGTTGTTTTAACAATTTTCTTTTACAACTGGTTTTGTCACTCTTCCTTGTAATTTTCTTCATGTCTCTTGTTCTTATGATTTGTTAAGCTTCCTGGGTCTATATATTTTTGTGTTTTTTTTTTTTCCCTAGAGGATTTCAATTATACATTGTTGGCTTCTGGATATTGTCTCATGGGTCACTAATCCACTGTTCAGTTTATTGCTCTCTCCCTGTTTCTTTTTGAATATTTTTCATAGCTAAGTATTCAAGTTCAATTACCTTTTTTTTGCAATGTCTAACCAGATTTTAGAACAGTATCTTTATATATTCTGTCTTTTAAATGTTTGAACTCTTAGGAAACAGGTAAAATAACTATTTAAAAATGATTGTCTCCTAATTTTAACATCTAACAAACTTTCTAAATTCTAACAAACTCCTTCTTTGCTCTTTGAAAGCCTGATAAATTTTTATGGGGATGCTAGAAATAGTGATATTTGCCATCTTAGGAACTGGTTATATTTTGTGTTCTTAGAAATATTTGTAAATATGGGCCTCTCCTGGTGGTGCAGCGGTTGAGTGCTGGGCTGCGAAGCTGCCTGCGGCCTCTGCAGCGCAGGTTCAATCCCCGGCTGCCTGTGAGGGTCCCACATAGCGCGACAGACCTCTCCTGCCGTGCCCGCTGCTCCCCTCAGCAGTATATTTCGTCAGTCTGCCTGTTCTGTTCCCTGCTCTGGCTCTGGTGAATTATCTCACCCTCCTGAGCTTGTGACTGAACCCAGTGCCTGTATAAATAAATAAATAAATAAATCTTAAAAAAAATATTTTATGGATATTACCATTTTACAGTTTTATCCTCTCAAGTTTACTTATAAAATCTTTAAAGGAAGGCTCAGATCATTGCTTGGTCTAGCTTTAATATTCCAACCCTGATCTGTACTCTCCGCAGTGAATCATGAATCATGATGTGTTCAGTCCAACTGTTGGTATAGTCTGCATCCTGCCATGAGGAACTGTTAATTTTCAAGGTTCTTTCTTTCCTCAGTCTCAGGTAGTTCCCCCCATGCCTGCATTGATGAATGCGCAGGTAAATATTTGAGAGGTAACATAGGTAACATACATCTTACTACATGTATCTCTCACCTGGATGTTGTTATAAAATGACAAGAGATTATAAAGATTTATATAAGTTACCTTAAATCATAAGCTAAATACACCATAAGGTACGTGTTAGAAAAGAGCTTCATAACCAAGTGGATTATCATAATCACCTAGAGAAATTTTTAAAACTGCAGATCCTAGGATGCTCCTTCTACAGATTCTATTTCAAGATTCTTTCTCTCCTCCCACCATATCTCAGGGTTTAAAAAGCAGTCCTGTGATTTAGATGTCAGGCCATAGAGTTGATATCATTCCAAAAGTATTCAGTGGCTACCATGTAATGAGGGTTGGGTTGGGATGAGGAGTGAGTGCAAATAACAAGTGTTAAGCTACTTGTCCTCCAGGAATTCAGTCCTCTGAAGAAAACAGTGAAGTAGACAAATGTTTGCAATTTAATATAGTAAGTGCTATGAGCGTGTATCAGGAGAGTATTTAAACTAAATTGAGGAAGAGTATTGCATGGCTCCTAAAATCCAGGCATTCTCACTAAATGTATGAAGTACTCTCCCTCACAGAAGAAGAAGAAAAATTCAAATATTCTTATCAAATGTTCTTTCTTTTAAAAATTAGGACAGAGGGCCTCCCAGGTGGCGCGGTGGTTGAGCGCTGGGTTGGGAAGCTGCCCGCGGCTGCGGCGCCGGTTCGATCCCCGGCTGCTCCCCGGCCACCAGAGGAGGGTCCCACATGGCGCGCGGACCTCTCCTGCCGCCCGCTGCTCCCCTCAGCAGTGTACTTCGGTCCTTCTGCCTGCTCTGCTCCCCGCTCTGACTCTGGTGAATTCTCTCACCCTCCCGCGCTTCTGACTGTGCCCAGTGCATGTATAAACAAAACAAACAAACAATACATAAATAAATAAATAAAAACCATGCCTCTATAAAAAAATAAATAAATAAAAAATAAAAATTAGGACAGAGTCTCAAAAGGTAACAAAAGATCTTGAGAACCAAAATTTTCCCAGTATTCTCCCAATTGTTAATATCCTAATAATTTTACTTTAATGGCAGCCTGTAGTCAACCACTGGCATGATGTTTTTTTAAGCTAGCATAGCAAAAGAAAATAAGGTCAGTCTTGTTACCTGAACTTTTAAAATTGAAACCAGATCTTTGTGTATCCTATTAAGACCAACTAATCTAGAATGAATGTAGTTACATTATCATTCCCAAATTTGTATTAATATGACCAGAATTCTCAAAGGTATCTAAGCACTTTGTGATTATTTTATCAGTATCCTAATATCTGAAAACTCCAAAAATCAGGCCAATTCCCTATGATTACAAGTATAACCATAAACTGTTTTCAAGTACCATATGTAATAAATGTCAAGATTATTAAGGGTCTTAGATTTCACTTTCTTGCAGGTTATCAAGTTTTCCCTCCATAGTAATATAGATTCAGGCAGAAGACACAAGACTACTAGGTCAGAAGAACATATTCATAGCCCTAGTAGTACCCAAATCATAAGCATTTTGCTCCAGTTTTATAAGGACTGATTCACACAGGGTGACATAAAGAAGATATCTATATATAAAATGTGTTGAATTAATGTACAACTCTGCACTTAAAGAGCCTACTGTATCTTTTATAATGGACCATAAGCATGCCTACCCATTGTTCCTGAAGGAGATGCTGTCACTGTCTTTCAAGCCTTGATGCAAAAATACTCTTTGCACTGGAGGATATCTTTGTCTTTTTATGTTACTTACTTTATAGATCTTCTTGAAAGTAAAGTTTGGAAAAATGACAGTCATATTTGTAGAACATGTAGAGAAATATGAAAGATCCATGGGAAATGGGCTATAAATATGCATACATACATACATGAACACATGCATACTGTATGCATATGGATATAATGGATCTGACTATAAACCATTATATCCATGTATGTTTATATGTTGTTATTATCCGAAGAATTTTGCCTTAATGGTTTTATAGTAAGGATACTATGTTCATTCTTAAAGGTAACCTTGATTTATTCTTGCCATAAAAAAAAAATTATAATTAAGCCCTAATCAGTTCTCTGAGATTTTCATCTTCTATGTGTGACAATGTTTTAACCCTCCTAATTTTAATTTACTCTTTTATTCTTCTGTTGCTGGCATTCTAATGCGGATGTATGAAATTTTAACTAGAAAACCATGTTAAAACATTTTACTTAGTTAAAAAAAAATCACTTTCCTTCGTGATTAAGAACATTGGCAGATGTTTTGATAACATTCTAGCAACCGCTATAATTCTCTGATCTATATTCTGTGGATTTATATATCCTTACTCTCTAGGTAAAGTATCATGATTATTCACATTTTCATTTTCTCTGAAGAACCCATCTTAACAGGATATAAAATGTGAGGTTATTACTGTTAATTCTAAAATCTCTTTCTTAGCATCCCCTTAGGAAAGAATATGTATCCACATGATAGGTTTCTCAACATCTTGTTTTTCTTAACTTTTTTTTTAAGGCAAAATTGGTTTACAAAATTGTGTTTTAAGGTATAGGATTTCCCTCTCAGGCTTAGATAATCCACTACACCTACCACCAACACCTATCAGATCAGACAAAGCCAACTAATAACAAGTCCTAGAAATGTGACTGTAGAACTGAATCTACCAGAGGGAGATTTCCTGTCACTATAGAGAAAGCTTGGATTCCTCCAGTTTGGGAAGGCAAAATCAAATAACAAAAAAACTGAACAATTAAAAATTAGTTTTTGCTATCAATTGAGGCATAGTTGTTTGACAAGGATCAGCTACCTGAGAATAAGCAAAGAATGACCAAAACACATATTTAAAACCTACATCACAGGACTCTCTGGGAGTGTAGGGGTTCTGTATCAGCACTATTAAGCTATTGTCACTCACTGCAGCATGAATTTGATCCCTGGCCAGGTTGCTAACCCACATGGCACAGTAAACCTCTCCTGTCTCACCCACTGCTCCCCTCAGCAGTGTATTTCAGTAGATCCACCTGTTCTGCTCCATACTCTGTCCTGGTGAATCCTCTCATCCCCTAAACATCTGGTCTACACCCCAGTTCTTGTGTGCATAAATAAATAAATAAATAATAAATCTTTAAAAAATAAGCAATAGTTACATCAAATTCATTTAGAGATGTTCACATGAGTCCTAAGGTCTGGACCATTGCATGTTTATCTTTAGTTTCCCAGGATCATGGTGGTTGCAGACACATAAGAGATAAACTCTGGGGTTTTACCATATATTTTTTCCTAACAGCTTTGATTGATTACAGTGTCCAACTTGTTCTTTTTGTGGTTTTAGTTTGATATAATTTTTTTGGAAGTCTCCTTTTGAGGTCCTCCAGGGATATTTAATCTCCTATTGAAACATGTCACACTTGGCATTCAGATTTTCCCACTATCCTTTTTCACAGGAGACACTGAACATTATAAAATTGTCCCTCTGAACTTTTCCAAAGATTTTACCTCCTGGTGCAGCATAAGGGCTATGATCTTTTTATGGCAGTCTCTTCCTTAGTCACTCCTTGGTATGAGTCTAGTACCTGGATGCAATTTATTCATGAGTGCTAAAGCATAGAATAATTTGACTATTGGATTTGTAAACATTTTCCTTTGGGAGCCATAGGACTTACCTTGTTATTGTTTTCTTGCAGAATTTAGTTGCTTTGTTGGGTAACTGACTCAACTATTAGGTAACTTTTAAGTGGTAGATACCCCAACAGGACAAATAGCCAGAAATTTAAAATTCTATATCACTTCATTATTAGAAATGGATGATTTTATCTCCATCGAAACAATAGTTCAGTATTTTTCAGTTGAGCTAGTTCTTATGCTAGTCGGTGAATGCACTTTTATATAAATAAAACTTGGAAATGAATTAGAGAACAGATGGTGTAGATTTGGAAACTGTCTCCCTTTTATTGATCTTATGAGCAAGAAGCACAACTTGACTTTCACTTTAGGTCTATCTATTTGTCTTGATACTAAAATTTTGATTTCCTGTTAGTATCACACTAGCTACAACCAGCTCCCATTCAGGGGAATTCTCTTCCCCACTCTAACCTCTCCACTCTATGCTTTACAAGACTCAAAGGAAGTGGAGAAATTCTATGTATATGGATAAAAAATGAGAATGGATGCAAGGCAATGCCCTTACCCATGAAATTAAACAGGCAGTGATTCAGAAGAGAGCCTCTTTAAATAGCATATTGGCCTCTGGAGGAAGAACATAAGCTGTTTTTGGGGAAGAATGGTGTCCTTCTATCCATGCTGATCTCTCCTGGGTCTTTAATACTAATAAAAATATATGAGATATAAGAAAAATTTAATTAGGTAATTTGGCTAATATAACTATCTAGCTCTGAGAACACTTTCAATTAAGAATGAAATCTATTCTCTTGGTTTAATTTGGGTACTTTTGGTTACTAGCTTACACTATTAACTTCTCATGTATTTTTGTCTGGGTTGTACTTCCCTATGTGTCATCCCCACAGTCACAATGCTTCTATGTAACTGCTGTGCCATCAACACAGCAAATGATAACAAATATAATTTATAAAAGGACAGGAATGGTCACACATGGTGAAGTGAAACAACCATCTCTCAAGATATGATAAACTCTGGAATACCAAATAGTAGTGAAGAGCAGAATTGATTTTCCCCGAGTGTTAGTGGTTGCCTTCAGGTGAGGTTTTAGAATGACTACTCCAAACACTCAACTTAATGTATATTCAAAGATGAATTTACTATCTGGTAGTCACTAACATACATTTCTAATTTACCATATATTCTATAAGATGATTTTTACCAATCCCTAGAAGATGATAGTTGCAAGTAATTTTAATTTCAGAAATTTTCTGAAAAATTTATTAAATGCCTACAACAGTTTCCATCTTTGCAATATACCACATCAAAAGCATTTGACTTCATAAGTTGTTTAAAAACCACTCACTTCAAAATCTTTGTCTTACTGAGTCTACCTATACCATCATGATGCATACTCACTTTTCAGTTAAATCCCTCCTGAGCTTTTATGATACCTAGAATTTCTTGGTATGAGATTCAGTGTCTCTCAAGGACTGCCTCATATTCACCTCATATTTCCTGACCCAAGAAACCTATGTTTCAAGTTGCTTTCAGGCAGAACCAATACTAGCTGTCAATTTAATTTTCTACAGTTCACTCTCTTTTGCAAGAAAAATTCTTTTTGCTTTTTGTTGATATTACCTGCTTTTTGCTGATATTACCTGAAGCCTCAGAATTACTATAGTCATAAATAAATATATTACTGCACTATTTAATATTTCCCATTCATCACCATGTTGCTTTGAGAGAGAAATGTTTACTGCCCTGAATAAACTCCTAGATTCTCACAAGACCAAGTTCTTGCATGTTCCAGAAAACACTTTGACATTCATTTAATTTTATGCTTCATCTCTTACCTCTGACACAAAGCAAGTTGTACCTTGCTCTGTAAACAGTGCAGCATTCAGCCTGGCATACATGGCCATAAAAAAAAAAAAAAATAGGAGTCTAGCGTTTAAAATCAAAAAATATGTTATACATCCATCAAAATTTGTCACATAGCTGGAAAGGGTTTATGAAACACCATTTGCTGTGTCAAACTTTACCATATTGGGCAAAAACCACCAATTAAGAAGAAAGTTTCTTGAATACTGGTAATACAACTAATTTTGTAGTCCTAGGACTTAGTACAGTATTTGGAAATTTTTGCAGGTTGAATTGTATCAGATTCAGTATACCCCACTTATCTTTCCTTTCCTATCTTCATCTGCAATAAATATATCATTAAAGTTACTTGTTCTCAACTATGACTTTTTGAACAGAAAACTCAAGAACATTGACTGCAAGGGGTAACAAGGGGCTTTTAAAGAACTCCCTAGGACACCTTAAGAGATGTGGTCAGAAGTTTCAATTTACTGAAATTTGACTAGAGATGCATAATAAAAATGAGCATATTAATATGCTATTAGCCCACCTTGTCTTTAAGAAAAGTCCCCTCTGATTGCATTTATTATATAAATTTTACTGAATATGCCTTCTTTATTTTTTAAAGATTTATTTATTTATGCATACAAGAGCTGGAGCACAGGCCAGAGATGTGGGGAGTGAGAGGATCCACCAGAGACAGAGCAGGGAACAGAACAGGCAGACTCACTGAAATACACTGCTGAGGGGAGTAGAGGGAGAGTCAGGAAAGATCTGCCTCGCCTTGTGGGTTTCTCCCTGGCCAATTGGGGATCAAACTCGTGCTGCAGAGTCTGCGGATTGCTTCATAGTGTGGTGCTTAACCCCTTGCACCACCAGGGAGGCCCTGAATATGCCTTCTTTAAAGGGAAATTTTTTCTGAGCAAGGAGTAGAAAAACCTATTTTAACAGCACTTGGTACACGTTTTTATTTGCTAACCTTGTAAAATATATTTAAAATATCAAGAGCCAAACAATAGAAAACTATGTTAAAATAACCTTATCATAAATGTTAAATTATAAATGACCATTATATTTTAATCATGGAAGGAACTTTGTCAAGGATACCTTCTATCATGTGACATTGCCTTTGATGTTCTCTAGCTAAGCAATGTTTTACAGGCTTCACTATCATTACTTTGTTTCTTCTTTCTTCTCCTCTCTTTTATCCACTCATTCATGTTGTATTTTTTTCTTCCTTATTGTTCCTATTCTTCTATTACTATTTTTTTCTTATTATTATTATCATTTTGCTTCATGTTGTTATTCATTGTCGGTGTCTTGCTTATTGATCTTTTCCTTCTTTTCCTCTCTTCTTTTTATCTTTGGTTAACTATTAGTGTATCTAGTTATCCTCTGTCCTCCTTAATGACGATTTTTAACCCTTTCAAACTTTTAGTCAGAAGGGATATTTTCAACATTAATGTAATTAAATTAAACTGCAATTGCAATTAAATCATCTGGGCCTCCCTGATGGCACAAGAGGTTAAACACAGCACTGTGAACCTATCCACAGCCTCTGCAGCATGAGTTCGATTTCCAGCCAGCCAGGGAGCTAACCACATGGTGCAGCAGACTTCTCCTGTCTTGACTGCTTCTCCCCTCAGTGTGTCTTTCAGTTAGTCTGCCTGTTCTGTTCTCCACTCTGTCTTTGCTGAATCTTCTCACCCCTGGACCTCTGGCCTATACCCCAGTTCTAGTATGCATAAATAAATAAATCTTAAAAAGAATAAAATTAATCATCTTTAGTATATTGGTCACAAGCTATCAGTAGACAACAAATAAATATTGTTTGAATTATTAATACTCTCCTATCTCAAGAAAGGCTTGATGATACATGTGTTAATTCCATTCCTTTAAACTTTTGAGGTTTTCCTGAAGTTTGCTGCAGATATTAAAGGCAAAACAGCAACAGACCAGCATATATTTTCTAGTACCTTGGGCATACTAAAAGGGGAGTGCAAAAAAAGCAGGTACAAAAAAATCATACATTCCCTAAAGCATTCTAATTACAGAATTTTGAAAAATTTTCAATCCATGTACAATATCAATTCAGGTTTGAAAATGCTCTGAAAGCATCCACTGAATTTATGTAGTGGTGTACTTGTTATGGTTCATGCATTTCCCCTGTTAAAGATACAAATCTACTCCAAAGCAGATATTTTAGGGAACAAAATAGTGGAATAGACAATAGATAGTAGATTATACCATGCAATTCTTTTAATATTCCCCATTTTACCTATTTTTTCTTAATTCATCTCTGATTCATTTTCACTTAAATAATACCAACAGGAATACATAAAATTGACAGATTTATGTATCTGAATCTACCAATAGAGTTTATATAATCTGTTATTGGTCAGTCACTCAATCATTCAAAAGGACTAAACAGATGCCCTAAAAACTAATAGAATTACTACCATAAGCTGTAAAATCCTTTTTTAGCACTGTTTTAATTATTTTAGAAGCAAAGATAGTTTTAGCAAAGATAGCAAAGATAGTTTTCAATCACCCAGACTCTAGTTTACATAGAAAGCATGGATATCTGACTCAATTTCCTACCCAGTACTGTCATTCAAACTTTTCCACTGTTCTCACTGGAGCATATGTTTCATCATCTTAATGTGTTGTGAATATCTATGTGTTTTTCTCATCACCTTTATGTCCTATAAGAAGCTTTGCTTTATCCTGAATATATGTCTTCCTGTACTTCTAAATTCACTGGAGACCTCTCATATATTAACCATTTATTTTAATCCATTCAAGATTCCATAGGAGCTGTTAGTAGCACAGTTACTTTCTTTATTTCACACCATTATTTCCAAACCATTCATCCTCCTGCTCCCCACAAACACCACAGCTCTTTTAAGGTATACACCATAAGATTCACCAATGGAAATTTATAGTTGTAAACAGGTATAAAACTTCAGTTAAGTTTTAACTCACTAAAAGTGTTATTATCAGGATTACAGTCTTCAACTTTTTAAGTATTACATAAAGACTTCAGATAAAGTCATTGCATAAAGACATTGCAATTGACTTCTCAAATACTTTGTTATTGCTGAGATCTTAAACACACCCACATTAACTAGGTAATATTAATTACTGAGTAATACCCAAAAACTTCATGCTAATCATTCCTGACTTCCTTCTATTAACATTGAGTCTATTACCACCTCTTCAGAATGTCTTCAGTCTCATACAGTCTGCCAAACTTTGCACATGACATCAATCATTTTGCTACCTGTTATCCTCCACTCATGTCCTCACTTATCTGTACATTTTCTGTTCTCCCTTACATAATTCCATAGTCAGTCATTCTATCAGTCAGCATTCAACCAGCTAAGTAGTACCAGTAGGATATGTGCATGTGTATGTGTATATGTATGTGTATATATATATATATATATATATATATGTAAAAATATATATGCTTATATATTGTACACACAAATGAAAACAATACAAAGTGAGGATAAATAAAAAAGTAAAACTATGCATTCTAAAAAGCCATACTACTTTTTAAAAATATATAATATATGCACTTACTTTCAAATTAATAAAGCATGGTATAATTTTAACAGTCAAAATATGAGCCATTTTAGGTTTCAAGTGCTTAATATTGACATATGTACCCAACATCATCCCAACATGCTAATCTGAGTTTCTATTTAACTTTATACTTAACATTAAAACCGACAAAGCTTTAAAAAGAAACTCCTTGAATCATCAAAATTACTCATTCTTTTCTAAATGGATAATTGATTCCATTTTTAGTATTTTACCACTGATGGGGTAATTTTCCTATCAGATATTGGTATTTGGTAATGAGTAGTTATAGCCTAGTAAAATTAAAGTGTATCTCAAATATCTAGCTTTCCTCATCTCTTAATCTTCTAAGAAAACCTCATTTTAGTGTTCAAGATGAAAAATGTAAATCTATCATAATATTTCACATATTCTGATTAAAGTTAATTTTCTTAGTTATTCTCTTCTGGTGACAGCATTGTAAAAATTAGGAAATATGAAGAGTGTGTTCTTAACTGAATTTGAGAAGGGCTTCTATGACCATTTCAGCCCATTTTCTGACTGAACTAAAGACGTATAAAAAAATTTGTTGACTAGAAAAAGTTTTCCATATTACAAAATATATTTCCTTTCAATATGCCAAACCACCTAATCAAACATTTCAATATCTTCACAATTTGATATTTTTATTGAGGTAAAATCATTGCAGTAGAAAGGAAATGACTGTTTTACTTTCATTTTCATATATAGTATAGTCAAAACAAGAGCTACCATTTCTTTATACCCAGTCTTTTTGCTAATATATTACAGTTTTAATTTTGATGAATCGACATTGAACATTACTTCACAGTCTGGGTCAAAAAGAAATCTGAAAGTCACTACTGTAGATTGAGGGAAGAGAGGGGATAATAAAAAATCCATTCCACTAGTCTTGAAGCAACAAGATAATTCTTATATCTCATTTAAATCTATAAAGAATAAACTTATCTATATTTAGGATATAACAAACTTATGCTTACTTCCTATTGTTTAGGATAGTTATAATAAACTTCAATATAACATGGTGGTGTTCAATCTCAGATCGTTGGAGTTTAGGTTTTACATGCTTGGATCATCTTGACAGTCTACTTATTCCACCTCTATCACTAGATGAACAACATAAAGATTATGGAAAAACTTAAACATTCGATTCTATATTATTAAAGGAATCCAAACAAAAGTAGTGAAGAGGAAACATAACTTCAGTTCCTTATAGAAATATAAAATGATTGGCTCAATAGATTTTTGCACTCCATGAATTTCAAGTAAACATCATTTTATCTGCTATTATAATTAAATGAAAAATGATTATAGTTGATAAACTTGGGTACTGTATCTGACATTTTACAGTCTGAAAATAAGATAAATTTTCAGATTTAAATTAAGTTTAAGTGCTCTACAAACAACTATGGTTTTATTTCACAGTGATATATATGACATACTATGTGTATTTCATATAAGCAGTCTAAAATGTGCTGAGAAGAGCAATTTTGATTTATTCTACATATGTAATGACTTCTACAGATTGTTCTGTGCCCATCAGTGCTCTGAACTACATTTTATTTATATAGCATGTATAAGCACAGTTTATAATTTGTCAGCAAAAATGTATCTTTCAATTGGTTTCCTGTACAGAGCTGACCTAATCAGTATTACCTAGAGAATGACATCTAACACTGACAGCATTTTCTTAGTTAAAGATAGGAGGCTGTCAGGATTTCCATTAAATTTATATTCCCCCAGAGGTTTGTAACTCTGCTACTAAAAATGCCCCAGGCATAAACTTAGCATGGAGGTGTTAGTGAGGTAGTTTATTTTAAAAGGAAGCCTGTTTGTAAACTGTGAAAATGTCCTTCACATTTAAAAAGGCAGCCTGACAGTATGAATGTCTGCATACAAAAACATTTGCATTAACTCCATCTTTGTGTTCTTAACAATCCCACTAATGTTACAGCCAGAGAAGTACAATGATCCAGCTATTGAAATATCAGTGTTCAGTCAGTCATTTTTGTGTCCTCAGATGACCATGTATGTGTTCACTAATTTTTTTTTTTAAGTGGTAAGGATATTCCCAAATTAGGATATCATAGTGGTATCATAAAACCTGGCATGAAGCTTACCCTTAAAAAAAAAAAAAGAATGGAACCAGAGAATGGGAAATCAGGAGAGGCTCAGTTTTAAGATGTATAAGTTATGGAGCTCTAAGATAAAGCATTTTGACTTTAGTTAATAATATTGTTGGAGAAGGAAGTAGGATCAAAACAAGGTGGGTGGGAATTGTATGGGGACTATAATCAAGATGAAAATGCATACATTGTGCAAAAATGAAAAATGATGTAAAAATATATAAAATAAAAATAAATATTGTAAACTTAAAAATTTTAAAAAGGCATACCTTAAATGCTTATACACACAAACTGGGGGGTGGGGGTGGCATGGCTTTAAATCTTCAAGTTCTGTTATAGATCTGACATTATGAACATCAAATTAATACAAGCACTAATTGCTCAAGCTATAAAGCAAGTATAATGATAATGCCTTACCAAAATATGTGTACTGAGTTCAGAAAAATAAATCATGTAAATTTTACAAACTAGATGTGCTATTAACACTATTACTCAGAACACTTTTTTGTTGTATTGGACATAGAAGACCTCTCTAGGGGCCTCTCTGGTGGCACAGGGGTTAAGGACAGCACTATCAAGCTATTACCAGCCACTGCAGCATGAGTTCCATCCCCAGCCAGGGAGCTGACCCACATGGTACAGCAGAACTCTCCTGCCTCACCTGCTGCTCCCCTCAGCAGTGTGTTTCAGTAGATCTGCCTGTTCTGCTCCCCACACTCTCTGGTGAATCCTATCATCCCCTTCTCACCACACCTCTGGCTTACACCCCAGTTCTTGTATGCATAAGTAAATAAATATATCTTTTTTTTTTTAAAAAGAACGCCTCTCTAAACTTTATTGTGTTATCTGTAAGATGGGGGTGTAACGTTTTCCCCAATTAGTCTTGGGTATTATTACAATGAAAATTTTATTGCAAAGGCTTTACTTACACTAATCTCAATTTCTTATTGATCGTGTTGAGTGGTTTTATTTAATTTCTTCAATATTGACTAATTGCATTTTATTGAAAATCTTCCCTACCAAGTTAGTATTCTATACTTCTATGATGAGATCATTATTTTTATTCTTTTCTAAATAAATTATTTTGTAATTTTTAATATGAATTTTAAAAGTCAAGTATTTTACAAATGTATCTTTTTTGTTCTAGTATGATAGTTACCTTTTAAGATACATGTAGAAAACTCACTGTATTATGACAAGTTGTATTTTTTTCAATTTTATGAGAGAATGATAGAACAAAATGAAGCCATATTTACATTAATGCCTTTTTCTTTGATCAAATTTCTTCAATAACTGTAATTTCATCTTCTGGTTTAATATCTTTTTATCATTGAAAAATAGATTTGTGTAATATTATGTGTATTATTAGTTATTCAAATGGAAATAAATATGTAAAGTTTCATTTGCTTGTAATCTGGATTTCCTTTAATTTATCATTACTTATGATGTTAATTCATTTAAATTCTTATGAATCTCATAATCTCAGTAAGAAACTTTTATTAGAAATAGGATAATGGTATTGATCCGTACTGGGATGTCAGGCATGCAATCTCTTTTATAGTTCCATTTAAATTAGTGTGTTAAGGGAATATGTCTAACTTGACTAAAGATGCTTTTTCTGCTTGAATTACATTAGCAATTGTTCTTCTAGACACGACATTAGAGTGAAGGCATGGAATCAGTCCAGTAGGTTTGACAAATTCTGTTTATTCTCACCAGTAAGAGAGAAATGAATTAATGTCAGAAGTAGTATTAGAATAGGATGTTTACCCCAAATGTCCCAATAGCCAAAGAAAATGTTAATGGGGAAATGTGCCCCTTTCCTTTATGGCTTCATGACAGCTGCCTATTTTGTTTGTTCATTTGTTCTATCTCTCTACTGATATAAGAATTTAATGAACATTTCCTTGAAACATCCAATGCTGTTTCCAAAAGTTATGCACACAATATTGCCATTTTCTTGAATAATTCAGTCTTTCTGAGTGCACATTTTCAGTCTATGTATTCCTTATCTACAATTATATATTCGATGTATTAATGAAACTGCACTGTCACTGTACTTATATTTATATGTCAGGCATTTTTTTTTTTGGCTGGCCAGTTATTATAGCTAAAAATAATATTTTAGAATTCATTAGTTTCTTATAACTAAGAATTACAAAATTACCTATTTTTAACAATTCATTTGACTAAGAAATAAAATGTTATCAGCAGGAAAAACAAGATGCTACTACTAAAATTACACTTGCATGGCATTTGCTTTCTACCTCAACCAACTACTCTTTATCAGTAGTTACTGAACATATGTATAGGTCATTTCATTCTTCCGCTTATTTTCCAGGCTGTTTTTTATCACAGTCAGTTTAAAAATTCATAGATTATCAACTTCCCCACAACATTTGTTAAATTGGTCACATTTAATGACAGTTTACAAAAGGCTTGTAGGTCCTATAAATGTATTACAAACACCCCAACTCCCTGTTTCTCTCTCTCACACACTTACTTTTTTGATAAAATTTCCCTATTAGTTCTGTGTCTCTGTCTCTGCATCTTTGTATAGTGGGATATTTTGTTATTTCTCTCTTCCCTAGAGTCAGTTTCCCTAATTCAGATGTCACAGTTCATCTCTCTGGGTAATGAAATCGTTATAACAAAATACCATGGACTGGATGATTGAAAAAACAATAATATATTATCTCACAGTTCTGGAGGCTGGAAGTTCATGATCAAGTAGCCAGTATGGTTAGTTTCTGGTGAGAACTCTCTTCCCAACTTGTAAATTGTCTTCTTCTCCTTGTCTTCACCTGGTGGAGTGAGAGAGAGGGTATAAAACTGTAGATTGTCTAGCATTTATTAAATTAGGTATAATTTCTGTATGCATACAATGAACTAGATAAAGTAAGAAGACAATTCTATTTACTGTCACATCAAAAAAAATAATATCTAGAAATAATATCTTAACAAAGGTGGTGAAAGACCTGCACAACAAAAACTGCAAGATAATGTTAAAAGAAACATAAGAAGATACAAAGAAATGTAAAAATAGTCTGTGTTTCTGTTCATGGATTAGGAAAATAGATATTGTTAAAATAGCCATATTACATAAAGCAATGTGCATATTTAATGGAATCCCTATCAAAATCCCATTGACATTTTTCAAGGAACTAGAAAAAGCAATCCTAAAATTTGTGGAAATACAAATGATGCCAAATAACCAAGGCAACCCTGAGACAAGAAAAGAGAATAATTGTTTACTCTATAATATAAAGTGATGATAATTAAAATAATATGGTATTTGAAGAAAAAATAGATGCATACAAACCAGTGGCATCCAATTACATGGATAGTTAATTTACAACAAAGGAGTCGAGCATACGGAAAATTATATGGTATCACAGAAGATTTCAAAAAAACAGCAATCCTGACTAAGAAGATGAAGGGTGATATCATATGCCCAGATTCAAAGCTGTAGTGATCAAAACAGCATATATTGGAATATTAATATATATATGCATATATATATATTTATTTATACAAATCAGTGGAATAATATTGAGAGCCCAGAAATAAACCCATGCTTTCATTGGAGAGTTCATTTATAACAAAGTTGCTAAAAATATACAATGAAGAGGGAAGATTCTTCAATAAATGTTATTGAGAAAACTGAGCAGCCAGCTCTAAAAGAGTGAAACAAATCACTATCTTGCTCCATATACAAATATTAACACAAAATGGATCAAAGACTTAGATGTAAGACTAGAAACCATAAAATTAATAGAAGAAAACAGCAAAACACACTTGGGTATTTATTTCAATGATGTTTTGGCAGACTTGACTAAAATAATAAGGGAAAAATAGGGAAATAAAAATAAATGGAACTACATCAAACTAAAATGTGCATTGTAAAAGAAACTATCATGAAAATGAAAGGCACGGGCCTCCCCTGGTGGTGCAGGCAGTTGAGCAACATGCTATGAAGCTGTCCGCAGCCTCTGCAGCCCCAGTTCGATCCCGGCCAGCCAGCGAGGGTCACACATGGTGTGGCAGACTTCTTCTGTCTTGCCCGCTGCTCCCCTCAGCAGTGTATTTCATCAGTCTGCTTGTTCTGTTCCCTGCTCTGGCCTGGTGAGTCATCTCACCCTCCCGTGCATCTGGCCTGTACCCTGGTTCTTGTATAAATAAATAAATTAAAAAAGTGAAAGGCACCCTACAAAATAGGATAAAATATTTATACATCATATATCCAACAAGGAGTTAATATTAAGATATACAAAGAACTCATACAACTCAGCAGCACAAAAACAAATGGCCCAACCAAAAAATGGTTTAAGATCTTTTTTTTTATTATTTAGAGATTTATTTATTTATGCATACAAGAGCTGGGGCACAGGCCAGAGATGCAGGGTGTGAGAAGAGTCACTGGAGACAGAGTGGGGAACAGAACAGGAGGATTGACTAAAATACACTGCTGAGGGGAGTAGTGGGCAAGACAGTAAAGGTCTGCTTTGCCATGTGGATCAGCTCCCTGCTGGGGATAGCTTAATAGTGCTGAGACTTTAGCCCTAGTGCCACCAGGGAGGCCCCATTAAGTGCCTTCTTAACTGATATTTTTGAATTGACTGCATTAGACTAGCTTACTCTTTGAGAGCTCACATTGTTATTTTATGGAGATATACAAATGTGCTGAGTAAGCATCCCTGAGGGAATGGAAAGTGTTTTTTGCTTAAAACATCCACATATCTGTTACATATATATATACATATATATAAAACATATTACATATATATATATCAGAATATGTCACATATCCTGTTTATTAGCCCTACCATGAATTCAAAGGCTTGTCCTTGTGAATTCCCAAATTTTTTCAATGTAAGACAAAAATTCCTAGTAAACATATCTCTATTTTATTTTATTCTTTTTTTAAAAAAGATTTATTTATTTATTTATACAAGCACTGGGTATAGCCAGAAGCGCGGGAGGGTGAGAGAATTCACAAGAGCTAGAGGGGAGAGCAGAGCAGGCAGAGTGACGAAATACACTGCTGAGGGGAGCAGCGGATGGCAGGAGAGGTCTGCTTGCCATGTGGGACCCTCGCCCAGTGGCCGGGGATCGAACCGGCGCTACAGAGGCTGTGGGCAGCTTCGCAACCCATCGCTCAACTTCTGCGCCACCAGGGAGGCCCCATGTCTCTATTTTAGATGGAGGAATCATCCACAGTTAATTTTCTTTCTTTTTGTTTTATTGAAGTCATTCTAGCACCCCTACCCTGAACCTTGGAAAGGTTTTAAACAAGAATTGTCTTTAATCATCTTTTTTTTAAACTGTAGCCTGCTCCTTTTTAAAAAAGAATTATTAGAAGACAAAATGTAATTTACTTCCCCAAGAAAATTATTAGTTGTACTAGTATACTCTAATGTGGTATCATTTTAAAAATTGCTTTCTCCCATGTCAATCAGTAATGAATTCTAGAACAACTGAGCTAAATTCATCAGCCTTATTAATCCACTAAAATCCTCTATGATAGGCAGGGACACAGTTCTGAACACTTTACTTACATTTTGATGGAAATATATTCTCAAGCTATAGATCTAATTTACAAAGTTTAAAATGAATGCCTCCTTTTAAATCAAGACAACTGAGAAGTATGTGACTCTTTGACATAATCACTTTGTAAGCTGGAAACTTTGCCCTTGTTTCAAATTACTTTTTCAGCTTCATTTCTTGTTTCTATCATGTATTCAACAAATATAACTTGGGTACAAAGCTCAGTTCTAGACAACAGAGAGAAGGAAAACAGCCTGTTTGTAAGTGCTAGTGGAGTTGCTGGGGGAATGCTGAAGCATACTTAAGGACTGTGTCAGATATGCATACCCAGACACCAGGACCACAGAAAGAAAAGTTTCCCCAGCCCCAAGAGCCCATTTGCATTTCCTTTAATGCATAGTACCTATTCGTGTCTCTGTGTTTGGCATCACACAGCATCCTAATTCTGTGTTTATCACCATTGAATAATTAAAGGAAATTTCAATTTTTCAGGCAATTTAAAAGGCCTGATTTCATGATTCCAACTCCCACCCCCAATGCATGCTAGAACACACTTCTACAAATTGTAACAAAGGTCCATATTATTGTCTATATTATACAATTTGTAACTCCATGACACTTAGCTGACAGGTAAAAAATAAGAATACCATCATTAGGTATTAGTATTAACAAATAGAACAAGATAGGTGAAATAAAACCACTTGTTAAAATAATGTAACATACTATTTTTAAATATTATATATTTTCTTTAAATATTTTAATGGTCTTGCTCTTCCCCAGTTGAATGAAGTAATTAGAAGATTGCAACTATGTCGGCTATTTTTCATTTATTATTCACAACTGTAGGATTCTCTTTACCTCTACCTTACCTGTAGTATATTGTCTCTATGGACACCTCGATATTAAGTGCACATACCCTTATTTTGTTTTCCTTTACAAAGCAATTAATACCTGTTTTACCTATTTTAGCTATGACCTCTATCTTTACTATGATGTCAATTTTCCCCTTCTGGAAAATTGGCCTAGACATAATTAATTCACTGACTGCTAATTAATGGTTCTTGAAACATGTTCAAATCCATATATCTAAGTTTACATATGTTACCAGTGACCTTCATAAATAGGGTAGCTAATTTTGTACTCATATTGTCTTTTAAAACAGTGACATTTAGCCCTGGTGAACATATGAAAATTTATACTTCCTGACATTCTAAAACCATGTAGCTTTGTTCTTCTAAAATATAATTAATTCAACCATTAACTTTCTTACTATACCCAATACATTTTCTCTAATATGGTTGCAAAGTTTTCTCTGTATTTAAACCTGCCATGTATGTGGGTCATTTCTTTGTCTACTTTCTTCTATCAAAAGCCAACTTGTTTTCACGTACAGTATGTATGTTCATGAAAATGTATTATTTTACACATAAGCGGTACATGAATGAAATGAAGAAAGTGGACTCTTTTCATGGAGTATAACTTAATAGTAAATGTAGAATGAATGATGTAACTAAAAAATGAATGTATGGATGTTAAAACCAACAAAATAATAGCTGAAAGAGAACTGGGATATTTATAATACCTCAAGATAGGTCTCCTCATATTATCATAAATTACATAGAAGAAAATGTTGTTTATTTTTTTAAATTTTTATTTTTAAACAATATTTGCTTCCCCCCAACCCCTCAGGTGTAGTCCCCATAGAGTTTCCTTCCCTAAGGCACCTGTGCACCATCACCACAGTCCCCTGTGCTCCTCCCTCCCTCCCTCTGGTCCCTCTCCCTCCTCCTCCCCTGCAGGATGTCTCTGATTTGTAATTGTCTGTTTTTGCTTTGTTGTGTGTTATATTGTTGTCATTTTTTTCTACACTGATGTCTTATTTGGTTCCCCTATATTCCTGATTATAAGTGAAACTGATGTTTTTCTTTCTCCTACTGGCTTATTTCACTGAGCATAATTCCTCATAGAAGAAAATGTTAATTTCATAATGGAGACTTAGTAGACATATTCTTAACCAAGTGATCAAAGTTAACATTACCAATAATGGGTGGCACTGACAATAACTATATCAATGCAATTCAGTAAAAATGTATCACTAGTGTAGGATTCCTTAAGAAAATGCAAATTTTGTTTAATCGTATAGGAAAATTGATAAACCAAAACAGGAGAGTTCTACAAGGCAACTTTCCCATTTTTTCTAAACAATTCATAACAGGGCCTCACTGGTGACGCGGCTGGTTGAGTTCAGCGCTGTGAAGCTGTCCATAGCCTCTGTGGCACAGGTTCAATTCCAGGCCGGCCAGGGAGATATCCACGTCCAGGCAGACCTCTCCTGTCTCACCCGCTGCTCCCCTCAGCAGTGTTTTCAGTCCATCTGCCTGTTCTGCTCCCCACACTGTCTCTAGTGAATTCTCTCACACTCCTGCTCCTCTGGCCTGTACCCCAGTTACTGTATAAATAAATAAATCTTAAAAAATAAATAAATAAAATGCTTTAAAAAATTTGTAACAGTCCTCAAGTATGTAAAACTAAAAACACAT
Source organism: Talpa occidentalis (assembly GCF_014898055.3). Classification (NCBI taxonomy): domain Eukaryota; kingdom Metazoa; phylum Chordata; class Mammalia; order Eulipotyphla; family Talpidae; genus Talpa; species Talpa occidentalis. The sequence goes on from NW_023604861.1 coordinate 17,210,806, forward strand.
AGGACAACAAAGCAACATGTATCTTTCCAGATGAGGAAAATTAAAAAAAAAAAATGCTGCAAAGTTCATTTCTAGGTACATAACAGTACATTGATATTAAGTGTTCTAATGCCCCAGAATCTTATTTAATCCTCTTAACACTGTGGTTTGGAAATAGCAGATCCTTCTTCTGAAGAAGTAAAGAATAATGATATCTACAATGTGCTGTCAGATATTTCTGATAATGTAGTGTGTATATTTGTGTACTCATGAAAAAGAAGAGAAAGCAAATGTAAAATATTGCCATAGAGTGATCGAGGTAAAGGCTATACTGGTACTTGTATAATTCTTTTTTTTTTTTTAAAGATTTATTTATTTATTTATACAAGCACTGGGTACAGTCAGAAGCACGGGAGGGTGAGAGAATTCACCAGAGCCAGAGCGGGGAACAGAACAGGCAGACAGACGAAATGCATTGCTGAGGGGAGTAGCGGGCATGGCAGGAGGGTCTATCACACCATGTGGGACCCTCGCCAGTGGCTAGGGATCATACCAGCACTGCAGAGGCTGCGGGCAGCTTCACAGCCCAGCGCTCAACCACTGAGCCACCAGGGGAGGCCCAAGTACTTGTATAATTCTTTAACATTTCCTTGTTTATATTTTTATTGTATTAACATTGCATTATAACATTTTTCAAGTATACATCATTGAATATCAACATATTTTTATACTCCATGAAGTCACATAAATGTCCAACTAAATCCGTCACCCTACAATTTCACCTTTACTTGATTTCCTACTTCCTCCCTTTTCTTGTAACAATGGATTGGTCCTATAGTCTAAAAGTTTTGTTTTATTTAGTTCATCCATTTGTTATATACCACATATGAGGGAAATTGCAGGCTATTAATTTTTGTCTTATTTCACTAAGCATAATACTTTTTAATTCCATCCATATTATTGCAAATGACATGATTTCAGCTGTTTTTTTGTTTTTTCTTTTTGTAGCTAAGAACAATTTCATATCCTTTACTCATTTGTCAATGACCACTTTGGTTGTTTCCACTTCTTGTCTATTATAAATAATGCTGAAAGGAACAAGGCTATCTCTTTGAGTTAATGTTTTTTTGGGGGAGTTTTTTTGTTTGTTTTTGCCTAAAGAAGCAGAAGAGGGATAACTGGATTGTATGTAAATTCTATTTTTAATTTTGGCAATTTTCATTTTTAAAAATGTAAACAACAATAAATGTGTAATCCCAAATTTGAATACAAATAATCCTAAATGAATACAAAGTTATTTATGTTTTTAGTGCCCATCCATTAAAAATATCACATGGATAAGAAAATTTATTGCCTTAAGTCTTTAACTCAGTAATTATTTATATCTGCCCCTAACAAGTACTAATAATGATAACAGCCTAACAAAGGCATGATTTCTCTGATTTAAATTTTGGGTGATTTTGGGTAATATTTTTTACCCTAAGTAGACAGCATTTACCAAAACTGCAGTGTGAAATGGTTGATACTGTGATACTACATGGGCCCTAAATATCTTTTACATATATAATTTATATATATACAAATATAAATTTATATATGTTTGTATATATTTACATATGTAAAGGATATATCTACACACACACGTTTGATATAGCTGACATATTTATAAAAATGGTTGCCTAAGTAGCTGATATATAATGAGTCAATGTGCCATAACCACAAGCAGAAGCTAGAATGACTAGGATGTTTGTTTTAAAATAAGATGTAGCCCTTTCAAAATATAAGTAATATGTCTTGAACATGGTCATCATGGGCATACAGACATAACTCCCATTTCCAGCACCTGAGAACTTCTGAATCTAGCTTAAGGAAAAAATTTAGACAGATTTAAAAATCCTTATTGAAAATAACTCTATTTTTTCCAAATAGTGACTGTGTCCATAAATGTTCATCAAATTTAGAGTACCACAAATATTTAATTGCTTCTATTGTCACACTTGCCATTTAATTTGCACATTGCAATTGGATAGAATAAATCAGAAATATGGATAGCAGCATCTTTCTTAACAGATGATTGACTTAACTAAGACTACCACCAACATACCATCTGTTCTGCAGCTCTTCTTAGATCAGACACAATAGACTTAAGCAGATGGACTGTAGGTTGTGAACAAGAAAGGATTTTGAACATGTTAGCTTTCTTTTTTGGATTTCTGTTTTGTTTTGCTTTTGATTGTTGTGATTTGTTTTGTTTTTCAACAATGTATGTTTTTATTCCTCTGGGGGGTAATTTAAATATCATCCTGATTGAAGGATAAATGGAAGCACATGCCTTTTAAATGACATTTTGTTTCCCAATTTGAGATAGGAATTAAAATGATAAAAACTTCAAGAATGTTTTCCTTGCTCCCAACTCTTCAAAGTTTTCTTTAATATGTTGACCTACACTTTTATTGGAATAAAATTGGCCTCAATGTTTTCCTATTTTCCCTGCCTCCTCAGAGGTCATAGGTTCAAGTTCACAGGTGATCTTTTAAATATGCTCATACTGAATTAACATGTTGCTCTCCCCTCCTTACAACTAATTCTGCTAAGAACATATATGATACATATCATTATGAGATCCTCATTTTATAAAAGATTAATTGGGAAAGAATAATAGACAATGACCCTTTGAAGATAATAATTAAAAGGCACCTTAAAGTATTGAGACAAAGCATATCTAAGTTTTATTATCATTTGTAAAAGTACATTCCAATTTCAAACTTGGAATGGCATTATGCTTGACTACATATTTAAGTGTTATACATTCTTTATCTCTTGTTGAGCTAGAGATTTGTATCCAAATGAATCAGCTTACTTTAAAAACCTGTATGAAAAGAAAGACTAAGATGAGATTCATCACTGCACTGTTTTAGGCTGTCCAGCCAGGAAAAAATCAGCATTTTGATTACTGAATTGTTCCCTTCTCATCATTTTTTACCATCATCAGACACAAATGACTACTACTAAAGTGTTCTTGTCAGTGTTACCTATCATTTCTGATGTAAATCTAGTCCTGGCACTTTCTTGTTACTAGTTTGTATGTCTGCTTACTTGAACAGCTTTCACAAAGTTGGTTTCACCCATCAGTCAAATAGACAAAGAAAAGAGTAACGTCTGCAGTCCAAGGACTAAAGAGGAGAGGGAATGAAAAAGTGACAAAGACATGCAACATCAAATTCAAAAGACATGGAAAGCTTTCTTGTTCAGAACATCAATTTTTGTCTGTCAGATTTAAGCTAGTGCTACTGCCCAAAATACCCAAAACATAGGAGGATAGCCCAGAAGACAGACAAGGGAATAGCTTTAAAGCCTGAGAATCTATCACAATAAATTTTTTTGGGGAAAAAGGAAAACAAAAACAATCTGGAACCTCTTACTTAGAGCTCAATATTTACTCTAAGAAACAGCTGTTTAACTGTTTAACACCTGTGTCTTGGTATCTGCTTCTGCAAAATGAGAATAAGTATCTGTGCCACATAAAGTGTGTGCTTTTTATATATATTAAGTAAGTTAATGCAGGAAGAATACTTAAAATTGTTATATTTAGTGAGTTTTTGATAATTTCCTCTAGTTAGAAACATTACTTTTTGAAGTTCAGCAATATAAGTTCCATAATATTTTTAGAAGAAATGATGAATCATAATGCAATAATGAAGCAGGGCATTTGAGTAAAGGATACATGGTGTTAAAATTCAAAATTTTTAATCTTATAAACTCAGAAAAGTAAAGTTTCATTGAGATTTAGATTTAGGGGTTTCCCTGGTGGCGCAGCGGGTTGAGCGAAGTGCTGTGAAGCTGTCTGAAACCTCTGCAGCCCGGGGTTCGATTCCTAGCCGGCCAGGGAGATTCCCCCATGTCGTGGCAGACCTCTCCTCTCTCACCCGCTGTTCCCCTCAGGAGTGTATTTCGGTTGTCTGCCTGTTCTGCTCTTTGCTCTGTCTCTAGTGAATCCTCTCACCCTCCTGTGCCTCTGGCCTGTACCCCGCTGTTGTATAAATAAAAAAAATAAACCTTAAAAAATGTAGAATTAGCATGAATTAAGGACTTCATTAAATTAGAATTTTTATAAATTGCAAATGACTTTTAAATTGAATTTTAAAATACCATAGTAATATTAATACCAATTAGTTCACTGGAAGATTTAACATATGAAAATAAAATATCTTTGATTATTTACATTTTAATAACTGCAAGTTTAATTCTCAAAAGAATTTGAGTAGGGTACCTCTCTGTAAGAATTAAAATAACAAAAAAAATCTTATCAGTTATCCTGAATACTTCCTTTTTGGAATACCATTATTTCTTATGTTCTTATATATTGGTTTTATTTTGGGTTAGCACAATGAAAATCTTCATGAATATAATTTCAAAGAGACAATAAGTGATTTGTTAATAGTGATGGATATGTTAGTAAATGTTATTTCAGAGGAAGATAAGAGAATACTATAGGTATAGAATGTGGGGATTTTTAAAAGTTTATCTTTTCTGCTTGTAAAAACACATTAAATACTAATGTAATTTAAAAATAGAAACTAAAACACAATGAGAAAAAAATTATAATAGAAAAAGGGTTAATATGCTTAATGCACATCATTAAACCAGAAATTATTGAGCTTCTTGGAAATAAAATAGATGATAATAGAGCTTCTCCAGTATTTTTTAGATAACTTATAGGAAGTAAATAATATTCTCTGAGACTGAAGTGGAACAAGCAAGCTAATATTCTCCTTATGACAGATAAATAGCATGTTGATTTGACAAAATTCATTTAAATGCTTAGCAATAATCACAGTTTTGCATCAGATATTCTTTATATAAAGATAAATCTTTAAAATAGTTATCAATGTGAGCAAATATTTATGCCCAGTAATATATATTTTGATATAGTCTATAGTAACAAAATCTAATATTTTAAAAACTGAGAAAAATTGTTTCCATATACTATTTTATTTTTATTGAATATTAGGGAACTCAGAAAAAATAAAGATACTAATACATACATTTAATGGATACAGTTTGATGTATTGGACTTCAGTATACATTTCTCTAAAGACAATACACACATCGCTATGTTGAATTCGTGAAAAGGTATTCAATATTGCTAATATTAGAGTAATGCAAAATGAAACAACAAATGTCACCTCGCACCAGTTATAATGACTACTATCCAAAACATGAAAGATAATACAGGTTGGTGAGAATGTGGAGAAATTGAGGCCCTTGCACATTGCTGATGAGAATATAAAACAGTGTGACCGCTGTACAAAATATTATGAATGCTACTCCAAAATTTAGAATTAGAGCTGCCATATGGTACAGTGATCCCACTGTTGAGTATACATCCAAAAGAAGTGAAATCAGATTCTCAAAGGATATGCACTCTCATGTTTATTATAGCATTCTTCACAACAACCCAGATATTTAAACAACTCAAATGGCCATTCACAGATGGGTAGGAAAAGGAAATGTGATATGTACATAAAATGGAATATTTATCAGGCTTAAAGAAGGAGGAACTCTTACCATTTGTCATAACACAGGCTAACTCAGAGGACATTATGCTAAGTGAAATAAGTAACAGAAATCCAAGTTTATATGAGGTGTCTAAACACATAGAAGCAGAAAACAAAATGGAGCCACCAGTAGCTAAGGGGAGGGAGAACTGGGGATGGGAAAATAGGTATAAAGTTTCAGTTTTGGGTTTTTTTTTAATATTTATTTATTTATTATACAAGCACTGGGTACAGTCAGAAGCACAGGAGGGTGAGAGAATTCACCAGAGCCAGAGCGGGGAACAGAACAGGCAGACTGATGAAATACACTGCTGAGGGGAGCAGTGGGCGGCAGGAGAGGTCTGCGCGCCATGTGGGACCCTCACTGGTGGCTGGGGATCGAACTGGCGCTGCAGAGGCTGTGGGCAGCTTTGCAGCCCAGCACTCAACCACTGCGCCACCAGGGGAGACCCAAGTTTCAGTTTTATAATGTGAATAAGTCCTAAAGATCTGCTCTTCAGAATAGTGCCCATGGATATGGAATTCTGCACTTAAAAATATATGAAAAGTGTATATTATATATTCTATTTTCTATTACGTTTGCTGAGGGAGTAGATCGTGTTATGATCTCAAACTCTAGAACTAATTTTTGTCACTTAATAGCTCTCATTCAAGCTGGGGAATTTCTATAATCCCTGAAAGGCTAATAAAAATAAAGATTCCAAGTTACCCTTATCAGTGGATACTCTGAGAATTACAATATATAATTCAAAGAAATTGCTCAGATCACATCGGATTTATGGTTATTTGTCAGTTATTATTGTAATAGATTTAATGTTAAGAAGTATCTTCCTCTTAGCTTTACCAAAGAAAATAAATATTATCTCATCAAACCATGACTTCTTCTAGGAAGTCATAATAATTCTCTTAGGAGAATTAGGACTGATTTATTAAGAATGCAAAAAAAAAAAGAGTGTTAAACTTAATGACATCTAAATACAACATTGCATAAAGTTAGTGAAAGCAACACATTGGCAAGAGAAAACACTTTGGGGAAATCTTTTTTTTTTTTTTGTGACCTCAAAAAGGAGGCTTTCAGAATTGTTCGTATAATTTTATATAAAGAAAGATGCACTGAGACAGGAAAAAAAGGAGTAATCTCTTGCCTTGTGTAAAATCCCAGGCTGTGGATTTTTGAAGAGGAGACTGTTGAAAGCAAATGTCTTCAATTCTGCTTCCAGTGTGGAACTTGGTAAAGCATTTACTCTTCACCTATGATACAGACATACAGGGTTAGCTAAATCCAAGCTGAACACATAAGGATAAAATCACCGTGTCGTTAGGGGTTGTTGTTCACCAGCAACACCAGAAATGAAGCACTGCTAACAAAGGGATATGTGGATCCAAACATTCTGTGAGATCCAAACAATGTATCCCTCTATTCCCATATGTCATGTAAGTCACACAACTTCCCCTTCTACTCCAGATACCATTTTAGGGTATATTAGTAGAGAAGGCAGAATTTGAAAGACTGAGCATTTCACTTTTAGACTAATCAAATTTGGGGGGTTTATAAAGTATCCAGATGGCAGAGTTTTCATGAAGAGGATGAGAACAAATTTAGGATAATGAGAATGCATTACAGAATATACTGTGAATTTATAATCCTTCCACAGAGGATATTGTTGTTCTTGTTAGTATATGTGTGTAATTATTTTTCCTTTAAATTTGACTCTGTGTCTTTTCTCTTTTCCCCCATACTTTTAAAGACTTCCTGCTAAGTACACTAATAATAGAGATAAAATATCTGTATTTCTAATGTTCAATCATTGAACTTATAGATCCTTTGCATTGGCATTCTGTTAGAAATAATATCACAGCCTTATTTACACGAGATTATTTTCTCATTAACTAGTCTAAAATAATTTTTGATGTAGAGAGTATGATTTTTTTATATTTTTTAAAGATTTATTTATTTATACAAGAACCTGGGTACAGGCCAGATGCGCGGAAGGGTGAAAGGATTCACTAGAGCCAGAGTGGGGACCAGAACAGGCAGACTGACGAAATACACTGCTGAGGGGAGCAGCGGTCAAGACAGGAGAGGTCTGCCACACCATGTGGGACTCTCTCTGGCCAGCCGGGAATCGAACCCTCACTGCTGAGGCTGCAGACAGCTTCACAGTGCGGCACTCAACCCGCTGCATCACCGGGAGGCCCTCCTTTTTTATTTTTTTTTTTTTGACATATACTGTCCTTTGAACAAATCTCAGTATTTTAATCATCATGTATTTTAAAAATCAAAGTTTTGAATTCAAAGAAAAGCATCCACCATGTGAATGAATGCAAATATTTCACAACTTAGCACCAGTCTGCCTCAATTTCACATTTTCCAAGAGCTGGCCCCAAAGCAGTATTCCAATCTAATTTTTCAGAATTACTTAATTTGCAGTTTACTTTAGCACACAATGATTTTCAGTGCTCAGTCATTCTCATTTGTCACTCAAACTGATTCCCTTGGCTCAGTGTGGGCTTAAAGGGACTACTCAAGTCTCCTATTTTCCATGGACTATTCAGTAAATATGCCCCTACTTTAACTAACAATAATTTTACCAGTCAATGTAAGCAATGCTTTAAAGTAGTATTTTAAATATTAAAGGGAAATACAAAATTATCAAACCATGGGGTCTACTTTCTTTTCCTATCTATCCATCTAGATATATGGTTTTGATATTCTTCATAATTATTATAAAATAGTAACAATTTACTATTAAGTAAAATATTTCATTTGTTGTATGTAGTGCTTCCATTCCTGATTAAAAGGTGGAAAATGGCACTTACTAAAGACTTAACTGCTTAGCTTGTGATTGAATTATTTGTTATTCGACTTATTTTCTCTTTTGTGTTAATATACATCTTATAAAAGTTCAATAGGCTTTTAAAAATTATTAATATCATGGAATAATTTTTCTCAGTCTACTTGGTTTTGTTAAGTTCAATAACTTTTGACTTGACAAAGTAAAATGAAACATGTTCTGCCTATGGCACTGTGTTTTCTAACAAAAAAATACTGATAAAGATACTTTATTTCTGAATCAGTGATGAGTAACAGATGTTATATACTGGCTTTTGGTTTTGGCAAAGAATGGATTTGATTTACAGAATCTGAGTCTAGACCACCATGGTATGTTGAACTATGCATTATTTTCTGAAATTGTGAAAAACTGCAACAAGTTATAATTGTGTTATTTGAACTGTCTGGTTGAATTAAAATCAAACATAAAGAAAACAGGGACTACACATCAAAGCAAAGGTAGATTTAGATATTCCTGAGAATGAATATAATGTACCATTCCTCATAGTGAAGCCATTTTCCCTCATAATTGATACAAATAGTGTCTTGGACTTTTCATGCCATTTTCTTTTCTGACTGTAGGAAAGACTTTCTGGTGCCAAGTAATAGAACTCATAAACAGATTCTGTGAACCAATCAGGTTGAAGGGACATAAGTACAAAAATAAAAGCTGATTTCAGAGTACTCAAGAAGTTGAATGCCTGAGTGATTCATAAGGAGAAGGATGAGTGAAAATGGAATTTTTTTTTAAGATTTATTTATTTATTTATTTATTTATACAAGCACTGGGTACAGTCAGAAGCGCAGGAGGGTAAGAGAATTCACCAGAGACAGAGCAGGGAACAGAACAGGCAGACAGACGAAGTACACTGCTGAGGGGAACAGTGGGAGCGGCAGGAGAGGTCTGTGTGCCATGTGGGACCCTCGCCAGTGGCCGGGATCAAACTGGCGCTGCAGAGGCTGCAGGCAGCTTCACAGCCCAGCACTCAACCGCTGTGCCACCAGGGGAGGCCCGAAAGTGGACTCTTTAAGCATGTTCAGGGTATGATACCTGTGAGATAATCAAACTTTTATGCTATTAAATCTCCAATCATGCATGCCATCTTCATGTAATATTCTGCCAAAAGAACATCAGTTTTTATATCCCATTAATAATTCAACAAACCTCAGGAAGGAGAGGGGTAGAAAAATGGAAAAAAATATCTACCCCATATGTTATACATTCAATCCTTGTTGATAAACATTTCTTCTACAAAACTGTGTGCAAATCAGGGCCTCCCTGGTTGCACAGGTGGTTGAGCCCCACGCTGTGAAGCTGTCTGCAGCCTCTGCAGCACAGGTTTGATCCCAGCCAGATGAGGAGAATCCCACATAGCACGACAGACCTCTCCTGCCATGTCCGTTGCGCCCTTCAGCAGTGTATTTCGTCAGTCTGCCTGTTCTGTTCCCCGCTCTGTCTCTGGTGAATCCTCTCACTCTCCCATGCATCTGGTCTGTACCCCAGATTTTGCATAAATTAATAATCTTTAAAAAAAAAACACTATGTGCAAGTCATTGTTCCAGGAGTTATCAGTAGTCAAAAGATATACATGACATAGTTCCTGTTTCTGAAAATTTGATAAGGTTATAATGTTACTGGTATATAATTTTAAGTCAACTAGATTGAGAAAAAGGAAGATAATTAACAACTATGGTGATAAGAAGAATTGTATATAAAATGACATTTGATATACTCTTTAAGGAAGGGATGGGAGTTGAAAGATCTGGAGTTAAATTAGTATAATAACTCATAGAGTTTACATAGCAAGCCCCAGTGTGGAGGAGCATAAGCTGCAAATCATACACAAGTCTCGACAGCTGAATGAAAGATTTGTGTTACTCCAGATTTGTGCGATGACCTGTAGCTCTAAGGTATGTTATATAGTTATATAGAGAAGAAGGCTGTTTTTACTAAATGAATCATGTTTCTCCTCTCCTTTTATAACTCTTATATTTGAGAAATCAGATCTGTCATAAGGGTAATATTCTATGGTCTGAGTTTGCTTTAAATTCTCAAGGTCCTTTAGAGTGAAGTATACTTTTTTTTTATTTTTCACAATTTATAAAGCCAAAATATTTTAAATCTGACCTTAGACTATAACTTGTTGATCTTTGAATGTTAATTTCACTCATGAATAAATTATGTCTTCAAATATAACTGCCAATTAAGATTTTATTTTTTAACTCTTAGACTGGATTAAATAACTCTGAAGGAGGGAGAGGGATCAGAGGGAGAGAGGGAGGAGCACAGGTGACTGAGGTGATGGTGCACGGGTGCATTGGTGAAGGAAACTCTATGGGGACTACACCTGACATGGTGTTGGGAAGCAAATATTGTTTAAAAATGAACAATGATGTACAAAGTATTAATATTTTTATTTTTATTTTTATTTTAAATAGAGGCATGTTTATTTATTTATTTGTTTGTTTGTTTGTTTGTTTTGTTTATACAAGCACTGGGTACAGTCAGAAGCACGGGAGGGTGAGAGAATTCACCAGAGCCAGAGCGGGGAGCAGAGCAGGCAGAAGGACCGAAGTACACTGCTGAGGGGAGCAGCGGGCAGCAGGAGAGGTCTGCGCGCCATGTGGGACCCTCCTCTGGTGGCCGGGGAGCAGCCGGGGATCGAACTGGCGCTGCAGAGGCCGCGGGCAGCTTCGCAACCCAGCGCTCAACCGCTCGCTGCGCCACCGGGGAGGCCCATTAGTATTATTTTTAAATCTTAAAATAAGAAATAAATAATCCCGAGATTAAGGATTCAGTGAGATTTCTAATTCATAAACAAAATCAAGAGAGAAAGAAAAGGAGGAAGGGAAACATAGAATGCATGCTCAAGCAATGGAAAGAAGGGTGGAGAAAATCAGATCCCCATGGACCTAAGCATTGATCATACGTATTTACTCAGAATCCACTAAACATGGTAGGCCATTTTACATATTCCACTGCTCTATTTCTTCAAGCTAAAATCTTCCCATACCTGTCTCTTATCCAACCTTTTCCCTGTCTCACAAATTCCTGCCAACACCCATACAAATATCACTTTCTTCAAAAACTGTTTTCTATGCATCCAATTCTGAATTATACATTTGCCAAGTGACTCTGACAATAATAAAGATAGTGGGGCATCATAATGCCAGGTTAAGTAGAAATAAAAGTTTTCTTTTTCATCCTTGAAGGGGGATGGAAACAACTACAAGTGGGGGTAGGCCAGATATACTGCTAAATAGCCTATAATTTACAGTCAGACCCCGTAATGACTTATCCTGTTAAAATGTCAGGGTTAGAAAACCTGGTCCAGGAAAACAGGATATCAAGACCTCCTTTCCCTCCCTCGCTGCTAAAGGACTGAGTATAGGTATGCCATATCACCCAGCAATTCCACCCCTTGGTATCTACCCAAAGAACACAAAAACAGTAATTTGATAGAAAACTTTACGCCCATGTTCATTGCAGCACTATTTATAATAGCCAGGATATGGAAACAGCCTAAATGTCCCAAAATGTATGCATTACAAATAATGGAATACTACTCAGCCATCAAAACAAATAAACTCATGTCATTCACAGCAACGTGGATGGTGTTGGACTACATATTGCTAAGTGAAATGTCAGGAGAAAAATACTGAATGGTGTCATTAATAAGAAGAATATAGAGAAAACAAATTAAAAACCAGAGAAAAACATTAAAAGCTAGACATTAAAAACTGATTAAAAAAAAACAAAAACAAAAAACTGAAGCATTAAAAGGAAGAAAGGGTGGGAGTAGTGTAGGAACCAAGAGGGAAGGAAGCACAATGGACTATGGTGGTGGAGTATGGGCAGTTTGGTGGTGGGTACCCTGTAGTGGTGATACTGGATGGAGACAATCCTAACATTAACACAATTAAAAATTAAACTAATTAGTTAAAAAAAACTCCCCAGGTTCTGACATGGTAGAATTAAGTAGATAGAAGTCTGAGTCTCAGACCTGTGATCAGAATCACTCTGCAGTGGAAAAGATATTCTTCAAGTACTTATCAATGTTGATTAATGAATAATATAATCCCCAGCTTAGAGAACATGCACAAAGAAAAGCATGAACTCTCTCCATTGATGAGAGGCACAAGGTTGAGAAGTAGTCCATTCCTCTGGCTGAAATAAACAAGAGAAATCATTAGTTTAGTGTGCCTCCTAGCTACATCCCCACCCTGTATTCAAACTCAAAGGTAACTGCAAAGAAATATATTCAGATATTGCCTTCACAGCAACTGAATATCATATTATATATTTCAACACATACCTAATTGACCCCAGAAAAACAGTTACCCATCTTTTAAACCTCAGTGTAAACATCATTCACATTCCTTTACACATTTACCTGGACAACCGTGATCATTCTGTACCCTGTGTCATTGTTATGTCCTTTACATATCTATTTAGATTTTTTTTTTTTTTTTGCATTAACTCTCTTTCAGGGTATTGTGAGTTCCTTAGGAGTGAAATTGTGTTTTACTCATTTCTATAGTCCTAGCATAGCACCTGACATCCATTACACTCTATAAATGTGTACTCATTGAATTTTAAAATATGCATGCAGCAGGCTATGATGCAGTTACACATGAGCAGGACTGGCTGGCTGCCCAAAAAGGTCTCTATTCTAAGCCTACACTTAATCCTTTAACCTCAGTCCAGAGTTCATATTATGTCAAAGGAAGCTGAGTTATAAACACTAAGAGGTTCTAATTCTCCAAGGTAGCTGCAGATTAACCAAGATTGGTGTGTGTAACCAGAGTAACCATACAATGAACTGTTAGGGATAAATGAAATAGAAAAAAATATAAACAGCAATACATATTTTTTCCCTATAGGTACTGAATAGAAAATGCCAGACTTTATATTTGAAGGTTTCTGGGTGAGAATAAAATTAAATTAGGAGTGTTAATAATAGGAATTCAATATTTAATGTTACCATATTAAATTTGCCTCAGAGATAGATCATCACAATAGATTATGATCACATCTCATGGCAGGGGATCTACTCGGTATGTAAAGTAATTTGTAAGGTAATTACATTCTGATACACTAGTATTAAAGTTAAATTTTATCACTAATTCTATGTCTTTTCAAGTTGTTACTATAACTTATTTTGAGGAGAGGTTTGGTTGAAGAAGAAGGCCTTACCGTAAGCTGTTATTAGTAATAGAGACTTCTGTTAGATTTTTTAGACTTTGAATTCTCCAGGTATTATAATTATTATTTCATAAAAAATATTGTAATGCCATAATTATTTACAATGCATTTAAGCTATTATTCTAGGTACAGCACACCTATAGATTAGGACAATAAGAATGTCAAAGTTTGTTTATTATGTTAAATTAGCATATGTAAATTAACAGATGGCATATATAATTATATTTAATTATAAATAATTTCCATAGAGTTTTTCTATTTGTTGACAGTAATCCCATTTCAACTTCCAAAGTTATATGTGCATACATTTCTAAGTAATTTCATTTACCATTGGTCATATCAGATATTTTAATTTATTCTACATCAACTAATAGGATGATGATATTGAAATTTCATTTGTTGCTTTGTAAGTATTTCATAATTTTAGCATTAATTGTTTCCTTATGACCTAGGTTACTGACCTCATTTCCCAAATGAGGGACCTTGACTGTTCTAAATTAAATTTGATGATGTTCTCAAGATCAATTAAGTAATTAAAAAATTGTCAGGACTTATATTTAGGTATTCAAACTCAAAGCCTACCAGCTTTCCAGTTTTTTTATTTCCTTTCTTAAAAATATGTAACTAACATCGCTGTGTCATACATCATATTGTTCTCTAAAATGTATTCTTAAACAGTTTCCCCAGTTTTCTATATATATTATGCAACAAGAATTGAGGTTTTTTGTTTTTTTTTTTTTTGTAGCTTACAAGTCTAAATAGATTAAGTAGCAATGTGTTATAAGCAATCTCCATGTTGGAGAAACTTACATCAGAGACCAAAAAATTTAATACTTCAATTATTTTCTTTTTGTAAGAATATGAATTTGTATATGGCTATAGACTGAATGTTTGCATACTCCCAAAATTCATATTTTGAAACCTAGTCCCCAATGTGATGTTATTTATTTATTTATTTTTTTTTTTTTAAAATACTCTTTTTTTTTTTATTTGTTTGTTTGTTTGTTTTGTTTATACATGCACTGGGTACAGTCAGAAGCGCGGGAGGGTGAGAGAATTCACCAGAGTCAGAGCGGGGAGCAGAACAGGCAGAAGGACCGAAGTACACTGCTGAGGGGAGCAGCGGGCGGCAGGAGAGGTCTGCGCGCCATGTGGGACCCTCCTCTGGTGGCCGGGGAGCAGCCGGGGATCGAACCGACGCCGCAGAGGCCGCGGGCAGCTTTGCAACCCAGCGCTCAACCGCTGCGCCACCGGGGAGGCCCCAATGTGATGTTATTTAATGGTAGGGCATTTGAGAGACAGTTAAGTCATTAGAGTGGAGCCCTCATCAAGGAGATTGTGAATTTATAAAAGAGACCCCAGATAGCTCCCTTCCCTCCCCCACCTTACATGGATATAAAGAAAAAAACAGTTGTCTATGAACCATGAAGTGTGTCTTTACCAGACACTGAAAGTGCCAGCACCTTAATCTTGGACTTCCAATCTTTAGAAACATGAAAAATTTCTGTTGTTATAAACCACCCATAAAGAATGAATAGAAAGTCCAGTTCCCTAGAAATTATATTTTGACTGACAGAGGATTTTAACATATTAGTCGGACGGGACTAACCTGTGAGTATAAGCCGCTTTGTCCCTCCTTCATAACAGAGTGGAAAGAACACCTTCAAATGTCAGTTGCTACATATTTGTTCCTGAGCCTTGCAAACATTCTCATAAATAATATCATTATCTAGAACAACAGTTATATGTTGGATTACTGTATGTTTTTGTAGAATTTAATACACCAGAATCCTCCCAATTCCACCTGATTTGTATTAGTCTCAGACAGATCCTTTTGTAAACGAAGAAGAATTAAGTGGGGATGTAATGAGGTCAATCAGCCCTGTAGTTTTAGATATTTAAAGGTGTCCTTACTTTCTGCCTTACAATAAGATTTTTTGAAAAATGTCTTTACTCTCTTAGCTGGGAAGATTCAGATACTTCTGCTTGATCTCTCCTGTATGAAACCTGTTAACTTCAAACCAAAGAGTACATGTCAGTGTGTCCTCTGACATTCACTGTGTATATCCTTTCCAATTATATACTGATGAAAAGATCATTGAATGAATACCTGGACTCAGTAGTAATATAGACACTTATGGCAAGGCTGGATTCAATATGCACCTGTGCAATATGTACCTATTCTAAGAGGGATGCTTTGATGTCACTTTGTCATAGTTATCAATGTCAATTTGGTCTCTGTTATTGAAATATCAGTGTAGTTCCACTTTTTCTAGTACATCTTCATCTAAGTGAATGACGATGTTCCTCCTTGTGGGAGGATTATATGAATCATACTGATGCTATTGTTGTGGTGTTAGTTTCCTTCATTTTACAAACTTGGCCTTTCCATCAGTCGGTGCTATTCCAGATCTGAAAACGGGCTCAAGGCCAGAATTTGAAAAGGATAATTATTTTTTATAACAGCAGCTGCCCTCCACTTTTATATCATTCATAATTTATTATTTTGATGATATAGATTGAGAAATAGCTTCAATGGATATCTATAACATTTTAATTTTAGTAACCATCTTCATATCTCTCCACATGTCTTTCTCTATTGATGGCCACTCTGACCTTGCTGAACTTATTGATTATGCATCACCACCGGCTGCTAATATGTTAGTTTAATGTGGAGTCAGTGGCTCTGGCAGTCTCACTTCTTTTAAGCCACAATGCACAGAAGACATTCATTATTGAGCTCCTCAAAATTACTGGTGTCCTTCTCAACAGGATATTCTTTATCATTTTCATAAACAGTGCTCTCCTGTAGAAGAAAGTTTGTTGGTGACTTTTCTGACTTTCATAGTGTATCCTCCCTAACTTCTGAGTCAAAATGTTCTTACCTCCACTATATTTCACCATTATTCTTGCATTTTTACTTCAAGTTTGGGAATGTTACCTGTTTTTCCAGATTAGTGATATATTTACACCATCTCCTAGGAGCATGCAGGATATTAGGTACATATTGCACAGGTGTATATTGAATCCAGCCTTGCCATAAGTGTCTAAATTTCTACTTAGTCCATTAAGTGATAGTAATTAAATATCATTGAACTTTCCTGTATTCAGTTATTTTTTTCCATCCACCATATTTCACTTCCCAATATCTTGCCACATATATCATCTCCCAGCTTTTATGAGTATATGTAGGCTAGTGAATGCAGACTTGTCCAGACCCTAAGGAAAACAGCATAGAGGCTTCTCAAAATATTCAGAATATACCTGCTATATGATCCAGTAATTCCTGTCCTAGGTCCTAGGTATTAAAAATAATATGTGCACTCCTATGTTCACTGCAACATTATTTACAATAATCAAGATATGAAAACAACTGAGTGTCCAAGGTCAGATGAGTAGCTGAAGAAGATGTAGCATATATATATCAATACACAGTGGAATAATGCTTAGTTATAGAGAATAAGATG
The DNA here is from genome assembly GCF_014898055.3 of Talpa occidentalis. Taxonomy (NCBI): domain Eukaryota; kingdom Metazoa; phylum Chordata; class Mammalia; order Eulipotyphla; family Talpidae; genus Talpa; species Talpa occidentalis. The sequence continues at coordinate 17,227,849 of NW_023604861.1, forward strand.
AACTTTCTCGCCACTTGTGACAACATAGATGGAACCGGAAGGGATTATGCTAAGTGAAGAAAGTCACAAGAGGAAGACAGATGCCAGATGATTTCACTCATGTGTGAAATATAAAGAACCAAAGCAATGAAACAAAAACAATTAAAATAAATCCTAGAAATTAGATTACCAGAAACCCTAGATTTACCTAGAAACTCCAGGTTACCAGAAGGAGAGGGTGGAGGGTGCAGAGAAAATGGGAAGGGGAGGCCTAATAGATGGCCCTGGGGAATTATGGGTGCTTTGGTGATGGGTGTGATGTGATAACATACATCTGAGGAGGCATTATACTCATATATGTTGCTGTAATCCAACTTTACCTTAAAAAATGACTCTTTTAAAAAACATTTTAAAAAGTAATGATGAATCATCTCTATCAAAACCAAGCACTTAGGAAGAGGATAGTTCACCTGTAGTTTTGGCATTGCCTCCAAATCCTTTGTGTAGCTTCTGAAATAATTGTTCAAGGAAACAGTCTTTGTCCTATTTATACCCATGAGTTCTCCCCTCCATTTAAACATAACACAATTGAAGGTCATATTATAATTCTAGGTGATTTTCTGAGAAAGGAGGATTAAATCAGAAAACATAAGTTAAGCCATGGTGCTATTGTCAGAATAAGTTTCTCTAAGGACAGACACATAAGAACTCATTTAAAAGGCTTAAATTTTGACTCACTAAAACTAAAAAAGAAAGGAAAATAAAAGGATAAGAACTTTGTTAGAAATTATGGGAAAGCAATGCATAGAGAGTTGTTTTTAGCAATAGCCATGAAAAGAGTGGCATTAGTTTGTAGATAGATGAATATAGAACTATGCAGCTTTAAACTATGCAAAATTTTAAAAAAATGAGAGAGCAGAATATTTTAAAATATATTGATTTGAGTGAAGGAATTTATTATGAATTACTCTTGAGGATTTCCTATGTATTGTAGAATGCAGTATGATCAAGTCAGGTAATTGGGGCACTTGCCAGGAATAGAAATTGGCCGCATATATTAAACATCATGTCTCTGTATTTTTGGGAAGCTCTCCAAAAAAGCTCATCAATCTTATAGTACATGGAATCTTGAACACTGATTGTGTGGACTGCCTTGTATGGAATTCTTGGCAATAAATGGCTATGGGTTATTTGGCAGCTTTTCAGCCACATATCATATGGCTATTGTGGGTGGGAAAACTTATGTTCCCAATGGAAAACTGAAATCCATGTCAGGGCCTCTTTTTGGAATGAGATAGTGTATCGTGGGGCAAGATGAAAGTTTCTTATTTGCTCTCTAAGATGTCAGTCGCTTTTATTGGGTTGACGAAGTTTTTCCTTTTACTTGCATACTGCTGCTTTTCTAATCTTATATATTTTTTTTTTTTTTTTTTATAGAGGCATGCTTTATTTATTTGTTTGCTGGTTTGTTTGTTTGTTTGTTTTGTTTGTACATGCACTGGGTACAGTCAGAAGCGCGGGAGGGTGAGAGAATTCACCAGAGCCAGAGCAGGGAGCAGAGCAGGCAGAAGGACCGAAGTACACTGCTGAGGGGAGCAGCGGGCGGCAGGAGAGGTCTGCACGCCATGTGGGACCCTCCTCCGGTGGCCGGGGAGCAGCCGGGGATCGAACCGGCGCCGCAGAGGCCGCGTGCAGCTTCGCAACCCAGCGCTCAACCGCTGCGCCACCGGGGAGGCCCTAATCTTATATATTTTAAATTAAACTGGAAATTTTACTTTCTTTGTGTAGAGTGAGATTAAATTACTGTGAACTTCAGTAAGGGAGTAGGTGGCTGGAAATATGCCAGGATTCAAGGAAAATGAGTTTGAATATGAACTTGGTGTGCTTTCCATTCTACCCTTGCTCTCTTGTTGACAGCATTAGAGAGATGATGCAAGCAAAATCAGCTATGGGAAGCAAGAAACCAAGCACCTGAGAACTAAAATGGATAAACAGCATCAGTTTTTAACTAAACAGTTTAGAAAACCAGAGAAATTCATAGAAAACTGTTAAATGATGTGGAAACCATTTGAACTTAAAAAAAGCTGAAGGCTCAAGAAAGCATAGTAGAAAATAATATTGAAGATGCTTGAGGAAATGTACCAAGAATGAAATTACACACTTTAGAAATATAAGTCTCTATGCATGAAGCTGTTATTGTTATTTTCTTCTGTAATTCTAATTATAGGAACACTATGTAAAATAGCCTATCTTGCTTTTAAGTAAGGTAAATAATTAAAAAATGTAATGACTTCTATATGTGTGTAGGAGCAGGAAGACCACAGAGCAGGATATCTATGATCTGAGCAGACCGGGTAAAGGAGGAGTCCTGGAGCCCTCAGTGGGTTTCCCAGGCTTTTGTTGAGCTTTTGCATATAGTACAGCAACCAGGCACACAACAGGTAGGGGTGCTGGGGTGCCAGGAGGCCTCCAAGCCCCTGGTGAGTCTTCACTCTGGACTTCTCTGGTGCTTTCTCCCCTTCTCTCTCCCGCCTCTCTCCTGCCTCTGCTTCTCCTGGCCAATATCTCAATACTGCTGCCATGGCCCACAAAAGTAAACAACATAACTTCTAACAATGTAACAAAATGCAGGTGCCCCATCAGGGGCTAATCCTGACAGGAGGGCAGAATGACAGGAGGGCAGAAAATCCTGAAACCATTTACCCTACAATGTGATAGATGACTTCTTGGGTCTTATATTACTTTTCATATTATTCTCACATTTTCCTCCCTATGAACAGTAACTTCAATATCCTAGATGATTCTTCCAGAATTCTAGTTTACTGAACTTTCATCCTTCTTTACTTTTACCCTACCTCTGCCACTCACTGCCTTTTCTTTATCTTTCTCAATAATTCAGGACTCCACCATCTCTACTCTATGAAGCACTTTCTGATCACCACCTCCTTTGCTTCCTATGAGTTTCCTCTACTAGGACACCGGTAACTGTGGATTGTTTTTCCCTTTGCATTCAAACTGATGATGTCCTTTTCTCTGTCCTTATCAATTGTTTTTTTTTTAAATTTAAATCCTAAGATCAGTCATTACAACACTAACTTACACACCAACTTTCCCGCCATTCTCTTTCTTCATCTCACACACTTGACAAAACTATAACCCTGTTTAAATGCACATTTCTTCCTACAACACCCTTGCACCTGTGCAGCTTAATGTGGCTGTGGGAAAATATACAGCCACTGGAATTCTTCCCACTGTAAAGTCCTGAGTATGAATATTAAGTTGATTTCAGTGCTATCCTACAATCATTCTACGTTACTCATATTTACTCACTGGCCCATCATTCCCAAGATGACTCTTTAATACCTGTTCCACTTTTTAATACCCCCTACCCCATTATCAACCTTATTGTGAATGTTCTTATGAAATTAAGTAATTATAAAGGAATTTCCACAGGCTCCTACAACATGTAGGCATCAGTGCATTTCTGTGTTCTATCTCTTAACCATAGATTAGCTATTTATAAGCAAAAGCTAAAAATCAAACTACCTAGAACTCATCATATAATTTGTTGTGAAAAGTACATTTCCTCCAAACTTATATAATATCTGTTCCATTGCCATAAATATGGAGACTGCATTATACTTAGTAAATGAACTAAACCTTTCAAATCTAGGAATGCATATTATTCATCATTGTACTTTGGGGATTAACACAATGGGGGCACACACAGGTTAATCTGTTCATTAGAATTGTATTAAATTGTCTATAAAATAGGATCAATAAACAGATCACTTTCTCAAAGTTAATAATTCTTTCCAAAAAGGAAATGATTTTTGGTGATCTTTTGGCTCCAGATAACCAAGGAAAACAAACCTCACACTTCTATATCCATTGACTACTTATGAGATTTAAATAATTTCATCAATTCAGTTTAATTCCCTGGCTAGTCTTAGATTGCTACAGAAATTCTTGGTTGATATGAATAATAAAGGTGATTGAGGTCAACTAAATTGTAGTCTAAATACTAAAAACAGTCATCTATCAGTAGAGTTATATCAAAAGTTTAGGAATCTGAAAGGAAGAATCACAGGAGCAGGAAATAACAGTTGCATTTTGCTGTTAATTCTAATTTGCTATCTTAGAGGTCATTTAGGGTAAGTTTCAGGTAAGAGAAAAAAAAATTGTGCTGACAATAATCACAATAAAGACGGCTAAAAAGCTACCTGTTTGGATGAATTTGTACCATTTTCATGCGTGGAGATTTTTGCTTTTTTGTTACCTTCATAGTTATGAAGGCTGCTAAGTTTCTTAATACTTAGGCATTATTATTGTAACTAAGGCTGTCCTGGACGTTCTGACTTATGCCTTTGTGTTTAATTGATTCTTCTTTTTCACAGTGCCTGTTTTTAGATTTCAATCATTTATTGTCTCAGCCTATGGTTTTAGATTTCACTACATATGAAGGCATGGTTGCCAAACCACTGTTCCTCTGCTGGGGACCTCTCTTAGTTTACCTTTTAAGCATCCTGTACTCTGAGTAGTAAAACAAGTGAATCTTTGAGAGTCTTTTACAGAATATTACCTGACTGAACTCTTCCTCTTGCCCACACAATTTAAATATTGTTATACACCAATGAAGCATAGGCGCTCTAGAAAATCTATTGCAGTGATTACTAAGAGTTATATATCATGAGCTCCTCCCCGTATAATCATGTTCTAGTCCATTTGTAGAAAACAGATTTGTTCAAAATAATAAAGAACATTTTCTTTTGTTGTTTTACAACAAAGGAGTATTCCTTCACAGAGAAAACAATATGTCAAATAAATGTTATAAAATCTGCAATTAAAGTATATCAGCCAGGGCAGCACAATATTTTATTTGCCTCATTACAGACCTGGTCAACTGGTAAAATTAGTCTATCTTCAATCTGCTCAATAAATCTTAGAAACTGACACTCTGCTGAATTCTATGGTAGTTGATATGTTAAAAATAAAATACTTTATAGACAGATCCCAACCTTGCATCAACAAACATAAAAAAAAAAAATCAATGAGACCTGCAGAAAAAGCTTAAATTTTATCAATAAAAATGTCAACATGTAGAAATTGAATTGGAGAATTTGAGTTTGTCAATTGCCAATAATCAAGATCAGACAATCTGGACTATTGTCAGGCATACATCCACAACAATTTCATAAAAGCCATGTTCAGAAAGATAAAATATAACAAAGATGTTTTATTTTGAACACAGGCCTTATGAAATATTCTGTGCCTCTCAATGTATATTTACTTAATAGTATATGTAATAGAATTTGGGCTGTGAACTGTCTTCATTATAAATTGATATATCAAGATTATAGAGACATTTTAAACTTCATCCACTTCAAATAATGTTAATTATCTCACAGTGACAGATACTAAAAGTTGTGTCAAATTGACTTAGATTAACATTTAAGCAAGAGGATAAAGTGGAGTAGAAATGTTTTTTTTAATAATAAATTTTATTTTTATATTCCCCATACAATTGCAACCCCCTTATTTTGACCCCAATCCATCCCCTCCCGCCCTCTACCCCCCATAGAGTGTCTCTGGTTCATAGTTTTTTGTTGATTTTGATTTTCGCTTTCTTATAGTTATTAATTTTCCTAGTCCCTTATTTAAGTTTTCTAGATTCCTGCTATGAGTGAGACCATCCGGTATTTTTCTTTTTCTTTCTGGCTTATTTCGCTGAGCATGATCCCTTCCAGCATCATCCATGTTGTTGCAAATTGCATGTGTTTATCTTTTTTGAATGCTGAGTAATATTCCATGGTATATATGTACCACATCTTCTTGATCCAGTCATCCATTTTTGGGCATTTGGGTTGTTTCCAAAGCTTAGCTATTGTAAATAGTGCTGCTATAAACATAGGGGTACAGGTGCTCTTTGGAATTGATGTTTCTGTATCCTTTGGGTAAATACCTAGGAGTGGAATTGCTGGATCATATGGAAGCTCTATATTTAGTAGGTCCAGAAATCTCCACACAGCTCTCCATAGTGGTTGAACCAGTTTACACGCCCACCAACAGTGCAGAAGAGTTCCTTTTTCTCCACACCCTCGCCAACATTTGTTGTTGCTAGTTTTTTTAATATGTGCCATTCTCACTGGTGTGAGATGGTATCTCATGGTAGTTTTGATTTGCATTTCCCTGATTACAAGTGATGTTGAACATTTTTTCATATGCCTGTTGGCCATTTGCAAGAAATGCTTTTTTTAAAAAAGAACTAAGGATTCCAGTCTTGAGGAGTATATGTGTAAAGGCATTTTAATCAGATTACAAACAAAGCAAAAACAACAACAACAAATAACAACTTTAGTCCACATGGAAAAAATTGCTTCATCTGTTGGTACATTGGATGAATGGAAATTTATATTCTGAATAATTCAATGGATTCTTAAGCTAATTTAGAATTAGAGTAGGGAAGTTTTGTGTGTGTGTGTGTGTGTGATTAACTGAAATTGGCAAAGCTAGCTTCTTTCACTACAGGGTAAGAATCTTGAATAAAAGTTATAGTTGTATATAATTAGAAATGTTAAGCTTAGCATGCTGTAATGACAGGAAAATGGAGTATTTGAAAGCCTCACACATAATGTTCATTTATTTTCCCTATCACAGGAGTCATTTGAAGGATAAGTCATCTGTTCTTGAGACAAGAAGATCAGAAAATTGCCCGCCTGTTAAGGTTTTCTTGCTATGTTTTTAGAAACAGAGCAATCTAAAAATCATCTTTTACTAGGAATAAAAATCCTAGAAAAGAGGAAATAGTGGAAGATTATTGCCAGGAATTTTTAAAATGAAGGATTCCTGAAAAGAGGTGGCAAAATCTAGCAAGTTATTTACTTTGTGCCTCCTTAAATGTGTTACACATTGTCAGAATCAAACATATTTCACATCTCTTTTCTCCAAACTTATTGAAGTGTTGGGGTAAAATCCATGAGTTGCTATCAGAACAGTATTTTTTTTTTTTCATCTAATGAGTGAATCTCAGTATTTCCTTGAAAAGAAAAATCAACTGATCCCAGAAAGTACAAACACAATCGAAGGATGAACAAAAACAGGATGAATTATGAAATTACCTACAATCCTTATACCTATTATAAGAAATATCTTACTCATATGAAACAGTCACTAGGGATGGGTTAAGAAAGAAAAAAGTAATACGATAATACATGTCTCTTATTTTATATTACATTCTACAGATTCATCAATAATGTGTTATACATAGTCACCACTCCCCAGAGGTGTATATGTTCATCAAAATGCTTCAACATTAAGAGAACTGTCATACTCTAAAGTTATTCTGTTCAGTGCAGTTTCCATTTATCCATATTTTGATTTATTTTTTAAGGTTTCAGCTACATATTTTGTCCTATATTCAAGTTTTTGTCTATATTTCTATTCTAGATTTTGCATTCAATCTTAGAAAAAATACATAGTATAAATAGCCTCCTTTATGCTTTAAAATATGTATGGTTTTCCCAAACAATATACAATTGGTGGTTTTGATCTTAATCACTTATTATAGCAATTCTTCTCAAAAACCAGCCTTTTCTTGAACTCTGCATTTTGTTTAACAAAACTTAGAAACTTGGTCCTAAGTCATGCCAAAGATAAAATTCATATTTACCTGATAAAGATTTTTTTTGTAATTTTCTTACTTCAGGATGTTTTGAACTTTATCACTTTTTCTGTACATTAAATATTGATGCTATCTCTGTGATCATGAAAGTGAAAATCATATAATCTCTTAGAACCTCAGTTACCTCACATGAAATGTAGTGAAACTCATGAGTAGCCACCGACTGTGTACTTTGATCATATTTTTATATTTATGAAGACTTCTAACCTTGTTTGAATTCTTATTAGGCCAAAGACATACTGTTTTAGTGAATGTTTCCATCTTCATTGTTGTTACATAACAGGGTCTGTTAATGAGATTTTGCTTTTGGATTGGGGAAAGATTAACAGATTGAAAACAAAAAGACAATCCATAGTGATTGTGGCTTTGTATTTCATATTTTTGTGGCATTGCATTTTCTTTCCATCCATAATTCAAAAATCGTGTCACAATATTTTGTGAGTATGAAGAAACTCTACCTACACTTTAATATGTTAAATATAGCATTTACTAAGTGCCAGATATTGTATTAAGTTTGTTTCAAATATGAAGGAAAATAGAATTCTTATCCACCCCTACATATGAAAAAAACTGAAGCATCGGAGGTTATGTGAATTTTCCACTGCTCAGATCTCTAAGTAACAGAAGCGAATTCACTTCCAGACTCTCTAGTTTCAGACTAATAATCAGTTGCAATATAATCAAAAAGACATTTATCCCAGAATAGAAATCATGATCTGTACTCATGCAAGGGGCAGTCCCAAGTTATGTTGAATGTAGGAAACTTGTAATGGGTCATGCAGGGAAGTGGACTTTTAAATCATTTGTTTGGAACAAGTTTGGATAAGTCTATCCATGAATTTGCTGACATGTCTTCAGACAGAGACCTACAATGTCTGTTGTCACAATCAGCAGATGGTCTCTTGTTTTAGTCATCAAATTGCTGAACCAGGCTTTTTAATTTTCACCTAGAAGTCTCATCGTGGCAGTTAGAGTCAAGATGGAGCCTGTTTAACTCAAAATATTTTCCACAAATAATAATTGAGACATCAGAAGAAGTGAAAAATAATCTGAAATTGAAAGAGGAAAAAAATCTTTCAGAACAGAGACAATGAAATCAGCACTACAATTAATTAGGTAGTGATAGCAGACATTGTGAAGCCAACTGCCAACTTAACAGGAAATAGTACTTCTCTCATTGTTGCTATATGATATCAAAATGATTTCCCTTCTTTGTGAGACTACTACAGCCCTACTTTGCTACTCTCATACTGTAAATCAAGATCAGTGTAATACCCAACTGTTAGCATACATCATCTCATGACAGCAACCAGTCCTGAGCACTAATCTACTTCGCTTTGTTTTACCTTAGAATTAAACTGCTATCAGTTCTGAGGTGATCTTTCATGGAATGAATCAAAGAAAACCTAAGACTTACCAGAAACCCATTCTCCCTGACATGATTGCCTTGTGGACTTATGATATGTAGTCTACTTTGGTGCAACATATCAGTAAAACCTGTTTTGTTAGATTATGGGATTGTCCCTTGTAGCCTAGATCAGATGGGTTTTAACAGTCTAGTTATATCACCTGGTAGCTAATATACAGCAAACTTAAAAAGTATCCTGGATTTTTTTGTTTTGTTTTCTAGAGTTTTTTTTTTTTTTTTTTTTTTTTTAACTACCTGAGGTTTCATATTCTGGATTCATCTTGGTTTCTGATTCTTTCCTAAAAATCTCCTTAGTTTTGGTGTTTACTAAAAATCTACTGTGGTTCTTCTAGCACTTCATATTAGAAAAATTATATTTGGAAGAGAACATGGAGTAGACTGTGTATCTCTTAGTTATATTTTCTACCTGAGCCTTTTTTCATTCTCTCTTCCTCTGTGTTTCCCTCCTCTCCTGGTGTTTGTGTCTCTCTCCTGTGACTCAGTATCCCTCTCCTTCCCTTCTGCCTTCCTTTTTTTAAATTATATATCAAATACAGTATTAATTTCACTATTCTGTTAATATCATATTTTTCACCATTAGTTCCTGTGAGACTCTTCTTGTGTTTTTCGTTTTCTTGCCTTTACCTGAAATTACCATTCTAGCTATAGCTTCGGTGTGAATGGTTGCCCTTTTATTTGAGTCTGTTCTTACAAAACGGATATTATTTTATGGTTGCTTAATGTTTTACTTATATTAATACATAAATGGACTGGATTATATACTTTATGTTGTTTCTTTTTGTATTGTCATTTTTGTAAAGACTCATTTATTTTGGTATACACACATCTCATCCATTGCTTCTAACTTCTACAAAGTCCTTGATGGTATGTATCCACCAAGTTTAGTTTCAGTTTCCACATATTAAAATTTGAAAGAGAAATGCTAAACTTACTGTTTTGTTGATTTGAGAGAGGATAACTAAGCCTTTGCAAGTCATGACGTACTGAAAATAGTCAGTAAATTGTCGCCTATAAACATGAGATATGAGACTAAACAACATAGGTTCATATGTCAATTCAACCACTTACCACCTATGAGATATTGATGTAATTTCACTTCCTAGCATTTCAGTATCCCCTTCTGGTAAAAATGTCTGAATCTATGTTGAGGGTGTGGTTGAAATTTCCCCTTACCCCTTTGAGTTCTTTTCTAGCTGGTTGAGTAATCATATTAACATCAAACAGATAAATAAGAAAAAAAACTAAATTCAATTAGTAAGTGTAGGTAATCTGCACAGATACAGGAATTCCAATGCCAGTTTTAACAGGGTACTCCCCAGGGAAAGAAGAGGATCCACGTTCCCTACCCTACCCTAAAAAGGGTGGAACTGAGCAGAAGGAGAAGCTAGAGATCGGGAGGAGAAGAAGGGGGGAGATCAAGAAGACTGGAGGAAGCTATGCTTGCTTCTTAACCTTGGACTTGTACCAGGGACTTGGGGGACATGAAAGAGGAGACACCAGAAAGAGACAGGGATGTAGGTAACTTTGGATGTTTAATTAGAAACTATGTTAACTATTCTTTCTCTTCTCTCAATTGTACACTGTTTCTGTCTCTATTGCACACTAATTGTATTAAAATTCTTTTTCACTGAAGGTCTTACTAGAGTATGTTTGGTCTTCATGCAGTGTATGGCAGAACCTAACCAGGCAGCTTTGGGGACCCTGGGGTGCCACTAAACCTGCCCATTAACACAGTGAGGCAAAATTAGGGTATATATCCAGGCTAAGGAATGGGACAGGGGCTAGGGCTTTAAGGAGGGAGAATGAGAATCACATGATAAGGAGAGGGTGACTCCTATCATGAAAACCAGATATTCTGTAATGAGATGTTTGCCCTGTCATACAGACTTCTACAAAAAATAATATTCCTGCTAATAACCACAGTTCTGGATAATGTCCTAATTTTTATTGTTTTACATAGTGGTTAAAGTTTCTTATGAGCCCTGCAGAGCTGGTATTGACCTCAGCTAAAAATAATTCACATGCTAATGTGGCATATTGTTGGGAGAGGTCTTCTGAACACTTTTGGGGGACCTATCCTTTACTCACAGCTTCTAATTAATGTTTATACAATATATATTAATAACCTGGAAACAACCCAAATGCCCCAAAATAGATGACTGGATCAAGAAGATATGGCATATATACACAATGGAATATTATTCAGCAATCAAAAAAGATAAACTCAGGCCATTCACAGCAATGTGGAGGGAACTAGAAGGAATTATGTTCAGTGAAATAAGACAGAAGGAAAAAGAAAAATATCAGATGGTTTCACTTACAACAGGAATATAGGGGAACCAAATAAGACATCAGTGTAAAAAAAATAACAGTACAAAACACAACAAAGCAAAAATAGACAATTATAAATCAGAGACATCCTGCAGGGGAGGAGGAGGGAGAGGGGCAGACGGAGGGAGGGAGGAGCACAGGGGACTGAGGTGATGGTGCACAGGTACCTTGGGGAAGGAAACTCTATGGGGACTACACCTGAGGTGTTGGGGGGAAGCAAATATTGTTAAAAAATGAACAATGATGTAAAATAATGAATAAAAATGAGAAATTCAAAAAATTGCAATATATATTATAAGCAGTTGATTTTGAGAAAGTGATTCTTGAGTGTTAGTTATGCTATTTTAGTTTCACAGTGGCTAGTATGTTGTATTGGCACAAAATAATTCATCCTGTACTTTTCTGGTTTCCTCTGTGCCTGGACTAGTAATCAAAACAATAGCAGACAAGTTAGCAAAGGAAAATCAATGAATTTATTAACATAGAACATATGTATGGAAAGTTTGCCTGGTTGTAAATTGTGAAGTATAATGGAGCAGGTCAGGCATATTTTTCCTGAGTTTTAAGAACCAAGGTCATCAAGGACAGAAAAGGGGGCTTTTCAAAGTTAAGAGGATGACCTCATCCTTACTCTGACATTAAAGAGGAGATTCTTAGATATATAGAACATGTTTGCTTATATATCTAAAACTGGGTGAGACAATCAAACTGCATTCTGCTAGGTCATAAAAAGAACAGTGATTATTTCTTCAATTAGGGATATGTGAAGGATTTGGGCAGGAACAGATGTGAACCCTCACTGGTTTCAACTCAAGACAATCTACGTTCTTTAAGTAATGGTAATAGATTTCCTGAGGCTCACAGAACTTTCATTGACCTCTAGTTCTTATGCCAAGGTGACAGGAGGTCTGCTCTGGGCCTATTGAGAAAAGCCTATCTGAATTTGTATGAGGACTGACCCCAGTAATCCATTGAACAGAATATAATGTTAATACGTTTTTCCTGACATGTAATAAATTTGGAAGTATTCAATCCCACCCATGAAATAAAAAGCTGAACTGAAAAGGATATGTCATAGTATTTCTCTAATAAGTCTATAGGAATTACATTCTTACAGTACTAAAGGCTAAGAAATTCAAGGTCAAGACAAGGGACAGAGTGAGGGAATTCTGGTAGCAGAGAGGCTTAGATTTGAGGTGAACTCACCATATAGTAACCCTAATTTAAAAATGTTCTCTTCTGCAGGTTCTTACAAAGGGCCTACGTTGTCAGTGGCAACCCCAGGAATTTCCAGAATGCTTTCAGTGCCATTCTACCTTTATCCTGGACAATAGATCCTGGTTTTTGTTTAGATGACTCAGTAATCCCCCCATTGTTTAGATGAATAGCTACTAGGTTCTGTTGAGTTGGCCAATCTATACTAATCTGCAAATCAAATTTGGCCACTCTGTGTTTTCTCCCAAGCAAGGTGTTACTTACTTTGCAATTTGGATAGAATAAGAATTTTGTAAAATTTTAGGATCTACCTCTTTTGTAACTAACAATTATTAATTGCTATAAAACGTAAGTACTTAGTCTTCAAGTCACATCTCTCGTCTCATGTTTTCTTCTTAAAAAGTAAGAGAAGCAATGCTGATCTTACTTTTCTTAGAAACTTCTTCAGCCAAATATTCAATGTAATTTTTCATGAGTTCTTCCTTCCATAAAAAACAATTCATAAGAAGATGTTTGCTACTTTATAGCAAGTGTCACATTATCTGCAATCTCCAATGATACATTTCTAAGATCACATCAGCATAGTCTTTATCATCCATATTTTATTTCTGGCAAATTCTGTCCACACCTATTTGGATATTCTTTAGGAAGACTGAGCCTTTCTCTACAGCTCTCTTCTTTCTGGGTTCTTATCAGAATCACCGCTGGCTATATATTCACCTAAATACCTCCTTTTTCTATATTCATCTCAAAACGCACCACTATATATTCCTCAATTCTAAAGTTGTTTCCCTATTTTTAGGTATTTGAGCAAAATTGAGTACAATTGTGAATACAAGTTTAGGTGTCCATGTTATATCCACTGAGCTAAAGGTATCATGTGGGCAAATAGCTATATTGAAATTTATCTCAAAGCAAAATTCTGAATAGCTAGCTATTTTTAGTTTTCAACTAGGTGTTGACTGATGGAAACTGTAGAGGTGGTTGGTGCTCTAAGAGAAGATAAAAGACATGGATTTTAATTAGCGCTCTGAAATCTACAGGGGTTAGCATGAAGAACTATGCATAGGCTTTATATGTATAATTTCCTCAAAGAATTTCCTTCTTGTTATTTGAAAATTCTAAGGCTCTGTTTTAACACATAATTTTTCTCCAAGCAAATTAAATTGTCATAAAATGCTATGGTATAGAATCAAGACTAGCATTCCTATTATATCTCATGCTGTCCATAGTATTGTACATTCTCATTGAATGAAAAAAAAAATCATATAGGCTTCAATTTGGATATGGTGACATTTTATTAGGAACCTCTCTTATTTTTTATTGTATTAAATAAGAGGGGGACGGAAGGGAGGGAGGGAAGGAGGGAGAGCAGGCCCATCTTTTGGGTTTAGTCACTATGGGGATTATAAAGCTGTAGAAGTTGTAGTTCCTTTTCCCCAGAGAATAGCAATGTAAGCATGGAGCTAGCAGAAGTAAAAGAGTACTTTATAATTGCCCATAATAAAAACACATGTGAAGAATAAGCTCAATGTGAAGAAGAATGAATACTAGTTGAATCTTGGATTTACCCCAATCATTACCTTAAAACATCTTATAGGGCCTCCCCGGTGGCGCAGCAGTTGAGTGCTGGGTTGAGAAGCTGCCCGCGGCCTCTGCGGCGCCGGTTCGATCCCCGGCTGTCCCCGGCCACCTGTGGAGGGTCCCACATGGCGCGCAGACCTCTCCTGCCGCCCGCTGCTCCCTCAGCAGCGTACTTCGGCCCTTCTGCCTGCTCTGCTCCCCGCTCTGGCTCTGGTGAATTCTCTCACCCTCCCGAGCTTCTGACTGTACCCAGTGCATGTGTAAAGAAACAAACAAATAAATAAATAAATAAAACATGCCTCTATAAAAAAAAAAATCTTATAGTTGTTTTTTGTTTTTGTTTTTGTTTTTTTTATCATGATCATGCAATCAAATTATAAAAGTATACACGCCATTTGGCACAATCACAATTTGGTAAAGCCATTTGTTCTGAAAATGAGTCAAGGTTAGGTTTGGCAAAAAGATATATGAGATACCATTTGACACATGACATTCTCCCACCCTCACAGAGCAGATGACATTTATCTTGGTATTTTGAAACTTGTCATGAGAAAATAGTCTCTAAATTTCTGTCCTTTCAACGTGCAGCCGTATGGGAATGCTCATATAATTGTGTTTGTCCAGCTTCTGTGCTTGCACAATTACATGTATTCTCTCATTATTTAATTAATTTAAAAGGTATCAAACCCTTGAGTGGCCAACTTTTATTGAAGAAATACATCTTATAATGAAATTAAATTGGCATACTTTGTGTGTAGGTGGGCACCTGGCAAATTTATTAACATGCCTGTTTTTGAGGCTCTGAAGATGAAAATAGAACATCATCAAAATCGTAAATTGTAACATTTGTATATAATGTCATAAAATCTCAGTTAACACTACCAAAATATCTTGTTTACTATTCTGAATGTTATCAGTTTAGAGGCAAGACTTTCATTTATTTTTGGTATTATATATTTTTTAATGGGGGCATAGATGTCACTTTTATTTACATGTGGAAATTTTCTGTTTTCCAAATGAAAGTCTTAAAGCACTTGATTGAACTTAAAGTAGAAGTTTTATCTTTTATTTTGAGAAGGATAAGAAATTCTCAGAACAGTTTGACCAGAGGAGTTCTTTCATGGCAATGTTTAATTAGAAGATTGTTTACTTAGAGCAGTTGGTTTCAAATTGTAGTGTCGAGCAGAATCACCTAGAGGGCTTATTAAAACATAGACATTTGGGTTCCACCCCAATAGTTTCTGCTTCAGGAAATTTGAGATGAGACCCACGAATTAGTACTTTGATACCCACTGACTTAGGCAATGTCTTGATTACATGAATAATTTATTCTTTATTTAAGACTCTGCATTCAGGATTATGGATGTTACTGACAAACTATGAACTCTTTTGACTGAAATGTTACTCTAGAAGAGGAGATTAAATGAGCTACATGGACTTTCCAATGTCGTTCATATATATCAGATTTGAGAGCAGTGTAATCTTACCACTTTCATAGGCAAGGGATTGTAGACAAGTGAAAATGCTATCCATGTTTTTTTTTTTTATGTTTACATTAAAATCAAAATGTGGCATTAGAATAATGCAGATTTTACCATAGGTAGGCACACCATTTACTTGAGGACAAAGAACTGCTTACCAGGTTACAGCAATTTGGCCTCAACTAGAAGAGTCTTGCTGTAATCTAAACATATTGCCAAGTGAACTAACAAAGCTCTCTTGGTCACATTTACTCCCCAAAATGTTTCCAAACCATTGATTTTAGCAGTGTTGATAAAAATGAGAAACTTTTTTTTGATTAAACGAAAAGAATGATATGCAAATTCCTACTGAACACTCCATTCAGGTCAAATAAATGATCTCTTTGAAAGAATTTTGAGCAATATTAAAATATGATGTTTGTGAAAATTGACTTTTTTGGGGATTTTTTTCATCAACTGGCTTATTGTGAGGTGCTCTATTCATTAATAACAGAACAGTATATGCATATATATGCACACATACACATATATGTAGACAAATGGGACATAAATTTAAATTTTAAGTGTATGTATTCATAATTATTTTTAAAGAGGAGGGTCATCAAACACCATTTCTCTCATATTTTCAGTGAGATCCAGAGGCCAGTGACCAAAAAGAAATGTATAACTAGTTGCTGGGATGGATATAATTTTAGGGATAGAACACATGGCAATTTTTGAAAGTAGTATCAGGATAGAGGATAGAAGTGTGTATCAGAGATACTGAACAAGAACTTGAGAAACTGACACCAAGATAGTAGGGGAAGAATAAAGAGAGTTGAATGCTGAAGAATCCAGTTAAATGAAGACTTGTGATAGCTTCTGTTGGGAGCATTTTCACAGTGTTGCTATTAAGGTTGTCACTTTCAATGTGAGTTACCTCCATCAACATTGTCAGTGAACACAGCCTCCAGGGAGAAACTCCAGCAGCAACAGTGGTGGAAGATGACACCTTAAAGGAAACAGTGGGAGGTGCAGATAGTCTTGCTCACTCCCTATGGCTAATAAATAACTGAGAACCCAGCCTGAGGGCACAGCGCATTTATCTGGCCTTATTTTGTCTTACCAATTCCACTTATCCGCATTTATCACATGCTGCTACCAAAACATAACAGTGCTCCTCAAATTATATAAGGTGAATGGGGTGGGTGGCTTTTCTCAAACTCTTGTGGACCAATATTTTTGTAAAATACAATATGAAATTAGCAAAAACATAAATATTTAGAAATAGCTATAAAGTGAAAATATCATACTTTATTATAAAATCCAAAAGCTTCTATACTGTCCAATTCCATTTATAGAGCATTCTTGAAATTACAGAATTACTGAAATGAAGAGCAAATTAGTGGTTGTCAGGGTTTAGGGAAAAGAGAGAAATGGCTGTGTTTATAAATAGGGGACTTCTTCCATCTGCCTGTTCTGCTCCCCACTCTGTCTCTGGTGAATCCTCTCACCCTCCCGCACCTCTGACTGTACCCCAGTTCTTATATAAATAAACAAATCTTTAAAAATAGGGGACTTCTTACAGTAGATACATTCTTACTATAATTTTTAATATCCTGATTATATTACACTATATTTTGAAAGATGTTTTGGGGAATCATCTGGGTAAAGTGTACATGGGGTCTCATGTTATTCTTAAAATTGGGTATGAACCTATAATCTCAAAATAAAAAAGATTATTTGTCCTTAAAATAGACAAAAATACTCTTGCAAAGTTCTAAAAAGTTGCTGTTTTTATTTTTTTAAAGCTGTCATTTTTTTTTCCCTCTTTAATTGAATGGTAACATCTGATTGCCAGGCTTGGTTTACAGACCACACCTGGAGTAGCACTGTTTTTTATTCTTTCAGTTCCAAATACTCTATACAGACTTATTCTAACTATTCTTCCGAAAACAGATTGCTTTTCTATGTCACTCTTTACTTTTCAGTCTCATCACCCACCCCTTTACTTTAAACTGCCTTCAATATATAATGGACCTCTGCATTTCCTTCCTTAGCTTAAATGTTCCTTCTATTTAGATTCTTCTATCCTAAATCTTGTCTGCTTACTCAAATCCACCCATCTTTTACATGCCAGGTTTATGCTCTTCATTCATCAAGTTTTTTCTAGATTCTACCATTCAGATTAATATTTACCACTGCAGCTTTCTGTACTATCCATTATCATCTATAACAACTTATTTAAAAATAACTTCATGCATTTTTCCATTCTATTCATTTTAATGAAATGTATAGAGAACATTACACCCACGGATCCAAAAATCATTATTTGTTAAAAGAGGAGCGAATAGGAACAATTTTCAGCATCTCTTTGGCACCTGGAAAGATAGAATGTGTTCCCTTATATCAGCTTGGGAAGCAGAAGCTAGTAGCTTCAGCCCAAAGGATCTTATGAACATAATAGAATGTTTCCTCCTTAATGGTTCAGATTAGAACTATTTGAAGAAAGAAGAGCAAATTGGCATTAATAGTCAGGATAGGGTTGGAATTCTAGAAACTTATGGTTTGGGAGCTTGAGACCACTATAGTGACTTGAGAGTAATTGAGCATGGTAGTCATGAGAATCTGGTTGAAGATATCACTCAGGAAAAACATGTCACATTAATCTGATGGAGCTATAGAAAATAGTAAGTTGGTGAGGCAAGCATTTAATGAAAAATCCAACCGCTGATTAGACTGCTTGATTTCTTATTTCCACTAAGTATGCATGTATATAATCAATATGATAACTGCTATTATAAAATGGAAAGTAGTATCACAATCATTGCTTTAGCAAATGCTTTTTATGGATTGTGTTGCTTAGTCACGTTTTGCCTGGAAGCTTTTCTGTTTTCATAAAATCTGCAGAAACTTTTAACTTATTGTATTTACTGAATAGTTACAAATGTTTATGAAAAATACTGAGGTGAAGGATGTGTTTTATCAGTAAAACCCCCAACTTGATTTTTTTTATATATCCTTGACTTTTTTATATTCCATTTAATTGAATTCAGCTTTCCATTTTTATGATTAGTCCACACTACTAGACTAATTTGCAAGTTGCCCTTCATCTTCTATAATAAATTTAGCTCCCCACGAAGATATATAATTAAACTAGGCAGTACAATCTGATTATCTGTCAAATATAAATGAGATGCCACACTACCTTCAAATACTAGTTCTCTCCATCTACAATGAATTGAAACACCTTAGTCCTGCATGCAAAAGTGCTAATAAAATCTCCATTTAGTCAGAACATATTTATTGAATGCCTGCTGTGTGCCAAATAATCTTAAATTTGAAGAGCAAATTTCAGATAAATTTTACATAATTTTTTCAACTGATCCTTAAAACAGTTCTCTAATCTATAAAGGAGAAGTATAGGTCTCAATTTACAAATGAGGAAACTCTGCTTCACTTCCATGGAAAGTAGTTTGATGTGGGGTTCACATGATTTTAAATAGTATACTTGTGAATAAAACTTGGGACTTCTGACTCATCACCATTTAGTCCTTTCACATAGTATGCTTTGTTTCCAAGACTAAGAGTCTGTGTGTGATAATGGAGATCTGGTACCCTTTGTGTAAATTTCTTTATCTTCAAAATGGTTGTACTTATGGAAAATCTATTTTTCCACTTTAAAGGTATTAGCCCTGTGGGAGTCCACTGAAAATCATGTATCATAAATCTTTAAAATGAAATAAAAAGAAGTTACAAACATTTCTTTAGAAAATAACCCACTTGAACCTATGACAAATGGGATTTTAATGATACCAAGTCATGTGTTTACTGATTCAGTAATATTCTTGGTACTAAATAATGTCTAAAAAGTTATGCAAATTCTTGCATATCTGGTAAATGAAGGCACATTATTTTATGATTAAACTTTCAAATATTGCTTCAAATCCCTGAAAATTTACCAAGGTGTATGCATGATCACTGCAATGCCCGTATGTTTGCCACCATAATATTTCTATTTAATAAATGTACAGACAGATCAATCCCAATGGAATGTAAACTGTAAAGGGGCAGATGTTTTGTTTAGTTTATGTTCTATCTCTAACCCTAGAATAGTAACTGTTCATAGTATGAAGTTGTAAATAGTTGTCAAATGCATAAAATGCTTTGAAAAGTTTGTTTTTCTTCTTTTTCTTACCTATATGTCTTTGATATTTGAGGTGAGTATCTCAGAATGGTAGTTTAAGTTCAACATGTGATGAAGTGAAACTAAAACAACATAATGATGCTGTGACACCAAAGTTAGCTCACATTCACCACAGTTAGCACCTGTTGTTCAAAAGCCATCTTTAAATAGAATAGTAAACATCCACCAGTGGCACCAAGAGAACTGTATGGAACCATACATTTCATTAATCACAGATGAGGATTCTGCACATAGATATGCAGACCAAAAAGCAACATATATCAAAGTTTCTAGCCTAGTGCTGGACAATGAGCATTAAGTTAATCTGTATTTGATTTTGAGTCTCAATATAAAAGGATGTTTGTATGTATAATCTAGTATAGTCTTATCTAACTTATCTGATGGTAAAAAGAAAACTTCTAACCCCTTAAAGTGTTGGGCTAAGGAAAAATAAATCATTTATTAATTAAAAAAGTAAAACTCCTTAGGACTTCATATGTGTATTTAATAATATTCAAGGGACTTCTTTAATGTATTAATAGAATTTGGTGGTAGGAGAACTTATTAACTCAAAATTTAACTTTGTCCGTTACCATCTTTCTAAAATTTGACAGGTTATTAAATCTAAGTTTAAACTTCCTTTTCATCAAAGTGACAATAACAATAGTAACAACTTTTAAAGTTGTATTATTGTGTTATAATTGAGAAACTTACAATAGGAAACCACAGAGTATTGAGTCAATGAAAACTGGCAAAGTACAAATCAGCAGTGATGGCGCAGATGATTCTATTTATGTAAATCAGATTTTAGTGAAGGTTACTTTTCTCCCATAGGAATTTGCTATTGTCTTGAATTCAAGTTCTACAATCCATACAAATCCAAATTTTTTTTCAGGGTTTTTGTCAATCCTGACGAATTCCATTTTCATGATGACCTCAACATCTAGAATGCTGCTTCTGTGCCTTTTTTCTTTGAAACAAAGGTTTTATTGATAGAGATTGGAAAATAAGACTTTTTTCTAAAATTCTATCCCTTCTAAAAAAAGAAACACACCCAAATGTTAATTCAGGAAAATACTTTACTGAAGATCTTAGAGTCAAGTGAGGATAGCATTAAAAGGAAAACAAAGGTAAAAATTTACATTAGATAATCTTGTTTCAATTTCTATTTGTATTATATTTTTGCTACAGAATCTTTAGTTTGTTCTCCTGGCCTATCAGACTCCCTCCTCCAAGATCTCATTTGTCCCATTCTCCTCCCTTCTATAATCTCCTTGTCCCTACACACCTCTTAAAAAGTTGTTTTTTTTTATTCAAGCAAAACAGACTTACCAGATAAATATTTATTTCAGCCAAGATTTCTGTTGAGGTAATAGTTTCAGGATCTCACATTCTAGCCCATGGAAATAAAGAATCATTTCTTCCAATAAAGACCACTTGTATTTTTTGCAAGATTTTATTTATTTTTGCGTAAAACAACTGGGATGTATGCCAGAGGTTGGGGGTAAGAGGATTCGCCAGAGACAGACTAAGGACCAGAGTAGGCAGGTTTACTGAAAAACACTGCTGAGGGGAGCAGCAGGCAAGGCAGGAGAGGTCTGCTGTGCCATACATCACCAGGAGGACCAGACATCTTGTTTATTTGCTTATTGCTACTGCTGTATTACATTTATTCCAGCTACTACTACTAACTGACTGTAAGAAACACTGACTAACTCTTGCATAGAGCACTCTTTGCACCCAAAGTTGATTCTACTAGTCATAATTATTTTCTTCCCCCAAATAATAAGATCAAATTCAAAATATGGACATGGCATCATGATGTGTGTTTGTGCGTGTGTGCACGCACCTATGTATGTATGTTCTATATGTGCTCTTGAACTGCCCTCATAATGCTGTGCACATTTCCAGTGATCCAACCCTACTAATGCTGCTGTCACCTCCTATTTCATGTGTCCATGACCTATAATTATACATTTTTTTCTTTTTTTTTTTAAGTCTGTTTTGGCTCAACACCAACTACCATATTCCATTCATTTATATCAAATTCCAACTTTCTTTTCAATCTTTCATTCTTTGAAGGTTTTAGCACATTAATGCTATTGTTCTCTCCCTCATAAAACCTGATTTCCTAGGAATAGCTTTCACATGAACATCACATTATTCACCTGATACGTTCCCTGGATTAATCTAAGAATCATTTTTCCATCGAGCTAAACAGAAGCTACTCTGAAATCACTAATGAAAGCATTCCTTATTTTGACCATGTTCTACTATAGTACTTATAGTTCAATTCCACTAATCTAATTATTTATGAACTAATAGAGATTGTAAATCAATTAACTTTCAGTCTTTTAATTATCTATTATAAATCTTCTATCACCAGGTGCCTTCACCTAACTTAGTTTTAAGAATTTTATTTGCCATTATATTCTAAAAAAAAACACATTAAACTATTTTTCTATAGAATATAATGGTTAAAACTGACAGAATAAATTAGGATAAGCTACTATTTTAGTAACTGTTGTATTAGTTAAGGTAGAACAATTCTTGTTTAAAAGCAAACCAGATCTCAGTGGATTATTATGGTTAAAATTTATTACTCTCTCATTTGTCCAGTGCAGTCAGCTAGATAAAGGAGAATAGGGGCTTTCCTTTATGCAGGCATTCCAGGTTGTGGCCATACTCCTATTCCGTTAGTATAAGCATATGTGCAGAAAGCATATCTTTCCTTAACTGCTTTAGGACTCAAACAATATATCATTGTCTTTGCACATTAATTTGCAATAATTAGTTACATGGCACAAATATTGATGTAGAGAACCTGAAAAGTGCAGGTTATCTGTGCATCCAAAAACAGAAACAAATGTATGCACCACAACAACAGACTGTCAAAAATCTGAGCACTAAGGGTAAAAAAAAAAAAAAAGTAAAAAAAAAATAGCAGCAACAACAACTGATCTATACTTAGTCTTTTATAGTCTTATATACGCTCTATCCTGTCCAAGAATTTAGCCATGTTTTTCTAATTAGCTCAAAATTCTTTTTTTTTCCTTCTATTTACCTTTCATATTTTCTCTTTTTCGCCTTCCAGCCTTCTGATTTGGTCTACTCTTGCTTTAATTATCATGGAAAAATAAGAAAACTCCAAGAAGAAATTTTATCTATCATGCCACCATATCTAAAATTATTCTTACATCTGACTTTATCTTCTGATTCTGTTGCATTGAAGGAACTGCCCATCTTTCCTTTCATTAATGACTCTTCAATACATAAAACCATATATCACTATAGTTCTTGGTAAATAGACATTTCCAATTAACATTCAATCATGACAGTGACTCTTTTCTCCTAAGTCTCTTTGTACTGACTGTTCAACACTCTCTCTACTGTTATATAAAGTATCTCAAGAGAATCACCTATATTACTGCCTCTTCTCCTCAATACCACCGACCTTCTTCAACCTACTTCAGTCTGCCTTCAGCTCCCAGTACTTATGGTTGTTATTCTTTCTAAGATCCCATTGACTTATGTTATTATATCCTGATAGCAACTTTTTGTTACACTTGTTACTTTACACTTTTATCAACTTTCAATACATTTTAAAAAAACAATCCTGTTTAAAATGCTCTTTCCTTGACTCCTCTCACATTACACCTTTTATTTTTCTCTTTACTTATCCTTCATTTACAGGTAATCTTTCTTTGTTGAAACTTTAAATAGTTCAACTATCTTGAGATTCACTGCTAGTTCCTGATCAATATTCTTTTTTTTAAAGGATTTTTCCTTTCATTTTTAAATTTTATATATTTTTGCATCATTTTTTTTTATTTTTATACAATGTATGCATTTTCATGTTGGTTATAGTCCCTGTGAAATTTCCACCACCCATTCACCCATGAACTATCACCATGGTCCCTTGTGCTCTTCCCACCCTTGTTTTGATTCTACTCCTTTCTCCCCGCCTGCAGTATGTCTCTGGTTTATAGTTGCCTGTTGATTTTGATTTTTACTTTATTATAATTAGCCCCCCCCCCCCATCTCTTATTTGGTTCCTCTTCATTCCTGCTATAAGTGAGACCATCTGGTATTTTTTTTTTTTTTTCTTTCTGGCCTATTTCACTGAGCATGAACCCTTCCGGCTCCATCCATGTTGCTGCAAATGGCATGAGTTTACCTTTTTTGATTGAATAGATGGCTGGATCAATCTTCTTAGTAAAGGCAACTCTTACTGAATTCATGAATTCATGTAATTTTCCCCTGTCCCCCAAATGTATACTTCCTCCGTTATTTTCTCATCTTGGTAACTTACTCAATAGCTCAAATCAAAAGTCTGGGAAGTTGGGCCTCCCCGGTGGCGCAGCGGTTGAGCGCTGGGTTGCAAAGCTGCCCGCGGCCTCTGCAGCGCCGGTTCGATCCCCGGCTGCTCCCTGGCCACCGGAGGAGAATCCCACATGGTGCGCAGACCTCTCCTGCCACCCGCTGCTCCCCTCAGCAGTGTGCTTCAGTCCCTCTGCCTGCTCTGCTCCCCACTCTGGCTCTGGTGAATTCTCTCACCCTCCCGCGCTTCTGACTGTACCCAGTGCATGTATAAACAAAACAAACAAACAAACATAATAAATAAATAAATAAATAAAAACATGCCTCTAAAAAAAAAAAAAAAAAAAAAAGTCTGGGAAGCATGAGCAGACCTTTTATCAACCACCACATCAAATAAGTTATAAAATTTTGTTCTCCATGTGTTGATCTTTCCATTGTTTTTATTCTAATAACAAAACACAATTATTTTTTCAACAATACTCCAAAGGCATAAAATCTGCCTAATTCCTTAAATCTGTTTTGTTGTCTCTCTCTCTATATATATTTTTCCCCACATGATATTCAGAATGATCTCCTTAATTCAATCATCTTATCCTGCTCTTTTAAAATTCTCTGCTTTTAGACAGAGGGAAATTCCTACCTATCTTGGTCTGAAAGTTCTTACAATGTCTGACTCAAATTTCTTCTTCCAAATTATGTTAGACCACATGCCCTTCCCATCCCATTGCTTTAGATAATAATTTTATTTGATTCCTCAAACAATTCCAGGTCTTTTAGCTGCAGGAATTTTGGAACATTTAGTTCTACTTGCCCTAACATACCTGGAAAATTGATACACATGTTCGGTTCTCAGTTCACTTCTCATTTTTCCAAGAAAATGTACAGCATAATTTGTTTAATTAATTACACTTTCAGAATAATTCTCATGTATTTATATTTAGTCATATTTTGAAAACACATGGATATCGTGTGTTTCAGAGCTGCTACTAGGTACAATTATCTAATGTGAGCTTATGTGATTACATATCTTCTTTTGAAGGGAACTGTCATTAAAAATTAAAATTAGTAGCACTAAAAGGTGTTAATACATGTGTCCTATTTCTTGTTCATTAGTCTTCTCTGTTCTTCCAAAGCCATTATATCTTACTACTCCAGAATAAGGAAAAATGTTTGTCTTATCAAATATGTGTATTTTTTAAAGATTTATTTATTTAGGGGCCTCCCATGGTGGCACAGTGGTTGAGCGCTGGGTTGCGAGGATGCCTGCAGCCTCTACCGTGCCAGTTCAATCCCTGGCCACTGGCAAGGGTCCCACAAAAAAAAAAGATTGATTTATTTATATAAGATGTGCAGGGGGTATAGGTCAGATGCACAGGAGGGTGAGATAATTCACCAGAGAGAGAGGGGAGCAAAACAGGCAGACAGACTGAAGACACTGCTGAGGGGAGCAATGGGCAAGGCAGGAGAGGTTTGCTGCACCATGTGGGTTTCTCCCTGGTCTGCCGGGAATCGAACCCACCCACTCTGTGCTGCAGAGGCTGTGAACAACTTCACAGCGCAGTGCTCAATGCGCTGTGCCACTGGGGAGGCCCAGATATGTGTATTTTAAAAATATTTATTTTTATGTATTTATGCCTACAAGAGCTGGGATATAGGCCAGAGGTGTGGGGGGTGGAAAGATTCACTAGAGACAGAATGGGGAGCAGAACAGGTGGATTTACTGAAATGCAGTACCGAGGGGAGCAGGGTCAAGACAGGAAAGGTCTACTGTGCCATGTGGGTTAGCACCCTGGCTGGGAATCAAACTTATGCCTTAGTGGCTGGCAATAGATTGATGGTGCTGAGACTTTAGCCCCTGTGCCTCCAGGGAGGCCTAAATAGTATTTTTTTAATTAACAGGTTAATTTGTTAAATAGCAGGTTAAAGTGGTATAGGAAATGCATTTGCACTAAACATTTTAAAGTGTAATCATTTTATATAGTTTCGATTTTTTCTTTCTTTTAAGGTAATTTCTGTAAAATGGGGTATGAAAGAAATGAAATAACACTATATTTACTAGTCTAATTTTTTTCATATAAAGACTGGATAGAGCAATTGCAAAGTTAAGTAGCATTTTCTACAGATTATATGATAGCAGTTTTTTCTTTAATCCCTTTTAGTGCAATTTGCTATCAATAGCAGAGAAAATCTATTGAGTCTATTCAGTGTTCTATAAGTGACTTCATTTCAACTTAAAAGAACCTTAGCAATAGCTACTTTCATTACCATCTAATGAAGACATTAATAGTTAAAGAGAATAACTACCTTGTTTAAAGTCACATAGATAGTAAACAGTCATAAAAATATAAAGTAAGGCTATATGGCAGCAGAGCCCTTTTGAAAAATAAGCCATATGACATTTTCTTTTACTACATAGTGTGATACAATGATATAATATTCTATTAAGGGGAAGTAATTTTGTGTGGTTAGCTTAATCTGAAGTGAAAAATTCAGAGGTTGTCCAGACAATAGGAATCTAAAGGTAATGATAACTAGGAATGGATTTTCACTTGGAATTTTATTAAAATGGCTAAAAGGGGTTTATTGGCATTTCATAAACTTTATCTTAATAATAAAAATATAGATTATATATAATAAATATGTATGCAAACATATATATATGATATTATAGGGAACACTATAAATTTCTAAAAAAAATGCTTGTGATATATTATGCAGTACATCTTTATTAAAAGCATCTCCAGATTTTGCCTATGAGTCACTCCTGTCTGTCCTGCTCACACAACATTTTTGTTATTGCTTTGTTTCCTGGCCTGCATTTTGTATTCCAGATAATAATTAATGATTATTTCTCTAACTCAAAATATTCTTTTGATGATAAGAATGTTTTATACTTCCGTGAGTTCAGTATTCTTATAGGAAAGGAGTATTTACTATCCCTCTAGCGGAAAAAAAAATTCAGGTTCAGATTTAAAATCTTAATTATAGCACATCATTTTTTATTACCTATGTGTTAGATTGTGGCTATATCTCAATTTTTTCTTGCTCCCTTGAGTGAAGATATCCCCTGCTTCACTCATCCAACTTTTGACCATATAACTTGCTTTGGTTAATTATGAAAACTAGGAAATGTGACAGATACTTGGAAAATGCTGACTTGTCTTATTGCTCTTATAAATTTAAATTTGCCCTGTGTTCTTCAGTTAGGGGTCCATAAAAATTCGCCTACACATGTAGTAGTTACATGCCAAGAGGCATATGCAGACCAGGAAAAACTACAAAGTGTTAAATTAGTTGTCATCATAATTATCAGGAAAACT
Organism: Talpa occidentalis; assembly: GCF_014898055.3. NCBI lineage: Eukaryota > Metazoa > Chordata > Mammalia > Eulipotyphla > Talpidae > Talpa > Talpa occidentalis. The sequence continues at coordinate 17,255,354 of NW_023604861.1, forward strand.
GCAGTTGTATTCCTGAGTACTGAAATACCCTTGGATTTGTAAGTATAGTACCAAAGAGTATAACATTTAAGGATTTCTGTGAATTCTGAACACAAAGTCTAAGTGGTAATTGAATATAAACTAATGATGATTCCCATGGCAATAACTACTTTTTGAAGAGCCCCATGACTTGCATTAAATTGAAGTCTGATCATATGACGGACTATGGATAGCATCATGGATAGAAATACTCTCTCCAACCTCATAAGCACTAGGAAATAAAGTCTTACAATGAAACTAAATTTCTCAAGTATACTTATATTTAAAATGTACCCTTGAAGTCATTCATACTATAGAGAGTTTCTCTTTCATTCATTTCTCCATTGTGGTTTTTTTTTTTTAATATTTATTTTTTATTTATACAATAGCTGGGGTAGTTTTTCAACTGTTTGTTAGACAGCACTCTAAACAGAAGGAATGGTAGCTAAAATAGAAAAAGTTGTTAGTGGTGTTCTTAAATAAACAGAATAATGAATTATTATTGATCATAATAACCTAGGAAATTGACAAAAATGTTATGGTTTTTGATCTTTCAATAGCATTTTCTCTTTTATTTTTCTTAAACCCTGGTAAGAAAAAGTTTCCCATTGTAAAACAACTAACAACTATTTTACTAGATATTTGTATTGTATAACTTTAAAAGAGTAAAGTCTGCAATATTAAATTATTTAATTTGGTGAACAAGTATATGAGGTTATATGTTGGTTATAAATGTGGAAGATGGGATTAGTTGATAATTAATGTAAAAAATTGGTCTGTCCAAACTTTATAATAGAGAATGAGAATAGCTTACTTTCAAATTGATGGAATTAGATTTGTTAATGTACCAGAAAGTATGAGTGAATCTTTAGTCTATTAGCATAAATCAAAAATTGTTCTTCTAAAATATATCCAAAATATAACTGTGTTAAACATTACTTTTCAGCAAATAGATGAGATACTTTAAATTGCTTAATATCCATACATATGTGTCCAAATTATTACTGCATATTTGAAGGTAACTTTGAAGGAAGGTATATTTTTACACTGCTTAAATAACACTGATTAGTTTCTTCTCTGTAAGGATATTTAAAATATTTCTTTAGAATTCAATTTTCCCTAATAAACATATTGTATAAACAAAATTACCTCAGTTTCTTTATATCACCTATGCTCCAAAAAGTCACAAAATTAAAGGAACAAAATTTCAGTCAGATAATGCTTTCACTTTCCAATATTTCTGTTAATAAATATGTATTTTATGTGTTGAGATTTAAAAAAGAGATAGGGGGCCTCCCCCGTGGTGCAGCGGTTGAACGCTGGGTTGGGAAGCTGCCCGCAGCCTCTGCAGCGCCAGTTCAATCCCCGGCTGCTCCTCGGCCACTGGAGGAGGGTCCCACATGGCGCGCAGACCTCTCCTGCCACCCACTGCTCCCCTCAGCAGTGTACTTCGGTCCTTCTGCCTGCTCTGCTCCCCGCTCTGTCTCTGGTGAATTCTCTCACCCTCCCGAGCTTCTGACTGTACCCAGTGCATGTATAAAAAACAAACAAACAAACAAAATTAATTAATTAATTTTAAAAAATGCTAAAAAAAAAGAGATGGGAATACATTCCAAAATATCTTAATTCTGAAGCAAGTCTGTTAAAATTGAAATATGGGGGAAACATGAGCATTATTACTTACTTAGCAATTATCAAAATTTATGGCTCAAGAATGAATTTGTAAACATTTCTACTTAACAAACTTATATAGTCTTTAATTTAAAATATATAAATATCACATTTTAAATTTGTCTTTTAGGAATTAGGGAGGATAATATATATTTCAGCTATGAAATATATGCAGATGAAATTATTTTCCATGTGCCATGTAAGAATTATATATAATTTAGAGTGGAATGATTTTAGGCTGAAAGTTTTAATTTTGGAATCTTATTTTTGATTCCTAAGAGAATAAACATGATGTATCACAGGTTTATGTATAAAAATAAGCAAGATGATTGAAGGAGGGTAACAAATCTCTCTTGAACAAAGTGGTAATGCTTGATTTGTAGTTAAAGTTCAAAAGGCAAGTAAATATGCAATGAAATCTCAACTCTTCAAAGAAGATCAATTTTGTTATCATAGAGAGTGAGTTGATGGTTATTGATTACTGTTATAACATGACATTATTTCTCAGTGTGGTTTATCCAGCATCATTACATAGAATCAATTGCATAAGAAAATGGGTGCTTGGAATAAGGTAGTAGCTATGAATATACAAATGATGAGTTAAATCTTAAAAGACTTGGGGATATGGTAGCTAAATAGAGGAGAATCAGTATCCCAAAAGGGCAGATGAATAGGAACTGAAAAATCTTAAGTACCATATAATGAGTATGGGGAATGCTAATAGAAATAGGGAGATTCAGAAGGATAATTATTGGGATGAGAAAGGAAGTTAATGCATTACCAAATATAGAAATTATTAGGTAATGAAAAATAGAGGGGTCCTGTACTGTAGAAGCAAATTTTGGAGTTATTCACAACAACAGAATTTCCTGAAAAAGCAAAACAGAGAGATGCCATAAACTGACAAAAAGAAAAGGAGAGATGTAGAAAAATTGTAAACAGTATCATAGAAGTCAAGAAAGGTGATTATAGAAGGTGATAATGGGGCCTCCCCTGGTGGCTCAGCAGTTGAGCGCTGGGCTGCAAAGCTGCGCACAGCCTCTGCAGTGCCGGTTTGATCCCCGCCGCTGGTGAGGTTCCCACATGGTGCACAGACCTCTCCTGCCCCGCCTGCTGCTCCCCTCAGCAGTGTATTTTGTCTGTCTGCCTGTTCTGTTCTCCGCTCTGGCTCTGGTGCATTCTCTCAACTTCCAGTGCTTCTGACTGTACCCAATGCTTGTATAAATAAATCAATCAATCTTAAAAAAGAAAAAAAAAAAAGGTGATAAAGGTCAGGAATGGAAAACATGGATGAATGACGTCAGTTTCTTTTTTTTTTTTAGATTGATTTATTTATTTATACAAGAACCAGGGTATAGGCCAGATTTGTGGGAGGGTGAGAGGATTCACTAGAGACAGAACGGGGAACAGAACAGGCAGACTGACAAAATACACTGCTGAGGGGAGTAGTGGGTGCGACAGGAGAGGTCTGCTGTGCCATGTGGGATTCTTGCCGGCCGGCGGGGATTGAACCTGTGCTGCAGAGGCTGTGGACAGCTTCACAGTGCGGAGTTCAACCGCCTGCACCACCAGGAAGGCCCTAAAGTCAGTTTCTTGTGGGACCAAAGTACAGGCAGTTATAACAGTTTAATATGGCTATTAGGAATGAAATCAAATTCTAGAGGACTATGGAGGGACTACTCAATGAGAAACTGGGGCTGATAGTAAAGAAACTTATTTATAAAACATAGATTTAAAAAATAAGAGAAATAGTACAATATTTTGATGGTCAAATGAAACCCTCCCTTCCAATCATTCCTTTACATTTTTCAACATAAGAAAAAATAACTTGCAAATCTTTTATTTTTCTGCTATAGAGTTAAAAAATACATTTGTAAAGTGTGGGGAAAGTTTGAGGACGTACTGAAAAATACTGCATAGGAGGGAAATGTTCAGGGCAGAGAATGAGGAAAAGGTGAAACATCAAGGAGAAGTCAAATAAGAGACAAGAGAAAGTCTGAGGGAGAAACTGTACCTCATCCCAAGATGCACTGTTCAGTGAAAGCCAGGGCTGAAAGTTGCTTTGGCTTAGCATGGAAAAAAGGCAACATGGATGGAGCGGGAAGGGATAGTGCTAAGGGAAATAAGCCAGGAGGAAGATGAATATCGGATGGTGTCACTTACATGTAGAAAATAGAGAAAAAATATAAACAAATATTTGGACAAAGAAAAACTTTGAAACCGACCCTTGAAAGCTGATCATAGCTCTGAGGCATCCAAGAGAGGAGAAGAAATGGACAAAGGGGTGAGGCAAGGAGGTAGGGAGAGAGCACAGTGGGCTGTGGTGCAGGACTATGGGTGCTTTGGTGGTAGGAGAGCTATGGTGACCACACCTGAAGGGAAAAAAATCCTTGTGATTTTTTCACAAGGATGTGAAACAATGGTACTTCATTATTAAAAAAAAAAGTCAGACAGGATGGAGAATAAGACAGTCTTCAGTGGAAGAGACAGTATGACTTTAACTGCCTGGCATTGACTAAAGAATAATTATGCCTTAATTTCGAAGGATGAATGTGTCAGATCTAATGAATTCTCAGATGCCCTATAGTAGTATTTTTCCAACAATAAATAAAAAAGTGATTAAAATGTTGAAAATCTCTGGAATTTAGGTCCATGTGATAATGAAGACAGACATCTACTCTCCCAAATTAGAGGACAAAGCATTCAGAGTCAGTGAGAGAGAATGTGTGAACTCTGATAGGAAGAAGTAAGAGTTTCATGTACAGAGTGGCAGGGGCAAAGTGAGAATTATTAGAATGCAGACTTGGGAGGAAATTAAGTTTGTGGCAGAAACTGAGCTGAAAGCTCAGGCCATGAAGAAAAATCTTATTTTGTGAGTAACCCAGTAGAGAAGAAACAAGGTAGGTAGCAGAAATGCATACAGGGTTTAGGGGTAGATAAAAGAAGCAAAAATGAAAAAAAAATATTGCATAAATAGAAACAGATATGCCCTCATGAATAAATGCAAATAATTACTTCAATTGCCTCTGTGGGCTTTAGCATACAAATGTATATAATAAAGATGTCTCTGAGGTAAAAATTATTAAGTACTACAGACTTTTGAAGACTGTGTTCAATTTTTACTCTACTACAACTTTGTGTTTTTAATTGGTTTCTGCCTCTAAAGATGTTTTTCCAGTGATAATTTGCTTCAGTTGAAAGTTTGGATAGCAGTTACCCCTAAATATATAATTCTTTACCTCACTATTTGTAGTGTCCACTTAGTACATGTGTCTGAGGAAATACAAAATAATAGTGTTGCTTGGAAGTACAACTGACACAATAAATATCCTTATAGCTGTTTCTTAACAGCTGAGTCATATTCATGCTGCATAGGGTTATAGCATATCATCAGGGATTTACATAGGTTATGAGATATAATCTGGTTTAAAAAATATAAACAGCTATTTCTTCAGAGGATAATTCCATAAAAAGCTGTCACTTCTTATATATTATTTTTATTAAAAAGCTAATGTATCATGTATTGATACACTGATACACGCATTAACATACTGTATAACATTAAAATATCAAAGTTATAACTTGCTCAGATTTTACCTATTATGTGCTTTTGCCCTTTGCACTTTTTCTTCTCTTGATTGGAACACACACTTGGTCTTGGGAGATAGAGTAACATCCTGTGATGATGAGGATACAAACCACAAACTAAGAGAAATCGGGAACCAGTCCCGCTGGCAGCAGGCATGTGAGGGGTCATCAAGCATTAACTGTTTATCTGCAAATTGTAAAGTGCCTAAGAAAAGTGAAACTTCTATTTAGAAAGCAAATTTTATACACAGCCAAACACAACAGCAATTGATACTTAATGTTCTTGTTCAAAATCAATTATATTCAGAAGAGTTATTAAGCCAAGATTATTATTAAATTACTATTAGTCTATCAATCAGACATAATAGCAGCTTTTAAAAGAAAGGCCACTAAAACTGAAAACAACCTGGCTACTACTCTCAAAAGAAAAGTTTTATCTTTTCTGGCAGTTTTCAAGTTTCTCTACCTAAACTATCTGAAAGCACTCAGTATTTTCTTACAGTCACTCAGATGATAAATAGGGAGATGGGAAAAAAAAAAAAAAACAGCAGCAGTCTTTTGTATGGACTGTTAGAATCATATTAGATGGAAAAGATACTGCGTGTCTCTTTTAAAACACCTTAGCAAAGAATGTACTCTCAAAATCACTAGCACAATTGCAACCAATTGTATGGGGAATATAAAAATAAAAATAAATAAAATAATAAAAAAATAAAATAAAATGCATTGGAGAGATAAAAAAAAAAATCACTAGCACAATCAGGGTCCCTCAGATCCTTTTTGCTGGATGCAAGACCTTCTTTGACTCCCTAATGTCATAGATACTTATTTCACTTTAGAGCCAGAATCTTAGGAGACAAGTGCATCCACTGAGAAGTTTTCTGGTACTGTCACTACAACATAAATTAAATGACCATTTTCTCTCCATGGACAATGTTATGAATATCGAATTGAGTATATTTAAGGAAGAACAATAAACTTGGAGAAAATTGTGTTGGGTTATTTCTGGATCTCTCTTGGTTTGCTTAGAGTTTAAGGTGAAATCCATGACTTTGGCAATTATATAAATTCCACCCTGCTCAGCTGATGCAGAACATGGTTTAAAGCCATTTTCCAAAGGCTTTAGGTACTTTAAAGTGAAAAGAGCCTTTACTTCACAGCATGACTTCCTATTCAAGAATAAAATAGAACTTGCAGAGCAGCAATAAAAATGATACCAAATAAAAGTCTGTGCTTTGTTGAGTGAGGTAAAAGCCCAAAGCAATATTTTAATTCAAGCAGAAAAGCAAAAGTTTCATATTATTGGTCTGACACACCACTTCAAGCTCAAAGAGACACATCTCTCCTGTGATGAATATATGCATACCAAAGAGGCATCATCTCTCTCATGTTTTTGCCTCTGAGGAGGTTTTATTTTTTAAGATAGTGAAACTTTGAACATATATAGGTTTTCTACTAAAAGAGGAAAAAGGAACACACAGATCTGGAAAAAAATAAATTCTGCAAACACCAAAATTATATACCATCAGTCACCAGTAAATAAACTTGTAGGGGCTAGGATATTAGTTTGTCTTCATAGGTTTAACCTCACAGGTTTATCTATTATATCTTTTAGGGTTAGATGGGAAAAGATTGTCTACTTGCAAATATTTATTTCATGATCATTGATAAGGGCTTTTCTACTAGATTGGTATAATACCATGTTGAGGCTTTAGAAAAGTTTCATTCATAGTCAAAATATAACAGGGATTTCAGGGGGTATAATAGTAGGAATTTGCCAGTTTTCATTGGTATGAATGAGTTGATGACATTTGTAGAAGGATAGCGTGGTTGGTTGGTATTGAGAAATTTGTGTAGCAGTCTACTTTATAACCAATAAAACTCACCAATATAAAGTACGCATTTTTTACATTTGACAGATGTATAGAGTCATGCAGTCATAATTAACGCCAAAATTGTGAAATAGGGCGTGTCCAATGCCAAAAGTATTCACTTCTGTTCCCTTGACGTCAATCCCTCTTCTTCATCCCTACCACCTCAATCCTCTTTCTGTCAAAAGATTCCCTTTCCTACAGTAAAAGTGGAAGTGCACGTATGTGAATATGTAGTCTTTAATACTTCCTCTTACACTAGCATCATGCTTTTGAATTACCTCCATGTGTAGGAATAGCTGTAGTCTACATTTTATTCCAGTGTTTCTATTGAATAGATAAGCCAAATTTGTTTATCTACAAATTGAAGGCTGTTTTTCTACAAACTGAAGGTCATTGGAGTTGCTTCCAGTTCTTGTGATTATATATAAAGCTGTGTTAAATAATTGGGTATTTTTTTTTTGTATTGACCAAGATTTTCATTTCTTTTTCACAAATACTTCAGGATGGATTCGCTAGATCATATGATAGGCATAGGCTTAATTTATAAACAAAATTTTTAATCTGTTTTCCAAGTGATTGTACCATTTTGATTTCCAACCAGTTATGCACAAGAGATCAATATCTTCACATGCTCTCCAACTGTTGCTATTTAATGTGCTTTCCAAAATAATTATATGAGCATGATGTAGTAGCATCTCATGGTAGTTTAATTATGAATTATTGTTGGTCATCATTTCATGTGATTATTTACTATACATATACATCTTCTTTGGTAGAGGACATATACAAATTTCTTGTGAATTATTATTTTTTATGAGGTAAAAGTGTTATTTTTGTACTATGTGTATATGTATTTTATCATATTCTTTCTATGCGTATTTCTACCAGACTATAGCTTTCTTTTTCACTTTATTTTCTTTTTAAATTTTCATTTATTTATTTTTGCATAGAATAACTGGGGTGTTGGCCAGAGGTGGGGGTTGAGAGGATTCACCAAAGACAAAGCAGGGAGCAGAACAGGCAGATCTACTGAAATCCACTGCTAAGGAGAGCAGTGGGCAAGACAAGAGAGGTCTGCTGGGCCATGTGTGTTAGCTACCTGGCCGAGGATGGAACACTGACACTATAGGACACCAGGAAGGTTCCCTTTTTTAACTTTCTTAACATTGCCTTTTGAATAACAAGGTTTTAATTTTGATTATGCTCAATTTTTATTTTATTTATTAGGTTTGCTTTTTGTAATCTCTTAAAGAATATTTGCCAATCCCAATATCACTGGTATTTTCTAATTTTTTTTTCTAAAATTTTTATAGTTTGGCACTTATAATTGGGTTAGTGATAAATTTCAAATTAACTTTTGCATATGTGTTAGATGAAGGTTGATATTCATTTTTTATGTGATAATCTGCTGAGGGAATAATTTTGGTTCATTTTGTTTGCTTTGGTTTTACATAAATTTTGAATCTATTGTACATATAATTTATGTACATACAAAAATAAAATCACCAGATATGTGCAAAATAAAATCCCAATTATGTTTATTATTAGATTCAGCACATAAATAATTACCCTGTTAAATTGAGGCAAAGTTTCCATAATGCTTATTTCAATTTCTTATGTGTTACCTCATGGAATTATTAATAATCAGTTAAAACATTATCTACAAAACATATTTCTAGTCGCAGTAGTAAATAGGTTATTATTATCTCTTTGTATTTAATTGTATCAATTATATGGAGTTACAATTTTGCCTTCATAAAATTCTTGCTGTGGGTAAAGATAGAAAAACTTTCTTCAGAATCTTCTTTATCTGATACCAAGAGAATAAAAAAAAAACAGTAAATTATGTTAAACAAGATGTAATTACAAAAGAAGATGATAATGTTGAGTATCACAGACTTCAAGAAATTGCATCAGGTTAGCAAACAGAAATTTAAGTATAATTTACATGGATTCCAGCCCTGTTCCTATATCCATTAAATTGGAAATAAGTGATCTAATGGTCACATGATCTAGGAAAAGACATGAAAAAAATTCTAGATAGGTAATTCTGTGTCTATCAAAATGGAAATTTTATAAAGCAAGGTTAGGCAATAAGAGTGCACCATTTTCAAAGATAATTGTAGTAAGACAGGGAATAAAGCTAAGGTCTACATGAGGTTGATATACAACTATCTGGGGGAAAAGGTTCTAATATAGGATATTCAAGATCATTTTAGAGAAGTACATACCAATTTCCCTATCAAGTACAGCCTGAAGTCTTAACTCCATTTCCTCTTTCTTTACAATTCATATTGCAAATATATTGATTAAATTATCAATTCACATTGAAACTCATTTCAAATTACAGTTCTGAAGAGAAATATATATATATGTATGTATTTATAAGCTGAAATAATTCTTGACATAATTTCCTGTGACAAGCAACAGTGTATTTTTAAAACATGACTGAGCACCTATCATGAATAAATGAAAAAGAGGGGAAGAAAAGACAGGAAGGAAGGGAACAAGGAAAGAGAGCAGAAGAAATGGGCATATAAAGAAAATTAGGTGAAAACAGGCAAAATAAATAACATACAAAAGAGTGATAAAATAATAAGAAAATTTAAACCACAATACAAAGAACACTTTTTTTAAAAAATGCTTCAATCTCTAATAATACTAAGAAAATAAATGTATTAAAATAAGTGCTAAATGATAAAATTAATTCATTACATCATAAATTTCAGGTTATTATAATATGAATCAAAACTATAAATTATTGCTTTAATAATTTAAACAAACAACAAGAAACAGAACTGGCTCAGCTGAAAAAAAAATTGTCATGAAGTTTTGCCTTGTTATAGTCATAATGAATAAAGCAAAAAGTATCTTTTAAGACTAAAAACACTAGGTGGTATTAGAAGCACTACTGTAATAGCATCAAAAGGGGGATACCCCATACTTCCAAAATACAGACAACAATGTAAGCCAACATTACCTCAATAAAAAATAAAAATATAAATAAATTAAATAAAAATATTTGGTGAAATATTTTAAAATCAGTGTATTAATATTTGGTTCCATGATGCATGCAGACTACTCACAGATAGAAGAAAAAGTTTGCATTGATGTGAAGGAAGCTGAATCTACAGTTGTTAAAGATGTATCATGTAGGATGAAACATTCATTAGAACAAGATGGAAAAACAGCACCACGTTAAAGGGGAATGAGGTAAAAAGAATCCATTTAAGAGTTATCCACAAACTCTATGCCAGAAAATGTTTGTATAATTTTACAAAATCATTTGAGGAAATTTGAACCTCCCAAATTATACTAATTGGTGTAATCAACTGATTATTTGCTAAATATTTCTATAAATATTATATAAAAAAATTCTTCGTGTCATATGGTAGAAATACTCTTATTAACTCCCTGGGGTGTGCATAGGGTGTCATGACTAGTTTTGGCCAATCAGTTGAGCACTGATGTACCTATATTATTCTGCTCACTTCAGTCGTGTCAATGAAGCATATTAGCCAATAGCTTCTATTCAATATTGGCTAGACATGTGCATTCTAATCCAGTGGTCATCAGTCATATTAGGCTACTGAACACTTGACATGTGTCTAGTATGACTCAATAATTGAAATTGAAATTTTATTGAATTCTTGTTGATTTACACATTGCTAGTGGCTTCTGTTGGGGCAGTAGAGCTTCATAACCTCTTTTTCTGTGCTGTGTTGATCAGCCTCAATATGTCAGCCTGGGCTCAGAACTGAATATGTGTAAATAAGCCACAACTGATCTGTGATGGACATTTAAACATAAGAAGTGATGAAAGTGTGTATATTTTTTAAATAACAAAGATTTCATTTAATCTAATTACAATATGATCTATCCTGATTTAGATGCCCCGTAAGATTATTTTACTGTGTTTTTTTTTAACATTTTTTTAAAATTTTATTTATTTATGCATACAAGAGCTGGGTACAGGCCAGAGATGTGGGAGGTTAAGAGGATTCACCAGAGACACAGTGGGAAGTAGTACTGGCAGATTGACTGAAATACACTGCTGAGGGGAGCAGCTGGCACTGCTGAGGAGAGGTCTGCTTCGCCATGTGGGTTGCTCCCTGGCCGGCAGGGAATCGAACTGGTGCTGAAGAGGCTGCAGATTGCTTCGTAGTGTGGTGCTTAACCCCTTGTGCCACTAGGGAAGCCCTATTTTACTGTGTTTGTGATAACACACAAACATTCATGGAAATGAGGAATTCAAGTTATGATAATAGTACATTCTTGAAGGAATAAGTCTGCCTGAAGGCTATATCTAGGAAATCATGAGCTATATTATAGTGAGGAACATAAGAATATGCAAGATTGATAAAAACTTATGATAAGTTTTAACTGTAATATATAATATGATTTAATATAAATACATGAGTATATTTATTTTTTCAATATATGCCCTCACTATATTATGGGATTTCAGTCGTCATTAACATAGATACAGAAATCTAGAGAGCTAGGAAAATAATGGTTGGTAAACAGATTGTAAATATATACAATATATGTGATATAATCAACAAAAAATGAGGATATGGAATTAACAAACATGAAGAAAATATAAATTTGATATATTTTAAAATTCTGAACATGGGAGTGGGGATTTTACCATATTATTGAAACATGTAGTTACAAAGTGATATGTCTTTCAAAATGCTGCCACCTTCCACATTTTCTACCTTATGATTCTTTCCCAATTTTTAGTTTATTGTTGCTGACACCTCAAATCTTCTATTCTCCAGATTTAAACATTCACCACTATCATTCATTGCGTCTATTCCTAATCATTTATTCCAATGGATACAGTCCTGCCATTGTTTTCCCAGAAAAATTCTTATGTTTTTATCATTAGTTTCTATCTTTCTCATCCTATTTAGGGACTCAATCATTTATTTTTTTCCATAATTGCCTGACATAGAAAGTCGATCTATAATTATTTGTCATATGGATTAATGTGAATGGATAAGCACAAATAGCCTCCTACTGCTTTCAGTAGTTCTTATCAGACAGTTTTATTTTTAACAGCCTGACAATGGGTTTCAAATAATCCGTTCTTTGCCTCTAACATAGATCACATTTTCTGCAAGAACTTACAATTCACCTATTCTAATCTCATCCTTCTCTGTCATCCTTGAATGAGCCTCTATTCTGCTGGTTTTATGAGATAATCATTTTTATCCTCATTTAACCTATGAGAAGACAGGAGATTAGAGAGTCTCAATGCTTGTCACAGAGCTGGTGCGTGATAAAAACCACCATTTAAATCCAGGTAGGCCAACCACAGTTTCCACTGAGCACATTACTAATAAAGGCTAAAAATTATTAAGAAATAAATTTGCTTTACAGGGCTTTCCCTTAAGGCAGGGACTCTGTAAACATATGCTTAAAAAGACAGATAGAAATATGAATTTGGACACTTAATTCAGACAACAAGGAGACTCATATTTCACTACAAAAACCTACAACTTAGGTACATAATTTGAGAAAGAAAAAGATATAGTCAGCCAAGTGTACAAGAAATAGAGGAAATGTGTTACTAGAAGCAAAAACTAAAAGCCATAGAAAGTTCCCCAAATGCATAGCACATTGACCTTAGGTGTTGAGGGAGAAAGGATAACAGAAACAGATAAATAATTGCTAGTTGAATGGATATCTTTTTACTTTGTATAGATTTCAATTTTGATATAATTCAAATATATAGTTTGTTAAAATATAGGTATTTGCCAATTGTTATAATTTTGGCTACCGTATGATTTTTCTATGAATCTGTACATTCAAATATAAATGTTTAAATATTTATGCATGAAAAATGTGTTTTTTTCTGAAACATTTGAGAAAAAGTTTTAGTTTACAAGCCCTTTTATCCATAACTACCCATAACTTAAAAACAATATATTTTATGATCTCAGAAATATTATTAAAATTAAAACAATAAACTGATGACAAAGTCAAACTTTGCCACTTATCCTAATAATATCCTTATAGCACTTTCTTCCCTGAGCTGGAATCAGTTCAGAATCTTGCAGTATATTTAATTATTTGTCTTTCTAGATTTCTTATTCTAGCATGCTCTTTTAGCTATGTTTGTTCTTTCATGCTCCTGACATTTTTGAGAGTACTGGCTAATTTTTAAGAGTACTGGCAAATAGTAAGTCTATCCCTCACTTTAGGTTTATCTGGTATTTGCTTATTTTTCTATTTGCTTTATATAGCAGGGATTTTGCAGGTAAGAAATGATCCCTTCAGTACACTATGTGATGTCAATTTACCTAAGTGGTGATGTTAAATTTGATCAATTAATTAAATGTGTGCAAGTCATGTCCTTCCACTATGAAATTACTACTTTCCCTTTACAATTCTCATGTTTCCATAATCTGTAAAGAAAGCTTTTAAGACTGAATATCTTCATCTAATTTTCACTGCTTTTTTAGCATCCATTTACTAATGACTTTTGTCTTAACAAGTTATGACTGTTGAAGAACTGTATTTTTTCAAATTCTATTATTCTATATATATATATATATATAATTTGGAAATTCTATTTTATTCTATTCAATTTAAATAATTATTATTGGACATTTTATTGAACTGTAATTGATACATTACTTTGTTAGTTTCATATATACAGCATAATGATTTAATATGTGTATATATTGTGAAATTAATACTACAATAAGACAAGTTAACATCTGTTCCATATAAAGTTAACATTCTTTTCTTATAACGAGGAGCTTTAAGATCTACTCTTTCAGCAACTTACAAATATGCAATGTTGCATTTCTACTATAGTCACCATGTTGTACATTATTAACCTGTGACTTAATTATTTTTAGCTGGAAATGTATACTTTTGACCTCTTCACCTAAACTATACACCCATAATCCCCCACCCTCATGCCTTTTAACCCCTCCCCACTTTGCCTCCACACCAACCCTAACCCTCTGGTAAACTGAACCCACAATTAAATTTCTAGCATTTGTTTGGTTTAGTTTTGTCTGTTCCTTTGTTTTGTTTTTCTATATTCCACATTTCAAGAGGGCACTATTTAAGAAGGGTTGTGTACTGAATCAGACTGATCATGAGTCAAAACCCAGAAACCTAGGGACAGAAAGAAGCATAACTAAATTTGGTCCAGTTATATATTTTGCCAGATTGGACAATTATGCTGCAAAGAATGCAATTAGGATTCCGTAGGTAAAAGGGAAACAACTTAGAATCTAACTCATAGAATGAACATAATGGGTGAGGGATTTTCTTTAATCTATACTGTTATCCAAGATCATAGAACTGTGATAAAGTTCAAAGTTGTTAAATTTTAAGACAATATTTTAAAAGGAGGGGGATAGAGAAACATAGAGGAGTTTATGTTTAAAGGCAGAGTGAGCAATGCAGGCAAAAGACAGAATTTCCTGTTCAATAAACTTTTACCTAGTGGAGGGTATGTTCTAGGTTGAAAGTCCTTGAATGAAATGGATAATGCCTGTAACTTCAAAAGACGTGCCATCTAATGTGGGGGATTTTTTTTTTTTTGAGCCTTATAGACTAACTCTTATACCTTATAGATGAATTAAAAGCTTTTGTAGACCAGAGAAAAATATATTCTTCTTAGATGTGGAGTAGAGAAATATTTCCTGAGCCAGTTTTATTTGCTTTGATTCAATCTTCTAAAGCATTGTTCTTTGCAAATTGCTTATACATATGCAATCTCACTTCAAAATCACAAAATATCACAAGTTAATCACAATATGTATTGTTTTCTTAGTTTTATAATTGGAGAAAGTATTCAATAAATGATGAAATTAATTGTCTAGCTTCCAGTGTGGCGTTCCCCCTCCTTTTTATACTTTAAAGGTAGTCGAGGTCTGAGAAAGTACATGAAAGAAGTAGATTTTGTGCACAACAGAAAGGACAGTTAAAAAGAAGAAAAAGAGAATAAAGAAATAAAATGAAGGTGCTCATACATAATAATGAGTCAATTTTGGAAATGAAACTAATGATGGAATCTGGGAGGATAGGTGAGGATACCATTGATTGTGTTCTTATATGTTATTCTAGAATTTACCTTATGCAGTGGGATTTTGGGAGATATTTGGCAACCTTTATAGAATGTCTTTCTTTTCTCTCAAATCTAGCCCCAAATTAATTTCTCTTTAGAAATCTGGATTTTAGCCTTTGTTGATCCCCTATATTTCCCCTATATTTTTCTTTTAGTACTTGATAATTTAAGTTTTCTGATGTAATATGAGTATTAATTTTTGTCTCTTTTCATGCACATACTTTTTCATTTCCAACTTTTTGAGGTATATTTGACAGGTAAAAATGATATATATTCAAGTATATATTATGATAATTTGATATACTTGTACATTGTAAATTGATTACCATAATGAAAGTCATTAACACAGCCATCGCCTCACATAGTAACCAGTTTTTTTGTTTGTTTGTTTGTTTTTATGTGTGGTAAGATCTATACTCTTCACTAATTTCAAGTTTACAGTACAGTACTGCGGCTGCTGTCACTGTGCTATCAATTAGATACACAAAATTTATTCTTTATATAATTGAAAAGTTTGTACGCTTGCCACATCTTCCCATTTCCCCCACCCCAGAAAAAGAAGCTGTGTGTACATTCATAGACACATATACACATGCATGTATGCGTATGACACATATTTGTATGTATAGACACATATATGTTCCTATGATGCAAGCAACCATGATGAGCCAACAATTGACACAGAAATGTACTGATAATAATGCAATGTAATGGTTAATCAAAATAATCTTTAATAGAAAGAAATAAATATAAATGCAACATTACAGATATAAGACAAAATATTGCAGATTTTACAGGAAATCAATATTTTGCCTTTTTTAGAATTCTTAAGTTTCATCAAGTAATGAGATGATTTCAGTGTGTTATATAAAATTATTCAAATTTGTGGTGAGAACAGCTTATCATTTACATGATTGCACCTTAATGAAATAAATTTGATTAGTAATATTCAAGGCTGGGCAGTGCCATTATATAAAAATTAATCACCTTTTGAGAGCTTAATCTTATATATTATTTATTTGTGTTATAAGAATATTTTCTATTCAAGGAGATAAGTTAGATGAAACCTAATTTTGCATTGATATAGACTTGCAAAAAAAAAAAAAGAAATGTTGACTCAGTGTATTTTTTGACTAAATATAAGATTCACTACATCCTTCTCATTATAGCTGTAGTCACTGTTACAAAAGACAGAAGAAATATTTTAAAAATATTCAATAAATTCTAAAGTAACATACAAAAATTATAACAAGATACGTGGTAAGTTTAGTTTTCTCTACTTGAAGGATTTGAAGGAGTTATAATTGAAATATTCTGAAACAGATTTGACGTTTTAATTTGTCCATGGCTTGTGGTAGACACATGGGCTGACAGAGAGAGAATATCGGTATTAAGAAATGCTCCTAGAGATGGGCGGAGCAACATGGCGGCGAGGAGACGCTGCGAGTAAGATCTCCCATTAAAAAAAGTTAATAGGGAGGAAAAGCGGCAGGTCCCAGTGAGAACTGAGACAGGGAAGATAAACGGACGACTCCAGCAAACTGCCCGAAGAAGAAAGTTGCCATAAAAGAGGACGAGAAGGGAGGGAAGCGCAGAACCCTGCTCCCCTCCCCCGCCCACAGAGGCGGCACTCTCCGACCTGCAGAGAGGAGGAAACAACAAACCAAAACGCCCAACAAGAAAAACGGATGCAGCAAGTGGGACTGTGAGTGGAAAGGAACTATTTCAGCCACCACACCCCGTGAACGGAGCTGAGGCGAACCCTGCAGGATCCGCCACGGAGGTGAGCTCCAGGCACCAGTAAAGAGAGCCCCGCCCACCAGGAGGAGCCCAGCACCAGCACACAGCCCCAGCCGCCCGGTAAGCTTGCGCGAAAGCGGCGCTCGGATTGCAGCTGCCCAGGGCCCTGCGCCTGCGACCTAGGCTTGCGGGAGAAGCGGCGGAGGCCCTCCTGAGTGAGCAGGAACAAGGTGCCCAGGCAGGGGAGCGGGATTCAAAAGGCGCCATTCCCGCGCCACTGATCTGGGCTACAGCCCGCGTCCTGGAACTGAGGGCTTTGGAACTGAGACCCGGCGCGGAGGCCCTCCCTGAGTGAGCAGGAACAAGGCGCCCAGGCAGGGGAGCGGGATTCAAAAGGCGCCATTCCCGCGCCACTGATCTGGGCTACAGCCCGCGTCCTGGAACTGAGGGCTTTGGAACTGAGACCCGGGGCACGAAATTAGGGGCGTGGGTTCCCCACGACGGTGGGGCACAAGGCAGACACAGCACCCCAAAGCCGTTGAGGTGTACCCTACCATCCCCGCTCTGCTCCCTGTCCCACGGGGTGGAAAATCAGCTCCCCAAGGGCTCTAGGAGAGATCTCTGGTGCCACCTAGCGACTTGACCCCAGCACAGGCTACTGAAGGAGCTAGTGGCCAGCTGGGGAGTTAGCCCACACGGGGCCCCTTCTGAACAAGTAGTCTGAGCCCACAGGGAGAGCGAGCACCCACAGCCGGGGCAGACCAGGCGCGCAGAATAGTGTGCCTGAGACCAGAAGCGCAGGGAGTGTGTCCCACATCACCATTTTAGAACAGGGACATTTCTTCAGTAAAGACTACCTGCAGAAGGCTTCCTCAGGAGCCAGAGGTGAGCGGGGGAAGTTCGCCCACGCCAGACCCCCTCTGGCCTGCAGTCCAAGCCCAGAGGGGAGCAGGAACCCACCGCCGGGGCAGACCAGGCGCACAGGGGAGTGTGTCCCCACATCGGCATTTTAGAACAGGGACCTTTCTCCAGTAAAGGCTGCTTGAAACTGACAGATGACTCCTGGAAGAACCAGAGGGGAACAGAGAAGCCCACCCAAGATGCCGGCAAGTCCCAACAACACAGTGTCCCAACGCATACGGCAAATTAGAAAACAGACAGTAGGGAGGAGAAGAACCACACGCAACCTAGCAACTCTCCAGAGAAAAAGCACACCACAAAAAGAAAGCCAGCCCCCAGATTGCAACGACAATAACTTGGAAGAATTTCTGAGCCTTCCAGAAAGAGAATTTAAAATTGCCGTGATTAAAAAACTGACAGAAGTCATAAAGGAAAACAATGATAAGGGAAAAATAATCAACGATCAGAAGAATGCAATTGAGTCCCTAGAGAGGGAAAACAATGGTCAGAAGAAAGAAATTGAGTCCCTAAAGAGGGAAGTAAAAGAAATGCAGGAGATCAAAGAATTAATGGAAGAACTAAAGAATTCTGGGAAAAGCAATGAAAGCAGAATAGATGAAATGGAAGAACGAATAAGTAATCTTGAAGACACAGAAATAAAAAGAACCAAAACAGAGAAGGAAAGAGAAGTACGAAGGAAAAAGAATGAAGAAAGACTTCGGGAACTATCGGACTCCATGAGGAAAGGAAATATAAGAGTTATAGGAATACCAGAAGGAGAGGAGAGAGATGTAGGAACAGAGAAAATATTCAAAGAGATAATTGAAGAGAACTTCCCAAATGTGAAGAAGGAGCTGAAAATTGATATACAAGAAGCAAGAAGAACACCAAACTTCCACGACGAAAGGAAAAATACAGCAAGACACATAATAGTAAAGCTCCCAAGAATCCAGGACAAGGAAAAAATAATGAAGCTGGCAAGAGGGAAGAAACAGATAACATTCAAAGGAAAACCAATCAGGCTGACATCAGACTTCTCCGAAGAAACACTACGGGCAAGGAGAGAGTGGAGGGACATAGTCAACAGACTCCAAGAAAACAGATGCCAACCAAGAATACTCTATCCCGCAAAGCTCTCCTTCCTCTTTGAAGAAAGAATATGGACCTTCCCAGACAAACAGAAACTCCGGAATTTCATTGCAACTAAACCCCCACTCCAAAAAATACTACAAGGAGTTCTAAAGCCAGAACCTCAGAGCGACGAATAACAATGAAAGAAGGCCAAAAAAAAAAAAGTTATTAAAAGAATAAATAAATAAAATCAAAGGAAAGACAAACACAATGGCAAATACAGATGTTAACATATCAATATTAACTCTAAATGTAAATGGACTAAACTCTTCAATAAAAAGACACAGAGTTGCAGCCTGGATTAAGAAACAAAACCCAACCTTTTGCTGTCTCCAGGAAACACATTTAGCTACAAAAGATAAAAATAGGCTCAAAGTTAAAGGATGGAAAACAATCCTACAAGCAAATGGACCAAAAAAGAAAGCAGGAACAGCTATACTTATATCAGATAAAACAGATTTCAAACTCAAAAAGATAAAAAGAGACCCCAATGGTCACTACATTATGATCAAGGGGACAATACTTCAAGAAGAAATAACACTCATTAACATATACTCACCAAACGAAGGAGCACCAAAATATATCAGACAACTCTTGTCCTCTCTGAAAACAGACATCAGAGAAAACACATACGTAGTGGGAGACTTCAACACACCACTATCAACAATGGATAGATCAACAAGACAAAAAATAAGTAAAGAAACCAAAGCTCTAAATAAAGACCTAGAGCAATTGGGCTTAACAGACATCTATAGAACACTAAACCCCAAAAAAACGGAGTACACATTTTTCTCAAGCGCACACGGATCATTCTCCAGGATCGATCACATACTGGGGCACAAGACAAACATCAACAGATACACCAAGATTGAAATCATATCAACCATCTTTTCTGACCATGAAGGCATCAAACTAGAAATAAACCATAAAAAGAAGGCAAGGAACTTTCCTACCTCATGGAAGACCATTGGACTAATGAGGAGATCAAAGAAGAAATTAAAAAATTTTTTGAATTGAACGACAAGGAGGACACCAATATCCTAAATGTATGGGATGCAGCAAAAGCAGTAATAAGAGGAAAATATATAGCAATAGAAGCTCACATCAAGAAACAAGAAAGAACGCAAAGAAACAACCTAATCTCGAAGCTCAAAGATCTAGAAAAAGAACAACAAGAAACCCCAAAACCAGTAGAAGAAAAGAAATAATAAAAACCAAAGCAGAAATAAATGAAATTGAAACTAAAAAAACAATCCAAAAGATCAATGAAACCAAGAGCTGGTTCTTTGAAAAAATCAATAAAATAGACAAACCCTAGCCAGGCTCACAAAGGAAAAAAGGGAGAAAGCACAATAAACAGGATCATCAATGAAAGAGGAGAAATCACAACGGACACAGCAGAAATCAAAAGAATAATCAGTAACTACTATGAACAGTTATATGGAAACAAGTTTAACAATCTAGAGGAGATGGACAAATTCCTACAACTCTACAATCACCCAAAGCTAGATAAAGAAGAAATAGAACACCTAAACAGACCAATTACAATTAGCGAAATTGAAATGGTAATCAAAAACCTCCCCAAAAACAAAACCCAGGACCTGATGGATTTACAAATGAATTCTACCAAACATTCAGAGACGAATTAGTGCCTATCCTTCACAAACTCTTCCAAAAAATTGAGAAGGAAGGGACAATACCAAACACGTTCTATGAAGCCAACATTACACTAATACCAAAACCGAACAAGGACAACACAAAAAAGGAAAACTACAGGCCAATCTCCCTAATGAACACTGATGCAAAAATCCTCAATAAAATTTTAGCTATCAGAATCCAACAATGTATCCATAAGATAATTCACCACGACCAAGTTGGATTCATTCCAGGGGCACAAGGATGGTTTAACATCCGAAAATCAATCAACGTTATCCAACACATCAACAAAAAGAAATATAAAAACCATATGATAATATCAATAGATGCTGAGAAAGCTTTCGACAAAGTGCAACACCCATTCATGATAAAAGCCCTTGAAGTTCTTGGGATACAAGGAACATACCTCAACATCATAAAGGCCATCTATGACAAGCCAACAGCCAGTATCATTCTCAATGGTGAAAAGCTGAAAGCAATTCCATTAAGATCTGGAACAAGACAAGGATGTCCACTCTCACCATTGCTTTTCAATATAATACTGGAAGTCCTAGCCAGGGCAATAAGACAAGAGAAAGACATCCAAGGAATCCAAATAGGAAAAGAAGAAGTCAAACTATCACTATTTGCAGACGATATGATATTATACATAGAGAACCCCAAAAACTCCACAGAAAAGCTAATTCAACTCATCAATCAGTTCAGTAAAGTGGCAGGATACAAAATCAACATGCAAAAGTCAGTAGCCTTCCTATACACAAACAATAAATCTGAAGAAGAAGAAATCGAAAAGACCATCCCTTTTGTTATTGAAACAAAAAAAATCAAATATTTGGGAATAAATCTAACAAAAGAGGTAAAGGACCTATACAAAGAAAACTATAAAACACTGTTAAAAGAAATAGAGAAGAGACACAAAGAAATGGAGAGACATCCCCTGCTCATGGATTGGAAGAATAAACATTATTAAAATGGCCATCCTTCCAAAAGCAATATACAGATTCAATGCTATTCCAATCAAAATTTCAATGTCATTCTTCAAAGAAATAGAACAATTATTGATGAAATTCATATGGAATCACAAAAACCCGAATAGCCAAAGCTCTCCTGAAAAAAAAGAAGGGAATGGAGGCATCAGACTCCCAGACTTCAAACTATACTACAAAGCCATAATCATCAAAACTGCATGGTATTGGAACAAGAACAGACATACAGACCAATGGAATCGAATAGAAAATCCAGAAATAAACCCACAGATTTATGGTCAACTAATCTTTGACAAAGGAGCAAAGACTATGCATTGGAGCAAAGAAAGTTTGTTCAATAAATGGTGCTGGGAAAACTGGGTCGCTACATGCAAAAGAATGAAGCTTGACCACCACCTCACACCATACACAAAAATCAACTCAAAATGGATTAAAGAACTAGACATAAGACCTGAAACCATAAAATATATAGAAGGAAATATAGGCGAAACACTACGTGATTTGCACATCAAAGACATCTTTACAGACACATCACCCAAAGCAGTGATAGTGAAGGCAAAGATAAACAGCTGGGACTATATCAAATTAAAGAGCTTTTGCACAGCAAAAGAGACAATAACAAAAACAAAGAGAAACCCCACCAACTGGGAGAACATTTTTGCACCCAACACTAATGATAAAGGACTGATCACAAAAATCTGCAAAGAGCTGATGAGACTCAACAACAACAAAGAAAATAATCCAGTCAAAAAATGGGCAGAAGAGCTAAAAAGAAACTTCTCTGAAGAGGAAATGCAAATGGCCAACAGGCATATGAAAAAAATGTTCAACATCACTTGTCATCAGGGAAATGCAAATCAAAACTACCATGAGATACCATCTTACACCAGTGAGAATGGCACATATTAAAAAACTAGCAACAACAAATGTTGGCGAGGGTGTGGAGAAAAAGGAACTCTTCTGCACTGTTGGTGGGAGTGCAAACTGGTCCAACCACTGTGGAGAGCTGTGTGGAGATTTCTGGACCTACTAAACATAGAGCTTCCATATGACCCAGCAATTCCACTCCTAGGTATTTACCCAAAGGACACAGAAACATCAATTCCAAAGAACACCTGCACCCCTATGTTTATAGCAGCACTGTTTACAATAGCTAAGCTTTGGAAACAACCCAAATGCCCAAAAATAGATGACTGGATCAAGAAGATGTGGTACATATATACCATGGAATATTACTCAGCATTCAAAAAAGATAAACACATGCAATTTGCTGCAACATGGATGGCGCTGGAAGGGATCATGCTCAGCGAAATAAGCCAAAAAGAAAAAGAAAAATACCGGATGGTCTCACTCATAGCAGGAATCTAGAAAACTTAAATAATGGACCAGGAAAATGAAAAACTATAAGAAAGTGAAAATCAAAATCAACAAAAAACTATGAACCAGAGACACTTTTAGGGGGGCGGGGCGGGAGGGGAGGGATTGGGGTCAGAATGGGGGGTGGCAATTGTATGGGGAATATAACAATAAAATTTATAAAAAAAAAAAAAAAAAAATGCTCGTAAAAGGTAGATCCTCAGTGATAAAAAAAAAAAAAAAAAAGCTGTTGAAGAGTACCAGGTATTTTATAATATTACGTTGAAAATCTTGGCCATTATTTTCCTATAGAATCCCCAGGCTTCTGCTGTATAAGTGAGAAATAAACCAAATATTCAAAGTGTTATTATTCTAATTTTGATCAACTCTATAGTAGTTTCAAAAGTATGTGAACCTAAGCATGAAATAATATATAAGGTATGTGCTAAAAATGTGAGATAGAAATTAACAAATATTTCCTAAGCAAAGGCTTTGTTCAATACAGGCTCCAAAAGATATTGTATGCAATCCAGCTCTGTTGCCCAAACCTTGTGATTTATTGAACCAAAGAAGGAATAAATGCATTACAGTTAATGGCATTACA
The DNA here is from genome assembly GCF_014898055.3 of Talpa occidentalis. Lineage (NCBI taxonomy): Eukaryota > Metazoa > Chordata > Mammalia > Eulipotyphla > Talpidae > Talpa > Talpa occidentalis. The sequence goes on from NW_023604861.1 coordinate 17,278,976, forward strand.
GTTATTAAAATAACCTATAAAATAGAAATCTTTTTTCCTTTGTCCAGATTCTCTGCAACCTCTTTCATGGTCATTACATCTGTTCTCTACCTTTTGAGAATCCGTTTCTACTGTGTGACTTCTTCTATCTTTGGAAGATGATCATAGTACAGCTGAAGTCATATAATTCAGAAAAGAGGTGACTGGGAGTTATAGCCCTCCTCCATTCCACCCTATCCCACCTCAGCTACCAGAGTGGTCAAGGGGCCTGTGAGATCCAGGACAGTAGGTTATTGTTTGGGTCTAGAGATGGTATTAATTTATAGGGAAACAATTTTAAGTATCCCAGATACCCCCCCCCCCCAAGTAATCTACCAAATCACTACAAATACGAGCATTCTACTTTTGGATAACAGGCTAAATCTATCAGGCAATCCATTTCACCTTCAAGGAAATGGGATAGGCTGCTATATATTTTATGTCCTCCCCAAGGGTTCCAAGTTAAGTTGGATTTTCATCTCAAATAACATCTTTGCCTGACTTCTTCCATTTGCACACAAATCCCTATCTCAGAAGCTACTCTAAGAAAATAATTGTAAGAGATGTAGTATATGATAGTAAATTATTAAATGAAAAAATAAGTAAAATATAATTATGCAGCCTCAAAGTAGGCTTTATTGTGGTCTGGGGTGCGCTAATTTTCATAATAAAATGAGACTTTAGGACTTATAAAAATAGGAATTGGGCAGGTGGAAGAAAAGTGCTATTCTGGCACAGAGAACAATGTAAGAAAGACTTTATGACAGAGAGCTCAAGTTTTTTCAGGGTGAGTAGAAAAATTCAGCTATAGTAAAGTCTGGATCAGAAGTAGTAATGCAGCTACTAATACATTATAGAGATTTTTAAAGCAGAAAACCAGAAAATGTATTTTATAATACTGTATAAGCTAAACCATGTTATCTAAAATTTGAAGAATCATTTAAAGTTTAAAACTAGAGAAGTGTAATAACTACGGTGTATTTTAAGATTGATTTCATGGTGGTTCATTATACAATTTGAAGTATAAATACACAAGACAGAACAATTTGGAAAGTTGCTGATGTATAATCATGAAGGAACCAGTGGACCTAAAAATGAAAGTTGGAGGGAAAGTCCATTAATTTGAATGGAAATGAGAGGCTGTTGTAATAACCAATGCTCTAAAAAATTATTTAGAAGCATTTATAAGGTTCCATGATGAACTTGATGTAAAGTTGGAAGAGGTATGAACAGGTTATAAAAATAGCAGGAAAAAGTAATAATGACACTTTGATTCTTAGTGATTGAGCAATTACTTGCATCATCATGAAAAACAGACCTACATAATGTCATAATTCTAATGGGAAGAACAAAGAATGAGAATTCAGGATTCACATATTCTAGCCAAGTCTGTATCTAGACCCTCCTTGTAATCTTATATGTATCATAAACTTTTCTGGAACTTTAGAAATCCATCCTCACATAATTCTAATGGTCGTATTTGTTGCCGTGTTGTGTGTGTGTGTGTGTGTGTGTGTGTTTATCCTGTTTATCTACTTGATCTTACTTTTAAAATGGTAAGTCAGGATTCATAACAAACTAAGCTATCATCTTTATTCTTTCATCAGTATCTACTCAGTGCTTAACACAATGTTGGATAAACAATATATAGTTGTAAAATACACATTAAAAATAATTTTTATTATGCTTGCTATTTTGTGTGTTTTTAACTTACTTCCTAAGTGTTGTACATGTTTCTAGGTATACAATATAATTATCTATGTATTCTAAAATTGGGTATTGATATTCTAATTAAAATTCACATGTGTTGTATGGCATAGTGGATACCTAATATATATTTATTTAAAGAATATCTGTGTGGGGTCTCCCCTGGTGGCACAGTGGCTAAGCGCTGGGAAGCGAAGCTGCCCGCAGCCTCTACAGCACCAGTTCGATCCCCGGCCGCCGGCGAGGGTCCCACATGGCACGACAGACCTCTCCTGCCATGCCCGCTGCTCCCCTCAGCAGTGTATTTCATCAGTCTGCCTGTTCTGTTCCCCGCTCTGGCTCTGGTGAATTCTCTCACCCTCCCACGCTTCTGTACAAGCACTGTACCCAGTGCTTGTAAAAATAAATAAATAAATAAATCTTTAAAAAAAAAAAAGAATATCTGTGTGGAAAAGATAGACTGAAGCTTAAAGAATTATATTTTCATATGAAGATAAAGACATTTAAAAACTTTATAACAGGGAGTAGTAGATAGAATACTAACTGGTCATTAGGTATCCTAAAATCAGTTCTGTTGCTAGAACAACAAAATGTCTTTATTTGTGTACCATACATTCATACATTTTTATTGGACATATTGATGACAAAGATAAAAATAACTCGCACATATTTCCAGACATCTATTTGATGTTGAAACTAAAATATTTAATAAGAACCTCAATCTTAGCAGGCTTGAAACAGAACCCTATTTTCCTCCATTATATCTTTTATTCTCATTCATTTTGAGACAAGACTCATCCAGTGCTCTCTGGAACATAAGCTCAAATTTAAATATTCTTTTGCTCTTACCCTCATTATAAATCCAAAGGAGCAATAACAGATTTGTAGGTGGCATCTTCAAATATAGGAGAACTCAGTTTTCCTCTCTCCAAATGTTCCTAATCCCTAAATCAAGATACCATTATCTACACCGTAGATTTGTGTAATGGTCTCTGAATTACTCTCACTCTTTTCACTCTAGTTTTTCATTTTCCTTTCTCCATACAGCTCTCTAAACAATTTGGGAAAAATCATAGGTTTATTTATGACATTGCTGCTGAAAAATATATACCTTTTTTCCTCCATTTAGTACAAACTAATTAATATAGAACCATGGAATTCTTGCCTGCTGTTCAGGCAAAATTTTCTATCATTTCCATTGAGGAGTTCTATAATTTGGGAGGAAGTGACTCTACCATTGGATCCATAAGGTACATACATGAAATGTTAAAAAAAAAAAATCTGCTAGCATCAGTTATATCCATGGCCACACAGAGGGGAGGGCATGTGACCTTATTATACACAATCAAAATAAATTTCAGAGAAACTACTGTGATTTATGAAAACTAAACCACCATACATATATGAGAGCTTGGGCCACTTCAGCTATTTTGAAACCAGGAGGAAAGTGAAAATTTGAGGCTATAGCCAACATTTGGAGGCAAAGAGCTGTGGAAATCACAATGAACAATGAATAGAATCCTGCACAAGATGTATTAAGTGTGCATTACTTCTGAATGCCTTGATACAGGAGTCAAGAAAGTTCTTCCTTAAGTTGCTTATAAGTGGGTTTTCTGACTAAATACATCCTAATAGCAGCCAGCATTAAAAACTGTAGTTTCAGGATCCCTTTGCACTCTTAAGCATATTGAGAACTCCTTAGAACTTTTGCTTATGTCAATATCTACTGAAATAAATATCAATTATTTCAAATTAGTAATACTACATAAATAAACAGTACAAAGGAACAGACAGTCTAAACCAAAAGAAATCATGGAAATCTGATCTCCTATTTGAGACTACTAGATGGGGAGAGTGGGGGATAGAGAGCACACTGTGTTCCCAAACATTTTAGTCCCCAACTATTTGTTTAATTGGCTATTTTATGTATTCACCTCAATCTGCTTTCTTGCCCTATAGATGGGAAACGATGCAATACTGGTAAGTAGTGATCCTTGCCACACAATTTTGAAGTATAGTGTGATGAATTTTGGACAGAAAAAAAAAATAGAAGTAACAAAGTAACACACTTTTATATAAAATATTATAGTAAAATACAGTTTTCTTAGCTGTTAGCATCATTCCTTACAGCATTTAGGAGAAATAAGCTTTCTCTGTAACATGAGTCGGTATATGATTCACTTCACTGTCACTATTCAGTTGATTTTCTTTTCCTTCTGTTTCAGTTATTTTAAATTCGTTAACTGAAGAGTAAATGAATGAATCAGGTAGCACAAAAACAGAATTGAAAACAGAAGACCCAGTGTATTAAGGCATGGTTTGTGACTGTCACAAACTGCCAGGGAATATAAGGAGACCTCAGCCTGACACAAATTACATCCTACACGGTAATTTGCATTCATTATAATGGCATATAGGTCCCAGACTCTATTGGATCTGAATAAGAGGAGCAATACCTCACCACTTAGTACAGTTTGATGATAATTGTTGTATTCCAATGAGACTAGAAGTAAAGCTATTGTTATTTTTCCTCGATAAGGCAAGACAAAGTAAATCAACATCTGTGGTCTTACTTTAGGCATGTGTGGCTTGTTAGTTAGAGAAGAAATAAAGCTGCTCGTACTCTACAATTCCCATTTCTGCTGCAAAAGGGCACAATGATTTTTCACTCTACAAAAATAGTTGCTATTAGTCTTGTCACACAAAACCATTTAACACAGTTGATTTGGTATTATGTCACTAAAACATCAAATAAAATAACTGTATTCTCATGCCTGCATCAGACTGTATTGTGAATATTTTCTGTGGCTTTTATGTTATGTACTCATGAAAGAATGCTGTAAAGAGGAGGAAATACACCACCACACACACACACACACACACACTTCTAAATAATTCACGTAGCTAAAAATCCTGTGTTTGTAGATAAACAAGCAATGCTAACACTTTACATACTATATTTTCTCTGCTTCACTTCATCAAATAAAACCAAATCGGACACTAAGAATTACATTTCATGTGCACTGCATAGGGAATTAGGGCTATAGTTTCAAGGGACTGCAGCAAAAAGTGTGAGCTGGCTTGCTTTCGTGTGATTTAAAGTGACTCCTAGATATTTCTAAGCAAGCTGATTTAGAGAGAATAAAAATATTCCTTAAGTATTTAAGAAGGGACAGGGTCTTATTTTGTGTCATTTCATAGGATCAACTGTTAGGACCTTTGTTTTACAGAATTGTTGCTTTCTATTTGTATGGTCAAATTTCAAAGGATTATTGAATATCTGTAGTTAGATGCCCAAAAAGAAAAAAAATATTTTTCCTCTATGATTTTAGAGAAATTACAAAGAAGTAAGTGCTTACAACACAATTGCTTGTGTTTGTTTTTCTTTTTTTTTAATCTTAATTTGAGTTAGAAGAATGTTTTCATTTGCCTTTGAAAAGCATTATGGTTGTATTTTTTAATTGAAGTCTGAAATTGAATGCCTATTTTGAAGGAAATAAAAGTAGCTAACATTAATTTTTTTAAATCATTTTTAAAGATTTATTTTTTATTTATACATATAAGAACTGAGGTGTAAGCCAAGAGTTATGGGGGTACTGAGATGATTCACCAGAGGCAGAGTGAGGAACAGAACAGGGAGATCTACTGAAACACACTGCTGAGGGGAGCAGCGGGCAAGGCAGGAGAGGTCTGCTGAGTGATGTCCAGGGATGCTGCAGTGGCTGGCAATAGCTTGATAGCACTGAGACTTTAACCCCTGCACCACCAGGGAGTTCCGCTAACATAAATCCATTACCTACAAGGACTAAGAAATTTTACAGTGGTGAATTGTTGTATGAAATAGGAATATTTCTTTCATTTCACTGTTGCAAAATTAAATTAATTGGGCAAATGATGTCAGCTGTTGGCCTAGAGAGGAGTGTACCTGCTCTGACCTCACACTACTTTCTCAGTGAAAGTCCCACACTGCCACTTCTCTCTTGGGAATCTAATTTATAATTGCTTTTTCTCTTCATTTCCAAAATACCCATGAACTAAATAATGTAAGTTAATTGAAGGTAGTTATAAATTAAAAAAAAAAAAAAAGTTGTAAGGAAATAAGAATCTTACCTAGTGGGCAAGACTTAGGAATAAGAATGAAGAATTATTAAAAAAAATATTTATGGTTAAGTATGTATTAGGCTTCCGAGACCAGCAATTGCAAAAAAAAAAAAAAGAGATTGAATAAGACTATCAACTCAGCAGACATCAAATTGCTGAGCCCACAGTAGAATTACAATGATCTGGTCTACCATAATAGCCAGTCATTTTTTTTTTTTTAATGAAATATTGTGTTCTTGAAACCCTAGCGCTTATATATAATGCTTTGGCTCCTAAGAAATCCATGTAAATATTGCTTTACTCAATAGCTGAAAGGAAATTAAAGTGAAGGTAGAGTCTAACACTCCATATTATATACCTGGTAAGATGTTAATACTAATTCCTCACAGGTCTTTGTAAACGCTACAAAACTGTATTCTGCAATGAAGACATAACATTGTTTTGCTCAGTCTACATATACATACACACTAATTTTACATATGGCATATGTATGTGTGCTGTATGGCATTATAATGTGTGCTGTAGAAAATATGGCATATGTAATATGTATATATAGTGTAAATAGTATATACTGTTTGTTATATATATATTATTAGTATACACACCATACTATTTATTATATGGTATATTAAATGTCATGGCATATTAAATAGTATAAACTATAATATATACATATATATATCATTCATTATATATATTTGATAGAGAATGGTTCAGATCCAGCTTTCTTGAATCTGAATTTCTGAATTATAGGTTGAAACTGCCTAAGAAGACAGGCATTGTTTTGTTTAATGTTATAGATATTACAAATTGTGTAACAGCACTTTCCAGGTTTATATATTGTACAAATTTTTTTCTGCATAACAAGTATTTCTTTTAGCAACTGCTGCTTTACCTGCTACAATATTGTATCTCTTTTCTTTGTCTTGCTTTAAAAAATAAACAGTTTATACTTTCACATATTTCTAAGCAATATTTTCAGGATTAGGCAAAAATGATTTTCAAACATTTTTTTCAAATGTATTTATTTCTATGGAACAATCCTTATTAATGTGACTACCACACACAGTGTCACATTGACTATAACATTACTGATCACAAATAATTTTGTGCTGTCTACTTGCAATTGTACCAGTCCCAGTCAGAATCTAGGTTCAATTATTCCTGTAGCCATATTTACCAGAGTTTCTAAGTTTAGCCATGGTCCTCACCCTTTTATTTTCTACTGAAAATAAAAGTGGGCCCACAGAACAATGACTGGTACATAAATATATCCAAGGATGAAGAGAACAAACTTTGTACATCATTTATTTGCTTGGAATCCACTCTTTTGAAGGCTGCAGAAAGCCCTATGTTTGTGAACAGAAAGACTGTAATTTTTATATAAAGATACATCTATAAAATATTATATAAAATATATAAAATATAATATATTATATAAATATATATATAATTTATATCTATAAAAAGATATATCTATAAAATTTTAAATATTTCTGTACAAATCACAGAAAGATTGTTATTTTTATAGAAAGATATATTGGATAATGAGAACCTCAAGGTTAGGATGGTCTAATAAAAATAATAAATTATATTTCAATGAGATATAAATGAAATTTAAGAAAAATCTTGAGTTCCTAAATAAACTACTCAGCAGATATTTGAAAGGTATAACAATAATGAAATATATTGTTCTACAATGATCATTTAGGACTATTCTAAATAAAACCAATAAATTGATATAAACAGCTGCAAATAAATTGTTGGAATTCAGAAAAATGGAAACAAGGATTCCCTCAGAATGCATATAAACCATATTTATTTCAAAATTATGTATAGGCATTTTTTCAAAATATAAAAGAAATGGTGTCTTTCATTGAGAATTTTACATCTTTAACTGATAATATGACTTTTTTTTTAAATGGATTCTATGATGCTTTAGCAATCGGGATTTCATGGATTTTTATGCATATTTAGCAGAAAGTAAGTGGGATAGTCACTAAATGATCTACATTATACATAGTAAGCAAAAAATATTCAACTATTATTTTAGATAAAGTGAATACAATAATTTTAGCATATTGGACTCAGCTCCCAGAAGGGAAGTGGGCAGGTGTGGAACAAAGGGCAGATTTATCTCAATGAACTATGGTGGAGGATTCTGGGTGCCTTGGTGGTGAGTGTGTTATAATCATATATATCTGAATAGGTGTGTCCTATACCTCTGAAGCATAGATAGCATTGTAAGCCAATGTTACCACAATAAAAAATAATAATACAAGAAAAAGATTAAAAAAATTAAATTATCTACCACCTGCTATTCCAAAGGTGTTGGGTGTTGTCTGTTGTCACTTTTTTTATTAAAGTTCTGATATGATGTCCAAAATGAAAACAGGGCTAAAAGTAAATTGAAATATATTATTTAAACAAAAAGTTGTGTCTTCCTCTTTGAATGCAAATATATTTATATTAATGTTGCAAAATCCAAAGTAAAATTTCAACCTATTTTTATTTACTTAATTTGTTTAAACAAAAATATAAATGTTGTTAATTTGTTGCCCAAATTATGTTTAATAATTTGTTTGCCAAACTCTGAATTAAAGAACTAATAATAACGTAATTCACTAATATAAGTATATACCCAGTGAGGAGGCAAAAAAATAAAAAAATAAAAAGACAAAAAAGCAGTAGCGACAAAAAATCCCCATATACTAGGACTATCAATTAGACAATTTGAAAAAAAAAAATCCCTTCAACAATGACAACATTTAAATTCCTAAAGAATTATGATAATAGATGTGACTTTTAGTAAAAAATTAAAGGCACACATTTTATGGAATGCCAAACAGATCTTGTAAAAACAGGACATGTTTTTCTTGTGACAGAACTGTAACAAACTGGAAAACAGTACCAGATAAAAATCACTCAAACAAAACATGGAGACATTTATTCAAATTACCTGAAGAATGAAGATTAAGTATCCACTCCTGAATACTGAATACTGTGCTATGCAATAGGCATAAACTATTCTTTTTCTGTAGAATCTGTCATTTGTAAATGAAATGTGTTTTTATTTTTATTTTTTTAAAGATTTATCCATTCATGTGCACAAGAGCTGGGGTACAGGCCAGAGATGCAGGGGAGGGGGGGCGATGGGATTCACCAGAGACAGAATGGGGAGCAGAACAGGCAGACAGGAAACACTGCTGAGGGGAGCAGCGGGTGGGAGAGACAGGAGAGGTTTGCCTAGCCATGTGGGTTGCTCCCTGGCAGGCTGGGGATCAAACTCATTGCCACAGAGGCCACTGACCACCTCACAGTATGGTGCTTAACCCCTTGCACCACCAGGGAGCCCCCTGAAATGTTTTTATTGAAGAGGAAATTTAACCACCAGCTTCCATAACCCCTACTATTTTTTGTTGATTAAGGTTAAACCCACTTAGTTTACAAAAGGTGATTCTTTTTTATCTTACATTGCCCCACCTTGAGTATTTTATTAATCAAATGTGTTTCCTTAGCATGCAATCATGTAGATGATGAGCTATTTGACCAGAAACTTGAACAATTTATTTTATAACTCGCTGAAAAACATCTCATTTTAGATGAAAGTTACAAATTTTTCAAAAAGGCAAAATATTCATTTCCCATAGAATTTTTTTTAACATTTTTTTTAAAGATTTAATTATTTATACAAGAACCAGGGTACAGGTCATATGTGTGTGAGGGTGAGAGGATTCACCGGAAACAGAGCGGGGAACAGAACAGGCAGACTGACCAAAATACACTGCTGAGGGGAACAGCGGGCAAGAGGTCTTCCATGCCGTGTGGGTATCTTGCCGGCCAGCTAGGATCGAACCTGGGCTGCAGAGGCTGTGGACAGCTTCACAGTGTGGTGCTCAACTGCCTGCGCCATCAAGGGAGGCCCTCCCATAGAGTTTTTGATGTTTTCATTAAGGAATTTTCAATTGACATTTATTTGTCACACTGCTGTATTTTTTACTTGGCCCTGACTGAACCATTAGGAAAGAAGTCAGATCCTGTATGCCCCAACATGGAAAGGCATAAAGTGGTGGGTGTTAACTGGTAGAGGAAGCAATATCCAATCCAGCAAATACGAGGCATGTTGGGCAACCCACCAGACTTAAGCACAATATAAGAACAATATTAAAAATCAGCATTTTAACAGGTGGGTGACTAGAATTTAGGTGATTTTCCTGAAATTACTTTGGAATAACTGAAAGTCATGGAAGATCCATGCAAACAGTTGCATTTTAGAATTTTTATTCTTACCCATTATAGTTTTAGCCTCTAGAAGGTGATTTGACATCAGCCTATGATACACAGTACATATAACTAAACTAACCCTGTTATTTCATTCTCAGGACTCATTTACCAATTTAAGTTATATATTTGAATTCAAAACTCTGTAAATTGTTCTAACAAAACAAACAAACAAAAAACTAAGAAACAAAAATAAAAGCAGAAAACACCCCAACAACATTAGATGTTCTAAAAGTTAGACAATGCCTAATGCTACAGGTCTCCTGGATGCACAGTCAAGGGCTTTTCACTGGCTTCTATTTGACAACCAATTGAACTATCATGGCCCCGGGGCTGTTAGCAATCTAATTTTCACTGGGAAAGGAAAACAGATTCCATTGAACAAAGACAATAGGAAATGAACTGTAATGATCCTGTGTATAAGAGAATTTCTCTATGATCATTATGCACATATTTCAGAAAAATATCACTAGATGCAATAGGTTTTTGAACAATAGAAATATATATTACTCCTCTCCAGCAGCAAATTGGATGCAGGAGGATTATATTTCTATAATAAGAATTGGGTATGTAGAGACAGGACCATCAATTTATCTAAGCATTATTTATACCAAGATTTCCAGAATGCCTGGAGGTCTAGTATGGGTATGTATTGAACTTGAACAAGATAATCTAATGCACTTTGGGCAGAAAGCTTTACTGAAAGGGCAGATGGTCAGAATTCTCAGAAGGCATAGACCCGGGCATGCAGGGCACACTCTTGTAAGCAATAAAGACTCATTGCCAATGAAACCAGCTGTCCCAGCATCTGTGTGTGCTTCCAGTGAATGAAAAAGATGGGGAATTGGCAATGTTGAACTCTCAGATTCCATAGTGCTGCAACAAACAGTGTTAGAATCACAACTTAAGGAACCTTAATTTTGGATCCTACTTTTTTTTTTTTTTAATTTCAGACATATTCTGTAAGAATTTTGCACAGGATCAGAATGGCCTAAAGTCTAGGATTGTCTAGACCCCTTTTGTATGTGTCGCTCCTTCCACGCTCAGTCCAGTGCAATATATTTCTAATCTTCTGATTCACCAGTTCTCAGACAAGCCACAGCTCTGCAGTGAACCCCTTAATAAGCCACTTGTGCTCAGGACCATGACAGATTACAAGGGGGAATTAGAAACTTAGCTATCTTTTACCTGCATCCTAGGTTGTGCTTGCCAAATGGCAAGGCCATCACAAAGTAAGTGAAGTAAATTGAGATAATGGACTTTCCCACTGGAGGTCAGTGATCACTGATGAGTAATCCTTCCCATTCTGGGAATTTACACCATTGGCATCTGAAAATGCATTTTTAGAACAGAATGCGGCCTTTGGAACAGGATCTGTGGCTTAGAGTTTCAAATTGGAACAAAATGGTCAGTAGAACTTAGAAAATGGCAATCATTCATTTGAAGTAATGACATCATTTATTTGGGATCAAACTACCAAAAATATAATTTTATGTCAAAGTTGAGAACAAATTAATAGAATTTCTAAATTGTCTCCCCCTTAAAGGCCTATTAAGCCAAAATAACACTAACCCTTTTTTATAGTCAATTGGCATATTCTTTATAAAAAACAAAATGTAAAGATTAGAGGAAAATAAAACTGATAGGATCTGACAAATTCCTAACACCTTGTATTTTCTCCTTAGCATCTGTCCAAGGAGTCTGATATTTCTAATCATTGCCTTTGTGTCCTGTTACCCCATGTACTCATTTACTGAGTACATTTTGAAAATCAAGTTCTTGAGGTGTCTTACAAAATAAACATATGAAAAATCAAAATTCATGGTGTCAGACAGTGGCTTTCAACTGTCCTTATTTTGAGCAGTGACTGGTCTGAGGTTGCAAGGTAGATGAAGATGATAGAGGAAAGCGAAAGCAGAGAAAAGTTGCATTGGTATAAAAGGAGTAAAAATCTGAGATTTCTGAGGAAAGAGTTTATAGCCTATTTAAATCAGTTTGTGGCATAATTTATCAGCCTACCAGTTACTGTGTTCAAAGTTGTGTTGTGTTAGAAAATATTGTTTTTAACAGTGCTATACCAGTTCATTTAATCTTTCACTAAATATACACTGAGGTTGTGTTTCCCATTACTAGATGGTGAGACAAGAAAGTTATAAACGTATACATGACATACTTCCTCTGCATTTTTTTTTCATTTTTACATTAGGCTGAAATGTCACTGAATTAGTTTGACATATTTCTTGCATCATTCAAAATTCTATGACAACATCTTTGTCTTTGTTCTATATATTTGTGTGGATAAGTAGTAAGGGGATAGACATTACATATCTGTATGGATAAATAAATGGCTAGACATATAGAAGATAGAGATGATTGATAGATGACTGATGATAGAATAATAGATAGATAGATAGATAGATAGATAGATAGATAGATAGATAGATGCCACATGAGAATACCACAAGACAAATGGTAACTTGTATCTGAGAAAAAAAAAACTTAATTAAAATAGGATGGTTAATACTGACATAGCTTAAGAACCTTATGTTAAAAAACTGAGCAAGAAAACAGGTGCATTCAGTATTCTCAAGAGTTTTTTTTCATAAGTTACAAGGATTACACTAATATCCTATTAAGACCAATGTTTCATTTCTTTTAAGCCATCTGGAATGATTTTAAGAATTAGGTCTATGGATTAGTGACCTTGGTAGCTGTAGCATCATGATTATTCCACATACAGTTTATGAACTTCTAGCAATCTAGACATTTTTTATTTATATATACATTTTACTAAAATTCATATATTTATTAATTTTTTTAAATCTCCCCAGTTCCACAAATTTTTTAAATCTCCCCAGTTCCACAAATTATATATCAATTTGTCAATTAATGTTATGTTATAACATTTTTCATAACCATTCATGCAGAGTAGCTTCCTGATTCTTGCTGGTACTCCAGAATGATTTAGCTATTAAAGTAAATTATGGATGATTTATTTTCTACACAAACCTAGAGCTATCCACTTAGGAGGAAAAAGCATAGCAAAACCTATATATTTTCCAATGAATGACTCTTTAAATCTAGAGCATATTTGTGTCTAACATTTTGAATTGTACAAAAGAATTGGCTAAGAACCTTTCACATCTTCATATTATGGTAGCTTTTATATAACAACATTATTTATAATATATGTTATAATATATTATTAATATAACTACTAAGGATAATTATGCATCTGTATTTATATTTAAATAAAATATAAATGATACTATATGTAATGTAAATTGTAACATAAGTTGGTTTTCACTTAAAAATAAAAGTAAAAAGATACGACATTTTACTTTTCAAGTCAAATCATAGTGATTAATACAAGGAGTCTGGATACTCTCTACCTGAAATAAAATCCAAGGTAGATCACTTTCTCTGACATTGGGCTCCATCTCTGAAAAATCTAGATAATAGTTGGTTATTTTGAAGATAAAACAAATTAATATGTATAAAGCATTATCTTAGGAGCCTTAGACATAATTACCTTTACTACTACAGCAAAAATATTGAAAATTACTACCTAGATAGTGTTGTATATGAATAACATATAATCATATTGTAGAGTCATTAAATTTAATAGACATATTAGGTGCTCAATTTATGTAAGATTACTGGCATAAGTGTACACTATCAAGACACTATCAAGAAATTATTTATTTTCCTCAAATGAACTTTCTTAGCTATCAAGGAAAATGTTCTTTCAAGTAAAAAACAAAAACAAAAACAAAAAAACCCTTCACTATTAGTTAAAGCTACGTTACTTTGGTTTTCTTAACTATTTAACGGTCTCAATTTCCTTACCTGAAAACAGGGACAACAATGCACTCTACCTTGTATGCTTACTGTGAGATCGTAGTGGCTTAATGTATTTAAAGCCCTGAACAGAGAGAACCATTTATGTAAATTTTCAAAATGAATACTTCTTTTAATAATTGCACAATTATATGTAACATGCTATTTTCCAAAACAATGAATAAACCTGCTATAGGAATGAAGTATGTGCCTTTCCAGAGCTCAGAATAATCTCTCTTTAAAGGACTAATAACCTGGCTTTTGCTCTTGAACTGTGAATGGGATAAACTTTAATTCCTGTGACTACTGTAGATGCTCAAAGACCTTGAACTGTCCTCTAGAGCAGCATAGTAGTAAATCTAGACTGTCTAAGGAAAGGGAACAAATTAATATTGATATTATATGAAAATATGGAATGAGTGTTTCCATGGCAAAATCTGTTCAGAGGTTGAATACATGTATATGTGTGTGTATATACACATAATCTTATATGTATATGTGTCAATTCTTATACTTATTTAAATCATAGAACATTATAAACTTTATGTAACTAGATTATAACATTATATATTTTATTATGATTTAGATAGTAATTATAAAAATAATGATAGTGGGCCTCCCCGGTGGCACAGCGGTTGAGCGCTGGGTTGCGAAGCTGCCCGCAGCCTCTGCAGTGCAGGTTCGATCCCCAGCTGCTCCCGGGCACCGGAGGAGGGTCCCACATGGTGCGCAGACCTCTCCTGCCGCCCGCTGCTCCCCTCAGCAGTGTACTTCGGTCCTTCTGCCTGCTCTGCTCCCCGCTCTGGCTCTGGTGAATTCTCTCACCCTCCTGCGCTTCTGACTGTACCCAGAACTTGTATAAATAAGTAAATAAATAAAAATAAATCTTTAAAAAAAAAAAAAAAAAGATAGTGTTTATCTTCACCTCATCTTCTCAAACTAAAGTTAAGAGAAAATTTCAATTTAACATACCCAGTATTGTACATTTGACCAGTATTAGATATTATTTATTCTGTATTTTTTATATTCCACTTATGTACTTTTTTATTTCTTCCTATAGAGAAACATCCATTGTAAAATGAAAGAATACCGGATATGACACTTTTAGCACAATAAAGGAGAGAGCAGCATATAGAAATTTGCTTTGTCATTAAATTATTTCTACATTATTATTGTTTAATAGCTTTATCTGTAATTGACAATTAGGATCTCAAATATACTTTTGCTTCACACATAATCAAATCATGAGGAATTAATCACCCTTCCCTTATAAACAAAGATTTTTGAAAAAAAAAAAACTTAAACTGTACTCTAATATTTGACATATTGGAAAGATGACAGGCAGTTCTTCTTGATCTTATAGACTTTTTTGTGTGTGTGGGACCCTCACTGGTGGGGAATGAACCTGCACTGCAGAGGCTGCATGCAGCCACACAGCCCAGTGCTCAACCGCTGTACCACCAGGGGAGGCCCTTGATCGTATAGACTTTTAAATTTGCAGGATTAAAGTAGTAGTCAAAATGATCAACATTTAAATCACATTCAAAAAATCTGCAATAGAATATAGAAAATACCATTCTTATTCTTGAGAAAACAAAACAGGAATATTCCAGCCTATCTTTATATTTCTGTAAGTTTTGATTGATCTTCATGAGGTAGATACTATCAATATATGCATAAAGAAACAAAAAGAAAGATGAAATAACACAAGATTACATAGGAGCAAAAAAACACACAAAGATATAAACCTATTATTTTTGTTCACAATCCCAGAAATGTGTACATTATAGCAAACTTAACAGTTTGTTGGGTGTAAATTGACTGGATTGTGAAAGACTGTAGTGACAGTCAAACTTAAAATATAATAGCATGTATATATACACATATATATGTGCATATATATCTAGTATGTTAGATCTTGCACTCATTTAAAAAATGAATTTAAGAATATAATAGGTATGCTAATATCAAGAAATTCTGCCATCTTAATGAAATTTAAAAATGATCTAAGATCTAAGTTTATGCAGGACAGATTATGTAAGAAAAATAACAGAAATAAACCTGTTGCTAAAGACATGTTTGTGAGTGCCCAAGATTCCCAGGCTGCTTTATTCATTCTCAAGTACCCCAAAATGTGAAACTGCACAGAAAACGTAAAAATAGATAAATATAAAACAAGAATTGTGACTACTGAGAGCTCAAATCAGAGATGTAATTTCTAGCAGAGACAAAAGGAGTAAAAACAATAATTAAAGTTATAATCATGTAAATATTATAGTAGTTCTGAAAAAGTCTCTTGTGTTTTACATTGACAAAAATTATTTGAATGATACATCATGAAGTTTTATTTAAATTGGTATTTGAATTTTAAAAGCAAGGGATTTTTATTGTGACAAAAGGAGGAAAATATGGATGACTTTCATTATCTTTAGAAAATAACAGAAAAAAGAATATCAGAAAAAATAATCTATCACCAAATATTAAGAACATACTCAATATATGATTCAAAATGTAGAATATATTAAAGACTATTTGAAATACCATAATAACTATGTCAGTACATGTTTGTATTGACCCACATGAATGGGTTCCCCAGATGATTATTATACCCCAAATGAAGGGGAAAGATGGGTAAAGACTGAAAAAACTAGGAGTAAGAATTAATTTTTAAAAAAATTTACTTATTTATTTATACAAGCACTGGGTACAGTCAGAAGCATGGGAGGGTGAGAGAATTCACCAGAGACAGAGCGGGGAACAGAACAGGCAGACTGACAAAATACACTGCTGAGGGAGCAGCAGGCGCAGCAGGAGAGGTCTGTGCACCATGTGGTACCCTCGCTGGCGGCTGGGGAACAAACCAGCGCTGCAGAGGCTGCAGGCAGCTTCGCAGCCGGGCACTCAACCGCTGCTCCACCAGGGGAGGCCCAAGAATTAATTTGCTGTTGATTGTGGGGATAATTTTAATCAAGAGTAACAGGAGAAAATACAATAGCCGTAATAAGAAATTTCGTTAAATATTTGGAGGAAATATGACACCTGGGTCTTATAAAATTTTCAACAAAGTTCAGGTGAAATAAATAGTTAAATCTAAAGTTAGAAAATTTTAAAAATGTAATTTCGTTTTGATGATGGTACACAGATCTTTTTAAGCATTAAAGAGTGATAAGGATTAGTGTTAGCTGGGTCTTATTGCTCACACTCAGAAAGTCAGACTCTGAACTATGAGGCTTCCACATAGGACACGTGTCTCTGCCATGGGAGAATGGCAGTTAGTGCTCTAAAGAAACCATCTCTTCAATGGACAAGTGAAGGAAGTTTATACAGGACAGAAAGGAATACAAGGACTTGAAAGGCATGGGGAGGGTTCCTTCTTTCTCAGGTCAGTGAGACTTTTCTAGACAGTATACTACTAAACTACTTGACTTTTCTCCCTGGAAAAATTGTTCTCTTTTTTGCTATCAATTTAAAACAAAGGTATTCATCATGCAGTTTTGTTATCAGCATCTTCTGAGGAAACAGAAATATTTCATTTAACGTTAAGCAACTCATCACCATGACCCCAAAGAATGCAGCATAGCATTAACCTAAACTCCTAGGTTAAAGGTTAAGGCAGAGTTCTTGCCATTATCGTTAGCTCAGACCCAATCACACTAGGAAAATATAGAAGATTTGACTGAAATATTTGCGTAAAATTTTTATGCATCTACATTTCAAAGGGTACAGACAAGAATTTTTTTTTAATTTTCATTTGATAAAAACATTTATAAAATATAATAAGAAAAAATATTCTGGTAACACACAGAGGAACTCAATGTGACAGATTTTTTAATTACTTGTAATATGAAGTAGTAAAAAAATAAAACTACATAGTAATCCTTTCAAGAAGTAATACAAATAGCATCCAAACACATTTAAGCAATCAACATCATTAGACATAAAGGGATATGAGTTAAATTATCTCCAAAAGTTTGCCCAGAATTGATTTGATTGCAGTCAAATAGGTACTCACAAATAGAGACAGGTTAAGTATACATGGGAATAAACTTTAGAGTACTATAGCAACGATGTCAAATCATTAAACAAAATTAGATTTTTTTTCATCACTTTTCCATTTCTCACAGTCAGAAAGGGCAAGGCAAAGGAGCTTTCTCTCACTTATAAGATCACTCATCCAGTTCATGAGGGCCCCACCCTCATGACCTAATCACCTCTTAGTGTTGGGCCCCACCCTCATGACCTAATCACCTCTTAGTGTTCCCACCTCCTGTCACCACACAGGGAATTAGATTTCAACATACAAATTTTATAGATACATAAGGAGATCAGAATAGTTTGCTGTTTACTTTTGGAGTCAGATTGAGAAAGAGAAATGCGGATTATGTCTGCGCCCGAAGAACTTAAACTGGTTCTCTCCTATATTTTACTGCTTAACAATACTGTGTTTAAAATACAAAATATCTTTCCAATAGTAAATTTCACAGTAATAGTGTTTAAATTATCCCTAGGTACCCCATTTTCATTTGAGAAGAAATGCATATTTTTTTCAACTATTTTGTGGACATAGGCAAAATGTTAAATAAAAATTTAAAAAGGACTTCCTGCTAGCTCTTTGGTAATGGGACCCCATTTCTTCCTAAATTATTTTCAAACACTGGTCAGTATAAAAGTATGGGTTCCTATATGTCCTTTTAAGGCTCTGATCACAGACAATGCATCTTCACACTATGCCACTGCAAATGTGCAATTTAGGGAGATCAGTGCTTTTGTTGTTGGTCTGCTGGTTGGTGCTAGTTTACTTTTGTTTCTGCTTTGTCATTTGCATGCTATTTCCATGCTTTCTTCTAAGGCTTATGCATCTGCATCTCTATGAAGTAAAGAAAACATCTTCCTTACAGGTTTGTAGGTTGTAGAATCAGGCTGTTCCCCTCCCATGTGCTTCCTCCCATGTCCCTTCAGTGGAGAGGGCCCATGGCTTTTGCTTAGCTTGGCTGGGCAGTTACCCCTCATCTTCTTGCTCTGCTACACATTTCTAAAGAGACCATTTGATGTCTACAATACAATTAAATCTATCTTTTTCTGATGTTATTTTCCCTTCCTTGCCTATTTTGTGCCTTAGTTTCTGCTGAGTGCTTTATTAACTTCCTGCTGTAAATCTTCTGAAGGCAAAATGGAGATAATCTAAAATCCTCTTATATGACCATACAATAGGTCTCTCTACAGTGGCTCTATTGATATTTTCACCAACTCTTTTTCTCCAAAGAAGTCTTCTAATATAATTTTCTCTCTTTCTCAGAGGGACTTTTGAACTTAAAAAAAAAAAAAAAATTAAATCAGTATAAAATGCTGTGTATTATTTTTTATATATATATATATAGAGGCTTTCTCTCTTTCTCTCTTTCTCTCTTTCCAGTCAGAAGCGTGGGAGGGTGAGAGAATTCACCAGAGCCAGAATGGGGAGCAGAGCAGGCAGAAGGACCGAAGTACACTGCTGAGGGGAGCAGCGGGCGGCAGGAGAGGTCTGCGCGCCATGCGGGACCCTCCTCCAGAGGCCGGGGAGCAGCCGGGGATCGAACCAGCAGGCCGGGGAGCAGCCGGGGATCGAACCAGCGCCGTAGAGGCCGCGGGCAGCTTCGCAACCCAGCGCTCAACCGCTGCGCCACCAGGGAGGCCCTGCTGTGTATTGTTTTAAAATAGACCTGAATAAATATTTATCCTAAACTTTTCCAAGACAGAGTCCACAAAATTCTATTAAATATTTTCTCCATATTAACTATTCATTATAAAGACAATGTAATATTTGCAAATCAGTTTACAAATAAAGATATTTCATTTCTTACCCCAGTACTGTTAAGAATTAGTTTGTTTTGGACGTATACCCTAGGTCGTACATCTTAATGCTATTTGTTTCTTCCTTTCATATATAAAATGGGATTAATGAGACCCACATAAAGGGAAGAATGATTTGTAACCTGGGATGCATTCGTTCTTCCTGAACTGTTGCTTTTTTTTCTATTATGTTTTAATATTTCCATTAGTTGTCAGAGAAATGAAGACCACTCTTTTTGAAGGAAAAATGAAAGGTGATAGAATACAAAGTGGCATATAAAGTTAGGAGATTTCCATGTAAAATAGATAGGATATTTCAGACAGAGGCAAAATAATGTACAAAGACAGAGGTTAAAAAGGGCATGATGTATTAAGGGAATAATGAGATTTCAGTGTGGAGAAGTTTAGGGGTAGGTTAAAAGAGACTCTGAAGTAAAAACCACACAGGTATATGTGGAACATTTTGTGATGGAGTTGTTATGTTAAGCTAAGGAAAGCAATCTGTATCATGGAAATTAAATTGTCAGGACTTTTGGGCAATGTAATTCTGGAAGCACTTGTCAAACACACTGAAATATTTGGTATGCAATCCAACAGGAAGTTATTATAATTTCCCAAGCAAAAGATAATGGAATTTTTAACTGAGACATTAAAACAGTTGCAAGAGGCTAAATCAGATTGTATAATTACTTTATTAGATGTGATGAGATTTTTTGATCAACTTAACGTGAGGAGAGAATCATAAGAAAACATTAAGGTAGGATACCTAGCAATTTATTCTTTTAAGAGACAAGATAATGATGCTAATAAAAATCAATGAGTAGGTTGAGTACTGACATGATCAATTGTTCTGCAATCTGGGTGGACCATATTGAGTCAGACAAATCAAGTGTAATTTCTGTTTTGATATGTAAAAAGCTAAGAGAGAATTTAATATAGGAGTTGGGGTATCAGTGTCAGTGAAACTGAGGCTGAACCCTGGAAAAAAGTTTTGAGCGAGATTAATGCGAAATAATAGAAAGTCAAAGATTCTCGGGGATTATTAGTAATTAAATGGTGGATAGAAAAGGAACAGGAAGAAATATGGAGAACATAAAGAGAGAATGGAGAGAATTATGAAATAATTTCACAATTGGAATCATGAGAGAATTTTAAAATTAAAACTGGTCAACAATGGCTCAAACCTGTTTTTGCAATATGTGAATAAACAATATTAGGGATAAAATTTTATTTAAATTCGACAAAGTCACATACTAAATATTCTTCTAGTGACTGGGGATGTATCTTGAGGAAAAGGCAATGTTTTTTATTTCATGGAAATTAAATTTTTAGCCTAAAAAAACATACAGCATATGGGTAAATAAATAATATGCATGTTATATCATTGCTAAAGTGCTAAGGAAAATGAAATCAGGTTCTGGAAGCAGAGAATGGTGTTGGGAATCTGTGCTAGGTTAGCCTGGGTGCAATAAGATCACACCTGCGCAAAAACCAGTGTAAAGTGCTGACAGGGACCAGGAAGATGTTTGTGGTCATTGTGAGCAGAAGAATGCTTTGATCTGAATAATATTTTAAAAGGATCACTAACTACTATGTAATTAGTTGACTGTGGGTGATACCTACAGAGGAAATTTAAAGACAATTTAAGATTTATTAGCAAATAACAAAGAATTGGAGCTGGGTGCAGGTCAGGGTTTATCAACCCAGGCACTGTTGACATTTTGGATGGAATAATTTGTTGTGGGAGACTGTTCTGTCTTTTGTAGGATGTTTAAGCAGCATCTTTAAACTCTACACACTGGATGCCAGTAGCACACTTAAGGTTTTGACAAATAAGACCTCCCCAAATAATGTCCACTAAATGTAGGTAGCGAATTCCCAGTAGTGAACTTTCATCTCTGTAGACACAAGGCGGGGCTAAAATGTGAAAATAGATATATTTTAAAAATAAATGCACTTTCTTTTGAAATTAATATGGACTGTCAGAGAGATAATGGCAAGGTTTCTGACTTGAACAGCTAGAGGATAAAATTGACAGTCCTGACATCTGGAAGAGTAAAGGTGCACTGGGAATCAATATATCAATTGCATCCTTATTAAATTTGAAATGCAGTTGGCTGTAAATCTGAAGTTCAGGGGAGAGTTCAGACTGAGTATGTAAATTTGACTGCTTTATACATATGGATATATTTAAAGCCAAAGGGAACACATGAGCTCACCTAGGGAATATGTAGAGGTTGAAAAGAGATGATCCAGAGATTGAAATCTGGGCTCCTCAAAACTTAAGAGTTGGAGGAGATGAGGAGGAGCTGCAATGGAGTCTGAGAAGTCTGGGGCTCGTGCATGTGCAAGCTTCATATGTACACATTTTTTCCTCTTCCCATCCCTCTTTCTTGAGTATGAGAGAATAAAAGTATGAAAATATTTGCGATGTAGTTTCTTGCATGAAAATACTGCTATTTTGTGGAAACTTCAGTGATACAACTAAATCAATTATGTCCCCAGAACAGTATCTTCTTATAAAACCAGCTCATTACTCTGGGGAATTATGATCTCCTCCTCACCAAACCATGTAATTTTGTGCTGGAAGTCGACCATAATTCTCAACTCTTTGATTACAATGAAGAAGAGTTGACCCTCAGTATTCTGGGTTCAGAAGTTGCTGGCAGCCCTAACAACATTCAAAACCAAAGCTGAAATCGTTATGCACAGAAAAGAAGAGAAAAGAGACACAGCAAATATCTTGATAGTATTTGATGCTCTGGTCTAAGATCAAAGGTACTGTTAGCCTTCACAATTTTTTTTTCTGTGACTAAATATCTATTCCTCTTATTTAAATTAATTTGAGTTTACATTCTCTCACTTGCTACCATGATAGTTCTGTGTAAAGTAATGAAAAAAAATTAAAATGTTGCAGAACCTCTATGGTTTGATATTTAAATATCAATAATAATTTGCCTGTTTCATTTCTGATTCTAGCTTGAGTCCAGAACTACTTAATTATCAAAAGCAAATTTCCTCAAAACCCCTCAAAATAGTCCCCAAATATTGAAGATACATATGCCTGAATGGGAGGTCCCTGGAGTTTTTATAATGGTTTCATAAATTCATATGCAAACACATACTACATTTGAATGTTAAACAAATCTTTACATTAAAAAGGAATACTAAAGTTTGAGGATATTAGGAACCATTGCATGAAGACACAATTCCTAGTGAATTGTTTTCTCTTAAAAATGAATGCTAGGGGGCCTCCCTGGTGGCACAGCAGGTTGAGCTCAGCGCTGTGAAGCTGTCCTCAGCCTCTGCAGTGCTGGTTGGATTCCTAGCCAGCCAGGGAGATGCCCACATTGCGCAGCAGACCTCTCCTGTCTCGCCTTCTGCTCCCCTCAGCAGTGTTTTCCGTACCATTGCCTGTTCTGCTCCCTACTCTGTCTCTGGTGAATCCTCTCACCCCCCGCACCTCTGGCTTGTACCAGAGCTCTTGTATGCATAAATAAATAAATCTTAAAAAAAAATAATGCTAGGCCATGTTGCTACTTTCAGCTTTATAGTATTGAGTTCATAATAAATTGAACTTAGAGATAGAGTTTGGTTTCTCAAGTGAAACAAATATGCTGAGATTTTTACACTTTGTGAAAAGTTCAAATCCTTAATTTGAACACATCTGTTTTGCTTTTCTCTTACAGTTTGTTAAGCTTAGCAGCCTGGCTTCTTTCCATTATTGGAACCACAATATAGGTAATCAAAAGTAGCTAGAATTCTCTGATTACTATTTTTATATTGAGTTCCTTATTGATATTTATTAAATAAAAACTTATTAAGGTTCATAATCTTATAGTTAGTCCTCTATTAATTTTATCATTGCTTTTGTCACTTATCATATTTTATTCTTTTGTGAAATTGCATCATATTGAGGCAGATTGATTAACACTTCATCTACCACTTATTTAAACTTCTGATGCCATAGTTTCTCATGTACAAAATAAGAATAAACATTAACACCAGTCTTACATCTGAGAGCCTCCAAGGATTAAAGGAGTTCTAATTTATAAACTACTAAACTCAGATGAGCTATAAAAATGTTAGTTCTTTAAAAATATCTTAGGACAGAGCAGACATTTAGTTAATGTTTACTTATAGAGGAAGGATTGAAGTTAATGTTTACTTGTAGAGGAAGGATTGAATTTAATCCAGAAATATAAGTGTATCTTGTGTAGTTGATAATTATTAGTATGTGTTATTTTTGAAGACTATGTCTTAGTCTTTTTTTCAAGTGCTGCTTGACAAAAACAATCTTAGACACAGTGCATTTTGCAATTCATTCCACCCACCTGGTTCAATTTCTATACTTCCAAAGTATACCTGCAGAGATTTTATGATGAAGTAGGCATTGTGAAAGCTATTGAGAACATTTAAGGTGAATTAAATAAATACAACTTGGCAAATTAGACTTTCTTATTTTTAGATAATTGTAGATTTGCATGCAATTATAAAGATTAGTAGAGATCATACATACCATTCCCCATTCCCCATAATGGTAACATCTGGCACATGTACAGTACACTAGCAAAACCAATATATTGACACTGATGAAACCATCAATTCATATTTACCCAGCATTACAAGGACTCCTCTGTGTGTGTATGTGTGTGCTCTTAGTTATATACAATTTTATCATATGTACAGATTAGATTAATGGAACAGTTTTGAACTCCAGTAGTCACTGATATGCCTCTTTCCATACCACTCTTTCTTATGTTTTCTTCAGCAGTCTTGTTCATCAGTTCAGAAAAAAAAAATTGCTTAACATAATTTGATACTTATTTTAAAAGTAATTCTGAATGATTTGAGCTGAAAACTTTATGGTTGACATGGAGAATGCTCATCATGCCCATATAAATAAATGGGACAAGAATGAAAATAAAATAATCCACTGACTTAAATTTGCCTAAGAAGAAATGATTGGAAATTATACCACATGAAAAAAATCAGCTCATGAAGAATTTTTTAATAGCATCAATATCATAAAAATGCACCAAACTAATATCTTCTGAATGCCATTTGCTTGTCTGTTAGTATATAATACTGAAGTAATTCAGTTAATTGGTAAATTATTATATAACCTTAGTGAGTTTCTATTACATAAACCAATCATCAGTCATGCAGATATGTCAACCCCAATAATATTATCTAAGTGTTTACAATGTAAAAGGAAAAACAGAAAGTCATGCCTATGCACATGAGGCAGGATGAATGATATAGACAATAAGTAGACAAGAATCTAGAGGCAGCTAAGAGCAATGAAGCCAAATCATAGTGCACAAAAAAAGATAGGAAATTAAATATACTGTGATGGCGGTAAATTTCTGGACAAAAAGTAAAAGGCAAGCTAAAAGATAATGAGCTCAAGGTATGACAGAAAAAAGCTGAGTTGTGCAAGCTTGGATTGACTGAGGATCTATATTAGAAGTATGTGTAGATAAATCTGACTGATTAAGTCTGAGTCTGTATTATAATAAACTTTGGAAACAAGTGTGAGATGCTGATATGTAATTCCAGATCCAAGACCAATATATCAGACTGGGTGAGATGGCAAGCATACTTATTTTATTCCTTCCATTCTACAAGATTGACGCTCTCCAGCTATAAATGAGCATGCTTTTAATCTAAAAAAAAATATTTTATCAAATCTTAACTGAAGAATTTTTCATTTTGCATAGGTATATTTTAACCAGTATTCTAAACAATCCCTGAACACAGAGAATGTGGGTGTGACTGATAAAACTGCTTTTGCAGATACTGCTAAATTGCTGTGTAATCAGGGCCTGATTGGGTCTGATTATGAAAGCTCTCTTTAATGAATACAAATGCTTCCTAGACTGTTAAAGTTCCTTCTTATATTATTATGTATTCTCTATAAAATATTCTTTTGTGAGACACTGAAACACATCAATTTTCTTTGAGTCTTGTGTGTCTGCTATTTTAGTTAAAAATGTTTTTAAAATTAATGGAACTTTTAGGTTCTTTTAAAATAATTATAATTGGAAAGCTCAGATATGCATCTGTAATTATAATTGGAAAGCTCAGATATGCATCTGTAATTTCTTAACTAAACAGCATATGCAGTTTATTTACACATGTGTAATGTCCCCCAAAACAAAACTTGGAATATTGAAAATGGTGAAATTTCTTTTCATAAGAAGAGGAATGTCAAAAAAGAGAATCATTTGCATAGTCCAAAAACTATAGACTTATGACACGGAATATATGGTAAGATCAAATGAAGATATGTACGAGTGTGTGGCCAATTGTATTTTAATTCTGGGTATTCAGATATTGCTCTGAAGAAGTTCAGAAAATTTTGTGCTTAGAAAAAAAAGTAATTTGCATATAGCTTAATTATTACTGACTTTAACGTTACCAATTTAATTGAGTACCTTTTCTGTAAAACATATCCATTTGATTACGTTAAGATCCTTATCCCCTCTGGCCTTTAGGAACTTTTAACAATTTCATATACTCGTTCTCCAGAAAAGTTCTCTCAAGGATTCATTCATCCCTGCCTACAAACATATGTACATCTCCCATGTCTTGATTATACCACTTAGAATATATTCAGATTTATAATGTGTTTTAATATGTATATTTTATATGACTGAACAACTTCTCTGAACTATAACTTCTGGATATAATAATACCAAGGAGTAAGGTGTTCATATATTAAATAGATTAAGAATATACAAAGCACTTAGCCTTGCCACTAACAGGGAGAAGGAGCTTATCACACTTTAGTTTTCTTCCCTTCTCTTGCCTTACTTTCATTTTTGGACTTTATAAATGAATGTACAGAGATACCGCCTACATTTTATTCACCATTAGTTTTAAATCTGCCTCACTGTTCTATGCTCTACAATAATGTCTTTAACGAAGGTCACCAGTGACCTGCATATAGTCTCATTCCATCTGTTCTAATTCCTTTCTTCCTGAGTTTACAATTGAGTTTACTCTTAATTTCTCTTTAAGTTTACTCTTACTCTTAAAGAGTGTCTAATTCCCAAAAGGCTCTTCTGCCTTGATTTCCTTGATTCTGTTTTCTTTTGCTTATCTCTATATGTTAGTTTATAGTCTCTAGAGAAGTCATTGACTAGTTTTTATGTAAATTGACTACATATTTATGTAATTTAAAAATATATTTCTTTTTTTATTTAAATATTTTATTTTATATAATTCTTACATCTTTTTTCATCTTTGCACAATGTGTGCATTTTCATTTTGGTTATATTCCCCATCCAATTGCACCTTCCTCTTTATTTTGACTCTAGTCCTTCCTTTCCCCGCCCCTCCCTCCCCCCCAACCCCATAGTGTGTCTCTAGTTTATAGTTGCTTGTTGATTTTGATTTTTACTTTGTATTGATTAGTCTTTTTCCTGGTCTCTTATTTAGGTTTTCTAAATTCCTACTATGAGTGAGACCATCTGGTATTTTCCTTTTTCTTTCTGACTTATTTCGCTGAGCATGATCTCTTCTAGCTCCATCCATGTTGCTGTAAACTGCATGTGTTTATCTTTTTTGATTGCTGAGTAATATTCCATGGTGTATATGTACCACATCTTCTTGATCCAGTCATCTATTTTTGGGCATTTGTGATGAGACTCAACAAAAACAAAGAAAATAATCCAGTCAAAAAATGGGCAGAAGAGTAAAAAAGAAACTTCTCCAAAGAGAAAATGCAAATGGCCAACAGGCATATGAAAAAATGTTCAACATCACTTGTAATCAGGGAAATGCAAATCAAAACTACAATGAGATACCATCTTACACCAGTGAGAATGGTACATATTAAAAAAACTAGCAACAACAAATGTTGGCGAGGTTGTGCAGAAAAAGGAACACTCCTGCACTGCAGATGGGAGTGCAAACTGGTCCAACCACTATGGAGAGCTGTGTGGAGATTTCTTGAACTACTAAACATAGAGCTTTGATATGATCCAGCAATTCCACTCCTAGGTATTTACCCAAAGGACACAGAAACAGTAATTCCAAAGGGCACCTTCACGCCTATGTTTATAGCAGCACTATTTACAATAGCTAAGCTATGGGAAAAAATATATTTCTGTAGGGCCTCCCAGGTGGTGCAGTGGGTGAGTGCTGGGCTGCAAGGCTGCCCACAGCCTCCGCAGCACCGGTTCAATCCCCAGCTGCCTGCCGGGCGAGGGTCCCACATGGCGTGCAGACCTCTCCTGCTGGGCCCGCTGCTCCCCTCAGCAGTGTATTTCATCAGTCTGCCTGTTCTGTTCCCCACTCTGGCTTTGGTGGATTCTTTCACCCTCCCGTGCTTCTGACTGTACCTACCCAGTGCTTATATAAATAAATAAATAAATCATAAAAAAATAAGCTTGAAGTTCTAATAAAAAAAATCTGTAATGTACATTTATGTCTTTGAGAAATGGATTATTCCATTATTTTTTGGTAGAAGTAGATAATTACAAAAGAAAAAAAACTGCTTTTAATTTCAATTCAAAATTGTCGTTCAAGTCTAATATTATTTATTTGGAGAAAGAGATGATGCCCTGGGAGCTTTGGCCAATGATGCAAAGAGTATATAAAATGTTAGCTTAATGATACAGTGTGGAAATCGATATAGATCTGCTGTCAGAACATCACATCATTTACCTACAAAAATTCTCTATATTTTTGGGGCCTCCCTGGTGGCCAGGAGTTAAAGTATCAGTGCTACCAAGCTATCACCAGCTACTATATGTTGCCTGGAATTAAGGGGAAGTATAGGTAGTGATATCTGAAAACAAATCTAACGCTAAGCTGTACAAGACAAGAGGTCAAGAATAGTACAATGGAGTACAGAGTTTAAGTTTAGAAAAATAAATGAGAGAAACTTGAAGAAATTCTGAAAATAATGAAGAAATAGTTTACAACTTTTGTAACTCTCAGGTTCACAAGAGCATCACATAGCCAAGATGTCATAATAGAAGTATCAAGAGAATGGTTCACTGTGTCTTCAGTAACAAGAACATTAGTTCCCTTGCTTCACCAATATTCAATCCCCCATGAAAAGGACACTGATCAATTTCCATATTGTGATATGTTTTACTTATTTATTCTTACTTAATTCTCTCCCAGATCTTGTGAAATATCTATGTGGTCTCCATTTTATAGGTGAGGAAGTTAAAGCTCAGAGTGATTAAGTACAAGGATTCAAATTGTGATCTCAATATAATGGTTTCTTGTCAGATCATATAAATCTTTCACCTTTCACAAATTGTGATCTCAAATTTTCAAAGATCATGTTAGCTGCATGATTTGTATCACTATTACAATAAATAACCATGTAAATAAATAATAAACACATACATGTTTACTTAAATATCTTCTACTTCTCTTATTGCCATCTGCAATTTATGATCTCACATCATTATCATGTTTTCCCCAATTCACCACTTCCACTGATAGAATTTTAGATTTGGAAAATATTGGACTAACCCATTTTATAGCTATGTAAAGTTCAGAAGTGACATGATTCAACAAAATTGTGTATTAGATATTGTCAAGAATCACAATCCAAAGTAGACAATTTTATCTTCAGCTTTTATCTCTTCAGTGTGCTTTCCATTTCATTCTGTTTTCTTTATCTCTGTCAGATATAGCAGCCATTAATATTCCAAAACTTCCTTTATCATGTTACTCTGTACCTAAATCACTATCTAAAACCTATTTTCTTGTCATAAGAGGAACAAACTTTTAAATTCAAACTGTCAGCTCAATCTCTCCTCACATGCTGCTCTGTGCAGTATATTCCAAAATCACCATTTCAACCACTTGTTTATCATGGAAATAACAATTGAATTCATAATGTGAAAAAGGATCCCAGTATCCTGCCTCCATATTCAAATGTCCATGCATCTGTTTCCAGCCTCTGTTCTTTTTAACTTTGAGAGCGAGAGGAGACTTTCTCTCTCTTGCCACTGGTGTTTCCATGCCAATACTGTGGCATTTGCTCTATTATCCCCTCTCTCTTGTAACCTGACCATCTGTATAGGTTCTTTTTGGAACAGCATAAATGACTTCAAATCTCACACAATGAGAAATAAAGAGGGGTGGGAGGGAGAGAGAAAGAATGTAAAACCTTGCTTTAGTGTCCTCAAGCTACCACTAGACACTTTCCTTTTTTTACTCAGTTTTCTGAGGCGATATTTTAAACATCTGTCTTTCTTCCTTCATATCCCACTCATTATTCAGTCCACCCTAATATAAACTCCATATTTCTACAAAATATATGTGTGCTACAATAATGCTAAATGTTCTCCTGGAACTGTTTTCAGTCCTTATTTTATTTGTGAAAAGAGGAGACATCCCATTTCCTTCTAAAGCATGTTCCTTGCCTTCCACAGCATTCATAGATTTACTTATTATTTCTTTGAATCCCTATTTCAGCCTCTGTTTCCCTCTTCTCCTGTGATCCTAAATCATTAATGTTATCATATCTTGGAGATCTGTACACTTCCTTTAATCAGGTTCTTTCAGCCATTTCTAAGGCTTTCATGAATGTCATTTATATGTCAATGCATTCAATATTTTAAGATATCCTAAATTTTGTACCTAATTTCTTGATTTACTTAGATATTGTATAATACAATTAAATTATTTTAAATTTTAATTTATAATTATTTTCCAAATGCTTCAACTTCCTTTATCCCTTTCTCAAGAAATAACATTATCTTTAATTTGGCTTCTCAACTTGAACCTGAGACATAATTCTTCATATGTACTTGTCTGTCCCCACTATCACTCAATCACCATATTCTACCTATTCTAAATGTTTCAGGCTTACCATCTCATCTCAATCCCAAGCTCCTACACTAGAATGAATAAATAATTAAAATCATGAGACATCTGAATAAAAGTCACCTAATTTGCCAAATTCCTATCTGGTTGTTACCTGTGCTCTGGTTGTTATCAGCATGCTCTCCTCATTTTGGAGAACTTACCCCCTCATTATCCTGGACTGCTTTTTTATTACTCATGAGATCATTCTTTTATGACCTTCTCTATAGTTTATAGCCATTCACCCTCCTATTTCAGCCCTACCCTGTGCCTTACCCTCATCATAAATATCCCCTCATAGTAGGGTTTCCTATTATATTTGAATTTCAGATAGACCAGGATTTGTTTTCAAGGAAATATGTTCCTAATATGGCATGAGATATTTACACTAAGGAACTTTTCAATTCATGTCTGAAGTTCAACTTTGAGTTTCACCATTTCCCCTTAAATATGGGGATACATCACAATGCATCACTTTTCTACTGTACATCACAATGCTCACTTTTCTTTTCCACTATACAATATAATTCATGAAAATATGTATCATGTGACTAAGTTCATGTGGCTATTCCAGTGCCAATATAATGTGTGTACAAGCAGTAAGCTAATATGCTTTGACTGAATTCATGATTTATGTGATTTTAAAGTTTTGTAAGTTAGTGCTAATTTGCCTATACAAATGTGTGCCTTAATAATACTACATTTTTGCTACTAACATGAGATATTTTTATTCAGATTTGTTCATTTAAAATGATGAATTTTACTCTCACTGCTGCTGCTTGAGATTCTTTGTGGTTTAGATTTAAGACGTAAACCACTAAAGCAATATATGAGATGTATCTGTCCCATGAAACTTTATTTTATTGCACTTTTCTGAATTCAAGTATTATACTCTAACTTCAAAGCTCTCAAAATTCATAGAAAGGAATAGTGCCATTTTTAAAGAAACTTTATTGTAAGGTCTTGTTAGATACTAAAAGGACAAATTCCTGTTTTTAAATTACTGCAGAAAACTGTCAGTCCCTATGAAGTTTGCATAGGGTTCAAGTTGGTCCTGGATTGTCCTGCCGTGTTGTGATGTGTGTGTGTGTGTGTGTGTGTGTGTATTGTTGAGAGAAAATAGATAGAAAATAGAGGATAGGGTATTCGGTCATTTACTGTATACCAACCACTGTAGTCAGAGTAGAACTTGGTGTTTCTTATACTATCACACAAATGGCTATATAATTGAACACTAAAAATTTTATTGAAACAATAATCACCTCATGATCACAATAACCCATTGCTATAAGAGTTTTGATTTTTATATGGAAGATAACCTCTAGGTCAAATAGAAATTTTGATAAAGAATACACTCTCTCTTAGGAGGTATCTTTCATATACTACAAATTGTTTAGTTTAATTAAGTCTTCAAATTATTTCTTAAATAT
This sequence comes from Talpa occidentalis, assembly GCF_014898055.3. Lineage (NCBI taxonomy): Eukaryota > Metazoa > Chordata > Mammalia > Eulipotyphla > Talpidae > Talpa > Talpa occidentalis. The sequence goes on from NW_023604861.1 coordinate 17,311,024, forward strand.
ATCATTTTTAAAATAAATAGATACAGATGTCCCTTTTAAAATAAATTTGAAATGTTAATTAAAAATCTTGGGGATATCCTTTTTTAATTGTTTTTTTTTCCCATTTGCTAAGCCCTTAATTCTAAAACATTAATCATTAAATAACCCAGACACTTTAATGAAGATTTAATGTGCCATGTCAAGGTCACTCCACTTTTCATTTTCCAGAACCTTTATTACTACAACTTTACAGATCCTATCTTTAGGATTGCTGTCTTTATTTTGGCTTTGTCACTAGTAATTATAAACAGATTCCAGAGGTAGAGTTTCTTAAGTCTATCATTTGAAAGGTATCAGTAGAATTTACATAAAGCAAAAGAAGAAAACCTCATTTGAGATGAACTGAACAATAGGTAACAAGTCTAAAATATAAATTATTTTAGCTTAAAGAATGTTTTAACCCAAAAAGATGGCCACAGAGGGAGCAACATACAAATAGCTCAGAGACAACGTAGCAAATACTGCATAAATTTTATTATTTTGCCCCGGGTCTGTTGTCTATTATAGAATCATTTTCACAAATTAAATACCAAGGACTAGTATATTTTCCATACTGCAAGTAGAACATTTATATCAGTCTGTATTTATTATGTCTTTCTAGACTTTTCTTTAATTGTACTATTTATCTTCCCCACCCCCACCCCCAAAAAAGAAGAGAGTCCTAAATTACTTATGCTATTTGTTCAGACATGATTTTGTTTGGCTTAATATTAATGTTCTCAAAATAATTTGGGTAAGATAATCCTTATGTTTAAGGCATGGTGTTCTGATCACTCTGTTCTTCAAATTTTACTTTTAACCTTTTGAAAATTTTTCTGAAGTGTTTTGCTGATATTTTTACTACATTAAATATCTGTTCTGTATCCCCACTTTTGTTTCCACAAATAAAGACTAACTATATAGACAAAGTACAACACTGTACTTCTTTTCCACCTGACATATCAGAAAGTAACTAAGATTGAATAGGTCTACACTCTGGCGTTTGTCACAGAGGACCACTAGCCTGAATTGTGGGCTGGACCTGAAGAACAGTCCTGGCCTTTAGCCAGTGTCAGGAGACTACGTTTATCAAACTGAGGACAGCATTTGATAATTCCATCATACAAGCATATGCCGCAGATACCATTGACTATTTAGTCCTCTTTTATTGAAAATTTTGTACTTATATTCAATAATTTTATAACCTCTCATGAAAATAGTGTTTTTTGGTGAGTGACATATAACTACATACCACAACAGATTTATAGAATTTAAGATATATTAAAAACACTTAAAATTTGAATACTTTCAGTTCTAATTGAATGAAATTCTCCATATTCCTAAAATAATGTGGTTTCCTAAAGATAGCTTTTATTTTCCTCCTCATCTCTAAAATCTGTCTTCATTATAAAAGCATGTATTGCATAATTATTTATGAAAAGGTTAGTAGATAAATAATATAATTTATGGTTAAAATTCCATCAATTTGGTAATGTGTTAATTCCCATCGATCAATAATGAATATTTGGTTGTTAACCAGTTGTGACCAGAATATTGGAGAAAGGATTTCTCCTTCAGGTTATATATTAGGATTGAAAAAACTGGAATGTTTTTTCCTAATCAGTTGCAATTCTCTTAAGTTTCTAATTAAGATTAGCAATTTATGATTGCATTTTAAGACTAGTATTGCTATTTGTGTGGATATTCCTTAGAAACAACCCCGTGTCTGAGTTATTTATTGTGTGCACTTTAGGAAATCAATAACTACAAGTTGAACTGATAAGATTGTTCTGTGGATTATATTTTGCTATTCAAATAACTTATAAATTATATGCTTCAAAAGGATTTATAGACCATTGGTTTCAATAACCTTGTAAATTATTTCACCAAATAATTATTTCAGAACATTTTTTATTTTAATAAATGAGAGCTGAACTCTGGAGAGTAATTGTGATTTGTTGTACAAGGTCAATGAATAAGTCAGGTGCAGAGTCAGCAGAGTAAACTAATAATATACTGGACAACTGCTATATACAAAGGCCTATGAAAAAACGTTGATATTCAACCTAATCTTTAATCTTCCCAACAAACCAATGAAGTATTAAAGATTATACATATTTTACAAAGTACAGATACCCATCCAAGGACATGAGGAACTTGAATCAAGCTCATTGAGCCGGTATGCAAGGTATTTAGCTCTGTCTGAATGCAAAGTCTATGGTAATTATACAGTGAAACTATTATTAATTGATATGATTAAAGTGCATATATATGATTTTTCTTTTTTTATTTTGTTTCCTACTCAATGTCTTTTCTCTGCTTTACTCTTTTTATGTTCTGATAACCATCGGTTTACTTGAACTCTTATCCATGTTTATTATTAAGGGATTTCCCATTACAGAAGAGCCAGTGAGCATTATATCATACTCTTCCTCTTCTTCTTCCTATTATTACTGCTGACACTACTACTACCACAACCACTACTACTGTTGAAACAATGCAATAATAATTTTAAAATTTTAAATGCAATATTCATCATTTAGGTTTTAGTTTGTATTCACTTGAAACTTGCAATCATCTTATGAGGCAGACAAGGGTTTTATCCCCCTTTTTAGACCAGAAGCTCATGGAGGTTAAATAAACTACTTACAAACATAGTGGATAGACATGTGCTGAATGACTTTAGAGCTAAAAATAAAAAAGATCACAGTCTAATACCAAAAGTATCCTCAAACATGTATTTAGAGAGTCAGGACATTATTATTTGATTTAAATTACACTTTTGATGCCCATTAATTCTATAGATTTGATCACATTGTATTTGACATTTTTCAGGATCCATTGTTTCTTCTATGAGGTAGATCAAATAACTATTTCATAGGATTATGTTGAAAGTTAAATTGAATATTAAGCATGTAAATCATACTTTGAACATGGTACATATTTTAAAATATTTCATATGAATCATTGCTTAAATTTATGAGAATATGGGAATTAATAACAAAATTATATAGGGCATGATGTAAGTATGTGTCTAAATATATGAAAACCTTATCTTTGATGTATAGGAAATTATACTTCTAGAAAAACCTTGGAGTGGTATTTTGTTATATTTCTCATCTCACATTTTAGAGAGGAACAGTAGGATCTGAGTAATGAAATACAATAAAAATAAATAGCTAAAATAAAAGTAATAAATTATCATTACCATAAAATACTCTCAGGAAAATATATATGCTAAGAACTACAAGGAATGCCACCCAAATTACTGCCTCTAAAATGAGCTATGTAAGTTCAGAGTACAGTTCAAAGACCAGATTACAAACATAAATGAATAGTTTTCCTATCATGAAACCAGCTTCTTTGGAACTGTAAAATTATTCATGAGAAAATTTTAAATCCTTTTAGATACACTTCCAAAAACTTCATGTCATTTTAAGAAAGTTATGAAAAAATAGTCAACCAATTGCTACTTCCTACCTTCCTTTGTTTATTAAATATTTTTACCTGAAGTGCCTTGAATAAAATAACCAGATTCATAGCAATTTATAAGTCAATGCATTGTAACAGTCAGTAAACCAAGATGATTAATGTGTATCTCTTAATATATTCAAAGTGTTGTGTCTACATGCAAAATATTCTTTCTCAATTCTTTTTATAATATATGCCACAACACCTTGCCAAGCACAAAGATTGAATCCTAATAAAGTGCAGAATTTATCAAAGTAATATAAAGAAGCATAGCTTTTCATAACAAGGACCTTCAAGGAACATGAACTTTAAATGTGAAATATTGTTTCTTCTTTAATATTCAAACATATGTCACAGAAACCTGGGGAACTATGTGATTTCTTCTTATTAAGTATAATTTTCCAGAACTGAAGTATAATTTTCTAAAGAGAATTTACATTTCTTACATTTTGTGCAATTGCAATAAAATATTTTAAAACCTATAAATCTGCAAAATGGAGAAATAAAGACAAACTTAATGACCACTGCACAACACTGAGAATAAGTTTCAATTCATTATTATATGGTTCTGATTTCCTCCATGGAACTAAAATGAAAATGAGTAATTAAAATAGTTTTTACAAATAAATTGTTATTATGATACAAATGAATAATAATATATAAATTATACTAATGGCAAAACATTTTCTCAGTATTATTGCTATCCAGTGCCATTATTTTGCTATAGCATGCACAAAGTCTAATTTATTTTAGTCATGTTTGGGGTAAAAATTAAAGAATTAATTGAATGTTTGTATTAAAAATAAATGTTCAGATTTTGAGATGCTATCATATCACTTCTCTAGGTTTATCTGAAAATGTCGTAATTCTTTGCTCTTTTCTTTCTATGATTATAAATTAAGACTGAAGCCCATATAGCATATAGAAATGTATCATTGACATAAAGCTCATATAGTAAATTATGTTTGAGTAAATTCATTTTTATTTAACAGAAACCATATCCACTTGTTACCTCAGGCATGTAGGAGAAGTATTGAATGAAAAGAGACTATAGGGAATGCATTGAGTCATAGAAATATTCTATATCTTGACTAGAGCATGAAGTTTTTTAGTGTATACACATGCTTATCAATTTGTACATGTAAAATGAATGCATTTTATTGCCTGTGAATTTTACATCAAAAAGTAGTAATTAAAAAACTCCACAGGTACTTGCATATTGCTTGCCAAACTGACAAATAATTTCTCAATGCTCAGTCTAGATATAGTTTGGAAAATAGTTTAAGGAAGAAATTGCCTTTCTATAGTTGGGAGTATTTCAAAACACATGTATCTCTTTTTCACAATAGCATTACTTTAATGAAATGCTGAATCTGTCTCAGAGGCTGCCTCAATTTAGTTCTTCAGTGCTTATATTGGGATAGGGCATAAAAAATAAAATCCACAGAATCTACTTCAAAGAGTTGACAGTTTAGTGGGAGATTAAAAAGATTTAACAACCTTTAAGAAGCAGCAAATAAATGAGAGCCAATTAACATAGCACAACCACCATGCGAGTTCTGATGAGAAGTAAACAAACAACAAAAAAAGCAATCAGTGAGTCAGGGTTAATCAGGAGAGGTGCCTCAGTGATTTGTGTTTTCAGCTTGGTAGTAAAAGTGAGGAGAAACATGTTTGGGGAGAAACAGAGGGATTGTGTCTTTGACCAGATGAGTGCATTAAAAAGCAGTTTCTCACGCACTGCTCTCCTCAGTAGTATATTTCAGTCAATCCACCTGTTCTGCTCTCCACTCAGTCTCTGATGAAACCTCTTACCCTTGCACACCTCTGGCCTGCACCCCAGAACTTGTATGCATAAATAAATAAAATAAATCTTTAAAAAAATACATAAAAAGCAGTTTCTGGGGTAATAAAAAAGTTGCACTTGCAGTACCCAGTTGGCACCCCTGAGGGCCCATAACTTAGCATCATCTCCAGCTCCCTGCTGTTCCCTCCACCCAAGCTGCAGGATGCTCTGCAAGGTATGTTCTCTTTCTACTGTGAAGTGCAGCATTTCCATTTTTCCCTCTTATTACAGTTGAGTAAATGTGCACAAAGATTATTATTATTTTTTAAATCTATGGCAAACAAAACAACAAAAACAAATTCTAAAATATACTTAAAACATCTTTCTGAATATAAGATGACCTCAGCCTAATCATTGAACTACTTATTGATATATTTTGAATCCTGCACCAAGTTCCTTTTCTTTTCTCATCCAGTCAGAAAATCCCTAACCTGAATTAATTTGAGATTTGCCATCAACTCACTAAGACTTGCGGCTCCCCAAAGTTAATAATCCCCAAGTATGTTCTCAGTACCCACAGCAGCTGCCCTCCCATTGTTGCCTTTCTACTCGCCCTATCTTTCAACTACATCATTTTGGATACAAGGAACCAGAGCTATTCAAGTTTTCCAGAAAGGGAGATATTGATTATAAATGAATAAGAGTATGAAAGTCTTGTCTTAAACGTTTAGCACATATGCCACATGTATTTATGTTGTATTGTATACAGACATTGGTAATAGTTCATCATTTTTTAAAAGATTGATTTATTTGTGTATACAAGAACTGGGGTGTAAGCCAGAGTTGCGGGGGGGCGGGTAAGAGGATTCACCAGAAAGTGGAGAGCAAAAGAGGCAGAACTGCTGAAATACACTGCTGAGGGGAGCAGCAGGTAGCAGGAGAGGTCTGCTGTGCCATGTGGGTTGCTTCAAAGAACTCATACTGCAGTGGCTGGTGATAGCCTGATAGCGCTGCCTTTAATCCCTGTGCCACCAGGGAGGCCCTCATCACTAATTTTTTAACCAGAAAAATGGCTCTGCCTCAGTCAAATGATATGCTATAGGGAAATTAAAAAAAGTTTACTGGATAGTGTTAGATGTTAGAGAATCCTAAGTGAGCAAGATAGACATGGTCCTTGAATTCATGCAATGTTATATTTGTGAGAGTAGACATTTAACACATAAATTTTTGGATGTGTGTAGGAAGCTATTAAAAGTATACAACAGCAAGTCCTAAAGTATTTGGAAAAGGCTTTCTTTGGGAAATGAAATACAAATTGTGGGTCAGGAATGAGCTGAAGATGGCTACTTTTAAAGTGATCAGAACTCAATAACTTTCCAAAAATTAGCTTCTGCAAAAAAATTTGCGTTTGCTAGTTTAATAGGTCAGATGTGGAATTTCCAAGCATCCATAACAAATTGGCACCCATTAAAATCCAGTTCCATTGTTATAAAAGTTAAGTTTTTAAAAATAATTCTTGAAATTGAAGTTTAATAATGTAAAATCACTGATTCCTTGACTCAAAAAATAGTTAAGTATCTACAACAAGCCTGTTATTATTCCAAGTGAAAGTAAAGCAAGAGTGGAAAAATAGGGTAATTTTTTTAATATGCCATATGTTTGAAAATAATACCTATTCTATAAGTATGTACACAAAAATATGTATTTTGCATGTTTACATGCACTCATAAATTGCAGAACATTAAATAATAAATAATGATTACCTCATTGGGAGGCAGCAAGGAGAGTAAGCATAACAAGAATTATAATAAAATAATATTTGATGTTCCTTAATATCAATGTAACTTTAGTCTTCACCTTAATATAACAAAATGCTCATATTTCAATTCAGATATAGAAACTTTTAAATGTGTTATAATATTCACCTCGTTCTATTTTTACATCTTAACATCCAAGACAACATCAGCAAATTGGCATGCCAAATATAAAACAATTCAAAAACCTATAACAAACCAGGGCAAAAATCACCTAATAAAATTAACATTTTTTTCCTTTAAGGTCAGGTACAAGATCCTATATTCACTAATATTCAACATAGTATTGCCAGAACAATTAGGAAAGAAAAAGTATTAAAAATATTCAAAATTGGAAATAAAGTAAAACTATCGCTATTTGCATAGGCCATAATAATATACATAGATAATCCTAACGAACCTGCTAAAATTGGGCCTCCCCTGGTGGCACAGCGGTTGAGCGCTGGGCTGCGAGGCTGCCCACAGCCTCTGCACCGCCGGTTCATTCCCCGGCCTCCGGCAAGAGGCCCACAAAAAAAAAAAAAAAAAAAAAAAAAAAAAAAAAACTGCTTAAATGTTAGAAACAGTAAATCAATACAGCAATTTGGCAGGCTACAAGATCAATATATAAAAGTCTGTTTCATTTCTATGTGCAAGTAATGAATTAGAAGACAAAGAAATCAAGAAAACAATTGTGTTCACAATTGCACCAAAAATAATTAAAAATTTAAGAACAATCTAATAAAGCACATGAGGGACTGAATCAACAAAAGCTATAATACATTGTTAAAGGAACTATTTTTTTAGAGCAGCGACAAAGAAATGGAAATGCATTCCTTGCTCATGGATTAGAAGAATTAACATTGCTAAAATAGCCATCTTATCCAAAGCAATGTATAGATTCTATGTAATGCCTATCAAAGTTTCAATGGCATTCTTCAAACAAATAAAGAAAATATTACTGAAATTTATGTGGAGCTACAAAAGATCCTGACTAGTCAGTGCAGCCCTGACTGAAAAATAGTGGAAATATCACACTACAGACTTCAAACTCTACTACAAAGCCATATTGATCAGAAAAGTCTGGTAGCTAGATAAAAATAGACAGGCTGATCAATGGAATAGAAACAAGAGGCATAAAATAATTCTATCTTTATATGGGTAGCTAATCACAACAAAGAAACCAATAGTACACAATGGAGAAAGGAAAATCTCTTCAACAGATGGTGCTGGGAAAATGGGGTAGATACATGAAAAAAAATGAAACTAGATCATTATTTCATATCATACACAACATTTAATTCAAAATGAATCAAATGTGGGGAAATAAGACCAGAAACCATAGTATGTTTAAACATCACCTACAAAGGGTTTTTTTAGACTTTGTTTCATACACAGTTACCTTCCTTGCCAGCATTTCTAAAATCAAAGGTAAATTCTAAGAAATTCTGGTGAAAGGCATTAAGTTATTGTAAAATTGTAAATAGTCATGATATAAATCAGGAACAATACTTACATTTTCTGTGTTATTAAGTGTCTGTTTTTTCATATTACATCTTAAGCTAAAAGTGTCCAGTAAATTTTAATTTCAGATAAGAATAATGCTTTACTGAAAACCATGCATGAAATATATTCAGATATAAAATTATACCTTGTCTAAAGCACAAACACTCCAGTGAATGCTAATTTTTCAGGATTAGTAACATTAGAAGTGGTTTATTTGAGAATGAAAATAAATAATTTTATCTTTCAAAATATCATTACTTTTTAAAAAGATAAAGAGAACAATGCTTGGAAGAAAAAATGGAATTGAAGAACATACTATTTTCCAAAAATAAAACAACATGCAAAGATATACTCTTCTGTAAATTTCATTCTCCCAAATCATCCATTAGTTACTACAGTTGAGTATCTTCCCAAATTGTAAACATAGACTTTTCTTTGACTTTTAGTAGAAAATATCATTTTTTTCCTACATTTTTGTAACAATCATGAATTGCAAGCTAGTGTTTCTATGGTCAATTTGTTTTAAATGGTGTTGATGTTGAAACTTACCACATAAGAAAATCCATTTTTCTTACTTTGAAATGTATAGTAGACTTTAAATATATTGAAGAATGTTTCTCTCATTGATGTGAATAACTGTCCCTTAGAAAAAGTTGGCTACAAAAAAAGAGTAACTGCTGATTACAGAATGATGAATGCAAGGACGATTTGAACTTGTTGGGCCCCTGACCTTGAAATTTTTTTTAATATAGAAAGTAAAGACATATTTTTTTCTTTTACCTCCAATGAACTAACTGTAAAGAAGAGAGTAAATAGAATGGGTTATATGGTGATTTTTCATTTCAATATTCTGGTTTCCCTACACAAAATAAAGTATCATAAAAATGTGATTTTTATGGAATTTCAAGAGATTCTTTCAGTACTTTTCTAAAATGTCACAAGCTCCAAATGAAACAGCATAGCATGTTATCAGTTATTTGTGTTTTCTGTCATCATGCATTCTTTAATTATAAGGAATAGTCAAAAGTCTCATAGATAACAGTAGTTTTCACTACACATACATAAATGCACAATTTTTTAAATATTAAGGGGTATTCATTATGGCTGTATATTATCTTCATTTAAATAAAAATAACTTGCAGGAGTCAATAACAATAAACATCTATTTTCACAATGCAGGAAAGTCATTTCTACTATATAGAAATTTTATTTTTCCTCTATAAAATGTCATTCATTGTAAAATATTTTGTATATACTAAATATTTCTATAAAAGTAATGATTTAGGTGGCCGAACATTTCAATATGAATTCTTTCAAAATAAAATTTTCAGGGACCCACTATTATTGCTAAAATAAATGGAGGATATAACATTTCTTTCTTTAATTCCATTTCTCTGCAAGTTTGAGGATTTTATGTGCTTATTAGACACATAATGCCATTTTTTTTCAAGAACTGGGGTACAGGCCAGAGGCGGGAGGGTAGAGGATTTACCAGAGACAGAGCAGGGAACAGAACAGGCAGACTGACCGAAATACACTGCTGAGGGGAGAAGCAGGTGAGACAGGAGAGGTCTGCCGCACTATCTCGGTAGCTTCCTGGCCAGCCAGGGATTGAATAAGTGCCTAAGGGGCTGCAAACAGCTCCAAAGCACTGCGCTCAATGCCCCGTGCCACCAGGGAGACCCCAGACATTTTTTTCTTATTACTGTCATCAAATTCCTCATGAAATAATTAAGCTCACATTATTGTACACAGAATGATTGTGTGATAGTAGAATATATGATTCTGAATTTGAACTCGAATATTCTGAACACTTGGCCTTTATTTTAAAAACTATGTCCTTGTGAATATAGGGATAATGAGAAGTTCATCGTGAGAAAAGCACACAAACTCCTACCTCTCTTTCCCTCATGCATGTGCACATCCATACACACACACATACACACATGCAGAGTGAAAGAGAAATATGTAGTAAGAGACAAGGAGATATGAGAAATACAACATGAATAATATTCAGCACTAATGCAAATAAAACTGCAGAAATTTGAAAAGGTATCTACTTTCATTTTCATTCCAACGGCATTTGTAATAATTATGAAAGCATCCTAGATATGTCAATCAACAGATAAATGCATAAGGAACATTCTCTCTCTCTCTCTCTCTCTCTCTCTCTCTCTCTCTCTCTGTGTGTGTGTGTGTGTGTGTGTGATAATAGCGTGTATTAGAACTTGAGGGCATTATGCTAAGTTAAATAAATCAGACAAAGACACATACTACATAATATAACTTATATGTAGAATCTATAACAACAAAATTCAGTGAAACAAAGTAGAATGGTGGTTATCAGGGGTTGAGGGATGAAAGAAAAGGTGAAAAGGTACAAACTTCCAGTTATAAGAGAAATAAGTTCTGAATATCTAATATATAGTATATTGATTACATTTACTAGCTTTGTATTATATACTTGGAAGTTGTTACAAGATAAGCTTTCAGTGTCACCAGAAAACAATTGTGTGAGATAATGGAGGGGTTAACTAACTCTATGGTGATCATTATCTAAGGATATCAAACCAACAATTTGTACACCTTACACTTAGGTAATTTAAAATGTCAAATATATGGAAAATAATCCTCTCACTTTAAGTGTTATGTTGAAGATTAAATGAGATAATGTATGAGGTTTAGACTTATAAAATATAAAGTGATATAGATATTAAAAGATTTATTTTAATGCTTCAAAATTCCCCGTGATGGTTCTATAATTCTTTTAAAAACAACATTTGGGACTATTACATGGGGAAAAAATAACCCCTTAGTATTACATGGAGAAAAAATAACCCCTTAGTATCCATTTAGAAATAACCTGGTGATCTAGTTATTAGGAAAGTTAATTTTATGTCAGCCACCCCACAAACTTGTATTTGGGGATATAAGTGAAACACACAAACCCTTCTTGTTTCTACTTAATTTGCTATGTGAAAAAGGATGTCAGATGTATGGTCTTAGAGAAACTTAAAGGTAAATGCATTATTTGTTGAGGAAGTCATAGCCTTTATAAAAATTAAAGCCCAAATAAATCATGTTTTAAGAACTCTGTATAGCAATCTTTTGATTTTAACAATATAAAAATATATATGCATACAATCTGAAAGACATGTAATGAAAATTTATTGTCAGAGTGACCTCTATTCAGTAATAACAGAGGGGAAAATCTATGAAAGGAAGATATTAAAGGTATAAATTTGGCTCATTATAATCAAACGCAAGGCGTTTTAAAATCTAATATACTCTTTTAAGTCTGTTTGCACCTCTGAATACCATAGATATTATAAGTAAAGATTCTGTTATTTCTGTAACTGTAAATGTATGTTTGCTCATTTTTCTATTCAGAAATAATTGCTTTTTAAGGTCACTAACTACTAACTTAACATTCAGATGTTATGTTTTAAAATATAGAAAACATAAAAAGCATTATGGAGGAGAGGCATGGAAGTATCCCTGGTTGAAGTTATTAATAGAAATTAAGTAACTTTTTTATTAACCTAGCAAGGCAAATGTTATGTGCAAAAAAAAAAAAAAAAAAAACATTTTTAGTGTAAAAACTGTGCCAGATGAGTCACATTTACTATTTTTTATCCTTTTAGAAATTGAGAAGTTATCTCGTATTTCCCTATTGAAAGATAAAATCAGCAAAGGACTCTAACATCTACCAAACTGTGTAGAAAATTTAATTTGACTAAAATTAGTAAATACTACACAAATGAATTTCCTGGGTTCAGACTTGCTTTCTGAACAAAAGTATTCTGACATCTTACGTTCGGTAGTTTATCTCAAATGAGAATTCATAAGAAGCAAAATGGAAAGAGAAAAAGAGAAAAAACTGAAGTCAACAGTGAAAAAGAATAAACACAAAAGCTATTTGGCTGACTACTAAGTGTGAAAGTAAAAGGTCTGAAAATATTGCTTCTTTTCAACTGATAGCAACCAACCTTCAGGTTTTTCTGCGTTAAGAATCAGGAGCAAGTGGCTATATATAAATATATAGCCATCCAGCCCCAATAGAGAATTACCCTTGGAAATGAATATGCAATTTAGAAAAATGCCCAGTTACATGAATTGAACAAACTAGAATTTTAAAGAAGCTTTTTAACCTTATCTATTCAAGTCATTGAATTTATTTCAGGCACAATGGCTACAAGGCATACAACATAATGGATATTAGGTCTCATCTTCTGTTGGGAATCAGTCATGACTGACTTGATATCTGACTGGTACTGGGACTAGAGTTTCTATTATAAGAACCTGATGGATTCAGGTATATGTGTTATTCATTTAGAACTGTTGCTGGCATGGAGGTATCACATATTAAATGGATACTTAAGAATGTTTGAATTCGTAAACAGGTATTTGAATGAATAGTGTTGAAAAAAGCAAAAATACTTCAAACTAGAATTTACTTTTGTTTTCAAAATTATATGAGCAAATGTTTCATATTTTTTTTATAAAAATAAAGATACTATAGGATCAAAAATTAAAAAAACAACTAACTCATTGCATTTCATATGAATGATGAGACTTCTGAATATTATGCTAGTGGTATTTAGTGATCTGTAATACTTAAGATGGGAAGCATATTGCTAAATAATAACATTGAATTTTCTGCTAACTCTCAAGAATAATTCTATTTTTCAATGTTCAAGATAGCTTCCAAATACAATGCGCAACTATCTTGTCTTGATAGAACAGCTTGGTTAGAGATTTATGAACTAAATTTAAATATTGAGTTCTCCCTTTACAAGTTAAAATAAAAGTAACCATTCACATTCTAGTTAAGGTAATGATTTGGTCATTGTCAAGAATTCACATGCCATATCAATCAGTCTGCTTCATTTAAAATATATTTTATTTTTGATATCTTAAAGACTCCAAAATATTGATGTTTAGAGTATTCAATGCATATTAAAATGATTCAGAATATTCTAAAGAAATCCATGTACTTTCTTATTCTAAACTTAAAGTAGCCATTTCAGGGAAACATACACACACACACACACACACACACACACACACACAAACACCCTTGGTTTTGATCATTTGAGCAGCAGCTTAGGGGAGGAAAAAAAATAATTTCTGTTTTGTGAACTATTTGTCTTTATATTTCCTGGTGAAAACAATAAGAGCCCAAATCCCTAACTGATTTACAAAGCAGAATGGGATTTTCTCAGAATTATAGGCATATATATAAAACAAAAATTATTTTGTTTTACTCATCATGGTCCTTAAAGATTTTCAGTAACATACAAAAATACATTAATTGTTTTCAAAGGAAACATATGCTTGAAATGCAGTGAATAGTTTTTAGAATTATTTTTTGTTAACTTCTAAGAATATCTTTTTTAAAGATTTATTTATGCATATAAGAACTGGGGTACAGGCCAGAGGTACAGGGGGTGAGAGGATATTCACCAGAGACAGAGTGGGGAACAGAACAGGTAGAGGGACGGAAGACACTGATGAGGGGAGCAGCAGGCGAGGCAGGAGAGGTCTGCTGTGCCATGTGGGTAGCTCCCTGGCCAGGGATTGAACTTGTGCTGCAATAGCTATGGATTGATTCGTAGAGCTGAGACTTAAACTTGTGCCACCAGAAGTCCCCCTAAGAATATCTGAAAAATAGTAATACACCAGAATATTTTAAAATCATAGAAATATTGATGAGTTCAATAACTATTACAATTAAAAGTTATCCTGAACATTTAATTTTGACTATAATAAAATCAAAGCCAGAGTTTAAGTTTCTAAAAAATGTTTATACAGATTAGTAGTTACACTGGGTTGAAGACCCAGATTCCTGATTCCTTGTCCAAGTGCTCTAAATAGTTCCTGCTTATTCTATTGAGTTTTGTGATTAGTTACTGCCTTCATGGAACAAATGGAAGTGAATTATAAATGTTACTTGAAACAGGGGAATGGATAAAAATAAAAGGGAATTGAATAGGACAAAGATGCACTAAAAGTCATATTTTATTAGTTTTTTTTTTTACTTGTTAAAAGAAAGTATCTTTAAAAATTGTAACCTATCATTAGAAGAGTGAGGGCCCATGAAGCAAGGAGATAGACTATGTCTAACAACAGTGGTGTCAGGAAGCAAAAAAAGAAAGAATAAATAACTTGTCTTAGAGCAGTAGACTATATTGTTCTCTCCCAGTTGAGAGAAAATAGAGCCTGAATATATCTGAACATTTTCTGGCTTTCAGAGTCCAAGAATAATTACAGATATCATCATATGGTCTTTGAGGGGGTTCTAGGATTTTGAGATCCACTTTATCATTTATAGCTTAAAATTTAACTTTGACAGTTGTTTTCTGGAATAAAAAAAAAACCACTTTTATTTCCTGAAAAGATTGAAACTACATGAAAATCAAATATCAGCAAATGCAGTATCACTTCATCACATGTGTATCCCTATACCCTACATTTAGACTTGATGAATCCAAAGGCACCTTTCTTGTTTTCTCCATGAGAATATGACTGAATATAAACATTTTTTCCAAAAATAGTAGAATAAAATGTCTCTTGCCAAAAGTATATAAGTACTTGGCTTGAGCAATATATATATATATATTTTCTTTAAAAAACATTAATATGTTAAAACATTAATTTGTGTCATATTCTATACAAAATTCAAATTAACCTGCATGTATTTTATTCAATGTGAATATTATGCATATATATACATATTATATCTTACATATAACATTTGATTGTAAATATATATTACATATCATTAATATGTATGTACCTACAAATATTGATTATATACATATATATGTACTTGTGGGGCATTAAGAATGTAGAGTATTGTCACATATTAATTAGAACCAGTATAAGATGGCTACAGTAAAGTAGCAAGTCAATTGGCAAAAGAAGAGCTTTTGACCTTGAAATTATTATCTAATGAGGGGATTTTGACTAGATTGCTTTAAGGTGAAGTGTGAAGTTAAGGGTGGAATATATCTTGAAAGTATGTACTTGGGAAATTCTATTATTGCTATTTTCTCATGAAAAAATATTTCCTTTGAGATTTTTTTTATGTATATATTTTGACTTTTATTCTAGTCAGGCTGTTTTTTCTCACAATGTTAGAGAAATTATAAGTTCTTTGGTATTTTTAGGAATATGTTGCTTCCCTATAGGAATAAAGATATTCTCCTTTCATTGCATTTTTATGATTCATTTTAATTTTAATTTTAATTTTTTCTTTGAAAATTCATATATATCTACTTAATCATATGACATTAGAAATTCTAATTTTATAGAGGTGTATGCAAAGAGGTAGGTTTTGAAATTAATAATTAATCCATATCATAAAAATAAATTGGCTCATTGAGTTCATTTCTATGATAACTACTTGAAAGTAAGCTTTGTCAGCATTCTGTAAGCTGTGGGGTTAAAAATAATTAGCTAATATAATGGATTAGTTAACAGAATTTTAAGTAACCTCTATATGACTTAGGGATATATGGCCCTGTTATTTGTAGTTATAATTAAGCATCTGATATACTTACACTTTGATATTCAAAGCAAACACATTTAAATATAATATGTGTGCACATATAATAAATATAGATAATATGTGAATACACACATATATATTCAGTGACACTATTCATCCTTGGTATACATTTTTTCATCATTCATTTTGTGAAAAACATTTAATTTGGCAGTAAATCAAGAAGGTTGAGAAGATAAGGGACTCATTTTAACATATATTATTATACTTAGCAACAAAGAAAAAGTGTGCCGACCAACTCTAATGCCATATATTCTAGGAGGTAACTGTCCCCCATAATTTAAAGCTAATAGGAGTATCCTAAACATAAAAACTTCATCATGTGTGTTGCGGCTTATGGTGGTTATAAGCCATGGTGGAGATATGTATTTGAGAAGAAGTTAGAATTGGTTGGTACCTGTTTGATCCAGTTACAACCAGCTGGAACTGATATGAACCTGTTTAAACTGGCTGGAAAGTTTTAGAACCAAATGAAAATATTCTGAGCAAGAGTGAATTGGTTTGAAGAGATTTTAACATGCTGGAACTGGTTTGATCCCATTAAAAATGGCTAATACTGCAGTGCACATTATCAGTGACATAACAATCAGCTCTCATGAGATATGGATTCAGGTGGGCTATTTCCAATTTATTTCACAGATTTCTGCACTTAAGAGTATGCCACTGCTATCTCTTTATGTAAGTTTTATCTTGTGGACAACATGGTAGTAGTAAAAATAGAAAGCACACATACAAGTACCTAAACACACACATACAATCATATGTCATTGTATCTAAAAAATAAGTAAGAAGCAGTTTAATCTAGACTGGATCTCTTCCAGTTTTTTTTAAAAAGAGATTTAATCAGATGCGGTTGTTTTACTGTGAATGTTCAGAAGAGTTTTAATTTTCTGAGCTCTTAAATGAGATAGGCAAATGCAGAAGAAAAATTTAAAAAGAAAAAGATGAATCTATTTTTGCTTTTATTTAACTCTGTTACAAACAAGAAATCATCACTCAATTTGAAAAGTATTGTTCTTTAATCATGTTTTATGTTGCTTTCCCTGGATAAGTTTATGGGAAAAAAAAATCAAGTCATAGGCTTATAGATAAGATGCAACTGTAGTCTTAACTTCAATTCAGAAAAAGCAGCTGCTTTTCTGCTCCATTCCTTATAATTTGCATAGCACCTCATAATCTAAGGTGGTGTTTGCGCATTACTCTGGCTATGCATATTCTGTGCTATTCCATTAAATTTAGGATAATAATTTCTGTGCATAGAATGTTTAGCCCTTGCAGGTTTGAGGTCATTAGCTTGCTAACTGATAGAAATGTATTCTCCAGTTGGAATATGTCTTTATGCATCAGCATCACTGGTAAATAATTTCTTACCATCTATTTTCTAATCACTGTCTGCATTTGATAGAGTAAGTGAGGATACGAGATTATTGCAGTGACACACTGCACATCTTTGTCATGTTCTAGGCAATTTTCCATTAGAAAGTATCAAGCATATTTGGGTTTATTCTCCCAAACTATTTCAATTTTGTGGTTTTTTGATCCTCAACAAATTAATCCCACACATGGCATTGTCTGTCATATGTACCATGTAGAAATTATGAATTATGTCACCACTATAAATGAGAATCTTGAAAGGATTAAATAGTAAGAGTGATTAATCAGAGAAAGTGGCAACTCGTCTGGTTCAATGATTAAATTCTGGAACTGAAAATAAGAATTACTAGGTTCTATTTGTGGCTTTGCTATCAATTTGCTTTGACTTTTAGTAAGACTTTTCACCAGGAATTAGTTTTCATATATGGGCTAAAGCAAAAACAAACAAACAAACAAAAATTTTCACAACCTGGTTTATTGGGGGGGGGGGGCGGCCTTTGAAATATTTGGGGCAGATCTCAATAAATAAATGTTATATGTCAGTTTAACAAATAATCAAAACATTAGCTGAAGATTGTTACCATATTACATTCTCTCATATAAACGATTCAAATAGGCATTCTGACTGTCAGTTCTAGTTTAGATCTATTATGTACAATAACCTCTAAGGATTTTTTGTAAATCATTCTCAAAATTGAAAGGTATCTTGGAATCAAGAAAGGAATCCAAACTGATAAATTTGGTATTAGATTGATTTTTACACTAATTCTCTACCTTTTTTTTTTTTTCCATATTTGGTCCACGACACAAGTATGTCCTTTCTCTTGCTTGCATTTCAATGTCAATTATGGACTAACTAGGGGTAATTGTGCCTCCAAATCTATACAACTAAGGCTCTTCCTGATACTTTTTTTGTGATTGTTTTTGTTTACTTTGTTGGTTCTTTAGTCTTTTTTCAAAAAAGTTTAAACATTTTATAGGCATTTCCTTTCAAAATCTACACCTGCATCATGAATCTCAAGGTAGGCAACACAAGCGTGTAGAAAAATAGGCACTCTAAACTACTCCATTATTCCAACCCAGCTACATTGTTTGGTTTTTCACATAAGAAACAGGTATCTGTAGAAATGCAAATTTAGATCATTTACTATAAAAACTGGATTATAAAATATATGTCTTTAGCACTTTTTTTCTAATAATAGGAATGCAATGTATTAGGTTATATTATTAGTTAGTCAGGATTCTCCAAAATATAAAACCAATAGGGTGTATAGATGTGTAAAGAGGACAAGGCCAGAAGGATTTTTTTTTTTTTAAGGAGTTGACTCAAATGACTCTGAAGACTGACAAGGCCAAAATATACAAACTAACTTGTAGTTTGGAGACCCAGGGACAGTTGAAGATTTAATCTAAAATCTGTAGAATTCCCTTTCTCCAGCAATTTAGACTTTTTCCTGAAGAGGAATCCAATGAATTGGGTTGAGGCTCATGCACATTACAAGGAGTAATAATCTAGCATCTGCTTTACTCAGAGTTCACTGACTTAAATGTTAACTTCAACTTAAAAAATAGCTAAAGAATTATCTTGAAAAATGTTTAACCAAATATCTACATTTTCTGGCCTAACCATTTGACACATAAAATTAACTACCACATATGGTCTACTATATTTCAATTAGTGCTAACACTATACTTGAATAATTTCACTTAATAATCAAACTGACATTATAACTTTATTATTATTTCCATTTCATTGAGAAGAAAACTAAGGCACACAGAAAGTATCACTTTTCCCAATAATTAAGAAAACACATATCAGAGCTGAATATGAATTTGGAGTTTGTGGTTCCAGAACCCACTGGCAAGGTCCTCAGGGTTGTTTTTTTTTTTTTATTTTTTCATTTTTTTTGTAGAAAGAACTGGGGTACAGGCCAGAGGTGTGAGGGTGGGGGGATGAGAGGATTCACCAGAGAGGGAGTGGGGAGTAGAAAAGGCAGATTTCCTGACATACACTGCTGAGGGGAGGAGCAGGCAAGACAGGGGAGGTCGCTGCGCCATATGTGGTTAGCTCCCTGGCCTGCGATCAAACTCAGGCCATAGCAGTGACAGCGCTGAGACTTAACACCTAGGTCACCTGGGAGGCCCCAGTATACTCAATAGATGAAAACCAAACAGTATTTGAGAATAAATTTAAATAACCCTTGTGTTCCCATTGCTTTAAGTGTTTTTAGATAATTTGTACAAAGCAACATTACTTATAAAATAGTAGATAGGATTCAAATCTAGTGTTTTCTAGTTCCAAAGTCAGTTGTGTACATTTCCAAAGCGATTGCCTGCCAATTTTATGAATTTCCAAGGAAAACCTCTTTCCTCTCTTTCTACATAGAAATTGTTGTCTCACAGCCTGTGCTTCTCCTTAGAGGAATGTGTAACATAAGTGACTAAACCTTTAATCATTTGGGAAGAACACTGTGTAATTTCTGCTAAAACCCTGCATTGCAAGTATTCACACAGCAGTACATTCTGTTATGTTGCTCTTATGTCCCAGGTCTTACTGCAGTGCTTCCTTCATCTGATGTTGTTGGAGAATCCTTCTAAAGCATTTTAATGAATACACTTGCAGTTGTCAGTCTTTCTTAGTGCCTTTTTTTTTTTTAATTTTAATCATCTTTTAACCTTACCCTTTACCATGCTTACCTGAACTGACATACTGTGTTCTTAGATGATAGCTATACATGGGAAGTTGTGAAATAATACAGCTTAAATATAGCAATTTAATTTTGATAGCATTTAAACTCTGCACTGAATATAACCTCAGTTATCCCACATGCTTTAATTTAAATGGGAATATGGTCTTTTCTTCTGAAATGGTTGACTTACAATTTTGGTTTAATTACCAAAAAATAATCAGAAACCATTGACATTCTCATATTTCATTGGGTGCTTATTTTTAATTAAAATGTAAAATAGATTTAAAAAGTATACCCACTTTTAATAATCATATCTTGTCTATCTTAATTCTAAAAAGGATTTACTTTCATCTACTTCCTTACACCTAGTGTTTCCTGTGGCAAGATTAATTTGTCTGTTCCCTGGACCTAGTATATATGGTGTGTTACTTCCAATTAATTTGGAGACAGAAATACTAAGTCTAAAAGCCATAACCATTCTCCATTAGGGCTCTGTATCTAGATTGGCCTGTGCTCAGGCATTGTGGATGAACCTCAGGGAGAGTTCGCCTTCTGAGGGCTGATGCTATTATTTTTGTACTCTGCTCTTACTTTTCTGCCTGCTGTTGGGACTAATAGAGACTTAAGGCTAACCCCTATTTGTCTTCAAATCAAAGAAGAAAGATTTGGATGCTGCATGTTGGGTAAAATTCCTGTTACAGTCTCAAAATCATTTAGCAAGGATCCCTGCAAGATGTAGAATGAGCTTTGCATAAAATCCTATCTCCTTAACACACACCTTAGTCAATCTACTGTAACCATAAATCCACTAAATTTAGAAGGAAAGTTAAGCATCAAACACAAAAATACTGAAATTTTCAATTACTTATGTTTCTGTTTTGTTCAGTGCTAAGTAATCACATACATAGTAAGATAAATTACAATGTGTTTTTTTGTTCAGCTTTAGTTTACGTAAGCAATATAAAAAAGTTGAGCAATACAAAATCTGTTCTAAAAATTAACTTTACTGTTTTAAAATGTATAACTCAGTAACTGGAGATTTTGGCAAAGATCTAGTAAAAATCTGTGCCAACAGGTATAATTGACATTTTGGATTTTTTTTTTTTTTTGAAGCATGAAGTATAAAGTAGATCATATTAGAGAAAAATCCCAATTCTACAATTTAATGATAGAACAAATGATCACATTATTAGACATTACTTTCATTACTTTTACTGGTTACTGTGTTAAGGAATTATTTCCAGAACTAAGCCTTTAGAAAGTTTTTAGCTGCTTAGTTTGCCATTCTACTTCCTGTTCAGAGTCTTGATTTGCAATCAACAGTTATATAAATTTTTATCAAATTAGACTTTCAGAAATAAATTTTCAATAATATATGCACCCATTACCTTAGTAAAACTGACAAAATGTCAGAAATAGGGTCAAGGTAGAGTAATTAGCAAAATGGTGGGGATTGGAAAGCAATTCAAACATGAGAAAACTATTATTTCCTCTAAGGTTTTCATTTCCTAGAGGTTAAACAGAAACAGTTTCTATGAACTATTTGATTACTCAGTTAAGTTAGAGAGATTTCTATGTGGCATTTATGTATTACCTAATTTAAAAGTATTGTATAGTGTATTTTATTGTATAGTGACATTATAGCTATACTTTGTATTAAAATGAAATCCAGTGCCATTTTCAGGTCATCTGCTTTGAGTAGTAATGAATTGTTTTAATCAAATCTTTGTTTGCAAGTTAAAAAAAAAAAACACATTTTATCTCATCATAAGTTAGTGCCTTAGCAACATTGTCATTGATTTATGATTTTCTGATTGTGCAACTCACATTTATTGACTCACTACAAGGTCATCAGAACCTGGAACACATGCCTTCAGATGTAAATGTTTATAGATTTTAAAGTTTTGTACATAGACTTGTCTTGTATGGAAGTATTATATACATATTATATTGTACAACCCATGCAAAAGTAATAAGCACATGAGTTATGTAAATAAAACCTTTTCCCACATTGAGGATTCTTTTCATATTGGAGAGGGTAATACCTTGATCATTTGCTTGCTCCATAAGCTTCTCCTCCTAAAATTGTCTTTTTCTTCTTCTAATTTCAGGACTCATAATTAAGTGAATAATGTATAGAATCTCTTTAATCTGTCATTTTTTTCCCTCATCTTTAGGAAATTACAACCATAGAAAAAACTGAAACTTTTTTTAATTTCAATGGTTTTTAGGTAGATATATTATGCATTGTATGGATCTTAAACATAGCCACTTTATATTTTTCCCTTTTAGTGAGCTTTTAAAATATTTCAGATTTATAAGTTAATGATTTCTGTTATTTTTAGTGTCCTCATTTCTACCCAGGGATAGTCTGTTACCCACATTTTCTGATTTGTGCTGTTTTCCCATTTAAGTATCTCAATATTTTAATCTACGAAACAGAAAATGCTAAATTACCTTCGATAAGGAATGATTTTAAGTTAAACTTTCTCACCAGAGTTATAGTGAATAAATTACTATCTTTTATTTCAAAAAAGGTATTTTAGTTTTAAAGAGTAATTGTTTTAACACAAAGGAATGACTTACAGTATTAGGGTTTTTTATCACAGAGGTTTAATGGAAAAGAAGAACGATATTTTGGACCACAAATCTACTCCTTAAATTGTATCCTATCATTATATGCAATCATAATAATTAAAATAATTTATTATCATTAGGCATGCAGTATAATCTTTATTCTTCATACACATATATTATCTCAATTTTCTCAAAAAAACTTTTAATAATAGATTCCATTATTAGTACCAATTAATGAGGCAATATAAAAGAGAATATTACATAAGGGCAGTCATACTTATAGAATGCTAGATAGAATTCCAGATTAAAAAAAAACAAACTGTACTTTCAGTCCTTTCTGGCCAAAGAGCTATCACTCATATCCTTTCATTTTTATCTTCACCATATCATTCATTGTACTATTCTGTTTTACTTAAGAAAATTATCAATGCAAATTTGTCTTTATTTTCCTTTTAGGTAAAAGTTTTATATTAAAAAATGTACTCAGTATATCAAAATTACATTTTCAGCCAGGCTTAAATAGATTCTTCACACAGTTATTCTATACCATCAACCACAGGTAGTCATATCTTCTAAATATGTTGGAGTCTTGCCTCTTCTGACAACATGAATGGAAATGGAGGGTATAAGCAAAGTGCATCAGAGAAAGACATACCCAACAGTGTCACTTGTATGTGGAGAATAAAGAAGTAAAACCCAGGGTCTGATAAAACTAAACCAATAGCAAACCCTAGAAATCTGACTGTAGAATTTAGGCTACCAGAGGGAGAAGAAGATGGGGAATGGGGAGCAAAGTGGGAAGGGGACACAATAGACTATGGTTGAGGACATCCAGAGTGTTGGTGGTGAGTGTAGTGTGGCAACATACATCTGAATGTTGTGATCGTATACTCCTAAATCATCTACAGTATTGTATACCAATGTTACCTTGATTAAAAAAATAAATAAATAAAATCTAAAGTCACCAAATGGATAGAGCACATCAATCTAATGCCATAAAAATAAGTTAATACATTTCAAAGAATACAGATAAACAGTATCAGAAAACCCTGGTCTTTCCAATCCTTAACTATTTTCCCAAATTATATAACATGAAATTAAAAACTCCTTTACAAGAATTTTCAGAGACTAGCTTTACTCTCAAAATAGCAATCCAATTGGTCTGTTGCCATGACCCCAATCATTCTGATTATTCAAAATTTCTTCTCAAGGTAACTCTGAGCCATTGATGAGTTTTGAGTATTTTAATTTACCTAAACTGTCCTTACAGAACAAATGTTGATACAGTGTATTTTCATGGCATTGTGTACTCATTTTCCTTTTGTTATACTTGGGGAAAAATACATAATTTTCTATCAATTCATTTAGTACTGTAGATAATATGTACAATATGAACTTAGTTATCCATTGAAGGTATTCATATACACAGCTAAAATTTTTAATTAGTATAGATATAGTACCTCAGACTGTTCTTAATATGAAACAGACAAGGATAGAACAAATCAACATGTTAAAAACGTAATGAAAATCTGATGGAAGACTACCAGCCCCATGTTAAGTACTAACCCCTACACAAACAAACATGCCTTTTCCATCTTGACCATCCATTTACTAATTAACTTAGAATTGTTCATTATGTGCCCACAATGTGCTACTACACTTTATCTGCGATAACTCATTCTCAGTTCACTTGCCTAAATGGCAATATGTGTATTGCTAATATCTATTAAATGATTAAAAGAGATTGAAATCTTTATAGCTATGTCTACACCTACTAATTTGCAGTTTTTATTTTAGTTTTATAGCATATATAGATTAATTTACAAGACAAGACAAGTTAACATATATATGTTAATATACATATATAGAGAGAGAACACACACATATATATATTATTCTACAGTGTTGATTAGCTTAGGAAAAACAATGATATAGTATGTTTTCTTGTCCTAGCACTTCTCTATATATACATTTGGATTTTGATATTGAGAAAATGTTAGCTACACTCTCAGTCCTCTAGAAAATTTCCAAATGCTATTTAGCAGGAAATCAATGATCTTTGATGAATACATGCTGTGTATTCCAAACTATATAAACTGTTATAAAATCACAGGACATGAGCTTGTGAGGCTGTAAGATGTGTTAAAAAATAAAATATTACTTTGCAGTGTGTAACCAATGAAAGAAGTAGGGAGTGGAGAAGAAAATATGTTAAAATGTCTGCAGTGTTTGGCAAAATCCCTCACAATGCAGAAATATCCCAATTAAAATGCAAAATATGCTGCCATTTGGAAGCATTGTTATGGGAGGATTTAGTGTTAGTGGTAAATCATTATTGATAGGTCAGTGACAGTACAAAATCATTTTTTGTTTTGTTTTGATTTCATAATAAAGTCCTCATACTAATTCTGAAGTAAAACTCAGAAAGAACATACAAGATCGCTTTTGCGTACAAAAGACTTGAAGTCAAATTAGTAAATGGATGGTCAAGATGGAAAAGGCATGTTTGTTTGTGTAGGGGTTAGTACTTAACATGGGGCTGGTAGTCTTCCATCAGATTTTCATTACGTTTTTACTGAAAAAAAATAACTTCAGTAATCTTCCACTTCCTTGAGTGATATCATAAAATGACCATTTTGAAAAGGAGATCCAAAGACTGAGTAAGAATTTGATGTTTCCCAAAAATAAAGCTTATATAGACCTCAATAGATTTAATATACAAATGTTCTTTGTGTTTCTCAAAATAAGAATTATAGGAATAATTACATAACATATCTTGAAATAGTGGAAATGCTTTTCTACAGAAGGCATTTCCAGAAATGGTGCAATAGAGAGGAACACAAATGCATGAAGTTATATCCTCAATCCATTGGCTAAAAAAAAAAAAAAAAGCTTGCTATGATTTTCCCTTTAATTTTTGCTTTATAAGCATTGCTGGCAAAGAGTGTGCTTAATTATCCATATGCAATTAAGCACTTAAGGGATTAATTAATTAGTTGGAATTTGTAACACTCTTAAAGATGAAAATCACTGTTTAAGAATTATCATTATTAATATTAACAGATGCAAGGGATGAATGCATCATTTATGCATGCATATGGTGCACACCCATCAACTCCTAACTTTCAATTGATTATGAAGATGGATAAATATGCTGTTGGCTTTATCATGGATGTAAAATCTGTTAGGGGCCTATTCAGAGACATAATTGCTCTTTGAGCCAATATGGGCACCAATTTCCAAATATTAACCCAGTGAGCCTTTAGAAAAACCATACCAAATGTCATATTCGGTAAAATATTCCCAATTTTAGAAAAAGGTGTTTTAAAATAAACATATTTAAATGACTTGAGTAAATTATACCACCATTTCAAAATATATCTGCAATTAGTTATAATACTGATGAAATTTAAAGTTGTGAAATTAGCTATTAAACAATGAATCATACCTATTTAAATCAATATGAGCAGGATTTGAGTCCTGTTTCTCTACAACATCTAACTAGTACATTATACATGATGCTACAGAGTTATCACTTCATCTAAACCTTATAACACAAAATTTGGAAACTTGTTACCATGTTTATGATACTTTTATCTCTCTTGTTTTTTAAGTTAAATCTATATGGAGGGCCTCCCCGGTGGCGCAGCGGTTGAGCGCTGGGTTGCGAAGCTGCCCGCGGCCTCTGCGGCGCCGGTTCTATCCCCGGCTGCTCCCCGGCCACCAGAGGAGGGTCCCACATGGCGCGCAGACCTCTCCTGCCGCCCGCTGCTCCCCTCAGCAGTGTACTTCGGTCCTTCTGCCTGATCTGCTCCCCGCTCTGGCTCTGGTGAATTCTCTCACCCTCCCGCGCTTCTGACTGTACCCAGTGCATGTATAAACAAAACAAACAAACAAACCAGCAAACAAATAAATAAAGCATGCCTCTATTAAAAAAAAAAAAAAAAAGTTTAAAGTGCATTATTGTCTTTAAAAAAAAAAATAAATAAATATATATGGAAAAAAATATTTGAATGCTTATTTTCATATCTGTAGTATGTAGATTTAATAAAATAAGGCTATTTTTGTACTACATTTGCATACAGCCAATACTCATTGAGGGCAATGGAATACACAAGTTTTTGACAAAGGCTTTCATTTTAACCTGGGATAACACATTGAAACTTACAATTTAATAAGTGATGTTCCCACACAATATCAGTGCAAGTAATAAATAAATAATATGGAGTTTACAGAGCCATTTATATCAACTTCTTAAATGACAGAAGCCTGTTATTTTAGCTCTGCAGGCTATCAATCCAAATGTATGAAACAAAGATGTGTTTTTTGTTTAGAGCATTTTTTGATGATTGCTAAAGCATTATACTGGCATTTTTCATTAAAACAATATGTAGGTTGCCATAGTTATAAGGAAAATGTGCTTCAATTAAAGCCCCTGTTTTTATAAACTTATGAGCCAAAATACTGTTCAGAATAAGACTTTAATCACTTATTTTTAGGGTAATATTTAATTATATTTCTGAATTTAATTGAATATTAATATGAAAGTATGCAAAATCTTAAGCATACAAAGATTGATGTCAAGGAAACTGCAAAATTTTGATATTCTAAATGGAAACAATGTTCAAAGTCTCAATATAAATATGTTTATATATAGTCTTAATTCTGACAAGATTCATGCATTTTAGGGCCTCCCTGGTGGCACGGCGGTTGAGCACTGGGTTGCGAAGCTGCCCGCAGCCTCTGCAGCACCGGTTCGATTCCCGGCTGCTCCACGGCCACCAGAGGAGGGTCCCACATGGCGCGCAGACCTCTCATGCCGCCCGCTGCTCCCCTCAGTAGTGTACTTCGGTCCTTCTGCCTGCTCTGCTCCCTGCTCTGGCTCTGGTAAATTCTCTCACCCTCCCGTGCTTCTGACTGTACGCAGTGCTTGTATAAATAAATAAATAAATATTTAAAAAAAAAGATTCATGCATTTTAGCTCCAGCTCTTGTAAGGTTCAGCATTAATGATAAATAAATCTCACTGCAATAAACTAAAATATTCTACTTCTCTTTCTTAGGGATTTTGAAAATTGTTGATGGCATATAATTTATTCAAGTTTGGTTTAGTATTTTTCTTTTTTTTTTTAAAAGATTTATTTATTTATGCATACAAGAGCTGGGGTCCAGGCCAGGGGTGTGGGGGGTGAGAGGAGTCACCAGAGACAGAGTGGGGAACAGAACAGGCAGACTGACCAAAACACACTACTGAGGGGAGCAGCGGGTGAGACAGGAGAGGTCTGCTGCGCCATGTGGGTTGCTGCCTGGCAGGCCAGGGATCCAACTCCAGGGGTCAAACCCAGTGCTTTATAAATAATTAAATAAATCTTAAAAAAAAATAATTGAGTCAACCATTGGAGTCTTTAATTAATGAGGGATAGTGACCAGGAAGTTGGAAGAAAAAGGAGAATCAGGGACCTCCCTGGTGGCGCAGCGGTTGAGCGCTGGGTTGCGAAGCTGCCCGCGGCCTCTGAGGCACAGGTTCGATCCCTGGCTGCTTCCCGGCCACCGGAGGAAGGTCCCACATGGTGCGCAGACCTCTCCTACAGCCCGCTGCTCCCCTCAGCAGTGTACTTCGGTCCTTCTGCCTGCTCTGCTCCCGGCTCTGGCTCTGGTGAATTCTCTCACCCTCCCGCGCTTCTGACTGTACCCAGTGCATGTCTAAACAAAAAACAAAAAACAAAAAAAAAAAACAAATAAAAAAAATAATAAAACATGCCTCTAATTAAAAAAAAAAAGAAAAAAAAGGAAAAGGAGAATCATCTGGGGCAATAGCATATGCATCACGGTTGCTGGATTTTTTTCAGGGAAGATAGAACTGATAAATAACTGGCGATGAAAAATGAATCAAGGGTTGAATCCAAGTTCTCTTCAATACATACAGGGTGAGAGAGAGAAAATTGTCCCTTTGTGGGATATCCAGACTTTAGTTATTGGCAGAAAACTTTGACAAGTTTTGAGCAGAAGAACTTAAAAGGCACTTCTCCAAAGAGGAAATCCACATGGTCAACAGGTATATAAAAAAAATGTTCAACATCCCTCATGATTAGGGAAATCAAATCAAAACCACAATGAGATACCACTCTACACCAGTAAAAATGGCGCATATTAAAAAACAACAACAACAACAACTGTTGCTGAGGATGTGGTTAAAAAAAAAAGGAACTCTACTGCACTGCTGGTGGGAATGTAAACTGGTCCAACCACTATGGAAAGCTATATGGAGTTTCCTCAGTCTACTAAAAATGGAACTACCGGGCCTCCCCTTGTGGTGCAGCAGTTGAGCGCTGGGCTGCGAAGCTGCCCGCAGCCTCTGCAGCACTGGTTCGATCCCCGGCCGCGGGGCGAGGGTCCCACATGGTGCACAGTCCTCTCTTGCCACCCGCTGCTCCCCTCAGGAGTGTACTTTGTCAGTCTGCCTGTTCTGCTCCCCGCTCTGGCTCTGGTGAATTCTCTCACCCTCCCGCGCTTCTGACTGTACCCAGTGCTTGTATAAATAAATAAATATTTTTTTTTTTAAATGGAGCTACCATATGACCTACCAATTCTACTCCTAGGGATCTACCCAAAGGACATAGAAATATTAATTCAAAAGAATACCTGTACCCTTATGTTTATTGTGGCACTATTTATCATAGGTAAGACTTAGAAATAACCCAAATGCCCAAAAATAGATGACTGGATCAAGAGGATGTGGTATATATACACAATGATATATTATTCAGCAATCAAAAAAATATAAACTAATGCCATTTGCAGCAACCTGGATGGAGCTAGGAGGGATTATGCTCAGTGAAATAAGTCAGAAGGAAAAAAAGAAAATTATCAGATGTTTTTTCTTATAGGAGAAATATAGGGGAACCAAACAAGGGATCAGGGAAAAAATAAAAAACACAATAAAACAAAAATAAACAGGGAACTATAAATCAGATCAAGGGACTATGGTGATGGTGCATGTGTGAAATGGTGGTAGAAATTCTATGGGGACTACACATGGGAAAAGAAAGCAAACATTGTAAAAAAAATGAACAGTGGTGTCATAAATTCACACATATATGTATATATCATTAAAAAACTCTTTGACATGTTTTTAAAGAATACTGTTTAATGGATTTTGGTGAGGACAGATTTTTAGTGCATGTTTATTTATATCAAAGAAGAGGTTGTGTTAACAGGGTTAGGAAGTGGTGGACACCAGATTCATCTTAGAAGATACACTGAACAGTATGTAGAGGTACTTAAATGTTGGCAGCTGACCTGAAACCTGGATATTTCTCTAGATACCGGATAAATGAGAAAATGGGCATAATTGGGATCATTTTGGATAATTTCTTGAGCTAATCAATCATATCTGTCTTGAGACTCCTTTGTTTGGTAGTTTATGAACAGGAAAGTCCACAATGGGCCATGTTGAGAACAATGGAGAATATTTTAAGAAGCCATCTAATTAATCCTAGTAATCTGGAATTTTTAATTGATATACTTCATGTAGATTAATTCTTACTAATGTCAGGAAATCCAAATGCACTATTGGGCCTCGCCTGGTGGTGCAAGCAGTTGAGTGCCGCTCCGTGAAGCTGTCCGCAGACTCTGCAGCACTGGTTCAATCCTGGCCGGCCTGCGATGGTCCCACATGGTGCGGTAGACTCCGTCGCGCCCGCTTCTCCCATCAACAGTGTATTTGGTCAGTCTGCCTATTCTGTTTCCCGCTCTGTCTCTGGTGAATTCTCTCACCCTCCCGCGCATCTGGCCTGTATCCCGGTTCTTATATAAACAAATAATTCTTAAAAAAAAAAAGTGCACTATTAATGGAAAAAAAAAAAAAAAGCCTGGTTCTTTAGTTCTAGGAATCACCTTATATCATCCTTTTGATCACTATTATCCGTTCCTCATATCCCAGTTTTCTCATTCTGGAGGTTTGGATACTGAACTTAAATTGATTGTGTCAATTTTTCATATCTTCCTTTTTATTTTTTCTTTATCTTTTTATTCCACTCACTAGAGAAATCTTCACCTTTATCTCCAAAAATGGTGGTTATATTTTTTCACTTTCAAGTGTATTTCTTGTTTATGGAATATCTGCTTTTTAAAGCAGCTTGCTGTTTTTTTATGGATTTAATAAACTTTCTATTATTTCTAAACTGGTATTTAAGCTTTCTGTATTGATTTGTTGTCTTCTAGTTTCTATTGCCTGCTTTCTTTACATTCCTTTTTTTAAGTTTCTTGGTTTTGAATTCTTTGATTCAAATAAAGCTATTTTCTCAAATTTGTCTGTTTTTATTAAAACTGAGATTTTAAAAGCAGCTTCAGGTTTCTATTGGTTAGACTATTATCATTTTTATAAGAATAGCCCTTAAATCACCCTAATCTGTATTTTCATTGGGGTTATGTATTATAGGAGAATATCCTATTCCCTTGAGTGAAATTTTGGAAGGAACATGCTACTGTGCTCTTGGTCTTGGGGTTTACCTACAAAACAGAGGTTGGCACTCTTATTTTAGTATTTTAAGTTTCTCTATTTGTTCTAGTTTTCTGTAGGAACATTTTTGCTATTCCTGAATCTGAGGGTCTTATTTTTTTCCATAGAACACATTTTCTGGGGTGATAGAATTTCTTAACTACCTGGTTTATCTGGTTTAAGGAGAGCATCATAGAGTCTAATTTATTCATATTTTAGATAATGTTATATTTTCAGTCCCATATCTTATACAAATCTTCAGAAATTCTTCCTTTAATTGATTCTGGGAGCATCCTTGGTGTTGAAAACTGATTCACTAACTTACTCAATAATCAGATTTCAGCTTTCAATTTAAAGGTAATCTCTACTTTCTATCTTCCAAAAGTGTATTTATGCCACTCACCATGGATCTCTCCTCCTATTTTTCTTATTAATTTATTATCTTATTAATAATATTATCAGAAGTAGCAGAATAAATATGGCCATATAGTATGCTGTTTAGTTATGTTATATAAATTATTCTTAAAATGATTTTTACAATTTAATTGTTTTCAATTTAATGAATTTAATAAGTTACCAACATATTTTAGTCACTAAATTATCTTAAGTATTCAGAGTTCAAGTAAAATAAAAAATTAAATTTATATAACAGCTACATGTCATATTATATATGCATTAATTTCAATACAAAACCCGATATAATGGATCAAGTTAAATATAATTACAAGAATGTAATATCTCTTGCATATAATCATAGTTGAACTTAACTACGTTATTGACAGTTAAGATTGTGATATGGAAAACATCTGTTGTATAGAGAATAATCTTATGCCAATATTTTTTCTATAAATAAAATACTATTTATCATATATATATTTTATAAAAACATAGAACATGGGCCTCCCCGGTGGCGCAGCGCTTGAGTGCTGGGTTGCGAAGCTGCCCGCTGCCTCTGTGGTGCTGGTTCGATCCCCGGCTGCTCCCCGGCCACCAGAGGAGGGTCCCACATGGCGCGCAGACCTCTCCTGCCGCCCGCTGCTCCCCTCAGCAGTGTACTTCGGTCCTTCTGCCTGCTCTGCTCCCCGCTCTGGCTCTGGTGAATTCTCTCACCCTCCCGTGCTTCTGACTGTACCCAGTGCATGTATAAACAAAACAAACAAACAAAGCAAACAAATAAATAAATAAATAAACATGCCTCTATTAAAAAAAAAAAACAAAAAAAACATAGAACATACTCATTTTAAATATATATGGATAGAAGATTAAATTTTTACATACGTTTTGAAAGTGTTAAGTGTAACTTTACCTTTCTTTATAATGAACTGCCTCTGCTTCTGTGTCATAATGGAAAATACTCCCATGTAAAAATCCTGTTGCCTTTTGTTAAAGACCTTCTGGTTCACTTTGGGTCACCTGGAATTTACAATAAACTTGCAGGACCTGGTCAAAATCTTTGACAATGAAAGCAAACTAGAGGTTATGGTTCTATAATATATTAGTATAATTTTCTATGGTCTTATAAATATAAATTTCAAGCATCTGCTAAAAAATTAGCCATCTTTAGCCCCAAACATTTGAGAAATTCTGCAATATTCTATTATATAGTAGTAGGCAGATAATAAAAAAAAATCAATTGATGACTAAAACTTGAAAAAGTTTTTAAACTTGAAAAACTTGCTAAAGCCATATTGCCGCAAAGAAAATGTTTCAAAAAGAAATATCTATAAAATGTATTTTCTTAAAAATAAGCAATAAAACAATAATGTTTTCTCCAAAAGTGATCATTATAGTTAATAGTAGTAATAAGCAAATAAAGAACAACTTGTCTGATAAAGCTGTTGTCCTAACATTGTAGGACAGTGTTGCTCCCTGAAGTTTTAAAAACAGACAGTATAATCTTGGATAAAAGTTTAAGAAACTATTGTCATTACTTTTTAAATTAGTATCAGTTTTTCTTTTTTTTTAAACAAATTTATTTTATTTTATTTTTTTAAGATTTATTTATTTATTTATTTATACAAGCACTGGGTACAGTCAGAAGCGCGGGAGGGTGAGAGAATTCATCAGAGCCAGAGCAGGGAGCAGAGCAAGCAGACACACGAAGTACACTGCTGAGGGGAGCAGTGGGCGGCAGGAGAAATTCGCGCACCATGTGGGACCCTCACCCTGAGGCCAGGGATCAAACTGGCTCTGCAGAGGCTGTAGGCAGCCTTGCAACCCAGGGCTCAACTGCTGTGCCACCTGGGAAGCCCAGTATCAGTTTTTCTATGGAGGAATTTATTCTAAAGATGCAAAATGTAGAATGACCATTAAGTAATTGAAGTTAAAATAAATCAATCATGAAGGCAAACTATTCTTTTAAGGAAGAATTTTCCTGGAATATCACTTTTAACACATAAAACTCATTTTTCATAAAGCATTTCATTCAGACCTAAGTTTGATCATTAGATTGTATTTCAAACAAATTTATATTGCTGGCTATTTTATTCATGTGATATTTTCAATTAAGGGGTTGGAAAATGTATTTTTAAGTAATTTGAAAATCTTTTATTAAGCCTCTACACTCTGAAGCACTAAACTAGGTTCTGTGGGTTCTACTGAATTCATTAAAAATAGAGATCTTATCTTCCAAGGATTTATAATGACTCTGAGGTTATCAGTTACATACCACCAAATCTCTTGGAAGCAAATTGGCAAGGAAATTGGATAAAAATAATGAGAGATGCCTGGTGATATACATGTTCCATATTTGAGGTCCTACATCAATATCCTGATGTTATATTAAATGGTGCATAATGCCCTGCTCCAGAGGCATGTATAATGACCAAACACTTATGCAGAAAACAAGGCAATAGTTAAGGCATTCATAGAAAATTTCCATTCAAGAACACGTGAGGGTGTTTATCTTCCATATTGTCTAATTTGTCGGTACCATTAATTTAGAAAATATGTGTAAGGTGTGGCCTTAGAAAATTTACTCTATCATTTAAGAGTCAAATAATACCTTCCCAATTGTATTAATGTTATAAAGCTTGGCAAAAAAATAACAAATGCTTCATGAGTAATTCTAAAACTTTTGTCAGGCATTGTTCTGATTTTTTTTATTTAATTTGAATTATCTTGATTGATATCACAATGAAATTAATTAAATTTTTATAAACATTTGCAAATGAAAGATGTAAAAGAGCTTGCTATTTGCCCCAGACCACATCCAAAACAATGGGGAAGCTGAGATAACAACATTCAGCTCTAGAGTTCAGTGTTGTTAAGTACTTGTGATAATGGCTCAGTGAAAAGTACTTCAGAATTTCGTTGTGAATGGGAACTTATTTTGAACTAAAAAGTCCTAGTATTTTGAATTCTTATTCCAAGGTAATGAATTATAGGAAGGCAGTACAATCATAGCACAATTTATCACACTGGCAAGCCACAACTACATAAAAAATAATACCTAGTAGAAAAGAATATAGTTCCTGTTCTATAGATATTTGCATTTATTTGAATGTAAGCACAATGTAAATTTATGCAATGGTGTTTATGGCATTGACATATACTATCTAATAGTAACTCAACAAATCCATTTGTTTTTTATTTCCAATGCATGTTTTACCTATTCCAACTTTCCAAAAAGAATTTCACTTCTTATCATCGACATGTATTCTAGCATTTCAATCAAGGATGTTTGGAGTTTTGTTGTTGTTGTTTTTTTAATTATATGGCTATGATTCACTGACTGATGTTGAGTCTCTTCTCTCATAGAAAGAGCATTTATCTTCCCTTCATGTTTTCAAAGATTTAGCGATGCCCTAAACCATTGATTGAGATCACATGACCCAGCACCCAGAAACAATTGTTTCTGCTTTATAATTCGTTTTAAGAGTTTCATTTTCTAAGTGTACTTTTTCATGGAAGATTATTATTAGGTCA
This sequence comes from Talpa occidentalis, assembly GCF_014898055.3. NCBI lineage: Eukaryota > Metazoa > Chordata > Mammalia > Eulipotyphla > Talpidae > Talpa > Talpa occidentalis. Next base: position 17,346,235 of record NW_023604861.1, read on the forward strand.
ATAAAGGCAGTAGTGTAATGCTTTCAAAAGTTAAAATCATATTTTGATTAACAAAAGTAATCATTTCAGACTGAGAGGCAAGAAACTTTAAGTCATTGAGTCCAGTCCTGACTCCCTAGTGTTATAGGACAGGGAGAGGGTCAGCCCAAACCCTGCAAACCTGCCTATTCTACATGGGTTCTGCCATCCGCCGCATCAACACAAAACATATGACGCTTTAATGGGAAGGAACTTTAATAAAAACTAGGAAACAATACAGGTAAGGCAAAGAGTCTAGTTTCTAAATGAAGCACCCAAAGTTACCCATCCCCTCGTGGGTAAAACTCCATCCATATGGGGTCGGCCCAGAGCAAGGCCCCAAAGCCTGCCACAAGTCTAAAACATCTTCCAGTGGGGACCCACAGAAAAGGGTCACAAACAACCGGACAAGCCCGGAAGGAAAAGAGCAAAATCAACATCAAGATAAAAGCTGCCATTGTCACCTCCCCACGGGTCTCACCAACATCTGTGTCACCTAGTCCACGACCAAAAGACAAGCGCAGTTTCTTCACATGTCTCTAGGCTCCATGTGCCTTCTCCAGGTCTCCTGGCTCCATCCTGCTTCCTTCCTTCCTCAGTCTCTTCTGCAGCTTCTTCTTTTGCTGCTCAGCTCCACCCTCCCTTGGGTGGGGCAGGGAACCTCCCCCTTTCCTGGGGACCACCCTGTTACACTAGCAGTACTGGTTTTGGTCTCCTTCTGCCAGAGAACCTGGTAGCTATGTCTGTCATGCCACTTATTATATAGCATTGTGCTATTTTTCCATTCCACATCAGACTATATGCTCCTCCAGGGAAGAGGGGATATCTTATTCTATTAATTTGTTCATTCACTTCCACTCTCATCCATATAATAAAAATAAGTGTGAGGATATTTACCAGAAACAACATACAAAATATTTAATGGATGCATACTATGAGGAAAATTTTTGAAAGGCAATGTTATCATCTTCTAAAAATATAAACCATGGTAATTTGAAGAGCTGATTTTTATTTGTTTGCCCTCATGACAAGCACTGTATAATGCATAGTAAAAGCTCATAAATATTAGTTTAATTAATTAATTACATTTTTTAATATATCCCCTGAATCAATGATTCTTTTTAAAATAAACACTGCATCAGATTATCAGGTTATTGAACATGACATATAAGAAACACCAGCCACTCAGATAAGAAATTGCATGTATGACCAAATACATTTCAGATATTTTCTCCAGGTCTGTTTATTTTGAATGCTTAATATTTCAAGTTGTTTTTAAAATACATTAAATATAATACAGATTTTAATATGTCAGATCTTAAAAAATAAGCTAATCTTAAATTTTATTCTCAAAAGTTTACTTTCTCAAAAACCAACAAAAATACAGTAAATAAGACAACTTGTAAAGAGAAAATAAAATTTATTCTTAGTATAGAAGGGAAAAGAACTCCCTTGCTCATATTTAAACAAAGTCTCAGAGAGAAAAGAACAGATTTAGGATAAAACTGTGACACTGATATCTGTTTTAAGGTGGATTTTCAAAATAAGGACTTGATTTAGGTTGGGAAAGGGTATATACTACTGTATGTTTGGTGGACACAGTATGTCAAGGGGAGTTTTTTTTAATATATTTTTTATATATTTATATATTTTTATTTTAACATTTATCATTTTTTACATTTTTTAGACAATATTTGCTTCCCTCCACCCCCTCAGATTGAGTCCCCATAGAGTTTCCTTCCCCAAGGTACCCGTGCACCATCACCACAGTCCCCTGTGCTCCTCCCTCCCTCCATCCCTCTCATCCCTCTCCTGCCTCCTCCCCTGCAGGATGTCTCTGGTTTATAATTGTCTGTTTTTGCTTTGTTGTGTTTTGTACTGTTACTATTATTTTTTTACACTGATGTCTTATTTGGTTCCCCTATATTCCTGCTATAAGTGAAACCATTTGATAATTTTCTTTTTCCTTCTGGCTTTTTTCACTGAGCATAATTCCTTCTAGTTCCATTCACGTTACTGCGAATGCCATGAGTTTATCTTTCTTGATTGCTGAATAATATTCCATTGTGTATATACACCACATCTTCTTGACCCAGACATCTATTTGGGTATTTGGGTTGTTTCCAGGTTTTATCTATTGTACATAGTGCTGCAATAAACATAGGTGTACAGGTGGTCTTTTGAATCACTGTTTTTGTGACCTTTGGGTAGATCCCTACAAGTGGAATTGCCAGATCATATGGTAGCTCCATTTTTAGGAGACTGAGGAACCTCCAGACAACTTTCCACAGTGGTTGGACCAGTTTGCACTCCCGCCAGCAATGCAGGAGAGTTCCTTTTTCACCGCATCCTCACCAACATTTGTTGTTGCTTGTTTTTTGATACATGCCATTCTTACTGGTGTAAGGTGGTATCTCAGTGTGGCTTTGATTTGCATTTCCCTGATTATAAGGGATGTTGAACATTTTGGGGGAGTTTTAAAAAGTCTTTAGGAGAAAACAGTCATTTAATGCTTGCTATTCAATTTGAACAATTTGGTAATAATTATTTTTTTTGTAAATTTATGGAATGGATGTTAAAGTTATTTATAATTTTTGTTAGGTATGAGTTTGGGGGGAAAGGAATGTTATGTTGATGATAGTACATAGGAAAGATATCAAATATTAGTCATGTTAACATATAAGTTGTACTGGTTCACTCTCAGTGTGATCATATGATGAAATCCCTGTGATTATTCAAAATAGAATACTAAAATATGGACACCTTCAGCATGTGTCAGAATAGAAGAAATTGAATCTCTTAGACTATCCTTTTCTCTACTGCCTGTAACAGAATACTAGATTGAGTAAGTCTTATGTTCTCAAAGTTACAAATAGGTGTTGCTTAAAACTATGTAATATATTTACAAATATAGTGAATGCATTTAGAAATGATTGTAGATAAGATTATCACCTCTCAGTCCATAACATGCTAATTTTTCCAATTTGAAAAATAATACTTAAATTATTTCTGGTTAATTATATTACTAACCAAGAAATTATCCTTTTATACCAATGTTTTTTGGTAAAGCATGCTGAAGAAACCATGGCACTGTAGTTCTATCTCTAATCTAACATACCCAGGAATATTGACTATACAAGGCATGTGAAAATACTGGAATTAGCTAATATTTTATGAGTGTCAGAGTAAAAAAAAAATGCAGAATTATCTTTAGTCTTTGAATGGGCTCCAAGAAGTAATTACTAAACTCCCAAGAATGGCATCAACAAACTTTCAATATAATCATCAATAAATAGTAACTTTAGTAGATTTTATTTTTCAAAATCATCTAAAAGCAATTTAATGGGATTGTTCAATAAAAAATAAATTTTTCATATTGTATCAAATTTTACTATTTAATCCTTATCTTGATAATAGAAATGAGGGCTTAGCACAGGGTAGTTTGAAGACCAGAGTTTAGAATTAAGAAGATGAGGATTGGATTCCAGTTTCAATGGAATGCTGATATCTTTGTAAAAATTGGACTCACTTTTCTATAAGGGACGATATTAATACCTACCCCATAGAGTTGCTGGAAATATCAAAGGAAATGATCGTGTGAAGCACTAAGCAGTACTTGGCTCTGGTAAATGTTAAAAAAAAAATAGCTTTAATATTTTTTCCCTCCTACTTAAAGATGGATGTATTCTAGATCCAATTTTTCCTATAAGGAGATAGTATCTCCCTTCAGGTTTTTCATATATCTGGTAAAATGCAGTTTTCAAGGAGTCCCCTCAGCACAGGATTTATACTTTTTTCTTTCTGTGAATAGCCTCTGTGAGCTATAGTTTTCTACAACAAGTAGCAGGAAAGTAAATTCACCCTCCTGTGGTTATTGTGGCAATTAGAGAAAATAAAGAATGCAAAATATATCATAGCATCTGACAATTATAAAGTTACATAAAAAGTTATTATTAAAGATAGTAAACTATGAAAGACCTCTTCTTTCTGCCTTCTATACTCCCTCACCACTAGATGCTTCCACCCCTGCCCTTCTCCTGCAAAAGGACACACATACTGTTATTTATTTTATTTCAACTTTGAAAATCTTATAAATATACTTTTTTTACAGTTACAGCATCATTATTGTAAGCAAGCAAATCCTTTCCCCTGCTATTAAAATATTTTCAGCATCTGAAATTGGCTGGCTCATTCTGTCTGATGGAGTGCAGACCACACAAAACCCAACCATGCTAATTCCTTTAGCAAATTATAAGTCAAGTATACATTGAAATCAGACAATCCATCTACAGACCTAATTTTATTGACTGAACTTTCACATTTCATGTTGTATATTGTGTTCAATGCCCAAACAAGATTTCTAATGATTTCTAGGATCATGTCTTGGTTAATGCAGCTCACAGTGTAACTCAAGGTTTCAATCAACCACTGATCTTCTACATGAAGCTGTACCAAATTATGAATCTCCTAGCTTTGCCTGATTTCCTGGACTTACAAAAAAAAGCACCTGTTACCAAAACTGTGATCCTACTCATAGGATCACAGGGAAGGGGTGTGAAGTCTGGGTGACTAGAGATTGGGAGCATAGGAGTAGAGCTAGTATACAACTGAGTCATTCAGCAGATAATTTTAACTTTAATAATTTATAAATCTAGTTCTATAAGTCTTTTCTGTTTTTCCTATTGCTCAAAATGGGTGTTCCAGCAACTTGATGTCTTAATGTTGTTCTCGTTAGTTTGTTTGACTCTCAGCATCTGTAATTCTCTCTGGAGTACTGGCAGTTTAGCACTCTGATATTCCTACTGTTTCCTCTAGCTATGGTCCAGTTTTATAAGGATTAAACTCCTTTAATGTGTTCAGTTAAAAATACCTGCCAGTTCTTTAAAAAGATAATACTTGCTTAGAGGGGTTTCTTTACTTTTTTTTTTTTTTAAAGATTTATTTATACAGGAACTAGGGTACAGGCCAGAGCACAGGAGGGTGAGAGGATTCGCCAGAGGCACGGGAGGGTGAAAGGATTCACCAGAGACAGAGCAGGGAACAGAACAGGCAGACTGACTGAAATACGCTGCTGAGGGGAGCAGTGGGTGAGTCAGGAGAGGTCTGCTCGCCATGTGGGTTGCTCCGAGGCCGGCGGGGATTGAACCGGCACTGCAGAGGCTGAGGACAGCTTCACAGTGCTGCGCTCAACCACCTGGGCCACCAGGGAGGCTAGAGGATTTCTTTACTTTTAAATAGAAATATTTTATGTATTATTTCATTGAATATTCCAGTGCCATTATTCTTGTGAAACAGATTTTCCAAATCTGAATCCAACTCTTAGCTACCCAATATTGTAATAATAATGTGTAGAATATGTTGTAGTGATATAGTACCACAGAATGCTTTATTTTGATTGAAAGAATTTCTCTTAAATTGGAAAACATTAAAATTTGGATTCTCAGCAAGTGAACAGAAAGTTATTTCCTCACTGATTTTTTCCTTTGATTTGTTTATGTTTATTTAAAGAATAATACAGCATGATGAATGGTGATTAAACTGAATCTGAATAAAAAGAAAGTATAAAAAAGTTCAGTCTTAACCACAAGCGTTAAAATACACAGACCACTTATATTGAGCAGAGTTAAACCTTTGATAAGTCTGCATAATGGTGCATATTGTGTAAAGAAAATAAATCAAAGGACACTCATTGAATTTATAAGTTAAAAAAACATTCAGAAATTTGATTCTTTAATAACTTCTCAACAGGAAACATTTGCTCTTGTGTATTTCCCCAGCTTTTTCATACTTTTGTGAGAAATTTATATGTACATTTCTATATGATCATAATTTAATTGTTCCAAATAGAATGAATAAGCTGAAGAGATGTTGAATTACTCAGATTCTGACTCATATAAATTTTGTATCAGCTTTTATTACAATCAAAATAATATAAATACAAAGGCTCATTAAAATGAGTCTACCTATGATGTCCAGGTTTTGAAGTAAGAAAAACAAAAGATGAAAATTTATATTATCAAACATGGATACAATGACTGAGAAGCCCAATAAGTATGAAAGTGTTTCTGAGAAAAGTTTGGTAATATAAGAATCCAAAGTATAAATGAAATATAAATATCAATTGCATAATTTTCAGTCAGCCAAAGAAAACAAATTGTGTATCTTGATAGAAAAATAAAATGATGTAATTATAAAATTAATTTAACTCTTACACTCAATGTAATGACAATGTTGGTAATTAGAAAAAAATACTCATGTTAAAGAGAATGTGTTTAGCTCCAAATAGAAATAGCCACTGTAGGATTGATATAGCCTTATTTGTCACCAATAACTGTTAGATTCGGGGTTATATGAGTACCCCTTTTCCCTTGACAGTACTGTGTCTTCCTTGGGAGTCCTTTTTGGTTGTAACTGAAATGTTCAAGTTTATGAATTGTATGGTCTGGAGCTGCCTTTATGAACTAGGTTTTGGGAAGCTTTTTTCTTTTTTTTTTTTTTTGTTAAAGATTTATTTATGCAAACAAGAACTGGGGTGTAAGCCAGAGGTACAGAGGTATGGGGGGGCAGTGGTGAGAGGATTTACCAGAGACAGTGGGGAGCAGAAAAGGCAGTTCTACTGAAATATACTGCTGAGGAGAGCAGTGGGGGAGGCAGGAGAGGTCTGCTGAGCCATGTGGGTTGATCCCTGACCAGTCTAGGATCTAACTCATGCTGCAGTGGCTGGTGATGCCTGTCTTTAACCCCTGCACCACTAGAAAGGCTCAGGGAAAACTTTTTTTCTTTGTATAGAAGAATATTTGGCATTCTTCTAAAAACATAAAGAGAATTCTGAGATTTTCACCAAGCAGTTTGAATGTCAGAGGTTAAAATTTATCCTTTACTTAAAAAAACAAAAACAAAAACAAAAGCAAAAAACTGTAACGAATGGTCACTTTAATCCTGTCTCTCCTATTAACTTTTTTCTCTTAACCAGTATACTTTCCTGTTACCGTTCTGTAGCATTAATAGCACATCTATAATATAGCAGCTATTTACAAGATATTTAAGACATAATTCCAGTCTATAAGAACTTATATAGTTGAATTTTAAAAATAAATGTATTTCATTCATTATCAACAGCACATTTTTAACCTTTGGTTAGCTATCAGTTCATATCTACTACTTATTGAACACTGCATATATGTTAAAGATTCATAAATATATTGTACATTATCTCAACTAAACCTTTGTAGCAGCTAATGTAATTCACTTTGGGTATCTAAATATTGAGTTAAAAGTTATTAGGCAATTTTCTCACAGCTAAAGAACCAGGTATCATTAATGAATCAAGGACAAACCCTAGAGTTAACTGGTTATAAGGATTGAAATTTTAAGCACCATAATAAGCCTACTATGTACTTACGCAATCTATTAGTTGTATTTGAAAACAATTTGTTGGCATAATATATCCTTCCTGAAATAGGAGGTTATAGAAAGGCTATGATGTTTAACTTGTGCCTTAAAGAAGTACAGCAGTTTAGCATTCACCCAATAGATAATATAGAAAAATACATTCAAAAAAGATGAACCTACATACCAAACTATTAAATCTCATTATCTCTTATGGTATGTTATGATGAAAATATGTATTAGTCTGCTTACCTAGGAATTTTATAGGTTATTGGCTATGAAATATGCTTGTTCTATCATATGAAATTTATCAACTATATTGAATTTTGCATATTGCAATTTACTTTGATGGTGATTAATAAATAATGACTTTTTTCCTTGGAATTTATAAAATTACAGTAGTTCATCATTTGCATACAAAATATGCTTGTATATTTATTGCACTTTTAGAAAGAATTGTGATTATAGGTTAACACATTTTAGTTAATAGCACTGATCATGAAATACATTTATTTTATTGCAGGTACCATACACATAAGAATAAGCCAAATAAATTCTGAGTAGCAGTCAATGCAATCACACTAATGGCAATTCTCATCTTCTTTGATCTATTTTAGTACCAACTCCTTTAACATTGATGGACAATAACATGGAGTAATGATGACAAGGTAGGTAATAAGTCACTGTCTCTTGTTTTACTGTATTTTTTTTCTGTTAACTTCCTTTGATCATAAATGGAATGGCTAACTATTTTAGACTGTCTTTCCTACTATATATTAACATATATAATTAATGCCTATTCAATGAACATTTCAATGTTGTTTTTTTCCCCCTGGATATTAGTTCTATGTCACTGTATTGGTACCTTCTCTGATTATTACCTTTTACAGTATTTTTGGTTCTTAACAATATGGCACGTCTACATTGCAATTGGTATTAAATGAATGTTTTTTTTTTGTTAAGGAGGAAGTGATATCAATAAATTAAACAAGATATGCTTTCTTAATTGTAGTGCTGTTCTCAATTTAAATGCCAATAGGAAAATTACTATTCTTTTGTTTAAAAAGACAAATTTAGGCATTTCATTATGTAAAAATGTTAAATAAAACCCAGTTCATGTGTATCACAGAAAAAGGATACATATTTAACAGAAAATACAGCAAAATGCTCCAGGGAACCAGAATAAAGCAGAATCTATTCATTGGTAAGTAACTAGCAGCTGATATTTTGTAGATGATATTGGAGGTAATGAAAATATCTTAGGAATACTATTAATAGGAAAAAGTCAGGCCTCTCCTGGTGGTGCAGTGGTTGAGCGCTGGGCTGTGAAGCTGCCTGCAGCCTCTGCAGCACTGGTTCGATCCCCGGCTGCCAGGTGAGGGTCCCACATGGCGCTCAGACCTCTCCTGCCACCCGCTGCTCCCCTCAGCAGTGTACTTCATCAGTCTGCCTGTTCTGCTCTCTGCTCTGGCTCTGGTGAATTCTCTCACCCTCCGGCGCATCTGGCCTGTGCCCCGGTTCTTGTGTGCATGAATAAAGAAATCTTAAAAAAAAAAAAAAAGAAAAAGTCCCTGCTACTCAATGTTAGCATTAACAACATCAGATATTTTTGTATTTTCCCCAAATATGCTATTTCAGGAAAAAGATGTAGTAGCAAGTAGAGTTCAGAACAGAAGAAATTATTTTTACTACATTTTCCTAAAACATTTCTCCATTATATATGAGTAGAATAGTATTAATGCCAGAATCCCCCTTTATATATAATTTGTAGTTTATTTGTATGTATGTGTATATATATTTTATATGTGTATATATATATATATATATATATATATATGTGTGTGTGTGTGTGTGTGTGTTCTCTAAACTTAGGATGCCTCTATGTAGATATTTTATTTCTTTCACTCTATAATGTAGAGTCAGACATTCTAATGGAAAGTCTTTATTATCTACACAAAGCCTAAGATAAATGGCCTTTTTTAGGTAGATTATATCTGACAAAATTGAGTGGTCATCAAGAAGTCAACTGCCTTCTTGAATGATGGCCTAAAGAGACTTATTTGATTGCCAGTCAGTCTCCACCTATCCTTAGACACCTCTATATATTTCTCTTTTGAGAGATCTCTCCAATCCCAAAACTTCATGTCTACTATGCAAATGACTTCTAAATGTCTAGCTGAAACTTGCCTTAATGAGCTTTAGATTCATACTTCCAATTACTTGATCAGCATCATCACCTGGATTTTCCCACTGGTGCTTGAAAATAAATAAACAGAACATCGTCTTTCCCAGGAGATCTGTCACTTGACTATTTTAAATTTCTCTTGGTAAAAAGCTATTCTCATAGTTACCTAAGTGATATCTTCAAGATGTAGCACAGAAGGCGTATTTTCCCTGTAGATTTCTCTGGTTTCTGTAGTCAAAAAAAAAAAAAAAAAAAAAAGGAAACAAGACAACTCTTTCCTAGTCTGATGGAAATGTATAGTTACCTATGACAATTTTTTATGCTTTAGAGATATGTGTGTATTTGTCTAAAGGCCAAAGTTAAAAATCCATTTTATTATAATGTTTTAAAAATCAGGGGTTTCATGTTTGTAATATGTATTTTGATTTTTAGTATACACACATATACACATTCTATTGTCTAAAAATTAGATTCAGAATATACTCCTGTTTACTCAATTAATGGCTCCTCAATTTTAGAAATTCCACATGCTTTTATTTTTGCAGATCCAAGTACTGGTTTTCTTAATACACTGAATATATATGTATGCCACTTCTTTAACTTTAATCATGTACTATGCTTTTCTAACTAACTTTTCTAACTATTTTACATAAAATAATTTTTATATGATGGTTCTTGTAACCTGAGTATTATCAATCCACTGATACTGTGATTCCAAAGATTAGTTTCCAAAGATTTTCACATAATTGCCATGTGTGTGTGTGTGTGTGTGTGTGTGTGTGTGTGTAACAAAAGGACATCATAATACCAAATTTGTAAGGGCTATTTTGAAGTATAAATAAAGGGCATCCCCTGGTGGTGCAGTGGTTGAGTGCTGGGCTTCAAAGCTGCCTGCAGTCTCTGCAGCACTGGTTTGATCCCCGGCCACTGGTGAGGGTCCAACATGGTGTGCAGACCCCTCCTGCTGCCCGCTGCTCCCCTCAGCAGTGTATTTTGTCAGTCTGCCTGTTCTGCTCCCTGCTCTGGTTCTGGTGAATTCTCTCACCCTCCTGCGCTTCTTACTGTTCCAGTGCTTGTATAAATAAATAAATAAATCTTTAAAAAAAAAAAAAAAAGAACAAGTGTAAATAAAGAAAAATGAAGCATTTGTGAAAATGGCTGGCATACAAATATGTAATAAATCTCAGCTTTTCTATTCATAAATCTTACAGTGCTTTTGTCTGAAGCTGTTGAATGGAACTTTTATATCTATGAGAACCCATTTTCCTAAATTATAAGACAGAAACTTTTAAAAGTTTAAAACTGTATGGAGAGAAGCATGAACAAATTTAACCCTTTGACATGTGTTACTATATAGTTGGTAGAATAAAATAAATGTATTGACTTGCCCAAGGTTATGTTAACCTAAAAACAAAGAATCAAAATTAGAGGCAATGAAGCATTAATAACAGTATTAAATAAATGAGTTCCAGGGTATACTGTTTCATTTTCCATAGAAAAGGTAAAAATTGGGGGCTTTGATGGCAAGAATAGAGGGAGAGGAGTTAAGTGGTTAAAGGAAAAAGTAGTGTTACCAAGCTTAAACTCTTCTTGGCTATATATAATTGGTTACTGATTCTATCCTCTGGCAAAAGGCCACAATCACCAGTCCTCATGAACAGTATGTCCTTTATTCTGCTGGCTTCTGAAAAGATTGCTATTTGGCAGTACAGACAAGGCAGTAAGTGGTTTTTCTACAGTGGCATCTCTGGCCCCATTTTAAAATGGCTTCACTTAGGTCTGCTTTTTACAGTAAGACACTTAGTTTGATTTCAAAATTGCTAGGAGAATATGAACCTTGAGTCAGTCCACTTTCTAACTCTTCCAGTTATATGCAGATTCAACTTGCTCGTGTGTGTGTGTGTGTGTGTGTGTGTGTGTGTAGAACTGGGTTATAGGCTGGGGGAATGTTGGGGAGGGAGAGTTTTCACCAGAGACATAGTGGGGAGCAGATCTGGCAGATTTACTGAAATACACTGGTAAGGGGAGCAGTGGGTGAAACAGGTGAAGTTTCCTGCCCCAATATGTGGCTCAGGCCATAGTGGTGATAGCACTGAGCCTTAACCCCTCAATCACCAGGGAGGTCTAACTTGCTCTCTTATCAAAGAGATTTTGAAAATAAAAATATGCTAATTGTTGGTTCTCTTTGTTGTATAATTAGTTTTTATATTATCCACATTGCTTATACTCTCAGAGTCTCAGAGGTTTATAATCACAGCTTTTCTATTCTGTCCCTTTATTATACATGAATATTTCAGGTGGAACTATCAAGAACTACTGGTAGTCTGCCAAAATTTGGACTCTGTCTTCCATAATGTGGAATTCTGACTAGCAGGTAGAAGCCCAACCAGGGATATTTCCCAGCACTACCACTCTCTCTTGCCTCCAGCTGTTGCTATGTGACTAGTTTCACCAAATTGTGAATGTCATTGATGGTGGCACCTCTGGTGTTATAAGCACATTTATCTATTAGCTTCATTCTCCAGTTACAAAACTCTCAAATCCTAGAGCAGAGCAAGCCCTAAAAGAAAATAATCTGTAATCCTAAATAAGTCCATCAAAGAAAACTGCCTCCCAACCAAGAACACAATATTGAACTCATTGTTAGTAGGCAGAATGAGGTACCCTGAAACCCCCAAACCTGCCTGCTCTAAATGGGTTCTACTATCTGCCACATAAAGCAAAACATACTCTTAGCACATAAGACCTTCAGTAGAAGAGAGCTTTCACACAATTGGTGTGTAATAGGAAGAAGAGAAAGAATATAGTTTTCCAATGAAGCACCCAAAGTTGCCTATCCCTTCTTGGGTAGATGCCCTGTCAAACACATGCAGCAGGGTGACTGAGGCCCAAAAGATTACCACAAGTCTAAGGCAAATTCTGGTGGGGACCTACAAGAAAGGGACAGCAGGGGCCATGCAAGTCTAGGAGGAAATGAGCAAGCTCAAAACCCAAGTCAATAGAAAGGTTGCCATTGTCAGCCTCCCCCCACCACAGTTCTCTCACCCACATTTCTGTTTCTTTCAAATATCTCCTTCCCTACCCTGTAAGTCCTTGGTGCAATACAAATCAAGAAACAAGCACCACTTCTTCACATGTCTCTCTGCTCCATGTGCCCCCTCCAGGTCTTCTTCTCTCTTTCTGATCTTCCCTAAGTATAATGTTAGCTTCTCCTGGCTGCTCAACTCCACCCTTCCTTAGGTGGGATGGGGAGCCTGGAACCTCCCCTTTCTATGAATATCACACTGCTATAGTATGAGTAAGAAATAAATTACTGCTATCTGTCATTTAAATAGTGAAATCCTTTTGCTTAAGCACCACACTTCAATACAATCCACAAGTTTGGTTATCTCCTTAGTGTCTCTGCCAAGAATTCAGTGTTTGAAGTTAATAAAATTAGCCTCATTAATAATTTCCCATATTTTGGAGCTTCTGTTATTTCAGAGAGATACCTTGTAAAGTTATGTGACTTCATATATTAATTTATGTATTTCATCTATATGTGATGCTAGTTTGATGAGGTATTGGGTTCAGTGAATGGGGCCCTTGGCTTACCTCTGAGAAAAGTTTTAGCAGAGTTCTCCTTTCAGCAGCACACAGCGAGTTTACCCAGGAGAAAAAGGGGTTTGCCCATACACAGTAAGGAGGTCATATTTTAACTAGACAGGTTGATTAGGAAGAGGAAAAAGGAAAAGAGAGGCACCTGCATAGCCACAGATGGGCAGGAAAGCTGTATATTGCCAGTGCAGAAGTTATACTGGTCCAGTGTTTTTCTTGTGGGGAAGGAGTCAATCCTCTGTAAAAACTGTTATCTGTTATTAAATTAATTACTTCTAGGATGTGACTAGCTTGATTTGTAAGGACCTGTGATTCTCTCTAATGGCCCTCAGTCTCCATATCCCCATCTCTGATCTGTGATTCCAGCTACTGATACTTTCCAGCAATCTGATACTTGCTGTAGCAGTTGGCACCTAAGGATTTTTCATTTATTTCTTTTTTTAAAGATTTATTTTATTTATACAAGAACTGGGGTACAGGCCAGATGTGCGGGAGGGAGAGAGGATTCACCAGAGACAGAGCAGGGAGCAGAACAGTCAGACTGAAGAAATACACTGCTGAGGGTTGCAGCGGGTGAGACAGGAGAGGTCTGCTCGCCATGTGGGTTGCTCCGAGGCCGGCGGGGATCCAACTCACACTGCAGAAGCTGCAGACAGCTTTACAGAGCTGCTCTCAACCGCCTGCACCACCAGAGAGGCCCAGGATTTTTCATTTCTATAGCTGACTTAACAGCTGTGTTAATCATTTCTACCCATACCTCCTGTTTCCGGTCTTAAGATGCCTGGATCCTAAAAGAGTGCCTCCATCCTGAGAGAGAGCGAGAGAGAGAGAGAGAGAGAGTGTGTGTGTGTATGTGTGTGTGTGTGTTTAAAACTGGGATGTAGGCCAGATGTGTGAGGAGTGAGAGGATTCTCTAGAGACAGAGTAGGGAGAAGAACAGGCAGATTTACTGAAATGCAATGCTGAGGGGAGCAGTGGGAGAGAGAGAAGAGGTCTGCTGTGCCATGTGGATTAGCTCCCAGGCCAGAATTCTGGTTATCAAACTCATGCCATAGCAGTGATGTAGCAGGGTGGTCCCCAAGAAAAGGGGGGTTCCAGGTTTCCTGACCCACCCAAAGGTAGGTGGAGCTGATCAGGGAGAAGAAGCTAGAGAGAAGACTGGAGAAGGAAGGAAGCAGGATGGAGAGCAAGAAAGAGGAAGTATGTGGAACAGAGACACATGTGAACAAACTGTGCTTGCTTCTTGGTCCTGGACTGGTGGAAATGGACATGGGTGAGAGACCTGTGGGGGGGTTGACAAAGGCAGCTTTTATCTTGATTTTGCCTTTTTCCTCCCAGACTTGTCTAACTCTGACCCCTTCTATGAGTCCCCATAAAAAGGTGCTTTAAACTTGTGGCACATTTTCAGGACTTGCTTTGGGCCAATCCTGTTTGGCCAGACTTTTACCCACGCAGGGATGGGTAACTTTGGTTTAGGGGTTCTGGGATGCCACTCTCCCTGCCCTGTAACAATGATAGCACTGAGACAAAATCCTAGGCCACCAGGAAGGCCCCTCACCCTAAATTTTCTTCTTTTAGCCCCTATCATATGTACCTTGTATATATTTACAAACTCTGATAACATTTGAGGCACCAGGAATCCCTTTTATTTCCACATCAATCACTGTAACCCACTGCTTCAGAAAGGTTCTACATATATGCAAGTGGATTGAGAAATGCAGGCAGGCATATTGGTAGTGGTAGTGGTGGTGCCGGTGGTGCTCGTGCTTGAATAAGAAGTAAATAGCATGAAACTGTTTTTCTCAGCATGGGTATAGCAGTAGAAAAATGAAAAGAGGTAATTCATGAGTATTATTATTTGGAATTAATGCAGATATAGTTTTTGCCAATAACATAGATCAAGTGCCTTTTATATTTTCTACAACATTCTCTGAGTCTTAGGGTTTCATTCTGATTCTTGATTTTCCTCTTTTATTTCCATTTCCCACAGCTGTAGCTTCCCTGTGACACAGTTAAGCCACATCCTGCCCACCTTCTTTAAATGTCTCTTCTGTGACTTACTGGAAATAGGCTCCCAATCGTTTTTTAATTGCCATGCATGGGAAATGTTTTTCGACAGCACAGCTGGCTCCGGGATATATCTCTGGTGTTGGAGCAACTATTTTCTAATTGCTTCCCTACCTTTCCAATTAAATTGCAAAGAACCCAGCTGGGGGCAAACTCTTCAAATGGATAACCAGCCCTACTATGTCAACTCCTAGTTGCTCTGATGTGATAATCAGGAAAAAGGAAGTGTTGCCTTTGATAACTGAATTTCAGTGGTATTGAGAACAGAAAAGACTTTGATAGGAAAGAATTAGGACTTTATTTAGTCCAATATTTCAACCTCATAGGGTATACCAGAAGTACTGAGATTCTGGTACTCTCAATATCTGTCTAAATTCTTCTGGACTCACTGTATTATTCTTAATAATCAATATCTTAATAATTATATATCTCTCACACTTATTGGAAAAGCTTTCCTAGTCTCCTGATGTTCATTTTCTTTAGATAATATGTCTTTTGTCTCTTTGCTTACTGTAACCAAATAATGAAAATTTGTTTGCTATTTGGTCTAAATATTAGAATGTAGCATCAGAGAAAATGTTTATAAGTACATAATCTCGAAAGCAATATTTTTCCCACATGATAGAAATGCGTTTCTGATTCTAATTAAAATGTACTGTACTTATCCTAATAATAATTTCTTTAGATTCCCATGGTTAACTTGTGAAAGTGACATCATTGGGACCATATTAAAATAGAGCTAGAGAAAGCCATTGCAGAAAAAGCCACTTTAATGTCCTCTTTAAACTGGATCTGACCCTTGGACTGGGTCAAAACACCAACATTGTAAGAAGTCATTACGAGTGAGAATATTCTGTTTGGAAAGACTTATGGATGCACTTTTATAAGCTGCTTTAAATTTGGGATACACACCCCCTCCCCAATGTCTCACCATGCCACCTTGTGACCCTTCACCGGGCCATTTTGTCATCCATTACTTCATTTGCTCCATTTACTACATGGAATTGCTTCTCTTATTTTCTTCTACTAATCTGTGTGATGTTAATTTGATTGCTTGACAAGCCCAAGGATAACCCAGAGGGGGCGGAGAGACTCCCTTGCTGCTCCTACAATGCCATATCAAACCTGCAGACAAAGTTCATCTGTTTGGGGAAAAAATCAAAGACAATAAAATTAAACTTTAATAAAAGCCTGAGCTTATGCCCAATAGGTGTGAAGTATATATTATGAGGTTCATTAATATAAGCTGAGCTGGCCTGAGCATGTCTCATTTCTGCTATAGCATCATGTCATATTGTGTGATACATGATTGATATGTTTAACACCTGCTAAATTCTGTCTCTTCAGTTCTTCTAAAACAATGTTATTTATAAGTTCCTTTAAGGCCAGATTGTGGGTGCTCACCTTAAATACGTGCTTTGGAACAGGAATCTCTAGGGACACTGTTGCTTGTCTACGGACACTTGTTGGCCACAGAGTATACCAGTGAGTTGTGGCTTGTGCTACAGATTCTGAATTGTAAGCTCTTGGTTGAAAAGCTCAGCAGGGGAAAAAAAAGAAAATTTCTATTTATGTAAAGTTTGTGTAGAAAATAAAGACAGAGTTGGACTACTCCTGAGAACAAAGAAATGTGAATTCTTTCAGGGTTTTTATTATCTACTCTATGATCTGAACTTATTCACATTTTATTGGAAAATGTATGCATAACTTTGTAATAAGTCCTTTTATAAAAATTAGTTAAAAAAAATCAAGGGATTTAAAAAAAAAGCAAAAGATTTAAAAAATGATCAAACAGGGCCTCCACGGTGGCATAGCAGTTTGAACGCTGGGCTGTGAAGCTGTCTGCAGCCTTGGCAGCGCTGGTTCGATTCCCAGCCGACCAGGGAAAAACCCACATGGCATGGCAGACCTCTCCTGTCTCACCTGCTGCTCCCCTCAGCAGTGTCTTCAGTCTGTCTGCCTGTTCTGCTCCCTGCTCTCTCCGGTGAATTCGCTCACCCTCCCGCACCTCTGACCTGTACCCCAGTTCTTGTATAAATAAATAAATCTTAAAAAAAATGATCAAACACGTTACCCTATTTACTTACTTAGATTTGTTTTCTTGCCTACTCAGTGAAAGTTAGAGTTGTGTTTGTCACCTGGAATTGAAAGAAGAGACCTTTATTAAGATTAGGTAATATAAATTTCCCCATGATATAAAAAAAAAAAATCTTAACGGTGATCCAAAGTCACATAGATTCTAAGTGGCAAAAATAATTATATGCTCAAATCTATCTAGTTTTTGAACTTAATTCTCTTATTTTTTTCTGTATTACTTCTTTAAACAAGGTAGAGGGATAGATGTTCCTCTCTGTAGCACAATAACCATAGAGACATAGAGGATGGATAAATGGACCACACAACTAGATCAAACTCTGAGTTTTGATGTAAGTTGTTCCAGTGCTCCTTTCCACTGATGTCTACAGTTCCTCAAAGTTTGTTGTGCTAAAGTTACTACTGTGCATACCAGGCATTGCATGTCCTGGTGATTGTGCCTGTACTCTGTCCAGATTGCTAGTATAGTTTGTCTTCCCAACTTTGCCTTGAAATCGGATACAATTCCTTTAAGACCCAGATCCATTGCGAACATCACTAACACATCCTCAGACAGAATTCAATGTTCCTGTCCAGAGCACAATTTATTTCACCCTTTAACCAATTGCAAGCACTTGGAAATGCTACTTGAGAATGAGTAACTCCACAATAAGGAAGAATGAGCCTCAAATCAAAGGATCAGAAGTTAGAGAACCTTCCAAATGAAGTTAAAATATACAATGATGATAAGGGTGTGCATAATAGTTAATACTGCAGCTAAAGGGACTTGCCGTTGGTGCAGTGGTTGAACGCTGGGCTGCAAAGTCATCTGCAGCTTCTGCAGCACTGCTTCGATAGCCAGCCACTGGCGAGGATCCCACATGGCGCACAGACCTCTCCTGCTGTGCCTGCTGCTCCCCTAAGCAGTGTATTTCATCAGTCTGCCTGTTCTGCTCCCCACTCTGGCTCTGGTGGATTCGCTCACCCTCCCACACTTCTGACTGTACCCAGTGCTTGTATAAAATAAATAAATGAATACTTTTTTTAAAAATTTAAAAAATACTACAGCTAAAGAGTCTGGAGCTACACTGAGTCATAATCTCTGCTCTCCTACTCTGTGTCCATGGATAAATTGATTACATAATTTCAACATCCTTCCACATTTTTCTTTACAATAAAAAAGAAGGGGGGAGGAGAATAGACAGTAAAACCTATCTCAGATGGTTATTGTAAGAAATCAAGAGGTAAATATATCATGAGAACTTAAAGCAGTGTCTGATGCATAATGAGTACTGTACAATGTGGTGAAGCTGAGAAATGTGTTACTAAGTAGAAAAATGGTGATGAGAGTCTTGGAGAAAACAAAGGTATCCTTAGCATTATAATCAATATACATTAAATGAATGCTGCTTAGATCAAAAGGAGGAGCCCTAATAGAATCATCCCAGTTTAGAATTCTGAGATATAGTCTCACTGAGAAACCCAGAAGAGAATGAAATACATTAAACACAAGCAATACAGAGCAGAACTGAATCCACATGTTTTCACAGCTACTTAGGGTGGGGGAAGTATATAATATTAGAAACGTATATTCTAGCTATCTCTGTTTTGTTCTAGCTATAAATTGTAAAATAATGGTATGACTCTTAACTCTCTCCATGATTTGCTTCAAAATAATCCCATGGATAGCTCAGGGAGAGATGAGGGAGGGTGTGGAGGTAACAAATTCTCCCTTGACATGGTTGTTCTAATAATTGAGTGATGGTGAGATTATTCTCTTTTATTTGTAAAATATCAATAATAACTGTTAGTATGTGATCTTATTATTGGGGTAAGAACATTTCCAGGGCCTCCCTGGTGGCGCAGCAGTTGAGCGCTGGGTTGCGAAGCTGCCTGCAGCCTCTGCAGCGCCGGTTCAATCCCCGGCTGCTCCCCGGCCACCCGAGGAAGGTCCCACATTGCGCAGACCTCTCCTGCTGCCCGCTGCTCCCCTCAGCAGTGTACTTCGGTCCTTCTGCCTGCTCTGCTCCCTCCTCTGGCTCTGGTGAATTCTCTCACCCTCCCGCGCTTCTGACTGTACCCAGTGCTTGTATAAATAAATAAATAAATCTTAAAAAAAAAAAAAAAAGAAAAGAAAAGAACATTTCGAGACAAGACAGAGACCCAACATTATTTCTGCTAACCATAACATCTGTGTTAGCAAATGAGCTAAGGCAACATTTATATAATGCCATTATTCCAGAATTTCACAAATGATAGTATTACCTGCAAAACTTACTAAATACAGATTTCTAGCCTTCCTCCACTCAAGAATTTATGCTTCAGTATTTCTGGTGAGAGGCCCCTGAATAAGAACCTTTAGCTTAACCTATATTTACAACACTTTCCCCCACACTAATAATACTCAGTATCAAGAAATTAAAGTCACAGCACATTCTTCTTTGCCTTAGCAGGCGTTGTATAGTACCTGCCATATTGTAAAATATAAATAACTTAAATAAACATAAATGTGCATAACATCCTGGACAGTTTTTTGCTTATATTCAAAAGAGTTTAAATTACTTCTGAGATTTTCTCCATTAGATTGAAATGAGATGTGAGAACAACAGATAGTTAAAATTTTACTCAATATGACTTTAATTGAAGTGTTAACACCTAATCATTTTTTCAAAATTAATGAAAAGACTAATGCATCTTTTGTGTCAGGCACTATCTTTGGGACAGAGGCCTGGCACTGCAGAACTCATCAAAGCTCTGGCTTTCATTGATTAGGAAGATTAATATTGTAAGAACATGAAGAAAGTATCAGAATAGAGGTATCCCCAGGCAGGAAGGTCATTTTCACAGCTATTGCAAAACCCCAGATATTAGATCATACATAACTCAGTGTAGGTTGTAAATGCAGAAATGGAAAAGAAGGAGTAGATATAAACTGTATTATGAAAGAAGCTCATAAGCACACAGTGTGCATTTAAATGTCAGGGGAAAAAAAAAAAAGAATTTTTTTTCTTCTCATTTCTACCACTAAAGTGCACCTCCTGAAAAGAATAAAAATCTATGTCAATATAATATAAATTAACTGTACTATGTCTATGTAAATATAAATAGAATGTAAATATTGCCTTTAGTTAGTGAAGAAGTATTATTTTTCCATTTTGGAAAATTGAAAACTGTTTGTTATTATCACTGGGATCATGACTTAAGCCACTAAGGTTATTATCATACAAGTAAAGTTTATACTTCTCACTATGTCTGCATCAAAGGACCAGCTACTTCTAAAGACATTATTTTTGTTCTTGCTATGTTTATATCATTCAACATTTTTGTTTTGTTTCCTTAAGGGCTAACCATTGCTTTTCCCAGCAGGGAGAAGAAAGCCCACCTACCAGGTCCCCTCCAACTTTCACTGATGAGATCTTGGGGCTGTTTACATTAGCTATGCAAATTTGAAAAACCCAAACTGTCTCCTGTTGTTTAATCTCACAGTCCAATTTGTTTCTGAGGCTGGTGTGCTGAGCAGCTGTGCAGCAGTATTTGCCTGTCCCAAAGACAAAAGATAAGAAATAAAAAAATAAAAAAAAAATAGACAAAATAGTCCAGTATCTTAGACAGATTGCTGCATTGAAGGAGGTAATCAGTGACCCTGAACAGTCACAGCCAACTATTTGCAGTTATAATGGAGAGGAAAATGTATGTGTTAGGTATTTGCTGGAACTGGACCATATGCATAACAGTCACTCACAAGCACACTTTAAGAAGTTGGTAATGACAAAATGCGAGTAAGCAGTTTCCTCCTTCCCATCAACAATAGCATTTCTTACAGTTTATTTTAAAACATCTGTTTCTGGAAGATTTGAAAAAAAAAATTAGTTTGAGTTAAAATATTCTGCCGCCATTAAAACAAAAACAGAAATAAAAAGCATATATTTATGCATTGGTCTCAAAAGGCCCCTTAGTTGAGACATTTCTGAAGCAAGTGCCTTTCTAACATAGGTCTCTGAGACTCGGGGGTATGTAAATAAAAACCTCAATAAATATCTCTGAGCTTTAAATCTGGAAGTGAGTTGGAGGTGACATTCTTCTTACTAAGAAATAAGATTCTAACTTAGGGTTCTAGTGTTCCATTCTGCATTAACACAGTAATATTTAAGATTCTAACTTAGGGTTCTAGTGTTCCATTCTGCATTAACACAGTAATATTAATATGCATATGAAAAGGCTTTGTGTGTGTGTGTATGAAAAGTTTGTTAGTTTAACTATAGGGATACCTTAACATTTTATAACGCCCATCACAATTTGGCCTTGATCTACATCTTTATTTCCAAACCAAACATCAACAGACTGTTCAGCATAACAGAAAAATGTAAACTGATTTGTATTCTTAATGTAACTATTTTTGATGGGTGAGCCCAAAAATCCTACATATTTAAATTGTGCCAGTAAAGATCATAGAAAATGTATGTCATCTATTATTCAAGTTACAGTTATGTACATGTTATTTTTCTATCTGTTTTATTAGTTATATCTGTTTGCTTTCTTTCTGTAGCTAATTGACTGCCTTGATGGTTCTCCCATTACCTACCTTTGAAAATCTTATTTGTAATTTAAGATCTTTTTCCAATTTCATCAGCTTTCCAAGCTTTACTCCACTCTAACAGACAATATAGATGCCTACTACTTCCCTGTTTTAACGATAGACCTAAAGCAGAATTTACTATGTTGTGTTATCATTACTTATATAATAATAAATTCCCCACTGAACTCCACGAAGTTGATTTTGTGTAACAGTCTCTCATGTATCATCAACTTCTCATTCCTTTAAGTGAATAATCCAAAGAGTCTATTTTGATGAATTTTGTGTATCTTACCATCAAAAATTAGCTGTACCTATTTGTCTGTTTCAAATTTATAGACTGCTCTTGTAGTTCTTTTAAGTCATTTTTAAATGAATGTTTTTATATGAATCAGATAAAAATCTCTTTTGAGGTTTACAATGGAAGTAAATTGTTTTTGTAGCATGGATGGCACTCCTCCACCATATGTCCCCTCTGTAACTCTTCTATTTTAGCAACAAGCCAGTGTTTTTCTGATTTCAGGAGCAGTGCTTGGCATTAGGTTGGCTTTGAGAGATAAAGTGCGCCTTCAGTGGCCTAATTAATTATGTACTTTGCAGCAAGGTTCTGCTTACAATTGTCTCCTACATCACGGCTCTTCAGTCCTAACTGAAAATTTAATCAAGCAGGAACAGTGTAGTTTAAGCAAGGTAATGTTTTAGATAAGAGTAAATAGAACTTAAAAAGAAGATAAACACCCCATTCTAATTGAAAAATAAGGTGTCTCGATATAGTTAGAAGGAAATGAAAATAAAAGCACTCCGTGAGTTAATGTAGCATATCTACACTTCAACATAGGGAGAGGGGGGGATAAGAAGGCTTGAGTAAACATTTTCACAGGAGAGTCTCCTCTACCTGTGAGCATCATCTCTTAGGGCATGCTCTGAGGACATGCTCCTAGAGTACATATTAGACTCACATGTATCATTGCTTCCCACAGATACCAGTTTATGTGTCAATCCTCAGGAAGGAAATAGCAGAAGGGGCCACAATTTGCTTCTTCCTCTTGATGAATTATTTAAGTTTCTTGAATCTGTTCTTCTAATTACAAGTAATATATGTTGCAATAAGTAAACTTTTATCTTGAAAAAAAAAAGATAATTTGTTTTCTGGCACAAATGGTGGATTATGAGTGCATGATCCATGAAACCATCATGAATATTAAGCTTAGGAATTTAACCGGATGAAACCCTAACATGAAAGGCTGCCCATCTCGATCTGTGTGCCGCTGATCCCTCCCCTCTGAAGAAAAAGAGCCCACAAAATCCATCACATTTAAGTTGTTCCAGTCAAGGGCATAAAAATGTATTTCTCTAATACAGGCATTATTATTTACATATAGTTATTTACATGTATTATTCTTTACATCTGTTTAATTATTATTTACATCTGTTTATATTCTTCCCCTAGCTAATCAATAGAGTCTTCCCAAGATATACATTATATTATCTAGCTAGAATTTGTATTAAAAATTTTTGAAGTGAAAGTGCCTTTTTTTTATGTGATTGAACTATCATAATTGAAACACTGTTTCTGAAAACTAGAAATTGTGTAGTTAATTCATCTTTTTAGGTTCCCATGAGATGCTACATTTACTACCTCTAGAGAAAGCTTTAGGGATAATTCCTAAAGTTGTGAAAAACTAACCTCTAACTCTGCAAACAATTTATTTGATGAAACCCATGTAGGTTCCCATTAAGCAGCTGGAGACATGCATGAGCCAACATTTTCTCTCCTTTGAGACACTGCCATCTCAGGTGACAATGGTTCACAATCCTCATTTATTTGGATATGTGGAGACAGGAAAAAAAAAAAGATATCTGAAACAAAAGACGGCTTCAGTCTAGGCTCCTCCCCTTGCTAGCTTTGAGAATTTGTTTGGGATATTTTCTTAACCTCTGTGTGCTTCATTTAATACTAGTATTAATTATTCTTTAAAAAAGTGTTCTTATATAATATACGTGTATTCATCCTAAAATAATGTGGTTGTGCAATTTTATTGGTTTTCTGCTCTTTACCAGGATGCCAAAAAGAGTTTTGTCTTTTTTGGAGAGCTAAATGCTCTAGTTTTACAGACTCAATTCCATCATCCAGTAAAATTGGGGAATTAGAAATTCACCTGTTGTATTTTTCTATAGTCTTGAAAGCCATGCTTTTGAGACATTCATCAAAAATTGAATACAATTTCCAAGGTGGATATATCTCCTTATAGGTCTTCTGTTTATAGAGTATTGGCATATTGTTGGGATATTTCAGGCCTCCCAAATCAGCATCACAATGCAAATTTTGAAAGTCTTTCCTCTTCCTCGTGCCAGGGACATAGCCTTGGAGAGACAAGAAGCCTTAGTGCCCATCGGCTTCAGGATTTTGTTTTCAGTTTCTTTAAATTACTACTCTCCTTCATAACCCATTTACCCTTTAGATTCACCACCTGGCCTCTTTATATTTGGTAGCCTCAGTTTAGTTACCAAAGTCCACTGTTTTATTTTTAATTTTCAATCCATTTGAAACATTTTAGAAAGCAGCCGTTTTTCTATGTTTAGTTAGTTATGTTATCTCTTAGTCTGCTTGTGGATTTTCTATCAGTTGGGATAATATATACTCTATATTGATTAATGCCATTAATATGGCATTATTATGGTGGCACAGAGGGTTCAGTGCAGCGCTGTGAGACTGTCCACAGCCTCCACATCGCCAGTTAGATTTCCAGCTGACCAGGGAGATTCCCACATGACAGGGCAGCCCTCTCCTGTCTTGCCCGCTGTTCCCCTCAGCAGTGTATTTCAGTCTTTCTTCCTGTTCTGCTCCCTACTCAATCTCTGGTGGATTCTCTCATCCTCCCGTGCCTCTAGCCTGAACCGCAGTGCTTATATAAATAAATAAATCTTAAATATATATATATATATATATATATATATATATATATATGGCGTACTGAGATTCAACACTGTGGGATACCTGGATGTAATCAATAGAGATTGTACTTTGTTTTCTTATTTTATAAACAGACTCATCATTTTTTTAAAAAAAATTAGCATCCTCTGTAATGGTAATAAAGGTGAAATTGTGTGTGTGTGTGTGTATGTGTGCATGGGCATGGGCATGCTCCCTCAGTCAGAGATGCATATAAAACTATTCAAATGAGAAGAATTTCAAAGAATGATGGGTTAGCATGTATGTGGAAGGAAAATTAGGTGCAATACTCAGGAAAAAAGTTATATGCCATTTTGTACCTAAAATGGCATTAATATAGACAATTGCATTTACTGAAAGCAGAGAAAAATATAATCAGTTCAATTTATGTATACATACAGATATAAGGAAATGAGAAGTCACATCAATATAAATTACAGTATAGATAGCAGTAGCTCACACAGGAAAGTTATAATTAATACTTCAATTTAAAATACTTTAGCAACTCCATTTCATCTTGTGGCTGCCTATCCCTCCAGTTTCTCTCTACTTACTTTCAAAAGTGCACTTTTCTCTTGTTGTCTGCTCTTCACTATAATTCTTGAAAAGTTGCAGATTCTTTTTCTTTCAAGTCAAGATTCATCATCTTAATTCTGGAACCATTATCTGTTATAGAATCCTTTTAAACCAATACTGTAGTCACTATTATCCCATTAGAAACACAATCCTTATTGACATATTTTTCCTTTTTAATTGAGATGATAATGTCAAATGTGATTGAAAGGTGTAGGCTTTGCCCTTTCAGGTGTTGTTACCACACCACACTGACTACCAAATCAACCATAGTTTTTCAAGATAGTCTGTTTGGCTTCCTCCTCACTTTCTTCTGCTCCATCACCCTACCCATTCCTCCTATCAACTAGTAACCTCAGTTCTACATTTGAATTTCTCGGGTTTGTTCTTAGTTTTTCTTTATGTGATCTTTTGTTTGTTTCTCTGTGTATCACTTTAATTCATATGGGAAGAGTAAGGCTTAAGAAGATGAAGGAAATAGGCCAATTTCAGAGTTAGTATATAGGATAGACTGAGACCCAGAATCACCAAGATTCCTTGATAAAACTTGAGGTTTTATTTTTTTTTAAGATTTATTTTTATTTATTTATTAAAGATTTATTTATTAATTTATTTATATAAGCACTGGGTACAGTCAGAAGCGTGGGAGGGTGAGAGAATTCACCAGAGCCAGAGCGGGGAGCAGAGCAGGCAGAAGGACTGAAGTACAATGCTGAGGGGAGCAGCGGGCAGCAGGAGAGGTCTGCGCGCCATGTGGGACCTTCCTCTGGTGGCCGGGGAGCAGCCGGGGATTGAACCGGCTCTGCAGAGGCTGCGGGCAGCTTCACAACCCAGCGCTCAACCGCTCGCCACCAGGGAGGCCCAAAACTTGAGTTTTTGTGTACCACTCCATATTTATCGTTTACCTGAAAATGATGACAATTCCATAGAATATTTGCAAGGAAACTGTTTAATGTTTTAACTGAAAAAATGATAAAAATAAAATTGGGGGCCTCCCCAGTGGCTCAGCGGTTGAGCGCTGGGTTGCGAAGCTGCCCGCTGCCTCTGCGGCGCCGGTTCGATCCCCGGCTGCTCCCCGGCCACTGCAGGAGGGTCCCACATGGCGCGCAGACCTCTCCTGCCGCCCGCTGCTCCCCTCAGCAGTGTACTTCGGTCCTTCTGCCTGCTCTGCTCCCCGCTCTGGCTCTGGTGAATTCTCTCACCCTCCCGCGCTTCTGACTGTACCCAGTGCTTGTATAAATAAATAAATAATCTTAAAAAAAAAATCAAAAAAAAATAAATAAAATAAAATTGGTCAGCTGAATGTAAGAAACAAAAGATGGGGTCAGATCTAGGCAGGGAACATTATAGAAGGCTTTAAACCAGAAACTCACACAAATATTCCAACAATGTGATTTTTTTTCAAAAAAAATGCAAATAAATCCTTCCTCTCAAGGGTTAACAATGTGAATTTAAGTTTATTAGATATTCACACTTAAGCATGATAATTAGGTAGCTTAACACTTAGGACAAATTGGGATTTCTTTGCAAAGAGGGAATGAGTTTTTCATGGGGGGTGTGCAAGAAGTGTTAATTGCAATGCTTGGTTCAAGTTGGGCACCACTGTGGGTGACTTTAATCAAATGAATGTAATATTCACATACGCCCCTCCCTCATTTCTTCTATATATATTTTAATATTCCTATAGCAACATACCTTATCATAATGCTCCTTACATTTAAATAATCACTAATTCACTTTGGTTTGATTAGATATATACCATAAGTTTTTCTAGGTAACAGTAATAAGTTTAATCGTATTTCAAATGCTATAGTAAAACATAAAATAAAGAATATTGATATTTTCAATTCCTAATCATGGTACTGCAGTGGTTCTTAGTTAACATCTAGCCTAAAACCCATTTTTTTCATAAAGGCACATACAACAATTGATTATACAATTAACAAAGTTAATTAAATTGCATTTGTATATTGGCAATTTCTAGTTTGGAAACAATTTCATAATTTTTAGAGATATAGCCTTATCTCTTTTTATCTCTTCACATATTTATCCCAGTGTTTGTTTAGTAATAGTCACTCTAAAACCGCTATATTAATAATTTTGTCCTAATTTTTGCACCACTGAAGTTTCTAAGTAATCTTCAAGGTAATACTCAACAGGCACATTTGTTTTTGTGTTTCTTAACCTCTCAACAGCATTTGGACATAATTGTTCACTGTCTCTTCCTTAAAGCAGCGCTATCCCTTGTCTTCTGTAATGGTATTTACTTTCTTATTCTTTCTCAACTTTTCTTGCCACCTACTCCTCTCCTAACCTCCCTTTAAGGCAGCTCTTTAAGTTGTACCTTTTTTTTTTTTTTTCTCCTCCATATACCCTATTTCCTAAAGTCATGTTGTCATATTGGTCCAAGACTTACTCAATACATGGATAATTTTCAAATGCTTTTCTCCAAACTATACTTGCCCTTGCAGTTCCATATATCAATATCCAATCATGTATCCCCTATATCAATACACACACACACACACAGAAAAAGAGAGAGAGAGAGAGAGAGAGAGAGAGAAAGAGAAGCTCATATTTCATGAAATTCACCCTTCTAAAGTGTATATAAAATATATATAGTACATGGTGATTTGGAATTGTGCATATCATCACTCTCTAAATTTTATATATCTGTAACCCTAGAAACAAAATCATACCCACATACAATAACTCCCCTTCTCCCTACCTTTCCTTCAGCTCCTAGAAATCACAACTGTGCTTTCTATTTCTATAGATTTGACTGTTCTGGTAGTTCATAGTAAATGCATTACACAATACATAATCTTTAGTTTTGAATTCATTTCACATAGCGCTCAGTATGTTTTCAAGGATCACCCAAGCCATACATATCAGAATGTTACTCCTTTTATGGTTGAATAGTATTCTACTATATGATTATAGTTCACTTTGTTTATTCATCAGTTAATTGACAATGAGATGCTCCTTTTTCTACCTATTATAAATAATGCCATTATAAATATTCTTGCACAATTTTGGTGGGTTTTCTATTCTCATGGGCATATACCTAGGAGTGAAATTTCTGGTCACATTGTAACACTACTATGTTTAACTTTCTGAGGATCAGCCAAACTTCTTAATGAAGTATGTCACCATTCTGTATTCCCAGCAGCAATGTATGAGAGTTCCAGTTTCTTTCCAATTTCACTAATACTTGTTACTGTTTATCTGTGTTATTATACTATTCCTAGTGAATGGTAAAATTTCACTATTCAAGGTTTTAAATGCATTCTGGAATGAATGATGATGTTTAGTATCTTTTCATGTTTACTGACAATGTGTATATATTTTTTTGGGTAATATATTCAAAACCCTTGTTCATTTTTTCAATTGGATTGTCTGTATAATGTTGATTTGTTTGAATTCTTCATGACTTCTCAATACCAGATATCTATATTATATATCTATATCTATATCTACCTGTTTAAATATGCAAGGTGACTCTCAGACAGGAAAAATAATCTGAAAAGATAAACAAATATGTGTGAAGAACAGTATAATCCACTAAGATGATATTGGCCCCTTGTCTAGTGTTAATTCTACTAAATCACATTAGACATGATCTTGTTATTTTTGTAATTAGATAAAGAAAATTAAACTTCACTGGAGTTTTTTTATGGTGGTAACATGTTAAAAAGTAGCATACATAAGTTCCATTACTAGTTTGATAACTGAGCTTTAAAGTGCATTTATACAGTGACTCCACTATATATAAAAACAATTTACTGCAGAGATTTGTTCACAGTTCATTAAATAGCTATTCAAAAGTGGTTTGAAACTTTCTAAAACATGTTTAAGATTTGTAGAAATGACACCTTGGATATAAAAGTAAAATAAAACATTACTTTGACTCCTGACATATCTGGAATGGAAACACATCAATCACACACAGCCTGAAGTACAAGATGATGTTTAGTACTGAGAAAGTCTGCTTAAAAATATTGTCTGACAGGCAAATCATGATCTTTTTCTTCTTTTTTCCCCAAAACATCCAAAATTAGCATTAAAGAGAAGACTAAATTATATTATAAAAAAAACTTTTAAAAAACATCTGTAACATATTCCTTAGAGTGCATGTTTTATTGCAGTCAGGTAGAAAAACATCAAAATAGACCAAATTTTTAGATGATAATTTAGAATGTTTCAGATGACAACTTTTTATATAAGCATTTCTAAACCTCATTTTTCATGTTTGTGGAAAAAAGAAACAGTCTGATCAATGAAAAATTTCTTTTGGGTCTTGCAGTGTACTAGGTGATTTGAAGAATTTGAAGAATTGTAATATATGTAGTACTTGCTTTTCTGAGGTGCTTTATAAATAATAAGTAATTTAAAACAAAATTAAATAATTAAGAATAAATAAAGGTAAAAACCATAGGGCGCCTTTCTGGCTGGAGATAATAGTTTCATTTCAAAATCTCAAAATATTTATTTTTTAAAAAAGATTTATTTATGCATATAAGAACTGGGGTACAGGCCAGAGGTATGGAGGAGAGAGAGAGGATTTACCAGAGTCAGTGTGGGGAACAGAACAGGCTGAAATACACTGGTGAGGGGAGCAGCGGGCGAGAGAGGAGAGGTCTGCTGCACCATGTGGGTAGCAACCTGACCATAGTTCAAATTCGTGCTTCAGTGGCTGCTGATAGCTTCATAGGTTGCGTCTTAACCCCTTGTGCCACCAGGGAGGCTCTCAAAATATTTCCATCCCAAGTTTAAGGATGAGATAAAAAACAGAATGCCTATGTTATTAAAAAATTGTGTGTGTGCGTGTGTGCGTATGTGTGTACCAATATCAGTGACGCATAGGAATGGAAACATTTTAAGCATATACTTTCTGACACCTCCAGATGCTTCAACTTCATCCTCAGATAAATTCTCTTGTTGCACAAGGAGTAGGCATTTAACTTTCAACTTGAAAATGGAAGCCAATGAAAGAGAATAAATTGAAAATAAATTAGTATTAACAAATTAGGTGGTAGATGTCTTGAAAGCAGTATTTAGAGCAAGCTTACACTGTACAAGAAGAGAAACTGAGAAGTAAGGAACAAAAGATAAAATTCAGAAAATTATAAAAAAATTGGCCGAGGCCATATAATATAGAAATAATAATAAATATCAGAGCAAAACATAATGATATAGAATAAAGAACAAAATTACTAGAAGTTGATATTTATAGAACAACAAATTTGACTAATCTTAGACAGATTAAGGAAAAATCAAAAGACACAGATGAAAAATATTGCTACTGAATGAGACATACAATATAGATTTTAATGATGGAAAATTAGTAATTAAATATGGTGTATATGTGTAGGCCAAAATGTATAAAATAAGAATAATCATGCAGAATTCTATAAAATATATTATTGGATTTTGAGTTAAGAAATCAAAAGATCCAAGTGGTCTGAAATCATCAGTGGAAAGAAGTATGTCTGATCTGTTTTTCCAAATTGGAAATCTCCAGGCCTCCAATCCTTAAACAGCCACACATTCAAAGAATAAATAATTCTAATTTAATGATATTTATTCCAGTGTGTGGTCAAAGAGAGAAAATGATTCAACTCTTTTAAGTAAGATTCTCTAGTATTTGTATATTTAAAATGTTTATATTTGGATAAATAATTTTAAGGTAATTGATTATCCATGTCAAAACAAGAGAAAGAAATGGAGAAGGAAATGAAAAGAAGAAGTTGGAAAGAAAGGAATAAAAAAAGAATGATGATCTCGATTTCAAACCACATCCAAAAAATAATTTTAAGTGTATTAATGGCCTAAATATAAAAGGTGAAGCTATAAATCATTAAGAGGATAATTTGGTATTCAACTATGATTTAAATATTGCTTTCTGGATTTTAGGTAAGTTTTCAAATGAAAAAAAAAAATAAGTGAAATTTACCAAATCTAATATATATAAAGTGAAGTATATCCATTTGTCAAAATGGATTTGCTACATAGATAATAGGTAGAACATTAGGATCCAGGACATATAAAGAATTCCTCTCATTCAATAAGAGAGAAAAAATGCACAGTAAAAATCTAGGCAAAAGTAATGTAGAAACATTTCTCAGGGTGGGAGGAAAATGACATATGCAAATGCAGAGATATGTTTTCTCTTCGCAGCAATAAGGAAAATAAAAAGTAAATTACCTTTGAGATACAATTTTACTTCTACCACTTGACACACACTGAAAAGGCAGGACAGTGTTTTATGAGAATGATAATTTTACTTGGATTATTTATTGGTGAACCCAACTTAGAAAACAATTAGGTATTCCCTAATAAGTGGAAATTTTTCATATTCTCTGACCTAGTGATTTAATTATTAGATATATTCCCTAAATAATACTTGAATTTATGCATGAAAAATACATATATGTTAATAGGGACTTTGTTCCTAAAAGTTAAAAAGCTGGAAATAATTCAAATAGCCATTATAGTAGAATAGATAAGTATGTTTTGATATTTTTGTATAGCAGCAAGCACAAAGTGACAAAAATAAGTGAACTGAAACTATTAGCATCAATATTGACATTCCTTTGAAAGATAAAATGTTGAAAGAAGGAAGTAAATCATCAGGAAATGAATTATTTATTCTAATTATTTAATGATGAATATTATTATATATTTTCCAAATCAATATTACGCACAAGAGTGAACCTCATGGTGAACCTTGGGCTTTGGGTGATTGTGATGTGCAGTGTGGCTCCATCCATTGTAACAAAGTGCCACTCTGGTATGATGGCAGGGGTAAATGAGAAATCTCTATACCTTCCTATCAACAGTGAACCTAAAACTGCTGTAAAAATAAAACTTTATAGAGCAATTGACTAATTCAGCATTCATATTTAATTTTAAAAAGTTGAATAAAGAATATAGATCCATATATAATATATTAGCATGTCATATAGGGATGACTAATATGATCAATCATCATATTCTATGTAAATGTCAACATGTCTAAAGAAAACATAGGGAACTTTACTAAACTCGTAAACTAGAAAAGTCAATCTTGTTCAATGTTATTATTCAACATAATCAATGTTATTATTCTTTTTAGAAGTGTAGGCCACTTTGATTGGACAAAGTTAAAATATCAGTTTATAGTAGATTATAAAGAAGATAAAGATGAATTGCATGAAACTAGTCATCAATTAGACAATTATAAGCAGACAAGAATTCATTATTTGACTGGAAAAGCTATTATTCCTATCACCTGTCTCAGGTTCTTGATAGAGATTGCTATTCAGCTGGGTGGTCTCAGGGAATCTAGATTTGCTACATGGGACTAGGTTCCCACAGATTATGCATTCAAAAAGCCACCGAAGAAAGCTATATTACCTAGCTCTGGAATTCCCAGCATAAACTGGTCCCTCATTGGACTAGTCAAGCAAGTTAGTAAGGCCAAATCTGATTTAAGAGAAGGAAAACTAAGTTCCATCTCTCCAAGGTAGGATGAGCATACGATATGAAACCACTTTAAATTTAGCATATGCTGGGTTAAGAAAAAGAATACAAAAATATCTTAACCTTTGCAGATTTTATATTAGCATAACCAGAGAAACACATTGCCATGAATACTCAAGACCTCATACAAGCGTGGGGCCTCAAGCTTAAGCTTCATAGTTTAAGAGTGCATCTGATTCTGCAGATGCATTAAAGCCAGATGTATTAAAAATGTATGATAGGAAAGCCTCTGGACACAACTCTCTATTTAGGCTTAGGAAAAATAGGTGTTTTTTTTTTTTTTTAAAGGCTATTTTTCCTGTGTTTTGTCTTTTCTTTGTATTAAACTATTGGATGTGAATTTTTTTTCTATATTTCTAATTAGTGACCTCACATATTCATGCATTCTAGTTATGATATCACATTCCTTATTTACATAATAGGTTAAATATATCAACTTTGAATCTGTGTACACATGATTTGTAGCTTCAGTCTAAGGCATCCATAAATCCCAGATGGTTAGAAAGCATTGAAAGGGATACGGGTTATTCTAGCAAATTTGCAATAAGAAAGAGGTACCTACAATTTCTGATAGTCAAAAAAGGCAGCTTAATTTTGCAGTAGTATAATAGGCTTTGAAATGGGACTTTTGAAGTAAGAGTTCTGCTTTTTTAATACATGGCAAAAAATTGGCTATAAGAGAAAATGGGGATTCAATTGAGATTACATAAAAAATCCATGATCTAGCTCTTTCTGGATTAAAGACTGCATCAAGAGAGTAGATAGGCCTTCTAAATTGTTTATATCCACACCCCTTTTCCTGACAGAGATACCATTTAGAGAGCATCATTGCAGGGAGGCATGCAATTTAAGAGACCTGGAATTTTTCCCTATAGGTATGAAAAATAACCTGAGAACACTGAGTCATTATATCTGATGTGATAAAATGCAGTATCTGGAGGATAGTGGCTCATATCCATTAATTTTAGAGATATTAAAAGCAGATTTTCCATGTATAGAGGTATCTAAATTTTACTGCACTTTGCATACATTTTAATTCTTCACATTTCATTATCTATTTGGTTGTTGTCTTTGGGTATGTTCATAGTTCAGCTACTAATAAAGTTAAGACACTTACATTTTCATGGATTTTATTAAATACCTAAGAACAGTGGTTTTCAAAGTGTGGCTTCTAGACTGGCAGTATCAGCATCATGTAGGAGCAATTATAAATACAATTATCAGACTGGTTTCTGTATAACTCATTCAGAAACTCTGGAGGAGAATCTGGATATCTGTGTTTACAAATCCTCTGGATTATCCTTAACATATGCTAAAGTTTGAGAATTATTATCTAAGGAAAAGTTAAACTTGATTTCTAAACATTATCTACAAAGTTTCCACAATTCGGGTCTCAGGTCACTGCCAAACTGTAGCTAGTTTGCTAAATATGAGAATTAGCTTTTATACTTTATGGACTTTTAGCATTCACACATTGCAGTTTCAACCATGCTACTATTCTTTGGCTGATTTAATTAACATTCTTCAAATGAGACTGTGTTTAACAAATTCAGGAGAAAATGCCAGGTGACTAATTTATATTTTCTCAGTATCCCTTTCAATGGCATTTTTGCTCTTTGGCATATAACACTACTCAAGCTATTGTTCTACTTCCTTTACACTGTGGTTTCTCAGTAAGTGGTAGCTTATATGCGTGCTTTGTCCCATACCTCTTTTCTCCTCAGTACCCCCAAATCCCAACTCTGACTCTGCTATGCTACTTAATTAAAAAAGAAAAAGAAAGAAATCCAAGGTCTTATGTAAATAGTATTCCAATATATTTTACCCATAATTAATCAGTTCCTATCTGGCATTTTATATTTCCCCATATTCTTGAAAAGAGGATTTTCCTCCACTTTCCCTTATTTTAGGCTGTTCTTTCTTAGTGTCTGGGATTTCTTTCTAGTTCCATTTTTGAAATGGTAGTATTCCTTTAGACTTTTTTCTTGGCCCTCTCCTCATCTTATTTTATACTGACACCGCTGAGTGGCCTCATACAACCTATAATTTTATTAGTTATGCAATGCTGATTACACTATCTAAATTTCCAAAACTGGTCTCACCTCTGAGATTAATATTCAAATATCCAAAACCTACTGGATATTTCCCTATGAAATAGATTTTCTCAGTCAGTGAGCCTAAAAATATTCATGTACTCTTTCTGATTTTTAAAATAGCACTTTCTCATTGTAGCTTTATATATTTTTAAGACAGCATAAAAGTGAAAATTTCAGTCACTCATAATACTACCATCCAGAAATAACCAGTTAGTATACATGCTGGTGCATGCACACACACACACACACACACACCTGCATTTCTTGCATAATATTATGTTTTTCTTAACCAAAAAAAAAATGTAATTGTTTAGAAACTTACTATTTTTGTATTCTCCATATGCAACATGCCGTAACTTCTTATGAAAGTGGGCTTTCACAGAATGGACAGCAGGACAAGGCTGGCATTTTCCTACTAGCACATAGGCAGCAGGAGTTTGAAAAAAAATGTGGTGGTTTGACCTGCAAGCACCAAAAATTACTGCCTCTGGGCAGCCCTTCCCTCAGGCACCAGCCAGGTTAAATGGTACATCAGTGTGTATCAACTAGGATGGGGGACTCTGGAAGAGGATATAAGGCAGCACAGGAGCCATCTTGGATGCTACTCCAACCTCTGCTGCTGTCTGTCCAGCATCTAGTGTTGTCCATTTCGGCCTTCAGAATGTTGTTGTGAGCTGCTGTGGCATCATCTCAGCAGCCCACCTATGAGTGCCTTCAACTGTAGTGAGTTGCATCCCAGCCATCATTGGTGGGACAGCACCATCTTGAAAGAGTGACTTTTTTTTTTTTTTTGGCACTTTTGGACATTATCTGGGGTCAGGTAGTTGGCCACCTATGGCCTTAGAAACTCTTTGCTTCCCCAGCTTGTTAAATAAACCCCATTGTTACTGTTTCCTGAGTCTAGTGGGCTTGCAATTATGCACATGGGTGAAAACCCACAGACAGTGACCTGTCCTCTATTGGGCACGGTCCCTGGAGGGCTATAGTACTCCTATATCCCTGTTTCACTTATGTATAAACTTCATATCAAGTAAAATAGGCCATTTTTATCTAGGATCTACTTCTTTGATTGCATTTAAGTTCCAAAAGTGAATGTGAAGCAGAACAGAGATCTTTCAGGCTCAAAGCTGGCACCATATTACCCTTGAGTTACTTAATTTGGAATTCATAAATATATTTCCCTTCAGGGAACTAATACACTCATTGTAGAAAAACAACAGGGTGTTGTACTGTGACATTTAGTGAAAACTTAGTTCTGAAATGGATATGTGCTTCAAACTATTATCTCACTTCTATGTACCTTAGATCAAGACCATTGGTACAAATATAAATGATCTTAAGGTAATGTATGATATCTAAAAGTGAAAAATAAAAAAGTAACTAAAGAACATAAGGTATGAAGATAAATGCTAAACAAATCAGATAAATGAATTCTGTGTCATTGAAAAAGAGGAGGCTTTCTGAATATCATAGTTTGTGTTAAAATCTTTTTGCAAATACTTATTTTCTTTTTTTGAGCATTTTATTTTATATATTTTTACATCATTTTTCATTTTTGCACAATGTATATATTTTCATCTTGGTTATAGTCCCCATACAATTCCCACCCCCCTTGTTTTGATCCTACTCCCTCCCACCCCCAGTATTGTGTCTCTGGTTTTAAAAAGATAAACTCATGCAATTTGCAGCAACATGGATGGAGCTGGAAAGGATCATGCTCAGCAAAATAAGCCAAAAAGAAAAAGAAAAATACCGGATGGTCTCACTCAGCAGGAATTTAGAAAACCTGCTATAAATAGTTATAATAAAGTAAAACTCAAAATCAACAAGCAAATGTTTTGAATAATTTTGATATAAAAATACAGTCCATCCTTTCAGAGATAAATGTTCAATAGTGAGTATTTGTATCATATAAACTCTGTGTCTCTTTTTTTTTTTAAGATTTATTTATTTATTCACACAAGAGCTGGTGTACAGGCCAGAGATGCAGGGTATGAGAGGATCCACCAGAGACAGAGCGGGGAACAGAACAGGCAGATTAACTGAAATACACTGTTTAGGGGGGCAGCGGGCAGGTCAGGAGACGTTTGCTGCTCCATGTGGGTTTCTCCCTGGCTGGCAAACTCTGTGTCTCTTGGGGCACTAGGGGTTAAGATGCAGCACTGTGAAGGTATCCACAGAGTTCGATTCCCATCCAGGGAGCTGACCCACATGGCACAGCAGACCTCTTCTGTCTCGCCCACTGCTCTCTTCAGCAGTGTATTTCAGTAGATCTGCCTTTTCTGCTCCCCACTCTGTCTCTGGTGAATCCTCTCACACCTGTCCTACACCCCAGTTATTGTATGAAAAAATGAATGACTCTTTAAAATAAATAAATGAACTGTGTCTCTTTCAAAAATTAAAAAAATAAAAGGGCCTCTCCTGGTGGTGCAGTGGATGAGTGCTCGATTGCGAAGCTGCCCACACCTCTGCAGTGCCGGTTCAATCCCTGGCCACCGGCCAGGGTCCCACATGGCGTGCAGACCTCTCCTGCTGCACCTGCTGCTCCCCTCAGCAGTGTGTTTTGTTGGTCTGCCTGTTCTGTTCCCCACTCTGGCTCTGGTGAATAATCTCAACCTCCCGTGCTTCTGACTGTACCCAGTGCTTGGATAAATAAATAAATCTTAAAAAAAAAATTAAAAAAATATTTTATGTCTGGAAGAGCAAATAATATACAAAACAGAATGATAAGTTTGGTCAGTGTTCTAAAGGAATCTACTCTGTGGAAGAGGAGACCTTGTATGAGACAAACACAGTGAAAGAATTTGATACAGAGAAGGAGAGGACAAGTAGGTTCATTTGTGACTGAAAACTCCATATTACAGGAAGTGGTATAACTTCTGGAAGTGAAGTTGGACATAACCTCTGGATGTCATGATTCTGTGAGTCAGTCATTAGCGCCCAGGGAACAAGAGCTGAACACCCAACTTCAGTATAGACCAGGATTCACCCCACAAAGCTGCTTATTCCTGTTTTCTTATGCCTCATAACATCCATTATGACCTGAGTGTCTCCTTACATGATTTCTCTACCTTCCCTACTCTCAACCAAATCCCTATTTCCTAAAATATGGTCTTTGTCCTTGGGAATTTAACAACAGTGATAATAAAACTGGCATTCTGAAACTCTTCTCAAAATAGATGTTTTATCTCCTTGCCCTTAAATTTGAGTGTGCCTTTAGTTCTATACTTCCTTCCTATCTCAATCTCGTTATTTTATTTTCTTTCATGCTGCAATTCCAAAGGAGCAAACAGATGTAACCTTTTACCCTATTGTAACTATCAAGTGATAAAGTCCAACTTATCTTCCAAAACTAAAAACAAAACAAAACAAAACAAAAACAACTCTTTATGGCCAACAGTATTGAAATAAACCACTTATTTGTCTGACTTGTTTCCAACAAATACCAATCTCTTGCTGACTTCATTCAATGATATAATTTTATTTTACCACAGTTGCTATTATAATTCCAGACTCACTGACATCCACAGTTATTTCAGATAATGCTTATTCATTCCATTTCTTTGCTTTCTTATCTCTGATAATATTTTGTCATATATAGTCTCTTATAATTACATTCAAGACACTCATAATCATCAAAATCATCCTCATCTTCCAAATTTACAATGTAATAACTGAAACATTAAACAATACTCTTTCTTTTGAGTGTGATTTTTAATGTATCCTTAGTACAACTCTGGATCCACTTCTGTCATGTTATATTCCTCCATCCATTCATGCTACCATTTGGTCAGAGACCATCCATTTTCCATTTCCTCACTTCAGGAGCAGTTTGGGGTCTATGGTGCATCATATAATAATTGATGAGCAGTTTAGGGTCTATGGTGCATCAATAGAATAACTCTTTGATAGCACTTTTAATTCATTCTCCAACCTCTCCCCACCTTTCCTTTTGTCTCCATAATGTTTGCCTTCTGAAATTGTGACTGAAACAACTTGAAAATACACCTTCACTGGTCCTGTCACCAAGTAGCCTATTCTCACATTGATGAAGACACACTTAATATTCATTATTATTTCAAGATCTAAACAGACTGAAATATTGTTTGATTATTCTACTATTCTAGTAGTAACTGACTTTCTCATTCCTAGGAAGGTTATATAGTATCTTCTTTCTCCAAATATCTGTTATCCTATCACCCTCTGCCATCTCAGCTGATGAGTTTGCTACCAAGAAGACAGATTATTGGATGCTGAATATTTTATCTTTCACCTACAAAAAAGCAAAGCAAGGCTATCTGTGACCTCTGTGTTGCCAAATCCAGTGTTCTCCTTTCTACGTACACATTACAGAAGTAGAACATTGAATACTATTGACCTCTTACTCCTGAAAACATTTTTCCTTTCTTGAATTCTGTGCCACCAACCCTCCATGTTGTTCTTTTCTGAGTCCCTTCTCTCTGTTTTTTACAAACACCATATATTGAAATTCCAAGTATCTGTCCAATTACTTCATGCTTTTCATTTTCTCCTAGCACATAGATTGTAAATACCCTTGTGTAAATGGTTGCCTGTCTAATATCTGCCCCCATAATATGAGACACTAGTGTTGCATATACTTCACTTAAGTTGGTTCTGATCTTGTTCTAGTTAATTTGACTGTACTTACATTATCACACACAGGACATTATCTGTATTTTAAAGATTTACTTATTTATGCATATAAGAACTGGGGTACAGGCCTGAGGTGCCAGGGGGAGAGGGGATTAACCAGAAACAGACTGGGGAGCAGAACAGGTGGATCTACTGAAATACACTGCCAAGGGGAGCAGCGGGAGAAACAGGAGGGGACTGCTGCACAATGTGGTTAACTCCCTGGCCCACCGGGATCAAACTCCTGCTGCAGAGGCTGCAGACAGCTTCACAGTGCTGTGCTTAACCCCTTGTGCCACCAGGGAGGCCCCACACAGGGCATTATGCACAAATTATATATTTGATTTTTTTAATGAATTAAGCAGAATTCATTGACCTTATTACAAATGCAATATTTGCATCTACATGGATAAATACATAGAGTAGAGGTCAATGATTTGCTATCTCTTTTCTGTCTTCACAATTTTTCGAAACAGCAAGTTTTCAGCTGTTCCTTTCTGTTATAAAAGTGATAGTATCATGTTATTATCCTTCCTACTTGAAAGCTGTAACTGACAGCTTTTTCTTCCCTTTTTGAGATATTCTGTGTATTATAAAGCAAAAGAGGTTCTTTACCTGTTGCAGCTAAAAGTAGGAGGTTCTGCTCCAAGGGAGAACCTGTTTCTACTTTGGTGCCCAGAGGGCATCTGACATCATTCATTTTGATCAGACTACATTCTACCTTATTAGTGATGCTACATGCTTCATGGTGCAGGTTAATTTCCTCTTACAGATTTGCATAAATTGTCAACATTATCCTATATCTCAACTACATAGCTCTTCAGGGAACTGATCAGCATAACTTCTCTCACTTTAATTCTATATTTAAATTCACTATATATCTGTATTGGGATATGCCTGGAAAAAATATAGTATCTAGAGTATGTCTGGTTAGAGGTATTATCTGAAATCTAGTTAAATAAAATCATTTTATGTATCGACAATTGAAATACTAACCTCATTCACTTACTATTTTTGGACAAAATGTTAGCAGATTTCTATTTGTTAAGGTAGGAACTATATTTTCTATATCTTTGTTGTCATCATTAAATACACTATGAAAACAGGGATAAATAAGAATGAATTTAATTTACTCTCTCATTTTATATTCTGGAGGTTTAAGGTATTAGATATCAAAATGGTATCAAAATGGAGGTACCTTTAGTTTGGTCAGACATAGCAGTATAGTCACTCTAAGAATTAAAGAAAATATAAGGATGGATCGATTAAAATTAATGATTCGCTTTTATAAACAAGTTCCCCGATTTTTAACTTAAACCAGTTTCACCTACTGGTAGAACCACTTTAGCTTTTACTTAAATATCTTAGTGATTTTATTTCAGTTGCTGCATGCTAATAGTTGTGTATGAAGGAATTGTGTCTCTCACTCTTGCTTTATAGCAATGTACCCTTGTAGGAAACAAAAGCCACTATAAAGTATTTCAAGTGAGTATTTTAATATGAATGGTGACATGTTTATAAAATTGTTGGAAGAACTGGAGTTAACAATAAAAGATACTTCTCAGAACAATACTCAGGAAAAACTCCACTTCCAGGGCCAATACAATAACTTCCAGTCACAGCATGAGTTACTCAGAAATTGCCTTGGAATTTGGATTTGCTGCATTCCTGAGCATAGCCTCTGTCTACTCCTTGGGAAGCCAGTGCCATAAAACTACAAGTGTGTCTTGACACACACAAGCTAGTGATGGATCCTGGAGTCTAATTCTGCCTCACTGACTGACATGATCACCTCTTAACACCCACAACACATTGGAAGACTTCTGAAAACAATACCAACTATACATCCTTATTTCCAGAAGAAAATAGCTAGCATAGCAAGAACATTGCCTGTGTTCCATTTCTGCGTTCCAAAGCTCAATTGAAAATGTTGGTTTTAGTTTTATAACATTCATAATAAAAATATGAGTACATGCTATAATGTATTGATCAAATATACCTTAAATATCTTTTTACCAAAAAAAAATACTAAAAGGGAATGGGCTTGAGAAATTCATTAAGATGATCACTAATATCCCAGTCCACAGGTATAATTTTGAGATAATTAATATATCATGCAAAGTATAGAATTATTAATCTATTTTTGTAAATACTCTTATACTGTAATATTCACATTTCCTGAACTCTGTAAGTTATTCTCACCTCTTTACCTTGCACATTAAACCCTACACTGATACCATCATTATTTCCCTACATTCTATTTTTATTTGCTTATCTATCTGTTTTAGGAAGCCTTACTTTATCTGCAACTTATACTTCATTTACCTTCACTTACATTTACCCGTTCAACATGCTCCCAAATCTCTCAGTGCCAAAGTCTATCAGATAATGATCATCTAATAACCTACATATATATTTGAATAGATGATAAAGTTTTTTTAAGATAGCTTTTTTTTTTCTTCTGCACCCTTTTGTCATGTGATACAATGCATTCTAGGTACTGAAGATTAAGGCATGCCATCTTTGGGGTACTATTTTTTTTTGCCAACCATACCCATATTTTCATTACTACTCATAAGAGACTGAAGTTCAGATGTAGCTAAAGTTTTGTGAATTTTATAATTGAAATAAAGTCAAAATTATCTTTGGAATCTTCACTACTAAAACATTTTATCTGCTGATAAGTATTGCTAAATACTGTATACTTAAGAATAATAAGATAAGGGCTTCATAGTCACTTCTGAAAGTCACATGATTGTATCCTTTTGACTATCAATTCCTCAATGTAATTTAATATAAGTAGCACACAGGGAAATGGGAAGGTCTGTACGATGTAGCAGAATGGTCCACACCAAAAAATACTTACTGTGAAGACAAGGTGTGAAGGTCCCTGTTAGGTTTGATTGCAATACATTGTAAATTAGCTTGTAAGTAAGTTGTAAGTGTAGTCAGTTGATATGTTTTGTGTAGTCTGTGACTTGGTTTGCATGCACTGAAGTTGCAAGTATCCATTTGTAAACATAAAAGATGAGTATAAAGATCATAATTTCAGGAGTTTATGTTTAGTAAATGCAACTTCATAGAACATGCCTTATTTTATAGAGTGCTTTGTAGTTAAGAAAGTGTCAATCTTTATATTAATAAATGTAATTCTTATAACCTTATGAAGTTGTTATGGT
Organism: Talpa occidentalis; assembly: GCF_014898055.3. Taxonomy (NCBI): domain Eukaryota; kingdom Metazoa; phylum Chordata; class Mammalia; order Eulipotyphla; family Talpidae; genus Talpa; species Talpa occidentalis. The sequence goes on from NW_023604861.1 coordinate 17,389,115, forward strand.
AAAGCATATATTCTCTTTTCAGTGACAAATTCCACTTGTGACCTTGGTCATAAACTGGATATTTCAGTTTGTTGTTTCAAGTTTTCTGTGTATTTGTATCTGTGTTTTAGTAAAATATTACTCAAAGAGATGATCTAAGACTGGATAAGACTGTGTAATAAGACTGTCTGTGTAATCTAAGACTGGATAAGACTGTCTGTGTAATAAAGTGATATAAAAACCACCAGAAAGTAAAAGATTAGAGTAAATGGGTTCTGGAAGATCTCTTCCTCCAGTTCCATTTTTCAGACCTCTTTAGAAGAGTGGAGAGACATATGGCATATTTTAAATCGGAAGTTGGTTACTTCAAACTTTAGTTACTTAATACTCTTACCAACATCTGACGATTTTAGAAATTCATTTTCTTTTCTTCCAAGATAGTGTTAATTTATTTGAAGGCTATATCCACAAAAGTTATAAATCTTCACCAAAAATAAATAAATAAATAAACAGCTAAAATAATTAAATTCAATATCACACTCAAGGGTAAACATTTGTCAGTCATTATTTGCCATACACCTGCATATGAGTTATTGCTTATTTTACTCACAACAGCCTGAAGTAGAATTTGCTTGAATTATAGCCACCCAAACTAAAAATTCTAATTATATTTGTCATTTGTTCAACCTAAGATGTGAAAGGTTAGTCAGATTTTAAAGAGAAAAAAAAAAAAGCAAATGCTTCCCAGATCATTCCTCTAGCTTAATAGAACAGCTACCCCAAATATAAATTTCAAAATAATGTTGTGTCAATTATATATCCTATTCTATTTTCAAAGATTGAACCTATATCACTTAATGTTTTCTGAATTTATTTTGTATACATGAACTGTCTTAACATTCTCCTAAATTTTTGAAATTTAGCATGCTAATTTTCTTCTATTATTTATTTAGTAATTTCCAATTTCTGTGATTCTGATTAATAATGACCCTGCATTCCATTATAATTTACTAGATCTTTCCCATTGCAATGAATCATGGCAATACATAAAATAGTCTACATAGCCTTAATTATTTTAGGGAATTTTTTGAACACCTACGAAATGAAATTGAGGGAAGACAAGCCACATTTTAAAAACAATTCTATTTAGGTGTGTGAACTGTATTTCTTTAGTGGTGCAAGTGAAATAACTGTCTAGGGTATAACAAATACAATGAATTAGGAAAGGTGTTTTAGTCTTGAGGATTCCCTGCTGAGTGGTTTCTTTAATCATTAAATACTGACCTAGTCTAGGAGGGAAGTTAATGAAATCTAGCTGGAAATCTTTAGCACTCGACCAAAATGGAAGTGATGTTTCCTTCTGTTTGACTCTACCTTAGGCTTCTTCCTGTTTCCTGACCTCTCACCTCCCTTTTCTTAGGGCATTTACTTTACAAAACTTGTCATTGTCAATCATTCCATGCCCTTTGAAATGTTTTTAAAAAAATGTTTTTTAAAAACGTCAGGTATTATCCTCCTGATTTTCTTTATGTTCATCTTTTATGTTTACAAATGGATACTTGCAACTTCAGTGCATGCAAACCAAGTCACAACCAAATGTTGCCAGTTTTACAACTCAGGACTGTATTTCTCAAGGACATGGGATTCATCCCTTTGAAATATATACTTTAAGGAAGATAGTATCTTTCCCAATTTCCATGGGGGGATAAAAGCTAACTTTTGCAAATAACTTAATCCATGCTATAGAACTACTTCCTTTAAAGAAGATGGGAGAAAGTTTATATATTTTTTGGGGGGTAAAGCCAATGAGTAAAGGCAGATGAATAAACATACCCCATCACCTCATGCCTAGCCTTAAAATCTCTCCTACCTTTGGTTTTATAGAGATTATGTTCTGACCATTGTCTCCCATTGAAATAGGACTCCCTAAATGATTTCATGTGTGTTTAGTGGTGTTGTGTGCAATATTTGCTTTGACACATATTAAGACAAAATTTATTCATAAACATGGGAAAATGAAGCTGGGAAAACTCTTTAAAACATAGCATTAAAATTAGCATAATCCATGTAGCATTTATGATGATGATTATCCACATTTTATGATGAAGATGAAGGGGTTTATGATGAAGATTATGATGAACATTATCCACATTTTAAGCACAGGTATTATCCTCCTGATTTTCTGAAGATTGCTAAATGAAATTTTAAGATGCAGAAAGAAAGAAACTACTAACAATGTAGAGGATATTGTAACTTTTGTGTGGAGGGATGGTGTTAGTCAACAATTTGTGATAGAATTTACCAAATTTCATGGAATGTATAAATGGAAGAAGAATATGCAAAATTCCAAAGCTGAGATTCCTTGAATATACTTTAAGAATCTTCAAGTCTCTGGCAGCCAATGTCTCCATGAAACATCGGTGGACCTCTCGTCTTAGATTGGAAATGACTGCAGAGGGCCTCCCTGGTGGCGCAAGGGGTTAGTTACCACACTGTGAAGCAATCCGCAGCCTCTGCAGCACGAGTTTGATCCCCGGCTGGCCAGAGAGAAAGCCACATAATGAAGCAGACCTCTTCTCGTCTGATGTTCCCCTCAGCAGTGTATTTCAGTCAGTCTGCCTATTTTGTTCCCCACTCTGTCTCTGGTGGATCCTCTCCTCCCCGCATCTCTAGCCTGCACCCCAGCTCTTGTATGCATAAATTAATAAATCTTTAAAAAAAAATGACTGCAGAAGATTGAGCTAAGAATCAGGGCTAGACAGTAAGTGCTCAGGAAGGCTGCAGCCCAGGCAGCTAACACATTTTGCTTATCAATTCTTCTCTCTTGCCCACATGGAACAGGTGGCACATATAGATTGGGTAACTTTAAAATAACTTTTCTCTAACCTGTAAAACAAACAGGTCACCCAACCAAGAGACAGCAACAACAATGCAAGAGGCTTAATAGTTCCCCAGTGAAGTTCCTGGAAAAAGACTTCCCATTTAGATATTTACATTCATAGATTTAAAAAAAAAAAAAAAACTGCCCTGTTTCACATAGTGCCTCTTCAGAATTCCTATTCCCAGCACAATCTGAGATTGAAAACAGTTCTTTCTATATAACACAAAGAAGAAAATGCAAATGTTCACTAACCCTATTTTAGAGTGTGAATGGACAATTAAAGATCACCAGATAAACAAAAAGAACAACATAAACATTAAAACAATATCTCCATCAAAAAATCTTACAAAACTCATGGTCCCAAAATGAAACAAAACAATAAAAAAGACTGTAAGTGATGAGAATCTATTTCTATTTTCCCATTTAATTCTTTGCTGAATCACAGGAAAACTTTGTTTACTTGCAGGCATTAAATATTTTTTTTAATCGTTCATCTTTTAGGTGAGCTATTTTTTATGGAGTGGTACATGAACAGAATAGTTTAAAATTCCTAAGTGCCTGGGGCTGAATTCTCATTTCCTTCTGCCAAGACCTTTACTATGTGGACATAAATAAAAGTCACCCAGATGGGAATGAACAAAGGCTATTTACTCAGAGCTTGCTGTAGTAAGGGAGCCAGTCACCATTACCTGCATTTGGCAGAACTCTAAGGCAGGTAGGGGAATGTGAAGGCTTCACAGTTACAAGGAAAGGTTACAGGTATGTCCTGACCGGACATTGTTTGCCTGAGGAAACTGGAGGCTGGCTGCTAGATGTCAAGGATCTTATATGATCCTCATATCAAAACAATGTGATTATTTTGATAACAAAACATATCAGTTATCTCTAGTTGGTCTTGAGTTGTAAAGGGAGGAGAAAATGATAGCAAATTTAGCAGATATTGACCAAATTTTGACAGTTTGGGGATAATTGATGCAGAGATTTGGTTTGCTTTCCTGGGCAGGTTGCTGCAGAGGTTGTGAGTTAGTTAGAATTTTATATTTGGTCTGTCTGTTGTCCTTTTGTGTGTTCAGTCTCTCAAGGGTTTTAGATCCTCCACAAGCATGAGTCTTACAATTTTGACCTACTCTCTTTACAATCTAGTAGTTCCATTAAAATCTAGTACATAAGACTGACTGCATGTTGTGGTATTGTTCTGAGTTGAACAGTTTACTTCCACTTATCAGTTGGATTTGTGTAACCTTATTGTCTTCCTCTCCACCTCTTCTACTCATATTCATTTTTTTTACTATTTGTATATCTTGTTCATTTTCAATTACCATGGCCAAAATATTCTCTCATTTTATGCATAAGGAATAATTCTGAATTGTGTTACAGATGCAAGACACACCATTTTTAATATAACAATACTATATGTTATACGTAAATATATATATGTAAATCCTCTGCTTGTTCCATTCATTCTAGACCAACATGTAATTCTCCCTCTGTCTTCTCTTCCAGGGTTCCCTTACTTGTTTCCCATGTAGTACCTATCTTTGTGCCTACTTGGAAATTGAAAATTGTTCCCTCGAGAAGAACATATCATTATGTAAGGTGAATTGAAGAGTTTGACTATGGGGACACAGAACAGTGAGTAGATGATGGAATGCTGTAATTTTATACTGAAATTACATAAATTACCACCATAGGTTTCTGTGTACTCCTGAAAAAAAATGTAAACACTACAGATTTCCCACTAGGTCCTCAGACTACATATGAGCAATGCTTACTAACACATCAACTATGCATAGACAGGATATGGGAAATAGAAATAAGACCTGGATGAAGAGGAGCACTCAGAGAGTCAGCGGGATATGATTACAGAAATAAGTGGGAGCATACATATTTATATATTGCCCCATAACTGAATTTGTTTGGTAGCAGAATTATTTCATCAATGTACATTAAATATAGACAAAACTATTTTACTCTAACTATGTAATATGACATTGCATATTGCATATTGTAATCTATACATGCATCAAAGTAATACATTTTACACCTTGATTTTCATATTATTTCTTGCTAAATTTATCCAACTTTTTAAAATTTTTAAGTAGACAAGTAAAGAGCCTCTTTGAAGGTGTCCACATATAAAAAAGACTAATTTTTAATAATCTTTTCTGAGTTCATTATCAAAATTGTATTTTTATTTTCTGTACCCATGGTTGATATCAAATACAGAAATTCAGATCAGTAGCCAATCACAATTTGAAACATCAAAAAGAATGCACTGTCAGAAGAGAAAGGAGAAAATGTTACAGGGTGGGGTGAGGGGTACACCAGGACCCCCAAACCTGCCTGCCTGCCATCTGCTGCATCAAGACAAAACATACTCTAGTGCATAAGAACTTTCATGATAAGAAACTTTAATATAATTAGTGTGTAATACAGAAAAGACAAAGAATATCATTTCCAAGTCAAACACCTGGAGTTACCCATCCCCTCCAGGGTAAATGCCTAGATTGGGTTGTCCAAGCAGGGCCGCTGAGACCTGAAAACCTGCCACAAGTTGAAAGCACCTTCTGGTGGGGACTCGAAAGAAAGGAGCAGATGGAGCCCAGTACATCTAAGACAAACGGAGCAAAATCAAGTTAAAAACTGTCATTGTTAACCTCCCCATGGGTCCTCACCCACATCTGTTTCAACCAGTCCAAGAACAAAGAGCAAATGTAGCTTCTTCCCATGTCTCTCTGTTCTGTGTGCCTCTTCCAGGTCTCCTCTCCTTCCTGCTCAGTTCAACCCTCCCTTGGGTGAGGCAGGGAACCTGGAACCTCCCCTTTCCCTGGGGACCACACTGTTACAGAAATATCAGCTATTAGAGCAAACTTACTCAATGATGAACCTGAAAGACTTAGAATCAGGGGAGGTGAAAATCTAACTCAACGTCAGACATGCTATATGACCATGGACATGTTAATTACCCTTTATATGGCTTAAATCAAACATCTCTGAAGTAGTATTATATGGACTTGTTTAGAGAATAATCAACATAATTTGGTTATTGCTCGCAAGTGTTCATTGAATACAGAGAATTCCTAGCTACTGAGAGTTCATGTTTCTGAATTCTAGAGAGAATAAAATAACATCAAGGAAGATACGTATTGGGCCTCCCCGGTGGCGCAGCGGTTGAGCGCTGGGTTGCGAAGCTGCCCGCGGCCTTTGCGGCGCCGGTTCGATACCGGAGGAGGGTCCCGCATGGCGCGCAGACCTCTCCTGCTGCTCCCCTCAGCAGTGTACTTCGGTCCTTCTGCCTGCTCTGCTCCCCGCTCTGGCTCTGGTGAATTCTCTCACCCTCCCACGCTTCTGACTGTACCCAGTGCATGTATAAAACAAACAAACAAAGAAAGAAAGAAAGAAAGAAAGAAAACATTATAAAAAAAAAAAAAAAAAAAAAGAAAGATACGTTTTATAATACAGAATTTAACTTTTATAATCATAGTTGGATTTAGCTCACAAGTTGAAGCATACAAACAACCTCCAAAAGTCATGGAGTATAGTAAAAATGATAATAAATGGAGCCTCACATTTTTGAGGTTGAATTTACATTTTTATTTAAATTGAAATTACATTTTCTAATTTTAAATTTCAACAAATACCTAGTGCAAGAAGAAATCTAGATGAGATGATAGTTATAAGGGTATTTCTGTATACTTTTTTCAATTAGAAAAAAATAATAATTTCTACTTGATGAAAAATATCATGAACAGAAAATTGTACAGTAAGGAAAACAAGAGACTGTTAACTATAATAAAAATATTTTCAGTCCCACATTTGAAAATTAATTTAATTTCTAATCAGTAATGCACTTATTAAGTTGTTATGGTCAAACATCTTTGGGTTCAGTCAATGAATGGTTCTCCATGACACCTATTGTACAATGATTTGTACTTGAATGGAAGATTTTCTTGATGATTTACTAAGGTAGTCACTCCTATATTTCAATTGGCATCCTTACCATGAGACATTTATACTGCTTCTTGTAGTCTTCTCCAATGGAAAGCCATTCCTTCATAGTTACATCTATAATAACACATAGGTCATTATCTCCCAATATGCCTTTTTTCTCACCTGCAGACCAGTTTTAATTGCAAAGTATTTTGACATATTAAGGGGGAAATAATTTAATTTTTTAAGGATTTATTTATTTATGCATACAAGAGCTGGGGTACAGACCAGAGGTGAGGCAGGTGAGAGGATTCACCAGAGACAGAGTGGGGAACAGAACAAGCAGAGTGACTGAAATACACTGCTGTTGGAGCAATAGGCAAGTCAGTAGAGATCTGCTACACCATGTTGGTAGCTCCCTGGCTGGGGATCAAACTCATGCTGCAATGGCTGTGGATAGCTCCATAGGTTGCATTTTAACCCCTTGCGCCACCAGGGAGGCCCAATAATTTAAATTTTTGGAGAAAAATTCTAGACAACTTTAACCAAGAAATATGGAGAGGTGTCAGTGTAGTACTATATTGTATAATTAGTCTTGACTTTTGGGTCATGTTTGGAGAATATATGAAAAATGACAACATGCAAATGCAACAAATGCAACAAATTGCAAATGACAAATGCAAATGACAAATGCAACATTTTGTTTATATTTCAAATCCTGTTGCATAAAAAAAGCACACATAAATGTAAGGATGAATAATAACTCACTTTTATATATTTTCATTTGAATTTAAAGCAACTTTTGAAAATTCTTTTATTATTTTTTTAATTTTTTATATATTTTACATCATTTTTCATTTTAGCACAATGTATGCATTTTCATATTGGTTATAGTCCCCATACAATTCCCACCCCCCTTGTTTTGATCCTACTCCCTCATTCAAAGTAGCCTGTTGAGCTTTCCCAAGTATAAGTAAGGGACTGTGCAATAAGGCAAAACTGATACTGAGAAACCTTGATATTTGTGATCCCCAGTCTGTGTATCTACAAACTCTAACTGTGGTGCAAGAGTAGACTAACTCTGCTGTAGTGTGTCCTACTAAAGAATTCATGCCGTGACTTTGACAGCTAGGTATACTATTTCTGAATTTTGATGGTTTGTGCCAAAATGCATTACTTTTTGAATAGATGCCACTGAAAAATAAATTGCAACATGTCTACCAGCAGAACCTATAAAAGTGTATGAAATGTTTCTTTATGTTGAATATGAGATGCTTGATATTGATCTTTGGAAAACAAAGTAAAATTATAGTTGATTGTTTAGCAGTGTTTAGTGATGCTAATTTTTTTCATGAGATTAAAACATACAAAGTTTTCTTGAGTTCGATACATGGATTAGCAGTGTACTTCAAAAAATAAAATATTCTGTTTTCTGGAAATGTATACATGGATTACACAGCAAAAAATAAAATATTTGATAAAATTATATATATATATATTATATTAGATGTATCCTATTGTTCCTGTACATTAATCCTTAAAAATATTTGGAATTGCCCTGTTATTCTTAATTTGTATTTTGTACTAGATTTTTATCATGATATGAAGGGTTCTATGTCACTAGAGCAAGGGCAATCTCTTTAGGAAAAATGAAAAAGAAATAGATGCAGACACAAGGTAATGGAGGTATAGATTTTGGTAGAAATCCTAATATTGATGTAACTGGGCAATATAGTTATAAATATAGCAGAAATATTAGAAGCGTTGGTATAGACAATTGTGTGAAAAAGTCAGATCACTTTTATTTTTTTAAAGATTTATTTATTTATGCATACAAGAACTGGGATACAAGCCAGAGGTGTGGGGGTGAGAGGGGATTCACCAGAGACAGAGTAGGGAACAGAATAGGCGGATCTACTGACATACACTGCCGAGGGGAGCAGTGGGTGAGACAGGAGAGGTCTGCTGCACCATGAGTGTTGCTCCCTGACCAGCTGGGGATCAAACTCATGCTGCAGAGACTGTGGATAGCTTCACAGTGCTGTGCTTAACCCATTATGCCACCAGGGAGACCCCAGATTACTTTTAAAGAATGGTTAGTGACTAAGTAAAGGTGTAAATTAGGACAAATTGCTAAACATAAGTAGAAGAAAATAAACAAGAACATTATCCTTATTTCAAAAGTCTTCTCTATGTAATTTTGCGTCATATCAGAAGCAGAAAATTTAGTTGTCTTATGTTGGCTGACCTTTGTGGCCTGAAGAAGTTGGTTAACCTTGCTACCCTCTCCTTTCCCACAAATAAAATGAGAATTTCATGAGATTTTGTAAACCAGATGCCTAGAACAAAATGAAGCCATTATGCTTACTGAAATATGGGCAACTTTAGTTATTCAAATATTCAGGCTAATTGGGAAATATTGCATATACCATAGACAGGAATCACTTTTTATATGATATGGATTTGAATGAAAATTCACAAAATAAATTAGAAAAAAAGCATAATTTAAAAGTCAATGTTTCCATTAAAAGTCATTATTATTATAAATTACCATTTTACTCTAGAGTTTTAGATGATTCATTTAATCATCTTTATGCTTTATTTGGGATTTAATGGTCTTTGTACATGTTTAATAATTTTTTAAAACTTTCCATGCCATAATTCTGCTTTGAAAACAGGTGACTTTGATCAATACATGCCTTGAATATTCTGCAAATATTATACTATAACCTAGTTAGTAAGTAAAATGGATGGATATATTCTCTAAGTATTTCCTGTATTTATTACAATTTGTAGTGTAATGTAAGCTGCGTGTATGGCATTATATTTACAGTATACTTTTGTGCATCATTGACATGACACAATTTTGAAATATATATGTTCAATAATTGACAAAAACTACTGTACATAAATAAAAAAACATACAAATGCATGTATAATATTTGTATCTTCAAATTTTAATCAAGTCAGGATTAACATGCAAAAATCTTGTCTATGACATTTTTTATTACTATCAGAATCCAATGTACTAATTTATCGATATCATAGGAAAATATGCAATTACCAGAGATGTTTCTGGGAGGTAAGACACAGGAGAATCAAGCAACTGGAGTCTGGTGACTTAACCCAAGTTTGTTAAATTCTGGAGATAGATGCCAGCAAGAAGGATTAATGGGAATTTTACTTCAAACCTCGAAGGCCATTCTTAAAGAATATGAGAATTCATTCTGAGCCAGGAAAAGAATGCAACAGAAAGGGCTACATCTAAATATCTTTCTGGGGGAAATATTTTCGTTCTCAGAGGATTTGAAGATATATTATCTTCCCTTTTATAGAGACTCATGAATCATTGTAACTGATAACCCTGGACTCACCAACAGTGGTCATCTACAGAAGGCCTTTTGGATATATTATCAAATAAAATGGGGCAGAAGAACACTAAATCATAGGGCTTATTTGTGAAGACTGAAGATGATAAAACTTCTGGGAATGGAGGCTATATTCAATAAATAAAATATAATTATAGGGAACTCCTTTTACAGGAAAAACATGTGATTTCCACTTATTCATATTATTACCATGTAAGACACCTTAGAGAAAAGAGGTCAATCAAATGTCTCACTTTCCACATAATGCTCAGGAAGAAGGACAAAGTCATTAAAATTTCTTATTGTCAAAGGAGATAAAATATTATGGCGGGAAAACAAAGCTAGGTAAATGATTAACTGGGGTTAAAAGCCAGAAGCAGCTATATAGCTCATATTCCAAAATTATTTTCTGATTTCGATAGAGAAAATTATACAAGAAATCATGGGTCTAGCCTATGAACTCAAGAAGAATATAAATCAGTTGAGGAAAAAGATAGAAAACCTGTGACCTGAATATTTGGGTGATTTATCCCATTTCATAACCAAAGGCCTTGTAAATAGCTCCTCATCAGGAATAATCAGCCTTTCACTGCTGAGTTACAGAGTTAATATTTCGGTGATTCTTTTTTCTAATCCTCCTAAAATCAGTATTTGAAATTTACTTTCATTGCTGAGACAGCTTCTTAATTATATTCCTTTCTAGAGAAATTATGTTTCGTGCATCTTAAAAAAGACAAAGAAAACACTTTAATTACAGAATTGGCTTATAAGCCTGTCTGCATCCTCTGCTTAACTAGATGCTTTAGAATGAATTTTTTTCATTTATTTTCTAGGGATTTAGTATAGAAATAATGCATGCCATTTGATAAATCTTCAATTTTAATTCAACTTCCTATATCACTAGGTGGCCTTCTAAGGAACTCTGCTACATTTCCAGTTACCATAACAACATTAGTTATCACAAATATATATGTTACAGTTCAGTCTCCAAAGATATCCCTAAAGCCAATGTTTCAGAAAATATTGCCTATGCTTTCTTCTATGTATTTTAGGTATTCAGGTGTTATAGTCAAGATTCTAATCCAGTTTGAGTTAGTTTTGGTTTATGGTGTGAGATAGTTGTCTAGTTTCATTCTTTTGCATGGAGCTGTCTATTTTTCCCAACCCCATTTGATGAAGAGATTTTCCTTTCTCTTTTGCATTGTCTTGGCTTTTTTATAGTAGATTAACTATGCATATAAATGTGCACTAATTTCTGGACTCTCAATTCTATTCCATTGTTCTGTGTGTCTATTTTTATTCTAATATCATATTATTTTGATTACTGTAGCCTGCTGTATACTTTAAAGACTGGGATCTGCGAGTGTAATGTATCTGTTCTCTTTCTTGTCAGGTTTCTTTTCTTTTTTTTTTTTTTGGTCTAATCAGTGTCTTTTCTGGTTCCATATACATTTAAGTAGTGTTTATTTTTTCAGCATTATTATAATTTATTTGCAATTACAGAAAGGTATGTAAATAACAGAACAATAATAAGACACAATTGAAGATGAGCCAATAAATGCTACCTCCATCTATAACTCATCTGTGCTACGCACCAAGAAAACCTGATGTGAATTTTGGTGCCATTTTAAACCCCCATAAACAGGCAAGGTTAGTGGCTGTTGAAAATGCCATTAATGACAGGGCTTTCTAAAGACACACTTCATAGTGTGTGAATTTTACAAAAATAAAAAGTTTACAGTGTCCACTTTAAAAACAAATCATATGGCCTTACATTTCAACATTTTTCTTTAGAATCAGTGGTATAATGGGGAGTTCAATACTTTTAAATAAACAAAACAAAAAACAAACAAACAAAAAAAAAAACTGTACTGGGACCACTCTGCTTAGCCTCATTATCAAGTGTTTGTTCTGTTCTTTGAAGAATGCTTTTGAAACTCTGGTAAGGGTTATCATGAATCTGCATATTACCTTGGGAAATATGGCAATTTCCAATAATTTTAATAAACTGTTTTAGGCATGTCTAAAACTACATTTTTTTTCTTCCTTTTCTCTATGTATCCAGTGTGAAAAATACTGTTGATGTTAAGCATGAACTCAAAGTTTGTCATCATTTTTTTGCCTCTACTTTAAAGCACTTATTTCAAATGTGTCCCTTTTCTAATTGATAGTTAATTGCTAATGTCCTTAGATTAGATTGTTCTTCCCAATAGCCTCCTTTTCCCTCCCTTAAATGCATATTTCAAAGGATCATGAAAAAAAAAATCTATTAAATCTTCATTTTTCTCTTCACCCATTTTTTAAAGATTTATTTATGCATACCAGAACCAGGATACAGGCAAGATGTGTGGAAGGGTGAGGGGATTCACCAGAGACAGAGCAGGGAACAGAACAGACAGACTGACTGAAATACACTGCTGAGGGGAGCAGCTGGCGAGGCAGGAGAGGTCAGTGGCACCATGTGGGTATCTCCAAGGCTGGCCGGGATCGAACCTGTGCTGCAGAGGCCGCGGACAGCTTCACAGTGCTGCGCTCAACCACCTGTGCCACCAGGGAGGCCTCTTCACCCATTTTTTATTGAATAACCATTGTAATCCTAAATGGTTAAGGAATTAATTGGTGAAATTTCAGATGAAAATATAGTAACCCATATATTTGGTTTAATCAAGATATTTCTCTAAAATAAGTGTTTATTGAAATAGTCACTTGACTAGGAAACCATCACCAAATGTCTGTGAGTTTATTGTAAATTTTATGGAAAACTTGAATTCAACCAAGTTTGATTTAAATCATTACAAATCCAAAATATGTAACTATCACATGTCATAATATATCATGTTAAATCAATTTCTGGAAAGCAAATGGTGTATTTTTCATGTGTTAGTATTTATAGTCTACCTACAGTCCATCATAACAACCCATTTAGTTTTATATTTATAGAAGAATGAATAAGTATTTTTTAAGCTTAATCAGTGAATGTAATCAGCTGGTAGCCAGACTGTTTAATTATTATTTTTTCAATGTAGCCACATTTATCTATTGCTAAAAATGAAAATACATTCAAGTTAGAGAGATAACAAGATATTCTTTTGTAATTCAATTCTAAAAGTAGGCCAGAAATTTCATACCTGTGTATAAGTACACATGCTCTATTTAATGCGCTATTTTGAATATTATTATGTCTTAAAAACTGTTATAAATACTGAAACCCATTTGAATAACATGTTTTTAAATAATCTCATCACTACTCTAAAGGATTTCACAGTCTAGTTTACTGTTCCTCAAACTTGATATTGATGTTAATTATCTGGAAAGTCTTAAAAACTATCAGTGCCCAAGGCCCCCCTTGGTGGCACAATGGTTGAGTGCTGGGTTGCAAGGCTGCCCACAGCCTCTGCAGCGCCAGTTCTATCCCCCGCCACCAGCCAGTGTCCCACAAAAAAAAAAAAAAAAAAAAAAAAATGTCAGTGCCTGGCTTCCTCTTAGCCATGTCCAGGATTCTGAAATATGAAATAATGGCATGACTGTAGTCTGTCCTTCAAACTTTCAAAAATCTCCAGATGATTCTAATAGTAAGATTGAGAACCACTAATTATGAATGATATGTAACCAACGCAGAGCTGAAATGAAGTAATTAGAGTTGAAGGACACTATGTAATTTCCATTGAAGGGAATGAAAGAACTTCTTTAAAGGGGTCTAACTGAATTTTGTAGTTGGAGTAGTCACCTCAAGTCAGCTAGTAAAGACATATTGCAGTGTTAATCCATGAGAGGGATAGTAGATGCATTCACAAAGAACATGCTGTGCTGAGTGTGCTTGAACAAACTGTGTGTACTTAAAGGAAAGGAAAACGTGAAACTGGAAAATTAGAGAACAGATAGTAGTGGACTCATATCACACTATCCTGTCAAATTTATATGATTTCTTTTTATAGCTTGTCATATTAAAAGTGCATTGACATGTGTGCTTGCATGTGTGTGTGTGTGTTAAAGGCAAGTCTGGTAGAAGGTGGGATGGAAGAGGGAACAGGACAATGGTTAGCTAACCTGAATAGTGGTGGGTGGTATCAAATGACTGAATATGGTCAGTCATAGAAATGCTTCAAAAATAGACCATTCACTAGTTTGATAACATAATATTCATTGAAGCACTGTGTTTGATGAGCAGTGTGCCTGGAGATAAGCCAGTGGCTAAAACACAGTATCTACTAATAAGGAACTTATTGTGAAATGGGAAGTGCTATGCGAAGAATCCTTTGCGAATTTCTTTTGTGATATTGTCTTCTCTGTGTTCTCTTTGGCTTATCTTACCATCTTATTACAATTCCTTTGTAATCAGCGTTTCCTCTTAACTTCTGTTATATCATTGGGATAGTTTTTATTTTATTTTTAGATCTTCAATTGCTAGGAGTGTATTAAGTGATTTGATTCTCACAGTAAACTTAAGAAATAAGATTTTATCTCCATTTATAGGTGAGGTAAGTGATGCATAGAATGTTTAAGTAACTTGCTCAAAGTCACGCCACTACTAAGACAGTTAAAAATAGAACTCAGGTTGTCTGGAACCAAAGTTTTTGGTTTTCACTGAAGAGCAGGTCTTTGAGTAAAGTCATTTCATTCAAAATAATTTTGTAGTAATGAGGGTATTATTTAAACAAGTGCTTTGTTAATGTCATTTCACTTAATATCACAGTTTCTAAGAACCTATCCAGATATTAATTGAGGACTTACTGTACTCTAACAACTTCTAAACGTTATACTACACCCACGTGTGTGCGCGTGCACACACACATACACACACAGACATGCAAAATAGATTTTGTATTGTGGGACCATTGCATCTACTCACACATATATGTTTTTAAATTAAATGTCACAGGAAATGATATTTTTCTTATGTGTTTTCATTTTCATTGTAAGTAATATCAGTTGCTGTTCAACTAGATTCTGTAATACATGAACCCATGGGCATTGGACAAGTCTACATTTCAACCAACAATGTAAGAGAGTTCTTTATCCTCCACAACCCCACCAAGACTTGTTTCTGGGTGGTTCTTCTTGTTGTTGTTTTATATAAGCCTTCCTCACTGGAGTGAGGTAGTATCTCTTTGTGGTTTTGATTTGCATTTGCCTAATGATAATGATGTTGAATATTTTTTTCATATTCCTTTTGGCTTTCTCTATGTCTTATTTGGAGAAGTTGTCTACTTAGCTTTCCTGCTCATTTTTTAACTTGTTTCTTTGTTTTGTTGCTGTTGCTTTTAATTTGATATTAGCCTTTTCTCAGATGGATGATGTGCAAAAAATTGTTTCCCATTCTGTAGGGGTGTTCTGTACTCTTTAAGAGGCTATGAAAATATTCAGCTTATTCTTTTAGAGAGAGAGGTCACATTAAAAAAAATGGAAAATGAGATGCCATGAGGAAGTTGAGAACATGTGGAGTCACATCCTGAAGTCAACACCAAGTCCCAGGACATGAAAAGCCACTTAAGTGCAACTAAATTGTGACTCTAATTGACATATAAAACAAAACTGCCCATTTTATCTACAGAATGATGATACCTAATAAATTGTTGGTTTTTAAGATACAAAATTTAAAGATAATTTGCTATGAAGCAAAATAAAACTAAAATATTGCTAAATATGGATTTCATCTTTCTCCACACACAAAGAACACACACATTACTTCCACAAGGGAGAAAAAAACACAGTAAATCATTGCTTCCACTTAAAAAGTCCATAATCTTCAGACAATAGGGAATACTCTTTCTTGTCTATATATGGCTCCTATGATTCAGCTTTGCTCTCCAAGGAGTGTATCTTCCATGAGTTTAGTAATTATGTGCCCTCTCTTATTTTCTACTCTACAGCATCATAGTCTATTAAATTTTATTTTATTAAAACTATAGGTCACATGACCCACTAAATTGATTTCATGACCCACTAATATTAGCTCATAAAGCACAGCTTGAAAAACACTGCATAACACTACACTGCCTCTCATAAAACTGATTAAGTTTTACGTGTTTCTGGGAAGGGCAAGTGAATAGAAAGGTTATAGAATGACTTGAAGCAGGGAAATGACATGGACAGATTTTTATCTTGGAAAAAAATACTTTAGCAACTCTTTGGTGACTAGATTGGAAATAAATTAGACTAGTAGAAGTTTTTTCAGGGAAGAGGTCACACAGGAATTTAGGTAGTAAGTTGCATGAGTTAGAAGAACAAAATAATGTAAATTATTTCATAATTTTGAAGTATTTTCTTAGATTTGACAATATCTGGTGGAGGAAAATCAGTGTATATCTGTACTTAATGAAGGAAAGAATGATTCCTCAGAAATGCAGCTTGTTCCCTAAGATATGAATTTTTATGAAAAGAAATGGACTATATCTCACAATTTTATGAAGCACCTATATAGTTAATAGAAGCCTATAAGGATAATTGATAAATAAATGATAATGTAGAATAGAAATAACCAAAGCCAGTAAATTGTCTGGTGTATCAGTTTGAGATTATAAATGAAACATCAAACAAATGTGTGTGTGTATAAGTGTGTGATTATGTATATAGTCTCTATATACCTATAAATTAAGTAGCCTATCAATTTGAAAGCTAATCTGAACCTTCAGAGACTTTCTTTTTTCTTTGGGCTATTCTTTTAGAAGAAACAAACAAATGAAACAAAGTTATTGGGTTTGGTGGTTTGGGTACATTTGATATCGTTTCCTTTATTTCCACCAAATACAGTCAGCGATAATTATATTTTTTTAATGGTGACATAGGAACACAAAACGCATGATTGCTAAAGATCTATGAAATACACTACCCACATCGTGTATTTCTAAAGGTGGTATAACACTCACATATAATTTATTTTGAAAAATTAACACAAATTCATTTTGTTAAACCTCCTTTAACCAAACAATTATGCCTCTGAAATTTCCTTTCATCGAGATTTTATGATAGCATCATGAGAGAAGACAGATTTTAGAAAGGGAAATGGCCTGCACAATAATATTTTAAATAGAATGCATCATTTAAGGTAATGTAAAAATGATGTGATTAATCCATTCAGAACTGTAGATCCACCATGCTGGTTATACCAAGTCTTCCTCCATAAGTTAGTCAACATTATCACACCCTTTTATTATTGCTATCATGATGATTTATGTACTGGAACATGGTAGGCTTAGCTTGCTGTTTTTTGATTTTCAAAAAATGAAGCATGCTATGAATCATTTAAAATACTTGGAAATGTATTTTATAATAAATGGTCATCTTAAATTTTCGTACTGTATGTTAAGGAAGAAAGGTAATGGAAATTTAAACTTTATACTAAGGTTTCAAAAATATTAGGGTGGATGACTAAAGGCCTATTTCAAATGAGTATGTGGAAATGAGGAGAAGACTACCTGTTCTTTTAGCAATCTACTTGAGGAGTGTTGAAATATACTTTGGTTGTTTCCTCAATCTGAATAATGCTCCTTTTAGATTTTACCTTTTTTTTTTTTTTTTTATCAAGTGCTCAACATTTACGTAAGCCCTATATAGCAGGATTATTTCTTAAAGATAATGTTGTTATTAACTGACTTAATCGAACATTTATTCCTACAAGACATCAAATACTGTGCATACTTAATTTACTTATTCAATTTTAAACAATTTGATTTCATCATTTTGCAAATTTTATGACAGATGTAAGATGAGATATTACTGGTCCCAGATTCAATCTGACATTATGAGCAAAAGTTCAATAACAGTTCCTTCTACATTTACTAAATACACCTTTCTTAAATATCCCGATATAGAAATGTGCTGTGATTTATTAAGAATTCAGGTAAAGGCCTATTTATTAATATGGATATTACATGGAGTACAGAGACTGCAGAGACGTTCTTCTAATCATTACTATGTATCAGGAAATTGAGTGGAAGAGTTTGAGTAATTTGAAGATGGAATGAACAATTAAAAGTTTCAACGTTTGCTGTAAGACCTGGGTATGAATCACAGAACCATAAACCAGGAAGACTCTAGTGAGGTTAGTATTATATTGGATTGGAGGTAAGAAGGACTGAAAACAATAAAAGATGTAAATACATGTTCCAATTCTGATTTAAAAAGTGACTTCAGATGTATAACTAAAGTTCCTGGGATGATTTGTAGCAATCTATAATATAAATTAAAAAGAAGTATAGGGGCCTCCCCGGTGGCGCAGCGGTTGAGCTCTGGGTTGCGAAGCTGCCCGCAGCCTCTGCAGCGCCGGTTCGATCCCCGGCTGCTCCCCGGCCACCAGAGGAGGGTCCCACATGGCGGGCAGACCTCTCCTGCTGCCCGCTGCTCCCCTCAGCAGTGTACCTTGGTCCTTCTGCCTGCTCTGCTCCCTGCTCTGGCTCTGGTGAATTCTCTCACCCTCCCGCGCTTCTAATTGTACCCAGTGCTTGTATAAATAAATAAATAAATATTTAAAAAAAGAAATATAGCAGTTAACATTTACTGAGAATGGATCATATTTCTGATAGTGTTATAAGAGTTTTTGATGTGCTGAATTGTTTAATAATAAATATTACCTGAGAAAGAGGATATTACAATGCCTATGTTACAATATATGAGGATCTGAGAAGTTGTACAGAAATCCCCAGATATGAAAGAATGAAAGTAGCAGGATCAGGATACAGATTTAGGTATTCTGACCCCAAACCTCACCAAAATACCCCTTAAAAATAGTCTGTATTCAAATGGTATATAATAGGTATTTGATAAGTTTCCTGAGTCTCCCAATGACATAGACAGCATTGCCCAATATTGTCTTAATGATTTATGATATTGTTTGAAAGAAAATGAATAACAAGAACAGAAAAAAACTCAACATTTATGTGTGAATGAGCATCTCAAGAGAAAACGCAGATATAGTTAGATTCCTCAGTAAACAGGCTGTAAGAAATTCCGAGGGACGATAGCCATTGTCTTCAAGTTAGACTTTATGAATACAAGAGGCGGGACATTTTTTCCTGTGCATAGAAGGAATCAATGTCTAGAATCCAAATATATCTTTCCTAAGAGTCATCTTTGGAAAGAACACTAGTGAATAAACATAATAGATAGTTCCTTAAGAGAAACAGGAGGGTAATCTTTTTAATTAAAAGGAAATGAGGAGAGATAATTTTTAAATTGAGAGAAAAAAATATGAAGACATACGCAACTCCAAATGCATGTACATAATAGGGTATCAAGGAAAGGAAAACCAAAGTAATTTGACAATATGTATTCTAAAACTATCCTACAAGAAAACTTTTGTGGAAAAAAACAGCAAAGCACATTTTGAAAAGGCACATTGATGCCTGAGAAAATAAATCAGATAAACTAGTTATAAAAAGTAAACTATTAAATATTAGGTTATTAATAAACTAGAATCACCACACAATATATTTTTGTCATTCATATGAAACAACAAAATTGCCTATAATAGAAAATCAAACTGTCATAGCTGTTTTGTGCCACAAGAAAAAGAAGTACTATATTTAAAATGCTCAAGGAAAAATGTGAAGCCAAATGATCTTGAAATGTCATTATCAAAAATCTTAAAAAGGGTAGCATTTACTGTTCTTTTCTCTTAAGAGAAATTACTTGTCACAGTTTCTGAAACATTATTTTCTCCGGTACACTCTATATTCAAAAATGTTAAATCATTCCTAATTCCCATTGCTAACTAGAATCTCAATATTTGTTAACAATGATTAACATGTTCTAATCTGATTTATCCTTTGTTCTCTCTCCTTAGAATAAGGACTTACCAAGTGTTTCCTTTCAGTCCTATGCTCTTTCCCACCTCATCATTTTACCTTTGCATGCCCTGCTTTTTGTTTGTTTGTTTTTCCATTTTTTTATTTTATATATATTTTTTACATCATTTTTCATTTTTGCACAATGTATGCATTTTCATCTTGGTCATAGTCCCCACAAAATTCCCACCCCTCTTATTTTGATCCTACTCCTTCCTCCCCTACCCCTGTAGTGTGTCTCTGGTTTATAGTTGCTTATTGATTTTGATTTTTTCTTTATTATAATTAGTCTTTTTCCTGGTCCCTTATTTAGGTTTTCTAAATTCCTGCTATGACTGAGAAACATTAATTCAAAAGGGCACCTGCACCCCTATGTGTACAGCAGCACTATTTACAATAGGTAAGCTATGGAAACAACCCAAATGCCCAAAAATAGATGACTGGATCAAGAAGATGTGGTACATATACACCATGGAATATTACTCAGCATTCAAAAAAGATAAACTCATGCAATTTGCAGCAACATGGATGGAGCTAGAAGAGATCATGCTCAGTGAAATAAGCATGTCCTGTTTCTTTAAGGTTGCATGCCTTCCTTCCCCTTATTTTGTTCAGTTGAAAAACTGCTAATCAAAACTCAACTTCCTAAGAATCTTTTCAGTTTACAGAATTTTGTGGTCTTTTCAAACCTTCCACTGTGCTTTCATGGGGTTTGGGATTTTGTTTTTAAAGATTTATTTATTTATACAAGAACTGGTGTATGCCAGAGGCGTGGGAGGAGCAGTGATAGAATTCACCATAGACAGAGCAGGGAGCAGAACAGGCAGATGGATCAAAGATAGTGCTGAGGAGACAGCGGGCGAGGCAGGAGAGGTCGGCCACACCATGTGGGTATCTCCCCAGATAGCCAGGAATCGAACCCGTGCTGCAGAGGCTGTGAACAGCGGTGCTCAACCTGTTGTGCCACGGGGGAGGCCCCATAGGGTTTTATATATTTCTCTATTCTGGAACATAGTACACTCAACAAATTATTATTAAGTAAATGTATCAGTCATTTAACTAGAGGCTTCAAACATACCTAAAACATATTTATTTCATGTCTTTTAACTGCCTTTCAAAATGAGAATTTTAATAATTTAAAATATAAAAAAGATAATTTTTCATACCAGGGAACTTATTCATTATGACTATACTAAGTTTTTGAATGAATAGTGGCATAGGATTTGTAAAATTGTGAACATATATATGTTACTTTTATAGAAACTGTCTTAAAGATATATAATTATCGTATATATTTTTAAAATTCATTACATAAAAATGTTTTGTGGAATTATTGTTATGATGCTTTTAGTATTTGAATTCTCTATGTTACACATGCATTACGTACTGGAAGAGGTGTCTTTCTATAGCTAGTATATAATGCTTTCTTAAGGGCTGACATAGTTTTATTCTCTTTCTAATCTCAGAAAAAATATATATATTGTCTAAGATTATCCAGGTTAAATGAAAAGATTTGAAGACTATTAATGAAAGGAGAGATTTTTCTCTGACGCATTTTTGTATTAGTCTTTGCTCACTGAAAAACTGCCAACACAGTTATTTTATTTTAATCAGGAAAATCCTAGTTTCTCTTACCTCAAATAACTGTATAATTTTCATCTTTTTCACTTATTTTATTGAACCTGTTTCTACATTAATTTTCAAAAGATTAGGAACTGTAGGTTCTTATAAATTAGGAACAACACTATCTACCCAATCCCTGTAGTTTCATAGTTTATATTTCTTCATGAAACCAGAAAAAAAAAGAAAGACTTTTTCATGAACAAAATGACAGTGTTATAAATTAGAGTCCTAAAAACTGCTCTGTTTTCTTCAGGCTCAATGGTCTTTTAAGGCAACGATGGCTCCCTAAGGAATGCCTGTGTTTATGAGTCCCTGACAGTGTTTTTGAAGGGGAAATGCCTCTTTTAGTGTGGTAAAATTACTACCAACATGTACCTGAGGCAGCTCTCAACCAGCTCTAAAGAGTTTCCTCACTGCCTCTCATTCCATCTGGTCGAAGGACAGCCAGCAGTCCTATGAGTTATGTGTGACTGCACGTAGTATTGATGTTGTGTTGTCAGTGACTCTGAAATGTCCCATAACTCTTGTTCATATTTTCCTCTTCAAAGATGCATATTGTAAATCATTTATTTTTTTCCAGGAGTTTTGCTTTTATTTCTATTTTAATTTTTCTCTTACATTGTTAATTTTTGGACAGTATTTGATTTATCCCACAAGTGTAGTGCCCCTAGTGCTCCCACCACCATAGCACTTGTGATCCATCACCACAGTCCCCAGGGCTCTCCCCTCCCCTGTTTTGATCCCTCTCCCTCCTCCTCTCCAGCTGTATGCCTCAGATCTATGATAAGCTTGCAAGTTTTGAATACACATTTACTTTGAACAATTAAAGCTTTCTCCAAATATTAATAATCTGTTTAGGCAGTAAACTAAAAAACTTAATATTTACTTATTTTCCTTTTGCATAAGCTGGGATTTAAATTTTATATTAGAATTTTTTTAATATTACATAATCATATGTGACAATGTTGTTTGAAGTTTTTGAATATTTGCATAGAATGGTCATTCAAATAATTTATTCACTTATTTCTGCAAAATGAGAAAATGCAAAGCACATTAACTTTCTTTGATTTTTTTTAAATAGCAATGGTTTTGGTTTTGAAGATTTATTTATTTATGCATACAAGAACTGGGGTACAGCCTAGAGGTGTGGGGGGTGAGAGGATTTACCAGAGACAGAGTGGGGAACAGAACAGGCAGATTGGCTGAAATACACTGCTGAGGGGAGCGGTGGGCGAGTCAGGAGAGGTCTGCCGCACCATGTGGGTAGTTCCCTAGCCAGGGATCGAACTTGTGCTGCAGTGGCTGTGGATAGCTTCATAGGTTGCATCTTAACCCCTTGCGCCACCAGGAAGGCCCCTTTTTTTTAAAATTTAATTCAACTCTGTATTTAACTTTTTATTTAACTTAACTCTGGCAATCAGAACATGACAAAGTATGATATCCATGACACAACAGATACATTAAAATGTGTTACGGTATAATATTAGGTTTGTATAGATCTACTGGTAGAATATTGAAAACTGTAACAAAAATCATAAATTAATCTTTAAAAAATGAACTTTAAGTCCTTTAAATAAAACTTGCCACAGTCTTTTGTCGCCCCTATTTTGTTTCAACAGCTTTGATTTTATGCATTTATATTGCTTGTCTGATTTATACTGGCTTTTGCTTTCAGCATAAGCCTACTAAGCAATACCACTGCATTCAAAGAATTTAAGTTAGCCAAGTTTCATAAATAATTAGGGAACACTTTGAGAAGTTATAAAAGTTGTTCAAGATCATGCAGTTTGAAAGTGAAGATCTATGATCAGACTTTACAGGCCATATTTCTAATCAGTTTTCATTATTTCTAATCAGGCCATATTTCTAATCAGTTTTCATTATTCGCTTTGAGAAGTTACAAAAGTTGTTCAAGATCATGCAGTTTGAAAGTGAAGATCTATGATCAGACTTATAGGGCATATTTCTAATCAGTTTTCATTATTGCCCCAATTGTAATAATAACATTTTATATGCCTGTTTTTATAAAATTTTGCTGGCTTTATGTTATAAATGGGAAAATGTTTTTTTGTCACTATAGATTGTAGTTTTCACTAAAAGTTCAAAAATTATTTTGAATAAAAACAAAATGAGAAAAGTATGGTCTTTTAAAACTTCATTTCCCTAGAATATTTTATTCATGAAAAGTATATTTTTGTGCTACAAGACAAGCCAACTGAAAGCATTTTTAAATTTATATTCCCTTATTCAGCATACTCTTTTGATATGAAGTAAATTCCCTTTATAGTGCAATGAATGTTAATAATTACATACATAACAATCTGACCAGATGCTTACATTAGATGCAAGGTAATATAAAATTACAAAAAAATGTGGTAACACGTTCACAGAAGAATGACTGAAATATCTTTTGATAGTTATTTTATGAATGAAAAAGATTTCTTTATGAAGTTAACAAAGGGCAGTTTCTCTTTCTGCCTACCATTTTTTTGAGGATAAAAGTTTTCAGCCTAGATTACTAAATTTTAAATGTAGATAAATTCTGAAAAGAGCAAGGACAAAATAACTAAAATAATACTAATTTATGTCCATGTGTATATCTATGCAAATATATGTACTATATTCTTTCCCTTTAAAGTTATTGCTAGAATATGATACACAATGCTAATAATTGACTGTTGTGTTATGACCATGAATAGCAAAAACAAACAATATTAGAAAAGTCAAAAGGGTATTACAGAAAAATATGTAAGTTAAGAACTCTACTTTTATGAAAAATTTGATTAAGCATAATACTTTTATTAAAAGCTTATCTTTTTAAAAATATAGTTTGCTTTTTGTATAATCAGTCAGTATTTATTGATGTGAACCATGTGCTAGGTTTCATACTTGATGTTGAAGAGACAAACTAAATAAAATATGGCATTCTCCCTTAGAAAGCCCACAATAAAATGAGAGGCAGGTGTGAAAAAATTATTGTAAATAAAATATGTTGAGTAGAGGTATAAACCAAGTATTATGAAAATGTCGAATGAGGATATTCACAGAAAGATTCAACAAGGAATAATAATTTGAGCTGACTTCTGAATTTCAGTAGGAGTTTATCATGTGGGTCAGAAAAGAGAGTAATTTCCAGGGAAAGAAAGCATCATAAACTGAGGGAATATGATATGAAGGCTGAGGATTAATGAGGAAATTTCATTAATGAGAGCCCATTGTGCGTGGAAGAGGAGAGTATTGACACAGAAGGATAAAACTGTACCATAAACAGAGTCAATCTGGGAAGTGTCTTAAATGTGACCTTTATCTTTAGGTGATGAAAGCCCAACAGAGGTTTTAAAAAGGAAGTAACTTGACCAGCTATTCTTAACTTAAAGACAATACCTCTGGGAACAGTAGTGAAATCCCTACTTGAGTGTGCTCCTATAGATTGTCACCAATAATGGTGCAAACACAAGACATTAAAGTGTTGGAAATTCCAAAGACACACAGGAAGCTGTCCCTATGAAACATCCTAACAGAAATATATAGAAGGTAGTGGGTTAAATAAATTGGGAGTCTTTGGTAAAGATTAGAAATTTCAGAAAAGTAGCATAAGAGACGACGATCATTCCCAGAAAAGAGTTTATGGAGTGTGATAATAGATGGTTGCAAGAATAGGGAGATGATTCATTAGCCCTGCCTTGTTTTAGACTGTTGCTATTTTCTGTATTTTTTTTTCCTAAATCCCTGAGACAGGCTACACAAACCTCAATACCAAATAATTCTGGAATCCTGGGTAACCTCAGTATCCTCATGAATGATTGAGATGGCAGCATAGCCTGACAACTATTAAGGTAAATCCTTTGTAGACCTTAATTAACACTCTTCTCCAGAGACCACTTCCTAGACCATAATAGATATTGACAGTCCAGGGTCTAAGCATTCAGCAGTGTTTTCATTGTCCAATCCTTTACATGACATGTGCTAGTCCTTCTTAAGGAATAATTTCACCATACTCACTGATTATTTTCACTTTGATCATTTTTCTTTGACATTGCTCTCAAGATAATTTGTGTTAATGCAGAATGGTTATACAAACAACAGTTAAAATATAATTAGAAAATCCCCATAATGGGATATGATTGATGAAAAAACTGCATCTTTAAAACCAGGTAAGAGTCCATTGAAAAGACTGAATATTTTTAATTTGGTTGAAGGAAAACCAAAAACAAAGAAAAGAAAGCATGCCGAGCTTTTAACTTTTACCCCTTTAAACTGAATTTGTGCAAAAGCATTATTTAACCATTTCAGATCTTTTCCCAGTGTTTATAACTCAATTCATGTCACTATTCAGAATACCCATCTATACTTTTTTTTTTTTTTAAGATTTATTTATTTATTTATTTATACAAGCACTGGTTACAGTCAGAAGTGCGGGAGGGTGAAAGGATTCACCAGAGACAGAGTAGGGAACAGAACAGGCAGACTGATGAAATACACTGTTGATGGGAGCAGCGGGCATGGCAGGAGAGGTATGTTGTGACATGTGGGACCCTTGCTGGTGGCCGGGGATCGAACCGGTGATGCAGAGGCTGCGGGCAGCTTTGCAGTCCAGTGCTCAACCGCTGCACCACCAGGGGAGGCCCAGAATGCCCATCTATACTTTTTGAGTCCTGGGAACAAAGTGAAACTTGCATGTTATTTTTCCCCATTGATAATGATGCAGGATTTGACCAAGGAAGGAAGACATATGCATATTTATTAGCAAATAAAATATAAAACAAAGACTTTGAATTGAAATTTCAAGGATGATAATTTCAAGACTGAAATTAGAGGTAGAGGATTATACAAAATAGTATGTGAAAGTTAGAGCATTGTGGGAATGTGTGACCTTATTGAGGAATCAGACTTTCTAAATTAATTGTATATATATAGTTCAAAATTGTCAGCAGCTACCTATGTATCAAAAATACCTAGAACCAGAGTATGAAGCTTAATGCCATACAAAGGAGGCTAACTATTAATTCTACAGGCTGTTTTGATGCATAGAATACTTTTGAGTGTGAAATGTTTTATCATTTTTGAACATGAAAAATCATTCTTCCTGTTCCCATATATCAATACTTTGACCTTTACATCTTATTCTCTCATGCTATTTTTCTGAAATCTCTAAACTCTATCAAGGACTCCCAATTTATTTATCCCATTACCTTCCATCTATCTCTGCTAGGATATTTCATAGGGACATCTTCCTGTGTGTCTTTGGAACTTCCAACACTTTCTCTAATGTCTTGTTCTTGCATCTTTATTAGTAACAATCTACTAGGTCACATTTAAGTCAAATTCCTAGGGATCATACTTAAATTTTCATATGCCACATATACTTAATAATGAGCTAAATTCTACATTTTACCTTTTAAATATTTCAGTTCCTATCTTAAACTTTTGTTTATAGTCTAATTTTCATCATGTAGAAAATCAAATAATAGGAATTATTAGAAAACAATGACTTCTGAACTCTGAATGTGCTGTGTTCTGTTAGTGCAATTTCCTTTTCCACTTCCCACAACTCCATACATCTATCCTATCAGTTATAACTCTTACAAAAAGTATGCATCTTCTCTTTTTGTTATAGCCCAAGGAACTTTGTAATGTTTAACATCATGTTGTAGTTAAAATCGTATGAACACATTTAGAATTTCAATGTTTTCTACTGCTTTCATTAAATATTAATTTCATGATTAACATCTTAATATTGGAAATGGCATTTTATTAATAATTCTTCCCCCAATAATTCACAATGTGTGAGCCTTGTAGTAGAATTTAAAATAATGCTTTTTTAAAATTTTGTTAATAGCAATCACAGACTTTAGAGCTTGTAAACAGGCTTCTCAGGAGTTTAAGGGACACTGTTTCCTTTGGTCCTGTAAAAATAACTACCACAATTTTTCTAAATAATGAAACAAAAACTCAAACATATATGACTTGCACATAACCATGTGGCTTTTAGAAGGACGAAGACTACAACTAATTTTGATAGTAGAATTAAATTAACTGATTGGTCAAATATGAATTGCAAAGATTTAATTAGTTTAATTAAAGGTAATTAATGACACAATCACAAAATCCCAGTGGCATATCATAGCAAAATAATTTTTCATTTCTGTAACAGTTCAATGCAGATAAATGTCCCCAGACAGCTCTCCACCAAGCAATGAGATGGAGACCTGGCATTTTCCATGTAGTTGTGCCACCGTGCTCTGGGAACCTCTTCACGTTTACCACTGGATCTAGCAGATCAAGAGAAGGAAAACAACGTGGCTTCTCATTTAGAGTATTTTATAGCCAACTCTGGAAGGAACTTCATCACTTATACTTGCATTCCTTTATTCTGAACCAAAGTACATGGCTGATGAAAAATGTGCTCTACCAAGGAGGAATACAGAGGAAAGATGTGTACCCTATACTAACACTAGTATAAAAGGTCATTTATTTTACTTTGAAAAGAAAAAAGAAAGAAAAAAAAAAAACAATTTGTTAGCTATCTTTTTGTTGCTTCTATAGTATATTATTAATATTAAATGTAGAATGTAGTATATGCTAAGGCCAAATCAGTAAACGATAGATCTCCATTTCACAATCTTTCAGTTCTGAAGAAGTGTGAGATTCCAAGTTTTATCAAACTTAATGACTGTAATTACTGTATTACAATTCCTTGAAAATAAGATCTGAAGCTCTTTTTTTTTTTTTTTTTCCTTTTGAAGAAAAGCTTCAGACAGGAAGCTTTTGAAAGAAAGCTAGTATCTTTGACTTCTCTCAACAAATGAGTCCTGTTTTCGTTTTGATTGTTTCTCCTCCTTAACACAAAACAAAATAAAAGAGTTACTAATGTTCCTGAGAGGTATGATCCTTGATAGGATTAAATATGGTTTAATTTTAAAACAATGCATTTGAAATTCCATGTATGGTATTCTTAATAACATTTAACTACACTACTAAATTGCTTTTAAATTTACTTAAATACATAACTATTAGCTTTATGAATTTGCATACTTAAGGTAAAAAACTGACTCTGGTATGGTCCAGCTGAACAATTAATTTTATTGAGTGATCATTTCACTTTGAGATACGGTTTTATTATTTGACAAACTTAAAATCCTATAAATTTCTCTGTTCTTGGAAAGAACAAATACAAATTTCTCTGAGAAGGGCCTGGAAAAACACTGCACTCAATCTTCCATGAGCCATTTCGTCAGTGGCTTTCTGCTGCAAATGAGAGCTGATTTGATCACCTTTTTATTGTGACTCCCTTTGAAGCCAGGAATCATTGAAATCTTTCAGAGTGGTAGAATTTGGACATTTCACTATGAGGGATATCTTTGATGATATTTCTTATATCATGCCACAGTGGCTGGAATTAGTCCCTTATATTTTGTTTGTCTGTTTGTTAACTGGAAGCAGGGAAAGTAACCATTTTGAAATACTATTATATCCTACAACAGAGGAAACAGAGTTTTAACAAAACTTCCTCTCACCTAAGGAGAGGGACATTTAGTCAAATTCACTGCTTTATGATTTTCCCATCATACTAAATTATTAAAAAACAAAAGGCAGTATCAGCATGAGGATCATAACCAAAGATCAAAGGTCTGCTAAAATACTTAGAATTAATGATAACATCATGGAATGCAGAGTCTCCCTCCTCTCCATACACACACCTAATCACCACATCGTCAGGACTAGTCGAATAACAGAAGAGTGTAACTGAGGACACTGTAAGCCACAAAAATCTCTTCATCCATTATAACATGAGAACAATTTGAAGCATCTGGCATCTGTAGTTATAGCAAACATTAGACGTAAGTCCCAGGAGTGCTGCTATAAACTTTTGTTTTAGAAGTTATAAAATCTGTAATTTTTTTTAAAAGTTTAATCAAAGACAAATACTGCTTGGTATTTTATTTAAAACAGATGAGTTTGAAGCCCTGTCTGTCCAAGATAATCATATGCAAAGAGACACAGGGATGGATAATTTAGAATATATTTGCAGAAGAGTGAGTAGACATG
The DNA here is from genome assembly GCF_014898055.3 of Talpa occidentalis. Taxonomy (NCBI): domain Eukaryota; kingdom Metazoa; phylum Chordata; class Mammalia; order Eulipotyphla; family Talpidae; genus Talpa; species Talpa occidentalis. The sequence continues at coordinate 17,418,727 of NW_023604861.1, forward strand.
TATGATTAACTCAGGAATTTGAGAAAGAAATGATACAACTGATGAAATGGTAAAAATTGAAAGATAATTTGTTTTCAAGTGATGAAAATGGAAAGGTAATTTAGATTCGGGTAATTAAAATCTATGAGTGCTATGCTGAAGATTTTGAACTGTATTTTGTAGATAATAAAGTGCCATAGAAGGTTTTTGGAAAGGAAAATGACAGGAATTTGCCTGCTTTTATGAAAATAACTTGGATGGCAATGTGAACAAATTAAAAGGATTAAAACCCAGAAACCTTGAGATTAGTTGGATAGAGGTTGCAAAGGATAAAGCAGATGATGAAAACCTGAACCAAAATATTAACAAGCAGAAACTTTACAAGAGAAACAAGAGGTTCTTGTAATATGTAATGGTAGGAAAACTGTCAGAATTTAGCTGGTGATTAGATATGAGATAAGGGAAAGAAGTGCATGAAGTGAAATGCAACCTTAATATTTCTAAACTGTGAGATAAACAAGTAAAAAAAATTCATTAGCAGAAGGAATGAATAGAAAAGGAATTTCATTAGAGAGAAATTGATGAGTTCATCTTAAAATGCTGCAATCTGATTAACTGAATTTGACATTATGCCAGTGTGAATTGGTAATGAAGAGCAGGAGTTACAACGTAGGGTTGGATGAAGACATGTTTAGTAGTTTGGTCATAACGGTTATCTTTGAAACCATAGAAATGATTTCCCAGTAAATTCCTATCTGACTGATTTTTTTTTTTTTCACCATAGTCTCTCATTGTGTTGTTATATATAGTTTTGTTTTAACCTACTTTTATGTGTACATTTCTGAATTTTCTATATTTAATTTAAATCAAGATTTTATATTCATGCTTATATTCTCCTACAGCACCAAGCATAGTTTTAGACACAAAGTAGCCATTTACTACTAATTTTTAAGCGATTTGATCTTTTGGACATCTGATTGTCTCACGCCACTATATTTATTAAATAATGTATAGCTTCATATTACATTATTGCAAAAACATTACTTAATGTAAAACATTACTTAAATCCTATTTATTATTGTTGTAAAAGCATTAATAAAAAACAATTTTGTTACCTGTAATACAAAGGATAGTAAGTAAACTGTTGCTTCATCATTCCCCAAGTAGATAATTGCATTGGCCTCTGTTTATGTCTCCTTTTCTTCAGTTTGAGTCTACAGTTCCTTTCTTCACTATGTAGCCAAGAGTCTGTCTCAAATAATTTGTACTCCTCACTCAGGATGGCTTTTAAGAACTTTCTCCAAACATATTTTTTGTGATTATTCCACATCAGTGCAGTTTCTGTGGAATCCTACTCTTCGGAATTACAGATTCAGTTGCAAAATAAGAAACATGCTTCTAATGCAGGTAAAGTGACAATATTAGTATATTACTTAGGGTTCCCTAGGGAAACACATAAAAGTCTCTATTAAAAGAATCGATTTATACAATTTTGGAGACTAAGAAGTCCCAAGATGCCATTTACAAGCAGAAGACCCAGGACAGCCCCTAGTACAATTCAGTCTGTGCCCAAAAGCTCAAGAGTGGAGAACAATGAGACTGGAAAAATTGACATCTCATCTCAGGTAATCAGGCAAAAGGGGTTAAATTTTTGATACCTTCACTTTTTTGTTGTATTCAAACTCTCGAGGAATTGCATGATGATCAACAATATTGAGGGGGACAAATTGCTTTACACTGTTCAATGATTCAAATTCTAATTTCACCCAGGAAGACTCATCCAGACACATTCCAAAATAATGTTTAGCCCCATATCTGGGCACCCTGTGATCTAGTCATTTTAACACATGAAATCAGAAGCACTATTACAGGAGCTCATTATTAGAAATTTTGTTCTATTACTTAGAAAGGTTCTTTCCTCATGATTGGCAGATAATGTTTATGATTTTTCCCAGAACAGAAACAGACTCTTTAAAATTAATCATTTTACGTGACATCAGTTTTACTATTTTAATAGAAATCTTTCCAAAATGGATTATATGTGTTCTTATCTATTAAACAACATGCACTGCAGATACTTTACCTTTGATGTAATGACTCTTCAGTATGAACATTGGTTGCCTCTAACTGCAAAATTGTTAGAATCAACCTTTTATGTCACCCTTACGAATGCCACACTGGTCCACAAAAGTACCATATATCATCTGGCTTGCTTTAATGTCTGTTGTGTGATTTCTCAGCTTTTCCCCATGTCCACTACAGCCTATTGTCGCAACAACCAGGTGATCCTTTTATGATCATTTTAATGATTATTTTAACCTTTAAGTCAGATCATGTCACACTCACAACACTCCACTTGGTACTATTAGTTTGTTTTGTAAATACAAATTGCTCTGGGTCTCCCTGGTGATCAAGGGATTAAGACTCAACCTGTGAAGCTGTCCACAGCCACTGCAGCCCGAGTTCAATCCCTGACAGGGAGCTACCCACATGGCACAGCAGACCTCTCCTGCCTCGCCCACTGTTCCCCTCAGCAGTGTATTTCAGTCGATCTGCTTGTTCTGCTCCCCACTCTGTCTCTGGTGAATCCTCTCACCCCCCACACCTCTGGCCTGTACCCCAACTCTTGTATGCATAAATAAATCTTAAAAAAAAGCTTTATTTTTTTAAACAGCTAATAACAAATACATTTTTTTTTTGTAATTTTTAAGGTAGCATTGGTTTTTAACACACACGTATACACACACTGACCTAACATTATACAAATTTAAATACCAACCAAATAATCTTACTGACATGCTGTGTAAATTTAGAATGTGTGTTCTTGATGAGCATTTTTTTGATATGTCTATTGGCCAGCTGTATGTCTCTTTAGAGAAATGCCTATTTAGCTATTGTGCCCTTTTTTTTTATTTGGACTGCTTGTGCTCTTTGTTTTAGTTGTATAAGCTATTTGTAGATCTTCATTATCAGTCCCTTATCAGATTTATGGTGTGCAAGTATTTTCTCTCATTCAGTATGGTGTCTTTTTGCTTAGGTCACTGTCTCTTTTGGTATACAGAAGTTTTTAACTTGATGCAATCCCAGTTGTTTCTTTTCTTCTTTGTTTTATTTGTTGCTGGAGATGAATCCACAAAGAAGTCTCTGATATTCATATCATGGAGTGTTTGGCTTATGTTTTCTTCTATGTATTTTATGATTGCAGATCTTACAACTAAGTATCGATTTTGATTTGAATTTCATGTATGGTGTGAGATAATGGCATAGTTTCAGTTTTTTCCCAGCACCATTCTATGTAGAAATATGAGCAGGTTCATGGATGACAATACAGGAAGTTGGAAAAGTTACTTAAGAATTATCTAAATCAATTTTTTTTAAAAAAAGAAGCAATTATACTGCTAGTGTTATATTTGAAAATTTCATATTCATTTCGTCACAATGGGAATTTTGAAGTGATTGTTTTGCCTTTCATTTTTCCTTTGCATATTGCAATAAATTTCAGAGAGAGAAAAACAACCTGGTTTGCATGCTACAATTTTCAATATCTTAGTAAAAACTAAGTCTACAAATAGCATAAACTAATCATGACAATAGACTACATCTGCTGTCAGCTTTGCTATTTAAAATTCCATTTATTACAAAGGAATTGATTAAAACTGGAGTATTCAATTAATAAAATGAGAGCCAAATGAAAAGAGTCATAAAAGTAATTAGAAATTAACTTTGTTCCTGAGAAAACTATTAAAACTATTAGATTTTTGTTTCTCTGGGCTCACTATTATTTTTTAAGATTTATTTTATTTATTTATGCATACAAGAACTAGTGTCTAGGCCAGAGTTATAGGGGGTGAGAGGATTCACCAGAGACAGAGTGGGGATCTACTGATATACACTGCTGTGGAAAGCAGTGGGCAAGCCAGGAGAGGTCTGCTGTGCCATGTGGGTTAGCTCCCTGGCCAGGGATCAAACTAGGGCTGCAATTTTAACCCCTGGGACACCAGGGAGGGTCTGATTTAATGTATTCAGAATATTGATATGATTATCATCATAGAATTGGTTAATGCCGCAAATGTCTTTTTTGTGGTGAAAACATTTGGACTACATTTTTCTAATATTTTTTATACTTTCTCCTTAAAGTTTTTTTTTAATATGTATTTATGTATATAAGAACTGGGGTACAGGCAAGAGTTGCCGGGGGAGAGGTGTGTGAGAGGATTCACTAGAGATAGAATGGGGAGCAGAACAGAAAAAAATGACTGAAATTACTGCTGAGGGGAGCAGCGGGCAAGACAGGAAAGGTCTGCCACGCCATGAGGGTATCTCCCTGGCTGGCTGGGAGTTGAACCCGCGCTGCTGAGGCTGCTGACACTTCACAACACTGCGCTCAACCCCCTGTGCCACCGGGGAGGACCCTATTCTAATATCTTATTATAGATTATAATTACTATTTATGTATTTGATATCCAGAATATATTCATTTTCAAACTGCAAGTGTGTGCCCTCTGGCCAACATCTCCCTGTTTTTCCCCACCTGCCACCCCTAGTAATGGTTACCATGAAATCAACTTTTAAATTTCAAAGAGAGGTGATATCCTATAGTATCTCAGTATTTGTTTTTTTCTCTGACCTATCTACTTAGCATAATGGGTTCAAGGTCCTGAGCTGTTTTCCTTCAAGAATTCTACAGCAAAAGACAATTCACAAATACACATCTTTGTACAATAGTAAAGCTGCCCTTCTAAGTATTAAGCATCTCGGAAAGCAATATAATATTCATAAAATAAAGGTGCAATGTAAAAAGATTACCAATTATCAGTGATAATTAATTTAAGAGACAAAAATAAGCTCTCCAGGAAATGTGTAAATATTAACATATCTCTTTACATTTTGAAGGACAGTTGGGAGTGAAGAGCTCTGTAGATGTCTGTGACTACCTCAATGCTTTTCCATGGCTTTAGTTAGAGAAATACCCCCACCACCAAATGAATAGGTGATATTCACTTGAAAGGCAAATGTTTTTCCTTTTATTTAAATAATTATTTTATAAAAGGTATGGGCCTTTATTATTATATGCTGCCTAAAGATATGTATGTCCTATATTCTTCTATAATTTAGTTGTACACAATTAGGCTAGACAAATCAGCTTATTATTTTGTTATAAATAAAACAAAACTTTCTCTTATTGCTATGCATTTATTACTAGGAATTTGTTAATTTTTAGTTGATTTTGCTTGATACGGCTGGTTTTTTGGTTTTCAAGTTTAATGAATGAACAATTTAGATATGATATAAAACTTTTAGTAGGTTTCATATGTTCATTGGACAAAATGATATGAATATTTTTAGACACATAAGCAAAATTTTTCTCAATGAAATCAAAAGTTACATATGCTGTGGTGTCCTGATGAGGGCAGCAGAACATTCAAAAAAAAAAAAAACACATTTTAGGGTAGATAATATTCTATGCAAACTATGTTATTGATATTGAAATTGGAGGTTTTCATGCCTAGTCTCCTAACCAGGAATGGATCCCAAGCTGCTGGTACAGCACTGAGTCCCAGCCACTAGACCACCAGGGTCTGGTGTCTCAAGAAGCCGCAGCAGGAACTTCGCAGACACTCAGGCAAGCAAGTGAGAAGTGGCAGATTTGTTTAGAGAAAGAAAAAGTTTATTGAAGAGCAAAGGAACAGAAATAAAGTGGAACTCCCAGGCCATGGAACCAGGCCAGGGAAGGGAAAGTAGGAATAAGTGGAGTCTTGTCTTAGGGAATACACACCACCTTTCCCTAATTATTCTAAAGCTCAACCAGTCTCTTTGTGATTGATGAGTTCTTGGTGGTCTCACTTACTGCCTAAATGTCTCTGTGCCCAGAGCTAAGTCTCTGAGTCCCAGTTCTTATCTTTTTTTCTTTCATTGTCCTCTATTTGGAATGTGTGTTGACCCTAATAAAGTAAGTCCCTAATGTCATAAGACCTGGGTGTTTGATTAATCCCCTTTGGAATTTGTTGCCCTTATTTCTGGAGCCTTCCTTGACTCTCCTGAAGTCCCTGCACTGTGCTTGAGGCTGCCTAATTATCCCTAACTTGCCCTCAGATTCATTATTATAAAATGGGAAAACAGTACAGAGTTCCCATGTACCCACACCATTTCCCACAAAATATTGTTTAGAAATGTATGATATCATGAATGAATTTCTTAAATTTACATACATTATATGAAAAACAAGTAGTAGGACAGAAACAGCAGTAGTGAAGAAAGACAAGTGGGATTGAGGAGGAAGCCATATAGAAACTTCTATGTATTCTATAGGCTTCTTAGAGATTTTGTTCTTAGAAAAATAGACATAACTCTAGAAAACTGAAATGGAATCTGCAGTTTTTTAATCTTTTCTGTGAGATAGTCCATGCTTCCAGTTACATCAATGGTAAAATCATTTTTTGGGAAACATCCTTCTAACTGAAAATATAGTATTCCATTTTGCACTAATAGCACAGAGTAGACATCTTCTAGGTATCTTCCTACTTTTTTATATTTAAAATGTGATATCTATATATGCTTAATTGATGCTGCAATTCCAAATTTAAACATACATTTCTAGTTGCTGAAACTTGGAAATTACAAATTAACTCTCTTCTGAATTACTGAAGGAAAACAAATCAATTAGCATTGTTATCTCTTATTTAACACATAGAATTACAAATTGGATTTTTTTTTATCATGAGAAATCAAAGAATCTTCACTGTCAACCTACTATGAATGAAAGTAAACCATAATTTTGTTTCAAAGTAAACATAGTCCAGGTGATAAAATCAGTCATCATGAATATGTTTTGCACTGAAAAAAAAAAAAAGTATATTTGAGTTGAAATTATTTTGATGAGAAAATTTTTAACTTATAGTGAAATTGCTACAGGGCAGAGAGGGGCAGCCCAAACCCTGCAAACCTGCCTATTCTAAATGGGTTCTGCCATCTACCGCATCAACACAAAACATGTGAGACTTTAATGGAAAGAACTTTAATACAATTAGGAAACAATACAGGAAAGGCAAAGAATCTAGTTTCTAAATCAAGCACCCAAAGTTACCCGTTTCCTCGTGGGTAAAAGTCCATCCAAACGGGACTGGCCCAGAGCAAGGCCCCAAAGCCTGCCACAAGTCTAAAGCATCTTCCAGTGGGGACCCACAGAAAAGGGTCAGAAACAACCAGACAAGCCCGGAAGGAAAAGAGCAAAATCAAATTCAAGATAAAAAACTGCCATTGTCACCTCCCCATGGGTCTCACCCACATCTGTGTCACCCAGTCCACGACCAAAAGGCAAGCGCAGTTTCTTCACATGTCTCTTGGCTCCATGTGCCTCCTCCAGGTCTCCTTCTGGATCTCCACCCTGCTTCCTTCCTTCCTCAGTCTCTTCTGAAGCTTCTTCTCTCCCTGCTTAGCTCCACCCTCCATTTGGGTGGGGGAGGGAAGTGGAACCTCCCCCTTTCCTGGGGACCACCCTGTTACAATCCCCCCTTTTAATTTTGATTCCACCATATCTATGGTGGCACAGATCTCAGGGTGTAGTCTTAGGAGACAGTCTATTTTCAGGGTTACAATGTGTGTAAGAGAAGCAACAATTAGTCAGCAGCACTGTCCATGAATGTCCAGTATGACAGTTTTCCAGTAATGGAAAACTGTCAAAATGGAAAATAGTCCATTATCCAAGCCAAAAGAAAAAAAATTTGGATCATTAGCTAAAACAAGACAGCAAATATATCAAAATCACAGGGAAAAAATCTTAAATGGCTCAACTTACGTAAAACACAAATTTTCTCCACCTTGATCCCAAACTTTTTTTTTTTAATAGAGGCATGTTTATTATTTATTTGCTTGTTTGTTTGTTTTGTTTATGCATGCACTGGGTACAGTCAGAAGCGGGGGAGGGTGAGAGAATTCACCAGAGCCAGAGCGGGGAGCAGAGCAGGCAGAAGGACCGAAGTACACTGCTGAGGGGAGCAGCGGGCGGCAGGAGAGGTCTGCGCGCCATGTGGGACCCTCCTGCAGTGGCCGGGGAGCAGCCGGGGATCGAACCGGCGCCGCAGAGGCAGCGGGCAGCTTCGCAACCCAGCGTTCAACCGCTGTGCCACCAGGGAGGCCCGATCCCAAACTTTTAATAGCATAGCAAAAGTTTGCAAACTAAATGTACTTTTAAACCATATTACTTGTTTTTGCATAAAATCACAGAGCAGAATAACTAAACAGCAATTTTAGCTGGCTTTGTTGGAATACTCCATGTAGGATTAGAGTGAACCATTGGCATCCGGTCCATGTAGGCTTCAGGAACAAAGTTGGTCTCATCAGACTCCACCTGGGCTTTCCTCTTCTCGAGGGTACCAGGGACTTTTGTTTGGCCGGGTTATCCAGTCCTGCCAATGGAGGCAAGCTTCCTCCCCTTCTTTGGAGGTCTCTGGAACCCTATAAACAAAGCAAACTGATTCTCCTCTTTTTGGTTCAGCTCTGTTTTAACTTTCTGGAAGAACTCCACGCAAAGCCACACAAAATGAATAACAAAGATATAAAATAAAAGAGTTCATGTGGTACATATACACCATGGAATATTACTCAGCATTCAAAAAAGATAAACGCATGCAATTTGCAGCAACATGGATGGCGCTGGAAGGGATCATGCTCGTGAAATAAGCCAAAAAGAAAAAGAAAAATATCGGATGGTCTCTCTCATAGCAGGAATCTAGACATCTTAAATAAGGGACCAGGAAAATGAATAACTATAAGAAAGTGAAAATCAAAATTGATACCGGAATTGTCAGGCCTAGTCTCCCAGCCAGGAACGGATCCCAGGCTGCAGGGGTAGCGCTGAGTCCCAGCCACTAGACCACCACGGGTTGGTGTCTCACGAAGCCGCAGCAGGATCTTCTCACAGGCAAGCAAGTGAGAAGAGGCAGGTTTGTTTAGAGAAAGAAGTTTATTGAGGAGAAAAAGAACAGAAATAAAATGGACTCCCAGGCCAGGGAACCAGGCCTGGGAGGGGCAAGGAAGCCAAAGTGGAGTCGTGTCTCAGGGAATATATACCTTCTTTCCCTAATTATTCTAAAGCTCCACCAGTCTCTTTGTGATAGGTTAGTTCTCTGCTGTCTCACTTAATTTGCTACTGAGTGGGGGATCTTCACATTCCTTATCTAACAGGTTTGTCTTTCCCCATTTGTTGCATCTTTATCTTTATGGCCCAGTCCTCTGGATGGACATCCCTGCATTGAAGTTGAACAGCTGCCCTTCTAAGTTGTCCATAAATTAAACCACTCTCCATTTCTCCAATCTCCGCCTCCCTTTACCACCTGAAGGAAACCAGGACCAGCTTTAACAATGTTGTCCTTGGTCCTGAGATGTTTGTTTTTCCCAGTAGAATTGGTTACATTCCCTTGGTTGTCCTTATCTCTGAAGCCGCCCTAAATTCTTCAGAGGTCCCCTCCTGCACTGTCCCTAAAACTGCCTAATTCCTAGCTTGCCCTGTGTCTCAAAATCAACCAACAACTAGGAACCAGAGACACTCTGTGGGTGGTGGGGGGCGGGAGGGGAGGGATTGGAGTCAAAATAAGGGGGTTGCAATTGTATGGGGAATATAAAAATAAAATTTATTTAAAAAAATAAAAAAAAAATAAAAGAGTTCAAAAGAGTTCATTTTAAGCTATAATTGTTTTCCATTTATTTATTTGAAGATTTGGGTTGATTATCTACTCTAAGTGATCCATTCCCATTCCCAATAGGCAGTGTTTGGGGAAGACACATAGTGTTCAAAAGCGGTTGGATGAGCATGAAATCAGAATTAAAGGACTTGAGTGGATACACTTTCCAGGGTTCACTCTTTTCCTTGACATTATTGAATAGACTTTGTCAATATACTCCTTTGTGATTCTCCTTTTATTTTGCTTCATTTATAATGCTTTTCTCTCCTACTTCAAAGCTATTATCTTTATTCAATGATCTGATCTTTACAGGGAAGTGGTACATCTGTGATATAATATGGTATATACCTATGTGAAAGAATAAGTTCCAGAAAACATTTAGTGACGACACCAGTGTAACAACCACCTTATTATTTTGAGTACTGGACTAAACATACACATACATACACACATAGAGGGAGGTAGGCCATGCCTATTGTTGTTTATGGAGTCTGCGGGTTTGGAGTGCGGGGTCCTTGGGTTCATTCTGGGAAAGATTTCACCAGGGCTCCCCTTTCAGCAGCATGTGATGAGTTTCCCAGGCGAGTTTCTCCATGAGAGAGAGACATTAGTTATATTTAAAGTTCAGGTTTATTAGAGAAAGGGACAAAGGAGTAAAAGACACTTGCATAGACACAAGCAGGCAGGAAGAGCTGCCCCAGAAGGGACCAGGTTTGCTGAGAGAAGACCTGCATGGTTGCAGGTGGGTGGCCTTGAGGAGAGCAACTTCTGCTGAGGGAGGTCAGTGAAGAGAAGTCCTGGCCTCATACAGGTCACAGGCAAGCAGGAAGCTGCTGCCCTGCAGAGGGAGAGAGTTGGTGAAAAGAAGCACTTGCATAGGCACAGGTGGGCAGAGGGAGTGCTGCCCTTGCCTATGTGGGAGACTGAACTGATAAAGTCTTCTGTTTGGGAGGGGCTCACTCCTTGTGAGCTTTCTGTTAGTTGCTGATTTTGGATAACAATGCAGAATCTGAAAGGGCCCTGAGATTCCACAATGGGCTCAATCTCCATATCTTTACCTTTGGGGTCTGTTGGGCTCAATCTCCAAATCTTTACCCTTGGGCCTGTGTCCTACAAGGCAGTCTGATACTTGCTTGGTTGGCATGTTTTGTAATCTAGGCGTCCTCACCTAAGGATCAGAGTCATTGCCTAAGGATACTTGTTTCCGCAACTGTGTAGTGGGCCTAAGGATCTTGGTTTCCAAAGGTGTGTCAGTCGCTATGTTAATCTCTTCTACCCCCATCTCCTTGTGAGCCAGGTTTCTGGTCTTGTGGCTCACCTCCTTTTCAGTTTTTTTTTTTTGTTTTGTTTTGTTTTGTTTTGTTTTTGTATTATTGTCCTCCATCACCTATGGTGTAAGTTAGACTTCCATGAATCAGGAATGGAAGTGTAGAGCAACCCCGATACAAAACAGGGTGCCTGACTGTGGGTCCTCACCCGCGCGCTTAAGGACTTATCAATGCTCTACTGCAGGCACACGTGAAAGGTTAATAAAAGGTTTATTTACAAAGGGAAGGAGAAATGAGGAAATGTACAGCTCTGGGAGAAAAGTGGGAGACAAAGTTTTAAATGAGTCCTACCCGATCCGCTCTGAGAGCTGGCCGCCAGCCAGGAGCGGTGAAGCCAGGAGGCGAGCGATCACGAGCCAGAGAGAGCCCAAGGCCCACGTGTTTGGTTTTTTATATCCAACCTGGCTGCCCAACTCTACCCTCAGGTCCCAGCCACCCTCCCTTGGTGGTGATGGGATTTGTCTTTCCCAGAGTCTTGATGGCTTTACTCTGGAGTGGGGGTGGAGTCCACAAAGTTAATCCTGTATGGGATTAACTCAGGACATCACTTCCCCCTAACAGAAGCATGCCATGTGAGTTTGACATGTTTATACTCCATTTATAGGGAAATAAGTATAAAAAACAAAGGATCTCTCACTTTACAAACGTTTCCATAAGTCTTGGGGTTGGCTTTTACATTCCTCTAACATACTTTTCCCCATATTTCTTAAGGAGGTAATTTCTTTTTTTTTTTTTTTGTTTTTTAAAAATAAGATTTATTTATGCATTCAAGAACTAGGGTGTAAGCCAGAGGTGTGGGAGGTGAGAGGATTCACCAGAGACAAAGAGGGGAGCAGAACAGGCAGATGTACAGAAATACACTGCTGAGGGGAGCAGCAGGTGAGACAGGAGAGGTCTGCTGTGCTATATGGGTTGCTCCCTGGCCAGGAATCAAACTCATGCTGCAATATGTGGTGATAGCTTGATAGCACTGTCTTTAACCCCTGCGCCACCAGAGAGGCCAGGAAGTTATCTTTTTGATTGTATTATTCTCAAATGAGAGGAGGTTAAAAATATTTATTGGAATTTGTTTTCACTTGAGGACTTTTGGGCTGTTTTCCAGTACTGAATATTATTATGAAGACTGAGGTTAGAAACATTTCTTTATTTTTACTGTCAAGGTGACTTGTACATACTTGAAAATGAGAAGATAAGCAAACAAACAGGAGGTAATTTCTTGAGATATAATTAATACATAAAAAAATAATCACCAGAGCTTCCTTGACCCTCCCTGGCCTGGTTCAACCTGCCTGGGAGTCCCACTTTATTTCTGTTCCTTTTCTCCTTAATAAACTTTTTCTTAATTCTATTTCTCTAAACAAAAATAAAATAAATTTTAAAATATCACCAATAATGATTGCATACAAACTTATCAGTTTGGATCTATAAATGTACTCACATTACTACAACCACAATTAGACAAATAGTGTAATAAAAATATCCATCGCTTTTTCTTGTGTCACTTTGGGCTTTTTGTAGGGTAGGGGAGGTGAGAAAGCAATGTGAGATATGCACGCTTAATAAATTTTTTTACGTATACAATATCTTGTTGTTAACTACAAATGATTTTTCATCATAATCTCAACAATCATTTTTTTTTTAATGATTAAACACACCATTTGGGATAATTTGATAAAGCTTCAAGGAATAAAGCAGTGTTTTGCTCAACAACTTTATGTGTGTAATAGCTTTAAAATATTTTACAATGACAAAAAAATTTAAGAATGGTCACCTAGGTAACTAATACAGTGATTCCCAGTTTCCAATACATCTTTTCCTCTATTACCTCTCTTAATCCTGAGTATAGTCAAATAGGTCAGGCAGATGTCATTACAAAGTGGATACATCAATTAAATTTTGCATCCTTTATTTTTTGGACTGCAAAACATAGTGATTAAACTTATCTCTGAGCAATAGTTAATATCCTTTGAGATCTAAACCTTTCTTGACTGCTTTTGACATATTTTCTATAACTTGTTAACATTTTAAATTTCGGAAGTGTTTTATACCTAGCCGCTCAATAGTTGCTAATATTGAAAACCACTCCTATCTTTTCTTCATATTTGCTTTCCAATTTACTAAGACTTGCAAGTATTTTGAAATCTATAACACTAGCATTTTACATAAGTAAGAAGATAAATATCGTCTCTAAAATAATATTATTTAAGGCATTGGCCTCTGTGTTTTTCACCTAGTTCTTAATACAATTCAAATTTACTATCATTTAGTCTACAGACGGTATTTTTATTTATTTTTTTAAATAAATTTTATTTTTATATTCCCCATACAATTGCAACCCCCTTATTTTGACCTCAATCGCTCCCCTCCCCGCCCCTCACTCCTCATAGAGTGTCTCTGGTTCATAGTTGTTTGTTGATTTTGATTTTTACTTTCTTATAGTTATTCATTTTCCTGGTCCCTTATTTAAGTTTTCTAGATTCCTGCTATGAGTGAGACCATCCGGTATTTTTCTTTTTCTTTCTGGCTTATTTCGCTGAGCATGATCCCTTCCAGCGCCATCCATGTTGCTGCAAATTGCATGTGTTTATCTTTTTTGAATGCTGAGTAATATTCCATGGTGTATATGTACCACATCTTCTTGATCCAGTCATCTATTTTTGGGCATTTGGGTTGTTTCCAAGGCTTAGCTATTGTAAACAGTGCTGCTATAAACATAGGGTGCATGTGCTCTTTGGAATCAATGTTTCTGTGTCCTTTGGGTAAATACCTAGGAGTGGAATTGCTGGATCATATCGAAGCTCTATGTTTAGTAGGTCCAGAAATCTCCACACAGCTCTTCATAGTGGTTGGACCAGTTTGCACTCCCATCAGCAGTGCAGGAGAGTTCCTTTTCCTCCACATCCTCGCTAACATTTGTTGTTGCTAGTTTTTTTTTAATATGTGCCATTCTCACTGGTGTAAGATGGTATCTCATGGTAGTTTTGATTTGCATTTCCCTGATGACAAGTGATGTTGAACATTTTTTCATATGCCTGTTGGCCATTTGCATTTCCTCTTCAGAGAAGTTTCTTTTTAGCTCTTCTGCCCATTTTTTGACAGGATTATTTTCTTTGTTGTTGTTGAGTCTCATCAGCTCTTTGCAGATTTTTGTGATCAGTCCTTTATCATTAGTGTAGTATGCAAAAATATTCTCCCAGTTGGTGGGGTTTCTCTTTGTTTTTGTTATTGTCTCTTTTGCTGTGCAGAAGCTCTTTAATTTGATGTAGTCCCAGCTGTTTATCTTTGCCTTCACTATCACTGCTTTGGGTGATGTGTCTGTAAAGATGTCTTTGATGTGCATATCACATAGTGTTTTGCCTATATTTCCTTCTATGTATTTTATGGTTTCAGGTCTTATGTCTAGTTCTTTAATCCATTTTGAGTTGATTTTTGTGTATGGTGTGAGGTAGTGGTCAAGCTTCATTCTTTTGTATGTAGCGGCCCAGTTTTCCCAGCACCATTTATTGAACAAACTTTCTTTTCTCCAGTGCATATTCTTTGCTCCTTTGTCAAATATTAGTTGACCATAAATCTGTGGGTTTATTTCTGGATTTTCTATTCGATTCCATTGGTCTGTATGTCTGTTCTTGTTCCAATACCATGCAGTTTTGATGATTATGGCATTGTAGTATAGTTTGAAGTCTGGGCATGTGATGCCTCCATTCCCTTCTTTTTTTTTCAGGAGAGCTTTGGCTATTCGGGGTTTTTTGTGATTCCATATGAATTTCATCAATAATTGTTCTATTTCTTTGAAGAATGCCATTGAGATTTTGATTGGAATAGCATTGAATCTGTATATTGCTTTTGGTAGGATGGCCATTTTAATAATGTTTATTCTTCCAATCCATGCGCAGGGGATGTCTTTCCATTTCTTTGTGTCTTCTTTTATTTCTTTTAACAGTGTTTTATAGTTTTCTTACTAACAGTATTTTTAAAAGATTTGTTTATTTATAAATACAAGAACTTGGATGTAAGCCAGAAGTGGGGGGGCGGGTGAGAGGATTCACCAGAGAGAGTGGGGAGCAGAACAGACATATCTATTGAAATACACTGCTAAGGGGAGCAGCAGGCAAGGCAGGAGAGGTCTGCTGCTCTTTGTGGGTTGCCCCCTGGCCAGATGGAATTCTCCTGCTGCAGTGGCTTGTGATAGCTTGATAGCTCTGTCTTTAACCCCTGCGCCACCAGGGAGACCCTACAAACAGTATTTTTCTAGCTTTTCAACCTTTATAAAAAGACTGACAGATACTACAATGTTAAATGGAAATAGGATTTAAACATGGATTAAACCAATTAAGGATTTTGTATGCAGATTATTAGGTCTTCGCACCCTATCAAATTATTTGAATGCTGTGATGCTATTTCACCTAAAGATATTACAAGAAGAGCCTTAAAATCTCATTCCTGTATTTGTTCCAAGGAGTTACTTTGTCATCCACAATACTGGCAGTTCTCAATGTCTTCTGTTTGGAAACCAGCATTGAAAATATCCACTTAAAAGCAATACATCTCAAAAAAACTTGGTTTTCCTAGTTCACAATATAGTATTTACTTTCATAATCTGTCATTCCAATAAAGGATATTAAAGTGTATCCTGTACCAAGTGTAACTATTTATAAATGAAACTAGACTTTTAGAAGGTAGGGTGTATGAGTTAAAAGGACAAGATATAAGCTGTGGTGATTAATAACCTATAAACACAGCCCTTTTTGGATTATGATATCCTTATTGGCAAGATATGGAAAGAGTAATTTTATGAAAGTAGAACACACCTCACTATAAACATGCCTTATAAACTGGCAAAATATTGTTACCCATGTTGTGTTAAGACATTCTCATGCTTAGAGGCAAATGGGTAACCAAATTCAAGTAACTCTGCTGATCTTATGGTTTGTAGTTGGTTTTCCAAAGTGTATTCTCTCTAAAAATATGTCTAAACTTATATTTTTGTCATTTTATTATATTCATATCCTACTAACTACCACAAATCCTTTGTGGAACTAGACATGCTATTAATTAATTGCCTAATTCTGTGCAGCTGCACTATGCCAGGCCCTCTGCCAGATGCTGGAAACACAAAGATAAACACAACACAATCCCCTTTTTTCAAGGAGTTGAAAATCCAGCCAAAGTAGGCCCCATTTTCATGGCACTTTGGAATATAGCAAGCTCTTCACCATTATCATATTTGATATACACACATGGGAAATTTAAAAAGTGCATTAGAAGTATGTTTACTCTTCCTGGGTACTGAACTGCAACAATTATTTTGTTAAATAATAGCGCTATAGGGAAAATGTAGCTAATGTGTGAACCCAAATCTGAATAGATGTTGGATCCTGGGAGAATAACTAAAATTTTGGTGAAGCTCTTTTTGATTCTGTACTATGTCATTGGATTTTGATTTTCATAAAGAAAAATACTTCATCATATCTGAGGATCTCTCATTTATATAGCAAATGCCAGTTGTAAACTACTTTTTTTTTAAAGATTTATTTATTTTTATACAAGAATTGGGGTACAGGCCAGAGATGCATAGGAGGGTGAGAGAATTCACCAGATACAGAGTGGGGAACAGAACAGGCCGACAGACCGAAATACACTGCTGAGGGGAGCAGCGGGCAAGACAGGAGAGGTCTGTCCCGCCATGTGGGTTTCTCCCTAGCAGGCTGGGAATCAAACTCCTGCTGCCTTGGCTGTGGATTGCTTCATAGGTTGCGTCTTAACCCCTGCTCCACCAGGGAGGCACAGTTGTGAACTACTTTTACAGAAAAGGCAGTGGCATAACCTCAAATGGAACACAAATCTAAAAATATGAAGCCAAAGGTCAGAGCAGAACTTGATACCATATTAAGAAAAAACACTTATTTGTTTACATTTTGAAGCTTTATTTCAATGTATTAAAAATATAAAGCAAGATTACTTAATGACCATTTGCTATTTAATAGTGATATATATTTAGCCATAGGAGAATTATTTTTTCTTTTATAATACAAATTAGAAGCTATGACTATTGATGTATTCATGGTTTTGATTTTATTTGATTGTAATTTAAAAATGAATTTTAAAATATGGTTATTTTGTCTTATTTTGCTTCCTTCCTTATTGGTGAGGGAGGAAGTCTGGCTCTAGGGTACTGGGGATGACCAAAAGCAAAGTACCTGATGCTGGACATCTGTGATTGACAGCAGAGGGAGAGCAATGCAGCAGACCATTTGCCAGAGGCATATGTGCTGATACTAGTTATAATAAGCCTAGCATGGAAAAATAAAAGATGCCTCTTCTTAATGTAGATTGGGATATCAATTTTGACATGTCTGTTGACTGACATATTTGCAGATGTTTAAGTACCACAAACCAAACAGTAATTTATGGAACAATTTTTCATCTGGTTGATTTCCCTTAGAAAAATACCATGGGAATATGACATTTGACTTTGATTTTCAAGACCACCTCAGAGACAAAGTGGTTTTGCTATCTTCTAATTGTACTATCATATTTATGTGCTGGTTATGACTATTACAGTAAGACTTATTTCAGCAATAACAGGAATCATACATATGTTAGTAAACTGGTGATGAACTATATGGGAATGAATCACACATTTTCAGTGGGAATGCTATTACCCATTTGGGTGGGAATGGCATAGTATTCGATAGATCAATGGTTGTAGCAGTACAGATATGATATACAGTGTATCTCTGCTATAAAAATAAGTCATGGATGGAGATTAAGGAGGAAAAAGTGTCTGCTGAGGTGGAAAGTGATAATAGAAAAATTAAAAATTTTGAGAAATGGTATAAAACCCAGTCATTTAGAATTTGAAACCATAAACTTGATTTATCCAATATTAACTGATCAATTAAAAGGAAAAAATGTGGCTGAACAGGTAAAATTGCAATTAAAATAGTAGTAATAGTGCAGTAAATAATTATCTTCTAGAGACTTTTAATGGTATTAGTTTAATATAAGAAAACTAATACATTTTTAAAAATTTCTAACATCCCTAATTTTTAGATTAGAAGTTAATAGAGGGTAAAATACATGAGCAAAATCAAAGGATTTTAATGTTTTATGTTTTAATTAATGTATTGAATTCCAGCGTCAGAATGAATGAGATATTTGAGGATATTTTTTTTTTAATTTTTTTCTTGTAAAGTAGAACATTTCTTTCTTTCTTTCTCTCTTTCTCTCTCTCTTTCTTTCTTTCTTTCTAGCACTGGGTACAGTCAGAAGCGCGGGAGGGTGAGAGAATTCACCAGAGCCAGAGCGGGGAGGAGCAGAGCAGACAGAAGGACCGAAGTACACTGCTGAGGGGAGCAGCGGGCGGCAGGAGAGGTCTGTGCGCCATGTGGGACCCTCCTCTGGTGGCCGGGGAGCAGCCGGGGATCGAACCGGCGCTGCAGAGGCTGCGGGCAGCTTCGCAACCCAGCGCTCAACCACTGTGCCACTGGGGAGGCCCGAGAATAATTTTTTTAAAGATTTATTTATTTATGTATACAAGAGCCGGGGTGTAGGCCAGAGGTGGGGGAGGGGAGGGGAGTGATAAGGAGATTTACCAGAGGCAGAGTAGGGAGAACAGGCAGATTTACTGAAATACACTGCTGAGGGGAGCAGTGGGTGAGACAGGAAAGGTCTGCTGTGCCATGTGGGTTAATTCCCTGTTTGGGGATGTGCTGCAGTGGCTGCTGATAGCTTTGTAGTGCTGAGACTTAACCCCTTGTGCCACCAAGGAGGCTCCTATTTGAGAGTTATTAATAAAAGATTTTCTAGTTTAAATCAGCCAAAATTTGTGGAAAGTATAATATAGCTCTTCAAACACAGTATTAGACATAAGAAGCGTTGAAAAGTATAAGGAAATGTTTATTGTGTATTTAATAATTGTTTATATTTTAGTATCAAGATGACAAAAGTTGCAATTTTTGATAGCCATATCCCTCCATATAATTTTTTATGCAAGTTGAATACTAGCAGGTAAATAATTCGAAGTAGTGAAATTATCAAATGTTATAAATTAATGAATCAAACTAAATTCAACTAGATCCAAGCACTGTAAGTACATTTCAATTGAAATGAAATATGAAATACAATGGCTGTATGCAGAGACATTTTAGAAATTTACTATAAAATAATCTTTTGTTAAACTTGTCCTCTTTAACTAAAACCTATTATATTAAAAAAAATTCATTTAAGTAGATAGCAAGTTACTATCAGATTTTCAGAATGCAAAACTAGTATCTGTTGAACCTAATTTATTTTTGCACTATTGAACTAGTAAAGTTTCATTGTTGCTCAAAAGATTTAAATTCATTTGAAATAATCTATGCAAATGTATTTTTCTGTACCTGTCAGTGGATATATTTAAATATATATTTTTATTGTGGTAATATTGGTTTACATCATTGTTTGTATTTTAGAAGTGTAGGATCCCCCCTTCAGATGTTGTTGCCATAGCACATCCACCACCGAAGCACCCATAGTTTTCCACCATAGTCTCTGGATTTTTTTTAAAGAGGATAATCTTAAACTGTGCATTTTGATAAGCAAATAAAATAAGGCTGGTAGAGAATATTATAAAGACCTAGACAATGATCAGAAATTGTTCATTATTATGTATACTGAAACTTATTTTCTTAAAAAGAAATTATTATTCAATTTTATCAAAGAAAATGAGGATAAATATTTAGTCACATTTCCACACTAAATTAATGGGAAAGTACCAAGTTGAGACAGAATTACACATTTCAGAATCACACACATACGCATGTACATCTTTGTATATGCATGTGCATATCACCTATTTATTAATTTTATATTTATATTTATTAATATAAATATATAATGTGATCTCATATCCAGCAGCTGATTTATATGACATATATATGCATATATATCTTTGTATATGCATGTGCATCTACACCTATTTATTAATTTTATATTTATATTTATTAATAAATAGGTGTAGATGCACGTGCATATACAAAGATGTACATGCATATGTGTATCATGTAAATCAGCTGCTGGATATGAGATCACATTCTAGGCTTTGTGGTAGCTATTAGAAGGAGAAAGGCTTTGGACATAGCAAATTTTTCTGAGAAAATGATACCTCACTGTGATTTAGATATGAACTTCGGCTTAAAATAATTAGGAACTGAATACATGATGTACTTTTAAAATAAGACCATGTACCATTTCAAAGAAATTAATAGAGACAATTGTTCAAGAAGAACCAGAATAATAGAGGTAACTTTAAGAGGAAGCAGGAATATAGCTAGTTAGCCTAATGTAGGGATATAAATAACATGGGAAGCGATATAAAATTTTCTGAAGAGTAGCATGTAAGCTAAGTGACTTAACATGCCAACATCAGCTTAACTCAGAGAATGCTCCTGAAGATATAAAACAATTGAGCATGTGACTGGATGGCATCAAAGTTAAAAATAAATTGATCTGGAGGTAAAATCTTATTTCTCAATGCCACCCTCAAAGTGACATTATGGGTTTTCAAACATGATCACAAAATTTGAATTTGTGTTCACTATAATATTCTGAAATCTTGAGCCATCATTTTCTTAGAAATAGTTCCAAATCACCTAATATTTTCTTAAACTGCATTCAGAAAAAAAATCAATAGAACCTGGAGGAATGCTGAGAATATTACTGAGAAGTGGTTTCTGTGGGTGCATTAGTTATCATTTGGTTCTTTCAATGTCACATGCAGAATTATCTCAAACAATACCATTGTAGGGTCAACATCCAAGATTAAGTGTGTGATGGGGAAATATTGCACTGCTAATTGTCCTGAGTATTGTAATTCCCAACTCTGAGAATCTGCTGAGGTAACAATTCATTTAAGGAGTTCCAAGTAAAAAGGTTGGTTTGGATCCCCTTACATTTCAATGAAGAGAATAGAAAAATTAATTCTCAGACTATGTGTTCAGACTTTAACAATTAACAATTGTTTAATAAGCAATTGTTGAATAGTGTACTGAATATTTATACCAGGGCTTCATAGTTTATAGGTGTCTTATAGTTTTCTGTAAAAAATTGGTACTTAATCAAATCTATAGTGCTTTTTTTAAAAATAATTAGCTTTTATTTCCTTTGTTTCTATAACTGTTAGGGGGGAAAGGATGTCCTAAAGCTAATTCCATACAGGCTTTGTGGACTCCGCCCCCACTCCAGACCAAAGCCAAAAGACATTGGGAGAGACAAATGCCATCACCACCAAAGGGAAGGTTGCTGGAACCTGAGGGTGGGTTTAAGCAGCCAGGTTTGGTATAAAACCAGACATGTGGGCTTTGGGGAATTCCCTTTTTGGCTCTCCACCAGCTCGCAGTGTTGGGCCAACTCTGAGAGTGCCTTTGGGTTTCCAGTTCAGCGGATCGGGTAGGACACATCAAAGACTTTATTTCCCTATTTTCTCCCTGAGTTGTACATTTCCTCAATTCCCTTTCCCTTGTAAATAAACCCTTTATTAACCTTTTGTGTGTGCCTGTAGTGGAGTATTACTAAATCCCTTTTAAGCGCGCGGGTGAGGACCCACAGCCAGGCAACCCGTTTTTATATCGGGGCTGCTTCGTAACAGTTTGGTGCCCAATGTGATTTCCAAGCTACACCCGTGGTTGACCAGCACAAAGTAATTTTCCTTGCGTTGGTCTTTAAAATAATAATCAGTTTATTAATTGATTAACATTCTAATACTCAACTTGTCGAAGCTTATATGTACTTATTTTTTGAAGATTGATTTATTTATGCATACAAGAGCTGGGGTACAGGCCAGAGATAAGGAAGGGTGAGAGGATTCACCAGAGACAGAGTTGGGAGCAGAACAGGCAGACTGACTGAAACACACTGCTGAGGGGAGCAGTGGGCGAGACAGGAGAGGTCGCTGTGCCATGTGGGTAGCTCCCCGGCCAGCCAGGGATCAAACTCATGCTGCAGTGGCTGCAGATTCCTTCATAGTGTGGTTCTTAACCCCTTGTGCCACCAGGGAGGCCCAAGTTGTATATAATTTTAAATGCTGTTCAATAACCTGAAGGGTTTACCTCACTGGGTCTTTAGATTTTCATGATTTTTTTTTTTTTTTACTTTCATAATCTCGACAGCAATTTCACAATCCACTTTCTCTTAGATAAACAGCAATGCATCCCTATCACTAGCATCATATTACATTTATTGTTTGTTAGCCAGGTGCAGGGTACTGTACTAACTGTTATGGGATATGCACAGTGTAGTTTAGAAACTCATTTTCTAGAGAAAAAATAATTTCATAAATATATGCAAGACAATACAGGGTAAAATAAGTCAAGTGCACATAATGCATAGAATACATGAAATCTAAAGTCAATCTAAATAATTCATTGATTTTATCACTTTTCCAAGTCCTTAGTTTGTAAATTAATCCTGCCTCTAAACCTTCTAGCGATTGTGATCTATCCTATTTAACATATCACCAATTCACATGCTAGCTTATTTACTATTAAAATGTACACCATAGAGTGTGCTCAGTACTCTGCTAGGTGACAAATATAAAAAGATTATTTGATCTCTTTTCTGAAGAATGTTACACTCTAGGGAAGAATCAATTTCTCAAACAAATTAAAAATACACAATACAGTTGTTGCTCTACAGTATACACTAAAGTGAAAAGGAGCAAAATGAATAGATGTCTTGGCTTGAAAAGTATTCACAAAAATGATTTTAAGTTAAAATAATATCTTAAAAACTAAAGAGAAATGAAGGCAAACAAGTTACTCAGGAAACAATTAAAAATTGAAATGAATTGCTTATGCAAATGGGTCACCATTGACTTCATTTTGAAAGGTAGTCAACTGAGTAGAAAATATTTTAAAGGATAATAAACAGCTTTGGCAGGGATTTAGGAAAATGGTAAATCTCATCTACTGCTGGTAGAGTATAATTTGGGGGAAAATTTTGAGTAGCAAATTAGTCAATTTGTATCAAAAGTCTTAATATTTCTCCAAACTTTGACCTGGCAACTCTACTTCTAGGAATACATTAGGAGATAACAATATTTTTAGTGATTTATGTACACAGCTATTGTTTGGAGCATTATTTATGGGAGCAAAAATATCCAACAATGTGAAATTACTTCAATTAATTAGTTTATTTCATACAAAGATATTCCACCTCTAATGTAACATAGTAGCAGAGGCTTAATAACATTTTTTTTTTTTTGCAATTAATGTTAGGTGCCAAAGTATATTAAAATGTAAATATTAGTAGTAATTTCTGGGTGTTGGAATTCTGTGGGATTTTGATTTATTGGCTGTTGTTTCAGCATTTTCCAAAACCTATACAAATATTATGTATTTCTTTATCTTAAAAATATGATATGCACTTTATAGGAAACAGAAAACACAACTCTGTCTTTGAGTGTTTATCTGCAAGGTCTTATAGGACACAAAAAAATAGAATACGTTTTTGCCAGTATAATTAAGCATTAATTAATATTCATTGTACAAAAAGATGCCTCCTTTGCTTTGTTGAATGTCAAAGTATGGCATAGTGTAGGGTGGGATGGTATGGTATTGTATGGTATGGTATATGCATAAGAGTAATATCCTTTCCAGGCAAAACTTTGGTTGCCGAATTTATGTTAAATAAATAAATACATTTGGAATTCCTCACATAGGAATTTTTGAACTTTTAATCAGTGTCTTCCCCACTAAGTCCAGTTAGACAAATGAGACATTATGAATTTAAGTTCTATTCCAAAATAATCAAATCTATCCCTGAAAGCAGTGCTGTATAAATTTAAAATAATATGCAAAAGAGAAAAATGATACTTCAAGACATAAGTAAAGATGCTAAAATATTTTGGTGTTTTCTACTTAGTATGCTTTTATATAGTGATAAACCAGCTACATATTTAAAAGCAATTTACAAGAATTTTTTAAAATGTTTTTATTGTTTTGCCTTAAGAAGCCACGTGATATGATAACTACCATGTTTTCCTTACCCCCACTCTATTGCAATCTACAAAAAGAAGATAAGGAGAAAGAGGGAACAATCTTAACGTATATTAGTTTATAAGTATAATTGATTTTTATGTTCCAGCTCTCAGTTAACATTTATCACAAAAGAGTTTCAGCAGCCCCTTTATCTGTGAAACATATAAAAGTTTAGGAGTACATTAAAATTTATCAGAACTCATAAACTCTACAGTGGCTACTACATTTATTGTGCAATTTGTTTTTAAAATACATTAACAAAGCAGTCCACACCCAAATGTGAAATGTCTAAGAACACGACACTTGACCTTTTTCACAATTATTATTTTTAAGGTTTTTAAATTATTTTTAACTGAGGTAATATTTGGATTCCCCCATCAGGTATCATTACCATATTGTACTCACCACCAAATCACCCATTTCACAATTATTTTTAAAAAGATTTCTGATTTAGATAGAGCAAAACACACACACACACACACACACACACACACAAGCATTGAAGGCACTGAAAAATCCACAAACTTGGAGGAAGTTATTGGATAAGGAAACTGGCCCAGGGAGAGTTTAACTGAGGGAAAAGTATTGCATATTTAGTACAAAGAGTGACTTAGAAATGAGAGTAAAAGTTTTGCTCAGTAAGTGTGTAGCATTTTTGCCTTCACCAAAGTCAACTGATATTATTTAATCTCGGTAAATTATTAAGTATTCTTGAGTTTCAGTTTCTACATCTGTAAAATAGATTAATATAAAATTCATTATGTACCAATCAATGGTCAGCAGTTTCCTCAGAAGTTTAAAGTAGTATGGACGAGGGGACTAAAGGTAGACTTCCTAGATGTAATTTCCTATTTGTTATATAAATATTATTTTATAATTAAAAACCCAAACAAAATTAATTAATTAATTAAACAAAGCATCAAAAAAAAAAAAAAAAAAGCCAAGCACCATCCACTGGACACACTCTTGTTCCCACCCCCAATCCAATCTTCCCCTCTATAACCTCACTTCTATTTTCAAAATACACTGATTATGTTATTTTGCCTTGTCCTTTCATCTACTTTGTTTCCTTATAGTCCACATGTAAGTGAGACCATCTGATAAAACAAAATAAATATTTTGAAGAGGATTAAACAGTAAAAGAGAAAATTAATGTTTGCTATAAATCTCCCGTTTCATCTTAAAATGTAGTACAGGAGGGAAAACATCTGAAAAGTTGATACCATTTGTGAAAAAAAATGGATTATTAACTGATAATTCCTTTCTTATCTGAATGATTTTGTGATGTATACATTTTAACTTTTGTCACTTGAAAAATGAACCTGTTTGAGAAACAATAAGAAAATATGAACATTTAATGACACAATTGAAATCCTTCTGGCCTCAGCCTAGAAATAAAACTACAGCCCTGAGCAAATATTATCAATTCTCATCATCATCTGGAGTGTCCTTTATCTTTGGCTCCTGAGATCATCTGTTATGAGAGGCAAAGGAATTGAAGTAGTTCACTTGAGCTCAAATAGATATAGTTGGATCCTTTTATGAAGAGTTCATGCCTAAGAAATATTCCCCTAAGGCATCAGAAATGTTTATATCACATACACCTTGCCATATATTTTTATTTCCCACCAAGAAATTTACAGTTATGGTTAACTAGTTAACACTTGGAAGGATGGGTGTGCATTTCTGCACTGCTTTATTTTTCTGAAACATATCTATTATGAAAATAATTATTTAAGAATTTTGTTAGCTCATTAATGAGGGTGCATCTTCAATAGAATGATATGTGCCTCTATTCCTTGCTTGTAATTCTGCAGTGATATACATAAAGGTGATATAAGCTTAATATTTTCATCTGAGATTTGGTTGCTCACTTAGAGATTGCCACACTTTTTCTTAGAGTGCAAAGATAATAAACTATTTGAGGAGGGTAGAATTTGAAAATAAAATTAGGAATGTAAATAGGAGAATTGGTGTGATTGGTGCTTTGAGAAGAAAGGAAAAATCAGGTTAGAGAAAAATACAGTTTAATGGGCTGGTGTGGGGAATGAACTGTGAATATCAACTGCTTGTTACCTCAGCTCTGTTCTTCAAAAGCCAACTTAAATATGTTCTTTGGGTCTTCCATATGACATATTTATTCAGCAAATTGAATAAACAAGTGACCAATTAAGTTGAAAAGTGTGATTTTAGATGACTGTCATCAATGTAGTTCTCCCTAAAGAGTCAGCATTTTTCTGTCTTTTCTTCAGTCTTGTCTTTCCCTATCAGTCAGTAACACTGCATGAAGCTGCCCTCTTTTCTGAATGTCCTGGGGTCAATAAGTTTTTTGCCTTGAGTCCTGCAATAAGGAAACAGAAATATCCTTTCTTTCAGTTTAACCCCTCCTCCACATCTACCATTCTCCAATGCGTAGCATTTTTTTAGTGAAATGGTTTCAAATTGATTAAGCTCTTTTCCTTCTCTCTACATGTGGTAATGGGGTAAATTAAATAAGAATAGAACTGCTTTAGAAGTGTAATAGGTTGTCTGAAAAAGACCTCCTCTCTTTCGACACTTGCCTAAAGTTCACCTAATCCAGTTCTTTTCCTGACATATTTCACTTTCCAGACTTCCCAAAATGCACACGATTTTGAATACTTGATCTTTATTTAGATTAGCACTGTCCAGCCTGTGGAAGGTCTAATTGAAAAGGGAAATGATAGAAGCATATTGTCTTTACTTTTTCTTAAAAAAAAAAAAAAAAAAAAAAACAAACTTTTTTGTGTGTGTCTTGTATATTCCAATCCTAAAATGATACACATTTTTTAATGTATTTATGGAAAAGTTGTGAACTCTGATATTAAACATCAGCAAAACAGCCTTCAGAGAAATAGCATTCTCACATTCTTTCTTCTTGCAGGTATTTTAGAAACTGATTTTTATAGCCCCCAAAGTTTGAAGAAAAGAGCTGTTTCCTCTCTGGGTACAGCCAGTTCGCTGTGCTCCAGAGGAAGCAGTGACCCTTTTCTGCATAAGCTGTGGAGGAATTGCCAGATACCTGCTGGTAAGGTTTCACACCAAGACTTTGAGACGGGAGATTTCTATCTTTCCCATTCAAAATGCAACTGGTTATTTACTTGCATGCATTTTAAACTTCGCTGAACTGATGCGGAAACTGTGTGTGTGTGTGTGTGTGTGTGTGTACATACGCGTGCACGCGCGCGCTCGCGTGCGCGCCTGTCTGACAGTGAGTTTTTAAGAGCACTCACGAGTCATATCGGGATTTTCCCCAGCCCCCTCGAACCTTCTCTGGTTCTCAGAGAAAGCTTTCGGGTCTGGAATCAAAGACGTCAACGTGCATTCTGTTTTCACCCTGCAGACTTAAATAACATTCAAGAAATATCACCAGAGAAACCTAACTCTCAGTGACCAAATTGACAAAGCTTCTATACCGTTTTAAAAAGAAAAGTATGTGCCTAAATTATATACCCTGCAACAATAAGATCATACCCAATCATGTTATTGTTTAAAATATATGACATGCATAGATGTTCCAAATAGCCACTAAAAAAAAAAAAAAAAAAGGTTTCGGTGACATCAAAAGACATCAAATAGCATTATAACACTGTACCGCAGACAGGAAAGAAAAGCATTTAAAACACCGATGAAAATGGCGTGCAATATAATTACCTCAAATTGCTGTTCGCTTGACACCCTGACACTAATTTTATTCAAGCCATTGGGAAATAAGTGTTTTAAAAGCACTCCTTTCTAAACGCTGAAGGTAGGGGGGCAGTGAGGTCGTCAAGGAAAGGAAAGGGTAAAGTTTCCACCACGCAAAAAGAATTAAATAATCCATTTAAAATAAGCTCTTTGTGGCTCGACAATCTTTAATACCCACATTTTAACGCTTGCCCTGTATGTGGATTGATTTTTTTTTCCTTCAGCATTCCCTCACCAGATGGATTTTTGCTACTGCAGATCAGCAGAGGGTGTCAGATCTTTCAGAGTGCACCAGGCTGGAACGAGCAGAGCTTCTTAGCAACTCTCTCCTCTCCCCCCGCCCCCCCATTCTCGCGCTCTCTCCCTCCCTCAGAAAACTCGCCCCCCACCCTCCGCCCCCTCCACGTAATTCCGAAAGAGCAGAAGAAAGAGAAGGAGAACAAGAAAAGAAGAGCTTTTAAGCGAGAGCCGGAGCCCAGAAAAAAAGGCTGAAGAGGACCGAAGGGGAGGAAAGAAAAAGGATGGACAGCTACAAAACGCAGCGATTGCGGAAATTTTCCAGCGCCATTGGCATGGCAGCGTGAGTGTTTCGGTCCGGCTTGATTTCAGCACCGGGGGTACTGGACAGCACCTCGGGGGGACTTCTGGGCGACCCGCAGCCTCGGCGAGAACTCCATCAGTCGCCTCCACAAGAGAAGCCGCGGAAACCCCTGCTTTGTATCAGAGAGGCAAGGTCAGTCCGACGCACAGCCATGCACAGGCAGTGCGCCTGTACTACGCTGCAAACCCCCTGCTTGTTTCTCTAACATGCACTTGCTTCTAATCACTAGCATTGTTCCCTTCCTCATTAGTGAGGACCACTAGACGAAATTCTGTAAGGGTGTGTTTTTAATTTGTGTGTATAGATTTAACTTCTTTTTGGTTATTTTTAAAGGGTTGAGAGGGAGTGGGTGCTTTTTTTTTTTCCTACTTTTTTTTTTTTTTTTTTTTTTGCTTGCCTTGCACTACGTGCCTGGATAGTTTGTGGATATAATTATTGACTGGCGCCTGGGTTGTTGCAGTGCGGGGGGGTTAGGGAGGAAGGAATCCACCCCCACCCCCCCAAACCCTTTTCTTCTCCTTTCTTGGGTTCGGACATTGGAGCACTAAATGAACTTGAATTGTGTCTGTGGCGAGCAGGATGGTCGCTGTTACTTTGTGATGAGAACGGGGATGAATTGCTCGCTTTAAAAATGCTGCTTTGGATTCTGTTGCTGGAGACGTCTCTTTGTTTTGCCGCTGGAAACGTTACAGGGGACGTTTGCAAAGAGAAGATCTGTTCCTGCAATGAGATAGAAGGGGACCTACACGTAGACTGTGAAAAAAAGGGCTTTACAAGTCTGCAGCGTTTCACAGCCCCGACTTCCCAGTTCTACCATCTATTTCTGCATGGCAATTCCCTCACTCGACTTTTCCCTAATGAGTTTGCTAACTTTTATAATGCTGTCAGTTTGCACATGGAAAACAATGGCTTGCATGAAATCGTTCCTGGAGCTTTTCTGGGGCTGCAGCTGGTGAAAAGGCTGCACATCAACAACAACAAGATAAAGTCTTTTCGAAAGCAGACTTTTCTGGGGCTGGACGATCTGGAATACCTCCAGGCTGATTTTAATTTATTACGGGATATAGACCCAGGAGCCTTCCAGGACTTGAACAAGCTGGAGGTTCTCATTTTAAATGACAACCTGATCAGCACCCTACCTGCCAACGTGTTCCAGTATGTGCCCATCACCCACCTCGACCTCCGGGGAAACAGGCTGAAAACGCTGCCCTATGAGGAGGTCTTAGAGCAAATTCCTGGCATTGCTGAAATCCTGCTAGAGGATAACCCGTGGGACTGCACCTGTGATCTGCTCTCCCTGAAAGAGTGGCTTGAAAACATTCCCAAAAATGCCCTGATCGGCCGAGTGGTCTGTGAAGCCCCCACCAGACTGCAGGGGAAAGACCTTAATGAAACCAGGGAGCAGGACTTGTGTCCTTTGAAAAACAGAGTTGATTCTAGCCTCCCAGCGCCCCCTGCCCAAGAAGAGACCTTCGCTCCTGGCCCCCTGCCAACTCCTTTCAAGACAAATGGGCAAGAGGATCATGCCACCCCAGGGTCTGCTCCAAATGGAGGTACAAAAATCCCAGGCAATTGGCAGATCAAAATCAGACCCACGGCAGCTATAGCCACAGGCAGCGCCAGAAACAAACCCCCAGCCAACGGTTTGCCCTGCCCTGGGGGCTGCAGCTGCGACCACATCCCAGGGTCAGGTTTAAAGATGAACTGCAACAACCGGAACGTGAGCAGCCTGGCTGATTTAAAGCCCAAGCTCTCCAACGTGCAGGAGCTTTTCCTGCGAGATAACAAGATTCATAGCATCCGAAAATCACACTTTGTGGATTACAAGAATCTCATTCTTTTGGATCTGGGCAACAATAATATCGCCACCGTAGAGAACAACACTTTTAAGAACCTTTTGGAACTCAGGTGGCTGTACATGGATAGTAACTACCTGGACACGCTGTCCCGGGAGAAATTCATGGGGCTGCAAAACCTCGAGTACCTGAATGTGGAGTATAACGCGATCCAGCTCATTCTTCCTGGCACGTTCAATGCTATGCCCAAACTGAGGATCCTCATTCTTAACAACAACTTGCTGAGGTCCCTACCGGTGGATGTGTTCGCTGGGGTCTCGCTCTCTAAGCTCAGCTTGCACAACAATTACTTCATGTACCTCCCGGTGGCAGGGGTGCTAGACCAATTAACGTCCATCATCCAAATAGACTTGCACGGAAACCCTTGGGAGTGCTCCTGCACCATTGTGCCTTTTAAGCAATGGGCAGAGCGCCTGGGTTCCGAAGTGCTGATGAGCGACCTCAAGTGTGAGACGCCGGTGAACTTCTTTAGGAAGGATTTCATGCTCCTCTCTAATGACGAGATCTGCCCCCAGCTGTACGCGAGGATCTCGCCCACGTTAACTTCTCACAGTAAAAACAGCACTGGGTTGGCGGAGACTGGGACGCACTCCAACTCCTACCTAGACACCAGCAGGGTGTCCATCTCAGTGTTGGTCCCGGGACTGCTGCTGGTGTTCGTCACCTCCGCCTTCACGGTGGTGGGCATGCTTGTGTTTATCCTGAGGAATCGAAAGCGCTCTAAGCGAAGGGACGCCAACTCCTCGGCGTCCGAAATTAATTCCCTGCAGACAGTCTGTGACTCTTCCTACTGGCACAATGGGCCTTACAACGCAGATGGGGCGCACAGAGTGTATGACTGTGGCTCCCACTCACTCTCAGACTAAGACCCCAAGCTGGGTAAAACAGGGGCGCCATAAGGCGAAGACCCCCCACTTCCCACCCCCGCCGGCCTCCCAGGGGTGGAGGAGCTGAAACGTAAGTCCCGCGCACCCCAAGGCTTGATGGACCTATGTAAATGCATCACTATGAACTCGCTCCACTGAGAGGGTCTGACCCCTTAGCTCCCTTCTGGAAACAAAGAGCAGACTGTGCGCTGCCAGCTCGCTCTTTGCTGAGAGCTCCTTTGACACAGCCCAGCAGGGGCCCTGCTCCAAGAACTGACAGTGCCCTTGCTCTCAGCTGCAGGGCTGGTGGGGATGGCTGCCAAGATCCTATACATATATACATATACCTACATCTATATAGAGAGATAGCTATCTATTTTTCCCCTGTGGATTAATTAACCCCGCGAGGAAGGGGGGCGTGATGGCTCCCTGTTGGCTGCGCAGGG
The DNA here is from genome assembly GCF_014898055.3 of Talpa occidentalis. Taxonomy (NCBI): domain Eukaryota; kingdom Metazoa; phylum Chordata; class Mammalia; order Eulipotyphla; family Talpidae; genus Talpa; species Talpa occidentalis. The sequence continues at coordinate 17,450,204 of NW_023604861.1, forward strand.
ATGGGCAGTTGCACGAAGGCATGAATGTATTGTAAATAAATAACTTTGACTTCAGACAAAAAATAAAAAATAAAAAGTGCTGCATGGTTCGCATGGATTCCACGCACTCCAGGGACGCTGCCCTCCCCGGCGACTGGAGAAGACGTCAAGTTCACAGCACCCACCCTCTTACCTGATAAGTCCCATCGTATCAAACTTTCTATAAACAAAATACAGTATAATCAGAAAGTGCCATTTCGCCATTATTTGTGATCGGTAGGCAGTTCAGAGCGTACGTTTACTGTGAAAAAAATGTAAAGATTTTATTTAAGCTATTTGCATGACTAATCATCGGTCCATTTTATGAGTTAAAATGTATTTTGTTGAGCGAAGTTTTTATGGGTTGTTTTGGGTTCTTTTATTTTGATGGTGATGTTTTATTTTATTTTAAGGGGGAATATTTTTCTATACATATCCAATAATGCCTTCCATCTGAATGTAAAATAAGTACCCATGATTTCTATTATAGTATCAGTGTAATTATTTAAAAAAAAAATTTGAGGCAGTTAAGCATGACCAATTAATGTCACTCTAGTGCTTAGGCTGCGATCCTATGGTAGCAATTCTGTGCTGGTGTAAATCTTACTTATAAAGTAGGAAAAAAAGAACCGAGGAAGCACGTGAAACTTACTAATTCTATTCGAGGATTTTATAATGGCATATTTTTTCAGTATTAAAGTGAAAATGTTTTCAACTCTGGGTCCTTACATTTTTCCAGCCTTTTATTTGCAACTAGTAAATTGGATTTGCGGTGGAAGGGACCCGGAAGGCGGATGGTTGGGGGTGGATCCCTTCTCGAGCTACATTAAGGCTCTTTCTCTAATCGCCTTACTTAGCTTTTACCCTTTACGTAGCTCCTCTCTCCTACCAGCCCCTCCCAATTTAGGAGCTTTCCCTTGACGCTCAAGTACTGTCTTTCCCCCAACATCCCATCACCCCCTCCTTTCCTTCCTAATGCGGCAGTGAATCTCTCTATTAATACTGGAAACCCCTCGCTGCTGCTACTGCTGCTGCTGCACACTCTGCAGATATATTAAGGATTTTAGTAGAGATTTGATTTAATTGACTGCCTAGATCGGTCTCATTAAACAGAGTGGAGATTTCATTGGTCAGCACTCTTCGATGAAAGACAACCCTAATGACTGGCATTTGAGATGCTGCTGGCATTTTGAATTCAACATCTGCTGAAAACGGTAAAACTAATTAGTGGCCACCCACCCTCCCCGCCCCAGCAACTGCATATTGAAATTTGTTGAAGTACTCATCTTTATGGAAATCAATCATTATCTTAAAGAAGTGTTTTTCTCCCTTCATCCGGATGTCTGGTTGTAGCCCAGTAATTAACAAGAAAAGCGTTGTACTGTTTGAATTTTATGAGTCAACCTAACTCTGGCCCCAGTCATACTCCTCTGGGATTTCTAAGCAATCTATTTTATCAGCAGTTAGGGAACAAAAAAAAGCAAGCAAACTAGGCAAATTGATGAGGTCTGCATTCCACCACATATCCACCTCTGAGAAGTGTGTTAAAAGACTGCAGACCATAAATTTAAGGGAAAAAAAAAAAAAATAGAGGATTGTAAATCATATAATGAAAGTCCCCAGAGCAGTTGCAAGAAGATTTGCCTTCTAGAATTCATATTCTTAAAAAAGTAATTTCCCAGAACACCAGTGTTCTGGAGTATGTATTATTTATTTTAACGCTTTTTAAATAAAAACTTTATTATAAACCATGACTATTCCTAAGGCCATTCATCATTTTCTCTTTTGATTCTTTTGTTTGTGGGCTGTATTTCCTAGTGGAAAACTTGAAACCTTCAATCCTCTGACAAATATTATGGGTTGTTATTTATTTATAAATTTTTCATAAATAATTTAACTTTTTTATGGAAGTACAACTGGGTTCCTGGTAAATAGTCAACAGATTTATTTGTGATGGAAAAGGGGGAGGGAAATTGTCATATATTCAATAATACTATGACCTTAAGAAGGAAAAGTATGGATGGCAGATGTCTATGTATCTGGTGGAAAGTGGCACCTAATAAATCTAGTGAATAATAGTAATTTTTAAAATTGATCCATGATTAGTCTAAGAGGGAACTAGAACTTACAGGAAAAGTATGCAGGAGCACGAACAATTTTTTATATTAATTGGAAAGCAACTGTAGTATAGGAGCTAAGGTCAAAGAGACTATGCTTATTTGTAAAATATTAGCTTCAGTTGTTTTTGAGTGGTCATTGTATGCCAGGCATGTGCTAAACAATTTACATAAGTATTTAATTTAACCCCCACAGCTATACAATAATTTAATATGATATTGCTAGTCCCATTGTACTGATGAGAAAATTAAAACTTTAGGAGAGAAAGTGATAACTCAGATCATATCTGATAAATATGGAGGGGGATTTAAGCCCAATTACCATTATATTCAAAAAACACAACTGTTTGAATGGATTAAACATATTTACATGATAACTTCTTAAAGAAGACTATCCATTTTTGAAATATAAAATAACCAAAAGAGGACCCAGGTTGTATCTTCTTAACTGAGGTGTTGGTGGCCCTTAATATTTCCAGTAAAATAAAGGAAAATTGTCATATATTTGGAAAAGATAACTTTAGTGTGTTCTCCAAAAGTATATAAGAAGACAACATTTAAGAAAAACTATGATGTGCTATATGAATTTATGAATACAGAAATTCAAATCAAACTATAAATTGATTCTAAATATTAGGATCATGAAATATTTTAATACATAATAATATATATTAAAAACCCATGTAGAATAACTATCCAATAATTTCACTGAAAAATAACATTATTTATAAGACATTGATTTTGATAAAGTATCACAATTATGTAAATATAATATATGCCTATTATTAAATATACATATATATATTAGTTTGGCCTAAAGCTAATATATATTAGTTTTGCCTTAAATTTTAGTTTTCAGTCTCACCGTGAAACTTTCATTTAGAAATATTAAGCTTCTTTTTTTTGTTTTTTCTTTACAAAAAGTATGCATACTAAGAAGTTTCCATGTAGGTTAGTTGGGATATCTTGTTTTGGGGTGAAATCACCCTTTCATCAAAGTAAGAGAGTTTAGTTATGTGAGATGAAAAAGTAGAAAAGAAGAAGCTATCTTGTTTAGTTCCAATGCTTTAAATGAACTAGTAGCTTCTGTGTTTGCTGCTGCAACTAAGAGTATCCTAGAGTTTAAGTTGTTGCCATAGAAAATTGTTGTTTAACCATTTTCACATGTTCACCCAAGAGGACACTAGAATAGCTGAATTAACTTTGACACAACAGGAGTATTTTTCTTGATAATATTTATATCAGATATAATAAGAATTGTCAGGCCTTTTAATAAGTATTAAAATTATACTGATGATTTTAAGGACAGTTTGTTAATTTAGCTTTTTCCAGTTTATTAATAAATGTTATTTGATGTGTACACAGAAATGGTGAATTTGGAAGGGTGAGCAGGGATGTGTGTTCTTTCACTTTGTTGGCAGAATATTAAGTAGTGTGATTTCTAATTCAGTTCTTTTGCTAGATAATTTAGAAGAAATGTTATTTTTTTAATTTGTATGCTTATTTGAAGAAAAATGGAGATATAAAATGTGCTAAAGTTATAATTTTAGCATGTATACAACTTTTGGTTTATCTCTTATTTCAGTGTATTCGAAATGGAACATATTTTTTTTAATTTTTAAAAGATGAACTCTGTATGAAGTCAACAGATATAGTAAATGCATACGCAATATTTTTAACTTCTATGATTGCTTCAATGTGACCCTGAACCGTAAAAAAATAAGGACAAATTAAATAAGTTTTATATAATCCCTTGGCATTTTCTTTCATCTCTAAGGTCACCAAAAATTATGTTATAAAATGCAATATGCAGGTCTTGCAAAACTTTCTTCTTCATATTGAAACAAATTCACTAAATGATTTCATGAAAGCATATATTACAAACAGAGCATTCCTGACACCTGAACCATGATTAACTCTGTTGTGACTGATCAGAAATTGTCTGAATTTCAAAAAAAATGAATAGTTAAGATAATAATTCACTAAGTGCTTTAAACTATAACTTTATAATGAAGTGGACTACCAAAGCAGACCACTTTTTGCAGCCAGTATGACTCTTCAGCCTCAATAGACTGGCAATTTCAGTTTTTTGGCATGGACCTCAATTATTACACTTCCATTTATTTGCTAAATAGATACTACATTGCATACTTAAAATATAATTCTATTTTCTTGCTTGAACTTTGCAAACAACTTACCTTATAGTTTGAGGAATTTTGAATGAGTTAGGCATTAACATTTCAATGGACAAATTTAACTGAGCACTTATTACACCAGAAATATTGTGGCTCTCTAGGATAAAGAAATTAAGGCAGTTTCTACTTCAAGGATTGGATGATGGGCAAAGATGCCATATATACAAACGTCATAATTATAGAAGACTAATACACCATAGACACTTTCAACAGATGCCACTAGAAATTTTGTATTTCTTTATTTTAAATAATTTAGGTTTCTGGACATTTGGAAAATTGCAGTCATCACATCAGTTTTTTTTTAAGTTATTATGCAAATATTTGAAAATATTAAGATAACGTTTGAAAATAAAAGAGGGACTTTAATTACTTTATTAGTTCTATTTTCATTTCTTCTATAAAATGGGAACAATGTCTGGAATTTTGTAACATCAGTAAGAGTTTTACGCTAATTCTGAACAGAAATTACTAAATGATTTTTTTTATCTTAGCAAATGAATAACAGCTATTTATTCAGTTTCAGTTATTTGAAAAATCAAATATTCATTTAGGAAATTGAATAAAACATTTCCTGGTATAAGAGTTTCAGATGTAGTTGTTACTTAGCTTTGATCTGTGTTGTTTATATATAAAATATACTACAGAAAATTTACTATATTATATATATATTTATGATTTTACTGTAAATCCACTCGTCCCTTAGACCTAATATCCAATTACTTAGTAGAATGGTACTAATGCATAAGCTCTGAAGTTTAACAAGCAGAAAGTAGTAAGCAATGTCTTTCATTTACCCACTTCTTTGCCTTATTCACTTTGCCTGTAACTGTATTTCTTTTCTTGGCAGAAGAATACAGGAAAGAAACATATTCGGCAGTAGTATATCGATAGAAAAAGTCAATATAGAATGAAAAATGAGAAGTGCCTCAAATATAGATGATAAATGGCTAATCCAAATTGCTATCACAGAAGCAGTCTTAGTCCCCCAAGATAGAGGGACAAATAGAAAAGGTCCACTCTTACCCTAAATATAATAGCTAATAACAGACTGTAATATTTATTATACAGTTTTTAATGTAAAGCAATAGCTTATTTAATTTTCCTATCTGCATAAGATATGAAAAACTAATGTTCATTTTAATGATAGTAATATAATTTGATTATTACAAGTACACACAGAAATTTTGCCAATTCCATGAAATAATGGGATTAAAATGGTGAACAAATTTAAAACAGTGTCATTGTTTATACTCAAAAAGTAGAAAGCACAAGTTACAGTTCAAATTTTTTTTTTTTTTTTTTTTTTTGGTGGGACCCTCACCGGTGGCCAGGGATCGAACTGGCACTGCAGAGGTTGTGGGCAGCCTTGCAGCCCAGTGCTCAAATGCTGCACCACCAGGGGAGGCCCCAAATAATTTTATATAATTACTTTATATATATAGAATCATAAGTAATCCCATGACTAAATTATTTTATCAAAAATATTTTGTTGTGTAATATATGACATGGGATATATCTGAAAATATATGAAATAATAATTATTTTCTAATTTGTGCTCAGATAATATGTGGAGCTAGTCTAATTCACTTGTAAGTCTAGTTAATTTTAATAAGTTGGGCATTTAGCACTAGTTTTTATTTTAGTAGACTCTGCAGCAAATAATTAAGACAGCCTATCAACACTGATTTGGAAATGTTTATGTTGTGAACTTTTCAAGGTTTCTAAATAGTGGATCTACAATGGTTTAACTCATTTTCAAATGACCATCAAAAGAATGGATTCACTAAAGAAAAGTATTCAATGCTACTAATCCCTATTTCCTATATGACTAAATGTTTTCTGGTGTCTCAATATATGTTTTAATGAGAAAGTTTAAGCTGTTATTTTATTTTGATCAGAATGAGTTACCTAAGTGTATTTTCCGTAAAGCTTTTGTTGGGGTGACATTCATATTTTTCCCCAAAATGGGCAGGTCTCTAAAATCTGATTTCATGATACATATGGTATTTGGTATAATTAGACATAAGGACATAACGAGTGTATTCCAGTAGGGCATAACATATTATTGTGTAATATTATGAGGAATAAGATATGAAGTCTAGAAAGCGACAGCTGTAAAAAAGCAATTTCCCCAAAATGAACTACATGGGGATGTCATATAATAATTTAAAATTTATAGTAAATTAAGAAGTCAGATCTGAGCACTTTTAGACATTCTTTTCATAAGCATGACATTATTTATAGCCAATCAAAAACTATTTATTTTACTAGTTTTTCATAATAAAGAATTTTTTTTCAGTATTTTCACATGGATAGCTCATACGGCCCTTATTAAATTTCCATCCCTGCCAGGCTAATTTGCATACCTGATGAGTAATAAAATGCATAACTGGAAACATAATTCCTTTCCTTTTATAAATACAGGGTTTTTAGGTCATAATATCTAAAATTAGTATGACATACTTTGAGAAATTGCAGCCTATATTTATGTTGGTTTAAAGAGGCAACACTGGTGTCATGCCAAATTCAAAATGCAATCCCCCTCCAAAAAATAAAAAAAAAAGGAAAATCACTTTCTTTTGGGAGTTTTACTTTCTTGCATTCCACATATATTTATTGATTACCTATTATGTGCCAGGCAGTTATGCAGAGGTTCTATTTCTGCTCATCTAAATTCACATTCTATGAAGAGTTATAGAAAACAAAATGAAACAAAAATAATGGAGAGTATAAATTTGAATAAAAAGCAAGAAAGGAAACCAAATGGGAAAGAGGCCAATGATCTCTTCATATGGTGGTCATAGAAGACACAAAGAGATCATGCATGAAAAGTCATAAAAACAATCATTTGAAGATTTGGAGAGAAAGCATGGCAAGTTAATAATCAAGCACAATACATACTGATGAATTTGCTTGGTATATTAGCAGAGTAGAAACATGGCTACAATGAGTGGTATGACCATAGTCAGAGAAGAGGTTGGACAGGCAGAGGGAAGCTAGATTATGCCTTCAAAGCCATAGCAGGGAATTTAGATTTTATTTCACATATAACAGAGTGGTGTAAACTGGCAAGTGGTATGGTTTAAGTAGTGTATTTACATAATCATTTGGCTTATTTAGTAAAAATGAATTAAAAGGGACAAAAATGAAGGCAAGGAACTGCTGTTACACAGCTTGAGAAAGACAGGATGGTATCTTGAAGAGTAGTTATTAAAGTGGAAAGGGAAAAAATTAGAGAGCCTAGTGGGACATTTTAAGCTCCAACAGAACTGAATTGGAACTGATATGAGGGTAAAGAGACAAAAAAATAGTTATGTGTGTTTTAAAAACCAACATGATGGCTGTTCTTTTGTTCGGGGGAAGGCTGAAGAAAGCAGGTGTTAGATCTGAAAGTTGGATTTTGAGCATGAAACTTTGAAACGTGTGTTTACATATTCTGGATAGACTGTTGGATGTAGAAATATGGTGGTATAAAGTTCAAGAAGTGTTTAGGGAAAAAAATATAGACTTGGAATCCATCATTATTCTTTCTGTTAAGTCTCTGTTTTTCAGAATTTAAAATTAAACTGCCAAGTATATTTACTGGTATATTCTGCCATCTGGAAAGATTTATTGAAAATTGAATATAAACTTTGATTTCAGACAGAACTGATGTAGGAAATGTCTGAAGCATGTGCAATATCCCTAATATTTGCACTTTTTCTCCTCAAAAACAGAAAGCTATATATAAAACCTAGCAAAGTATTTATTTATAAAAATCAGTTTAAAGCAAAAAAAAAATAGAGTGAAAAGGATAAACACTTGTGACATAAAAGCACAATACAAACTTTAAATGCTTAACTCCTTGGCTTTAATATGCATATTTATGAATGAGAAAGAAGCAATTAATCTTATCCATTACCAGTGACAAAACATTTAATTTTTTTTCCACCAAGAGGAAAAATATCTGGCAGAGAAAGATTAACATTAGAAATCAATAACAAGATGAGAATGAGAACTAGGCCATTTTCATTTAATAGTATAAGATTGGACCTGTACTGGGAACTTTCATTTTACCTTTCCTTTTAGGCAACTCTGTTCTGATTATCTCTTAAAAACCCTATGCTATATTTGGTATTTAGTTCAACCTTTGAGTAGATAGTGCAATAAAAAAGTATTTAATGCTTTTTTTCATAGCAGCATTTATCAGCACATGCCATTCAGCTCACCATCACTAACTGTCTCTAATCCCTAAAAACCTAAGTGTAATTGAACTTAATCTTCTAAGCAAATTGTGATTATGTTTCCTTTTACTTTAGTCCTGCTGCAATTCAAATACTCATTTTAGACTTTGCTCAAGAATAGTTTTCTCTCTTCATGAGACTCTGGGTGACTTCAGTTCGCTGGAAAGGTGTGATGCCATGCTGTAAATACTCAGCTTATTTTTAAAAGGAAAGCTAAAAGCTCACTGAAATCTCTGTTTCTGTTACGTTTCTTGTGACACAGCCTCATGGCTCTCCCAAGTTCAAGGTCTTTGGGGATCACTTATGGCATCCACAGCAATGAACTTACAGTCAGAAGGCTTTGGTTCTGGGTAAGGTTCTCCTCTAACTAGTTCTATGAATGTAGGCAAGGTTCATAGTTCTAGTGAGTCTCAGGTTTTATATCTAAAATAGACGTTTTGGCTAGAAATAAGTGATCAGAAATTGTTTTCTGTAAAGGACCAGATAAATAACTATTTTAAGTTTTGTGGATCATGATGCAACCTATGATATTAAGTAGATGTTATGTACATATGCATATTATGTTGAGACCGTATAAAACAAGACACAAAACAAATTTCCCAAAATTTATATTGATAAAATTGAAATCTTTATTCAGACACTTCACTATGAATTTCATATAATTTTTATGTGTCGCAAAATATTCTTTTCACTTTTGCCCAATCATGAAAATATAAAAATCATTCTTAGCTCATAAGTGGTGTAAAAACAGACTATTGAATTATCTGGCCTGTAAGAGGAGGTCTTTCAATGCTTGGACTAGATTAACTCTGAAGTCCTTTAATAAAGCTCAAATGGAGCCTTTTTTGGTATTCATTAAGATATTTTTAAAATGGTTTGCCTTATGCAAATTATATAGAATTTTCTAAATTGTATAGAAAATTTTATATGTTTTATTCCATTTAGCTTGTAGATTTTTAAAAAAATTATTCAGGTGAATTATATCAGAATTTAATTATAACTATAAAGTAGGCAGGGGATAAAATAGTGATTGAAGAGTACTGACAATAATCTAATCATATTGGATCAAAAGTTATTGGAGTAGTTTGGAGTCGCATCTCTAGAAACGGACTCTATCAATTCTAATCTCAACACTGTCTAGCCTTGTGAACTTGACCAAGTTATTAACCTTGTAGCACTTCGAGTTTCTCACTTATAAAACGTAGGTGACAATGGTAGTGCCTCCCTCAAAGCAGTGTCATGAATATTAATAAGGTTTTGCTACATTATAAATTTTCATAAAGCATTAACTATTGATAGTTTTTTTAACTGAATAAATAACTTTATATAATCTTCAAACCAATTATGTCAGGTAGGTAATATTTTTAAATCACTATTTTATAAAGAATCTGAGAGTTAGAAAGCAATTTGCCTGAGAGAACACTGTCCAGTGGCAGAATCAAATACAAAACCAGATAAGAAGGCTTTTTAAAACCAATACATTCTACCTGTACATCTGGGCAATTGATAAGAGATTACCAGTGTTTGTTCATTCCAACTTCCTCTGACATTTTTCTGAGACACTTGTTGTTTTTCCTGGGATTGCAGATATTTAATGCTCTTTTATTATATTTTCCCAATCCATAACCACCGAAGTAAACGCATTTTTTTTTAATTTAATAACATTAAGTTCACCCCCTCTCCTCAAAGTCTTCTCTTCCTGGACAGTAACTGACACTCTAAAAGTTGATTTCCCTCTCTCTACTTTCATCACTTCCTCAGCTTCATCAAAACTGCTCCATTATATCTTATCTTAACTAGCTCACAGATGGGGGCGAGGGGATGTGACCAAATAGCTTAATACAACAATTTTATGCAAGGAGGGTATTTAAAAAAATTAATAGCAGTGACAAAAATATAACATTCCCTTCCTCTACAATATCACTTATAGTATTGGAACAACTGTTATACTCAGTTTTGAAGACTATATTAGTTATATATCAGGGACCACAGTTCATTTTGCTTGAAACACAGCATCTATCCATGAATACTTCAATAATATTGTTGCTACTGCAAGACTGTTAATAAACCACACAATCATTTTGGAAGGCAATTCATTTTATCTTCCACTGCCAAAGGTAAAGCAGGTTAAAGTGTCAAAATGCATTTGCTTAGGATAGAAAACATGCTTCCCTCCCAGAAATCACTTCCAAAATAATCTGTGTTTACTCTGCTATTTATAGAAGTATGTGCCATGATTCCAAAGATCTGGTCTCCAAGAGTGATACCTTGTTTTTTAAAAATTTGAGTAAATATTGTGTTGGATAACTTAAGTAATTGTCCTTACTATAGGATTTCACTGGTTTCAACAAATACTCTGAATTTCTGGAGAATTCATGAATTATTTCCTATACTAACTTAACTTGGAAGTCACTACCCTTTTGACACCCACATCATCCTTGGTTTGATTGTCTGTCTGGTTTTCTAGAACACTCATTTAGAGACTTGCAAAGCAAAAGAGATAATTGCCTAATGTACCTAATTTAAGAGGGGAGAAAACACAAAAGAAGCTCAGATCTTAGAAAGCTGAATTCATAGTGGCATAAAATAACAGGTTTGGAGTAAATTTTTCTGAAAGAAAGCTAGCAATTCAGACAGAAAGTAATGATAAAACAAAAGACAACCCATTGCTTTTATTTCTATAGCTTTCAGGCATTTCTACATCCAAGTGTGTGCCATTTACCCAGAAGAGCTTGGCCTTTCTTCAATTGTGCCATCTGTTGAAGCATAGGATGAATCTCTACTTTATGACCTAGTAGTTCAAAATAGCTTGTGTTTCCAGAAATATAGAATGCTCCATCAAATAAATTTTCCCTATTAATTCCATTCTGGAAGAGTCTTCCATTTACCCCAGTTCCTTGGAAGAAATATTTATTGGTCACAATAGAGTTTGAAATTGTGTGTAATTCAATTTATCTCAGTCCCACTACTCTTTAAGGAGTTTCCTTTTCCATGCATGGAATTCAGAGGTCTAACAAATAAGAGACTGTAATAAAGTATTTGTCTCAGTTGACTAGTATGCAGTTCCTTATATCTGTAACTGGATAAATTTCTCCTTTACTTTATAAGCGAGTTTATTTCCTCTAATTTGCTGTGTTCAAATGCTGATTGATTTTCCATCTGAACTTACCACTTAGGGCCATACTTAATGAAACAAAAGGTCAATTTATTCTTATTTGCTGCTACTTTGTTAAAACAGTAAGCAAGTTCTATGTGTTAAAGAATTCATCTCCCACTTAATTTTTTCTTTAACCTGTGTCCACAGTTGTAAATAAGTGTATTGCCCATTGGAATATCTGCAACCTTTAGATCCTACTGACATTGTAAGAGCTTTCTTAGCAAGAAGGGTTCATGCTTATGTATCTTTTTAATTTTTTAATTTTATATATTTTTTACATCATTTTCCATTTTTGTACAATGTATGCATTTTTATCATGCCTGTAAAATTCCTACCACCCTTGTTTAAATCCTACTCCCTTCTACCCTCCTGTAGTGTGTCTCTGGTTTATAGTTGCCTGTTGATTTTGATTTTTACTTTATTGTAATTAGTCTTTTTCCTGATCCCTTATTTAGGTTTTCTAAATTCCTGCTATGAGTGAGACTGTCTGGTATTTTTTTTTTCTTTCTGGCTTATTTCACTGAGCATGATCTCTTCCAGCTCCATCCATGTTGCTGCAAATGGCATGAGTTTATCTTTTTTGATTGCTGAGTAATATTCCATTGTGTGTATTGCAGCACTATTTACAATAGGTAAGCTATGGAAAACCCCAAATGCCTAAAAATAGATGTCTGGATCAAGAAGATGTGGTACATGTTTATGTATCTTTTACCTCCTTGCCTGTTTGGAGAATAATGACTAATGCTCACTAACTCAAACACATCAAACTACATATATGTATGCTTTAAATATGGTTACAGAATGATGGAATGAAATCATTATTTCACTCTATTTTCAGAACCCACATTCTTCCCAAATCAAATATTTTCCAAACCAAAAAGCATGCTGTTTGCAAATAAATATTACCATTCCTGTCTATTATAGGAGATAAAAGTGGTTAACTTTCCTAGAGATTATAGAACTTTATCTTTTTTGATAAGCTAATCATAATATATTTGATATATAAAGCTAGAAATAGATTTACATAAAATTAGATTACATAAAGAGCAAACAAGTCAGCACTAGAATTTAACAAATGTGGTACAGAGATTTAAAAAAAAAAAGAAATATACTGGAGTCTTTCAGGCAAAATTTTCTCCTGCCATACGTCCCCTAAGAATGAGAACTACAATAGGTACATACTCTGTACAGTGGCTCATAAAGGATGGAATGGGACAGAACACTGAGTAGAGACCTAGGTTGAAAATCAAGGAAATGCTCTTTTTTGTCATTTACAATTCTAATAGAATTATGAGAAGGAAATTGGTACAGTCACATAGTTTTTGAATGAATAAAGCAAAGTTTTATTATAAATTTACTAAAACTAATATTAGGATTGCACAAGTGTTTCTCTATGTACAATTTGCTGAATGTCTATCACACAGTGCTGAAATAAGGATCAAATACATTTGCAGATATGAATTGAGTTTCTTAGATGAAATTCCTTTCATTAAAAATGTTTACTAGGAGTTGTTAATTTCTATTAAACTCAATTTTGTCTTGTCCCTGATTCCTTAAGAACTAAAATAATTATTTAACATTGATTTTCATATATTGGTGTTTTTTTTAATATGTGTGATCTTTTTGTATTTTAAAATAAGTCTTATTCATATACAATTATTATCATCTTTAAAACTGCAATATTTATTATTTTTAAAGTACTTTCATTTCTTAGAAAATTTTATGGTAATTTACTGTTTTTTTGAAAATCACCTTGGTTTCTTTAAAATTTATTTCCTTATTTGAGGGCTATAAAGTACGTATTTTCATTTCTAACTATTAGAACAAAACACAATTATATTATAAATCTTAACAACACTAAACTTAAATCTTAATTCCATAGATATTGTGAGGAATTCTGCACAATTTTATTCTATTAGTGATTTTAAACATTTTTACGGATTCATATTGGTAGCTAAAATTAAGATTGCATGTATATGCTATGATCACTGGACAGAGGATTTAATTTTTATGACAAAAATATTAAGCTCCTCTGAGATTTCACAATTTTTGTAAATTCAGGCTTAAAAAGAATTCTTACCTTTTTTTTGTCAAATCATTTTTTGTTTAGGGAGAGCAAATAAATATGTTGATTTACTGAAAGAGAGCTCCTACCTAATCCAAGAATATTTTGGTGAAAATCAAGTTTGAGAGGGAAATCAAGTTTGAGAGGGAAATGCATTCACTAGTTATTTAGAAATTCTCTTTAGTGTAGATTGGAAAACTCTGCAAAGTGCTATAGTGGTAAAAGTATCTTAGGTGAACAAACTACTGGAACTGCATTCATTGCACTGATTTATAAACACAGTATGCACCTTTGCACTCTTCTGATGTAATATGATTAATATCACTTTGAGATAAGATTATATTTAAATCTGAACCTAACTTTGTAGAATGAGTGCTGTTTCAAGATCCTTCCTTCCTTCCTGCATGTAAGTTTTGGGGACAGGACAAAAGCGACAAAAGGAGAAAATAGTCATTTTGACCTACTGACATAAGAGGAACTAACAATTCTATCTTAGTGATTATGAAGAGAAAAAAATTATCTCTGTTTTTGAATCTTTGTTATTAAGATGCCAGGAAACCTTCTGTAAATTGGGCTGTTTGATTCTATGGAACTATAGATGATTGTAAGTCACACTATTTCAGCAGCTTAAAAATACAGTATGAGTTGTTTTTTTGGTTTTTTTTTTTTTGTTTTTTTTTTTACTGTTGGAGTTTTTCCATATTAATGAGAGTGCAACTTATTTGCAAAGTATATTTGTTCTATTGATTTAGCTTAGCCAGGAAAATGTATGTTTGAGCTGTTTTTTTTTTTTAATTTATATTAAGGATTTAATTTTGTATCATATTTTTCATGTATGAAATTGTTTGAGAGATATTTCTTATCCAGTCTCATGTTTACCTATCATTTGCAATAACCTGTGGTCTAGAAGAGTTTTACAGAATATGGTTCCACGTATTCTATCATATTAGGAGTAATTTTATAATTCAATTCTTCTTTTAAAACAAGCCCAAATGAGTTGTGAATTTTCTATCCAATAGCTCATATTGAAAACAAGAGTGGAAAGTGAAAGCATTATTGTTTAAGGAGAAACGGTGCCAAATTGAAGATACTTATTATGGTACTCTAAAAATGATCCCAGGGTTAAAATATATCACCCTGAAACATTAGTCAGAAAACCTGCACAGATAATGGGAACCCTCAGTTTGACTAATTGTTGGCATTAAGAAGGAAATTTCAAGGTCTATTAAGAAAGAAAATGAAAACCCGAGTGCATATGTGGCTCTGAGTGCATAGTGGATTCTGCAAGGACATGGACAAAAGGAGATATAAAGAAATAATAGGAAAAATTACAAAGATGCCTTATAAATGTCAAGTGCTGCAAGAGAAACAGGAAATGACCAGAGATGATACTGACAGTGGCTTGATCCAAGATTGCAAAATGGTTATTACTCACAATGACAGTGGGCGTGTGTCTCTTACTGTAAGTTGATTATGTAAGAATAAATATTAACTAATGTGTGGTGGATTTAAGCAATTAGCTATATATAAAGAATAGAAAAAGTACCTTCCACATTAACAGACCATTTTTTATGAATAGATATCAATTTAATGGAATATTAAAGACATTTTGTAGTAAATATTACATATACTTATTTAGCTTTAATTTAAAAAAAATACTCCATAGTACTTGATGACCTTTGTGTTATTTTATTGAGAAAATTTTCAGCATGTTAATTATTAAGTTAGACTAATTAAAACAATGTCTATGGTGATTAGGGTACTTGAAATCAGGAATGTTAAAATAGCAGTTTACTTTTCTAGTTGATTTAAATCTCTGTCATGTAAGACTATGTTCTACTGCTAAGCGGAAAGCATAACTGTATTACACTGGGATTAACAAAGTAAAATGAAACATACTCATTATTTTGTAAATAGAGTATGTGGTCAGTCACCAAAATTATTGAGTGAGCAGTAAGTACAGAGCATTGCATTAACATCCACAGATATTCATAGACTCTCTGTTCCAATTATGAGCAAATAAACACTATCTTTGAGTAAATAGGCACATCCGTACTACTGCTTCAGCTAAAGCTTTGTGTGTGAGTTAGAAACACAGATAAACAACTCACTATTTTGTTTAGTATAAATTACCCTAACCAACTTCTGTACTGAGAGTTTGCCAGGCTGATTCAAGATACACAGATGCCACCTTATAGATTTATATAATACTTTAGCTGTGCTTTATTTTTTTTAAGATTTATGTTATTTATTTTATGCATATAAGAGTTAGCTGTAGACCAGAGGTGTGAGGGTGGGGGTGAGAAGGTTCACCAGAGACAGAGTGGGGAGCAGAACAGGCAGATCTACTGAAATATGCTGCTGAGGGGAGCAGCTGGCGAGACAGGAGAGGTCTGCTGCGCCATGTAGGTTAGCTCCCTGGCTGGGGATCGAACTCATGCTACAGTGGCTGCCAATAGCTTCACAGTGCTGAGACTTAACCCCTTATACCACCAGAGAGACCCTAGCTGTGACCTCACGACCTGCAAGTATTCCAGCTTCTCCCAAGCGCTGAAAGACACTGCATTGACAAGCTTTCATTGAGCAAAAAGGCAATGTGCTAGGTGTAGGACATGATATGATAAATAAAACAGAAGATTTTCCAGGAACTCACACTCTAAAGACATTTCTAGTCAAATAATTGAAAAATCATCTGGGGGTTGTTTAAAGTGCAGTTCCTGAGCACTCTCTTAAACTACTGATTCACAATCTCCATAGTTCTAATAACTCACATGTAAAAATAACATCTTACCTATTTCTTTAAAATATGTACTTAGAATATTGTTGGGTAATAAACCCTTTAGTAGACATCTAGTATGTTTATATAATTTATACTGTGACATTGGCCTTGTTTAGATGTGTATCATTGAAAAATTAGCATCTATGTATACTACATCATGTTCACCACTAGAAATTCCAATTGTAGTTTTTACCACACAACTGACCACTAAAATTTGTTTTTGAAGTAGGGTTGTAATAGACATGGTTAAGGAATTGTACACACAGAGGAGGGACTTGTTACCCAAAGTGGAGGGGACAAAGGTCTTCTGAAAAAGGAACATCTGTGGCTGGCCATCATAGGAGGCCACCCATTATCACCTGTGCTCATTGGGATAGGGAACATTCTAGGCCTTTCTATGCAACAGCAAAATTATAAGCTAAAGAAGAGAGGATAGCAGAGACGTGTATAGATAGGGAAATGCGAGGAGTTTGTTTAGAGGAGAATAAAGGACATACAAAAAATATTATCAAGAAGATGACTGGGCATGGAGTCACCCTGATCTTTGAATGTGATGTTAAAGAAATTGAATTGTATTGAGTTTCAGCATTCTTAATATTCAAATGCAAATATAATTAATTATTAATGAAAAAAGTCCAGAGAGAGAGAGAGAGAGAGAGAATGTGGAATTTTTAACATTAGAACTCTTCTGCTTCTGCCAGTCGTTGCTATGGGGAAATGTGGCATAGAATTGCCAGATTGTCCAGTCTTTCAAAAATAGCCAAAAATCTGGTGTATTCATTAGAATTAGGTTCAGCTGCAAATAACAGGATATCCTAAAATAAGTGTTCAAACAAGAATGAAATAATTTATTGCTCACAAATTAGTGTGAAAAAATGTCCTAGGATGAAATGTCAGTTTTGCCCTACCAAAACTACAGAGAACTGCTTTCTGTCTAGCTCACTCCTCCACCATTTCTAAGCTATAACTATTGCGCTGGTTGAAGGTGTTCAGGTGGCAGAATCGATGACCAAATGAAGAGGGAAGAAATAGTCTCATTTACATAAAGTTATTGGAACCTTCCACAGGCTTCTAACTTATGTCTGCATGCTTAGATGAAAGTGGGATGATGACATGGATTTTATTTGAAATTTTTAGTGGCTATTGCTCACCAGAAATGTTATTATCAAGCAAAAGCATAATGGATATCAGGGGACTAGAAGTATGTTGCACTACATTCAGTTACAATTGATGCATGATACAGCAATCATCCACGTGTCTGTATCTATGTGTCTGTATCTCTGTCTTTCTACCTGCCTCTCCACCTATCAGTTACTGTGTATAATCAATGCTAATTGTGTGCAAAGCAAAAATATCTGAATCATATATAACCTCAAATTTATCAGTATGTTATGGGAGTCTGTGGTTTATCAGAATCTTTGAATATTGTTAGGGAACAGAGTAAGCTGTTCATATGTACATAAGTGATGTGTTATTTAAGTGATCAATTAGCTGCACTTGATGACTGGATTATTGGATAAAAGGGGAAAGAGAATTGAGAAAGTAAGCATACATTTCCAGTTTGATTTATGCGACATGCTATAATGTCACCAATTTGGACAAAAAATACCCGAAGGATCACTGGTTTGTGGGGGAAGATGAGTCAATTTTTATACATACTAACTGATAATTCTGTGTTGCCATTTTGATATCAAGGTGAAAGGTAGGGGAAAGATTTGAGTTATAGATTTAGGACTTAAAAGATATGGCATCATCATAGAAGAAACCATCAAGATAACACAGAAGCAGGTGTAAATGGAAAAGGGCAGTGATAATAGGACAGGATACTGGCAGACATGGTTATTTAAGAGTTGATTAAAGAGGTGCAAGACCAGTCTCATCATGAAAGAAAATGGGTGAGAATTGAAGGAAGCTTGAATATTAGCTCAGCAGATTGCTGTAAATGTCCACTGCTTTTGTTAATTAGCAGCATGCCAAATTCAGTGAGAGGGGGTTTCTTGGATCTAAGACAGGTGCCAATGTTTTGACTAGTGAATTATAGCCAGAGATATATGTGATTATAGTAAATATTAATCTTTTGGAAAATTGCGTAAGAAGATACTAGACACAATTAAGGGATAAACTAAGAGAAAAAGCACAATCATTTGTTTGTTTAGAATGGAAAATATGAGCATATTTATTGGGTTAGAAAAAGAGGCCATAAGGAAGGAGACTTTTAAGATGCCTAAGTTGTTCATGATGACCACTTGGCCATAGTGTCTGAAAAATGGATTTAAGGCAAAGGGACGAGAGACCGGGTGATAGATCTGTATGTAAGCTTTGGTTTTGGAAACAAGAATTTACGGAAAATGTTTCTTCACCATTGCAATGAGCATAATTAATTTATGTAAATGTAGGTGACACACAAACACTAATTGGGAAAACTTCACAGAGAAATCAGAGGCTACAACTGAGTTAGACTGCAATGATTTTGTACTGGTGTCAATTAAGAGAGTGAAGAAGAGGAAGATGAAGGGGGTTATTTATTTATTTATAATTGAGGTAACATTGGTTTACAACACTGTATATTATTTAGGGAAATAGGTTCATACCTCCTAAGATGTATAACACCTGACCACACCCGCCACCAAAGCACCCATGGTCCTTTACTGTAGACATTGGGCCCTCACCTGTCTTTGTCCCCTTCCCTTCCCCTTTAGTAGTCTCAATTCTGCTATAATATTTCTAGGGTTTGTTTTGTTTTAATTTTATGAGTTCCCAAGGTTTGTTTTTGTATATTCTGCATTTGAGTGATATCCTCTCCTAGTTGTCTTTCTTTTTCCAATTTATTCTACATAGCATAATGCCCTCCAGTTTCATATATATTATTACAGATGGCAAGAGTTCATCTTTTTTATAGCTGCATAGTATTCCATTGTTTATATATATACCACAGCATCTTAATCCACTGCTGTGGATTTAAGTTAAGCTCTTAAGTTGTTTCTATAACTTGACTGCTGTAAATAGTGCTACAATGAACACAGAAGTGCCTAATATCCCTTTATATTAATGTGTTTACATTCTTTGGTTAAAAAGCTAGGTTTTGAATTGTCGGATTGTATGGTAGCCCTATTTTTTATATTAATTAATAAATTTTTAACTGAGGTAACACTGGGGTATGCTCATCAGATCTTACCAGATAGTGCATCTACCACCAACTTACCCATACTCCACTACCACAGATAATTTTGCCTTCCTCTTTCTCAGTTCTTTCTCCTCCCCTCCTTGATGTCTCAGTTCTGTAGTCAATTTTGAGGAACATTAATTCAGTTTTCTATAGGGCCTGGACCGGCCCACATTCCCAAGACTAATATACAACTGTTCCTTTTTCTTCACAGTCTCACCAATATTTGTTGTTTCCTACTCTCATGTTATGGCCCATTCTCACAAGAGTGAGGTGATATCTTGTTGTGATTTTGCTTTGCATCTCCTTGATTATAAGTGATGGTAAACATTTTTTCATGTTCCTGTTATCCATTTGCATATCTTCTTTAGAGAAGTGTCTATATAACTCTTTAGTCAAAATTTTTTATCGGGTTCTTTGTTTTATGTTGAACTATATGTATTCTTTGTAGATCTTAGATATCAGCCCCTTGTCAGATGTATGATACACAAATGTTATTTTTTCCCGTTCAGTAGGGTGTCTTTGTGTTGAAAGAGAGTTTTAAGTTGTGCTCAGGTAATTGTATGATTCTGACCCAGATACAAGTTTGTAGGATCTGTTTGGTAAAAGCATGAAAATGTAAATAAAGGCTTTAGATGATCTCGATAAAGAATTTTTCAGTGGGTAGATAACTGGGCCCACACTACAAATAGAGGGAGAATAGTTCTAATAGATTGGAACAACTTGAAATAATTAACATAATGATAGTCCCTAAGTATTTATAGTGCAGATTTGGCAGAAATGAGCCTTAGAAAGAACTGAAGAAATGGAGTTTGTGGTAAAAAATGGAGGATGTTATGAATTAGATTTCTGAGTTGGAATACTCCCTGGTAATAGAAATACTAGTTAAATTGAAATAAATGCAAAAATCCTGAGTATTATATTATTTAGGCATTTCAAACACTAATAGTTGTAGGAATTTTTACATCATTACTTTACATAACACTTTGTGCATATTACAAAGATCAAGTTAATTGTTACACATGTACGTAGGAGTTAAAATAAATCCTCTGATTCTTTCAGTTATTTGATGCTAAATAATGGGTCATCTAACTTTTCTCAATGCTATTTTATTTTATTTTTAAATATTTCTCTTTTTTAAGATTTTATTTATTTTTTGCATAGAACTGAGGTGCAGGCCAGAGGTGTAGGGGTGGAAGGATTCACCAGAGATATAGTGGAGAGCAGAACAGGCAGATCTACTGAAATACACTGCTAAGGGTAGTAGTGGATAAGACAGGAGAGATCAGCTGCACCATTTGTGGGTTAGCTACATGGCTGGGTATCTGACTCAGGCCACCTAGGTGATAGTGCTGAGACTTAACCCCTAGGCTACCAGGGAGGCCATTTTCTCAGTTTTAATTGCCATAAAAACAACATAGAAATGACAAACCTAGCTTACTTTTTATGGTGAGTAACCAAAGACTTTTAATTTCTGTATCAGAAATTAGCTCGGAAATTTCATAGAGAAAGTTATACGCGTAAAGAGAATGGCAGAAGTCTATTATTTCCTCCCCAGTTTCATATCATTGAAAAAATTGTTCCCAGAAGCACTCTCTTTCCATGAATTAAGACAATTAAAAAATCACTAAAGCACACAAAAGGAGTTGTAGATCTTCACTTTGCCTTCAGTTGGAGGTGATAGTGATCTTTCTGATGTTCCTCATGCACTGAAATCTGAAGAGAATTTGAGAGAAATTACAAATATAGGTATTCTACCATCAATATAGTCCCTCACAAAGACAGACACCCCTTGATTAAGGAGAGAAACACAAGTTCATTTACTGGTTTATTTTTCTAACTAAAAAATATCAAGTAAATCAACAATATTTCTTAAAATAGTTCTCAAGAGACTTAGTATATACCTTGCATATTGAAACACCTGTATCCATTTTATTTATTCATTTTTAAAGATTTATTAATTTATGCATGAAAGAACTGGGGTACAGGCCAGAGGTGTGGAGGTGACAGGATTCACCAGAGACAGAGTGGAGAACAGAACATGTGGATTGCCTGAAGTACACTGCTGAGGGGCACAGTGGGCGAGTCAAGAGAGGTCTGTTGTGCCATGTGGGTTGCTCCCTGGCTGGCAGGGGATTGAACTGGCTGTGGATAGCTTCATAGGTTGCATCTTCACCACTTGTACTTCCAGAGAGGCCCCTGTATCCATTTTAGATGAATATAGCCTAATTTATTACACTTCCAAGAGAGATGAATATCATTTAATAAATTATTCAAGGATCACTCCAAAATATGTGAATGGAAATGAACTTCTTATGTTAAAGGAGTAATAAAATGCTATGATATATGAGCCAATGGGAGGAATTTATTTCTATTATGAGTTACTTTTGATGAAGGTGTGAAAACCTAGAACTATGATTTATATAAGGAATTTTAGGTCATGAGCTAAGTTGAAAACAAAAGCAAAAATGGAAAACAACAAAAACACCGACTAACCATGGACTGATGACATTTTGGGGCCATTTAAATATAGAAAAATGGGGTTATAATTTTAAAGACAAGAACTTTATACAGAATGAACATCTAAACAGGCAAAAAATACGTGCAATTATATCCTTTTAAGAACTTTTAGCTATGTCTAAGAAAATATTTTCAACTCTGAAAAATGTAATAACATAAACTCATTTTCATTTTTCTCTCTCAACAATTATTTTCCTAAATTAACTTGGATTTTTCTTTGAGATGTTCAGCATTTGTAGTATGGGTTTTCTTTCCCTATAGACCATAAATTATACCAAGTGGAAATTTGCCTAATAATCATTCTATTGTTTTGTTGGATTCAATTATAATTATAGATTTGGAAGATACCTTAGAGATTAGTCTAAATTATCTTCCCCATCTTTAGATTTTAAACTGAGAAATTGTTTGTAAACAATCCAAAAACATTTGTTTCTTTCCTTGCTTCGAGTTATGATTCTCATTATAGTCACTGCCTTATTCGCTGAAATGTAGGTGAAAAAAATAATAAGTTTGGGAAAATAAATAGACTGTCTACTCTAGATTTCAAAATTGTTATTTACAGTCACAGTAATTCATTGGTTTAGCTAAAAATACTTTGTATGCTTTTCTTATAGAGCTATTAAGGTAGAAAATGACATTTTGATTCTTGGTAAA
Source organism: Talpa occidentalis (assembly GCF_014898055.3). Taxonomy (NCBI): domain Eukaryota; kingdom Metazoa; phylum Chordata; class Mammalia; order Eulipotyphla; family Talpidae; genus Talpa; species Talpa occidentalis. The sequence goes on from NW_023604861.1 coordinate 17,473,095, forward strand.
ACAGAGAGAAGACTTTAGTCATATTTAATAGATGTTGAAAAGGAAGGTGTTGTACATCCAATTACTCCTTCAATTGGCAGATGGACTTGGGGTTTGTATTCTTAGGAAAAGAGGGTTGCTTTGGCAGATGGCCATAGTTTTTGTTGCTTTTTGCTCCTGTAGCTTACAACCGTTGTTCTCGCCCGATGTTTCACATTCTGCTAGACTTAGGAGTCAATATTGGTTGTTTACCACTGGAGAGTTTGTGTAGTATTATGTGGCAGGTGGTAGAGACCCAACATAGAGAAAAACCCAATATAACTGAAGTGGCAGAAATGTGCTTCTGAAATATTACTGTTCTGATTTAATTTCCTCATAGTAATAATTGCTTAATTGACATATTTCAAGTGGACCAATTATTCTAAAGTATTATATTATTTTTGGCAGCAGATAAGATGCAATAATAATAAGATACAAAATAGATAGAACTGTAGAAGCTGATCAGGGATTATAATCATACTAATACTGACCGGAACATAAATTATGTTAAGATTTTCTGTGGTAACCATTCTTTGGAAAAATGCATCCTATATAATAAATAATAATAATCTATAATTTTTAAAATAGTAATCAAGTGTGGTGTTTTTTTTTATTCATTTATTATTTTTCTTTTTATTATTCATTCATTTATATCTGTTCTGGAACTAGAGAAAATACCACATTCTTGTGCTCAAAGAGTTTATGGATCAATGAAAGATTTTTTCTTTCTCTTTTATTTATTACATATAATTTATGTTATCAAGCAAACGTTGTGGATTGATTCTTGCAACAAAAATTGTATAACATGTAAATATATTTCCTGAGAACAACCTATTATGTTTTCTTATCTGTAATTGAAGTGGAGGATTTTTGTTATTGGAGAAGCTGGTGGTGTGATTTTTCTAAAGTGATGTTAACTTGAATGTTTAAGGAGTTTCATTCACTCATCAAATATTACTAAAGATCTAAGTTATGACTAATATAGAAGATGTTTTATGTAATTATCTCTTTGCAAACATGATACATCAGGATAGCCTCTGCATTGAAGCTAACAGAATGGGAAAAATGTGATATTTTTTATAGTAGTTGAGAGAGAGAGATCTAAGGGTCGTTTCTACCTGGGGAAACACAAATAAGCACCTCAGTTTCCTGCTGTTCTCAAGTGTTAATCTGTGTCCAACATGTCACTTATTACTCTATTTCATGGAAAATAACATATTCCAAGCTTCCCTAATGTTTTCCAGGAAATATAACTTTTTTTTTTAAAATAATGCAAACATTTATATTATTCCATGATAATTATATTATTTGCAAAATAAATGGCAGATGTGTAACTATCTTCTAACTAATATTGAGTCATAAATTTTGCTCTAAAGATAACCAGATCACTTTCCCTATGTGCTTTCTCAAAATAAAACTGAATTTTTGTTCTAAGTTGGCAGTGCATGTTGTGAGTAGGAAGGTTAAGCTCTATTATCTAATAAGGTTCATTTCTTTAAACACCAATAATTGTCTCTTCATATTTCATGTCCTTTCACACAACAATCTAGTTGTCTTCATACAATCAACAGTAATTGGCTATAGCCAATTATTATAGCCAGTGGTTCTTATTATTTTATAGCATTCCAAGTTATTTCCTGGTGTTCCTGAATGTATCATTTTTGTCCTTTGCAAGTGATCTTATTGGTTCTATAGCCAGTGGTTCTTATTATTTTATAGCATTCCAAGTTATTTCCTGGTGTTCCTAAATGTATCATTTTTGTCCTTTGCAAGTGATCTTATTGGTTTTTATTGATCCTATATTAACAGAATTAGTCATATGCATTTTAATGACATTATGAATGATTTTTAAAATAGTGCTTTTTAAAAGATTTATTTATTTATACAAGAACTGAGGTACAGGCCAAAGGCGTGGGAGGGTGAGGGAATTCACCAGAGACAGAGCAGGGAGCATAACAGGCAGATGGATGGAAGACACTGCTGAGGGGAGCAGTGGGCGAGGCAGGGGAGGTCTGCCACGCCATGTGGGTTTCTCCCTGGAATTGAACCTGTGCTGCAGAGGCTATGGACAGCTTCACAGCGCTGCACTCAACCCACTGTGCCACCAGGGAGGCCCAACATAATTAATTTTTTAAGATTCCCCAGTGAAACACATCAGGTGATGGTGAAATGTTTTGGCCTGTAAATGGGAACATGATACAATTTATGTGCACTAATACAATGCATATTTCTATTTTTCCTGAATCTGTCAAAAGGAAAATCCACACATTTCTATTTATGTATATGTAATTTATCCGCAATTGACCTTGGAAAAAGAATGATTTCTTGTTTGCTTGACACTGTGGAAGATGCAAATCTCCACAAGAAGTACATTCTCTTTTTGTTTACTAAAGAGTTAATAACTGTTTTTGTTCTTCAATCTTTGAGGTGATCCAGATTCATCTGAGTACCTCTCTTTTTAGGTTACTGTTTGGCTAAAAACCTTTATTCTAAAATAACCACTTTAATTATAATTTCTGTTGTGTAGGGATCTAGTCATGCGGTGGCCATGTTAAAACCAAAACACACGATTTAGCTCTTATTAGTAATTTTTTTTAAAGATTTATTTATTTATTTATACAAGCACTGGGTACAGTCAGAAGCACGGGAGGGTGAGAGAATTCACCAGAGCCAGAGCAAGGAGCAGAGCAGGCAGAAGGACCGAAGTACACTGCTGAGGGGAGCAGCGGGCGGCAGGAGAGGTCTGCGCGCCATGTGGGACCCTACTCCTGTGGCCGGGGAGCAGCTGGGGATCGAACCAGCGCTGCAGAGGCTGAGGGCAGCTTCACAACCCAGCACTCAACCGCTGTGTCACCAGGGAGGCCCTCTTATTAGTAATTTAACATAACATTTAACATAAGAAATGTCTTGAATATATCTAGATATGGCTGAACAACAAAAAGAACACAAAAAATTCAAGTTATCAAACAGAATTCCAAATATGGATGAGTTAATTTCACAAAGAATACGTGTAGTACTTTATTTTAGATCAATTATTGTTCAATGCATATTTCTTCCTACACCTAGAGTAAATATGGAAATGACTAAATTCTTTAAAGTATTTCCTGAGTGTCCTTTATTCATTTAGCAGAACTGCATCTTTATTATCCTATGCTTCTCACCTGTTGGCTAGTTTAGTCCATTGTTATTAGACATGCATCGTTTTAAGGACAGATTTCTTTAGTACTTGAACTCAGTTGAAGGGTTAAGCAGGAAACAGCAGTAACTACATGGGCTCATATGTTTACTGAAGCTGTCATTTTGTAGGTCATATACTTGTGATATAAAGAAGTGATTTGTTAGTAACAAGCTTTTACATTTATAGACTATATTTCCTCAGCCACTTCTGGGAACTGAATAATTCTAACTTAATTATCCTCTCTAAATCAGATTTACTATAGTTATTTCCTTTGCAGCATTTCAAAAGTAACCATATTATTCTCCAAGGGAATATCTAATGGAGTCTTTTAGCTTGGATCTTTCAGGTCTTACTTGAAGAGATAATCTGAGAAAATATTAGTCTTTGTCCAAATGTCTTTATGATAGCATTTTTCCAAGACTGGAAAGGGTGGGGGATAGATTGGAGAAGTAGAAGGAAGTCAGAACAAAGTATTTGTAAGGTTATAATCTTATTTAGTGACCTTTGCTGTGTCTCATCAAGTGGTTTATATGTGTTCAATTTGTAGATGTGATATAAGATTTTTGTTTAATTTTCACTAATGACAGAGTAATTCAATAACTACTAAGTTAGATTTGCACAGTGAAGTTACTAACTCTTATAGTTCCCAATGTAGTATTCTAGAAACTAGTGCTTAGAAAAATAAATATTGCACCCAAATCTCACTTCTTACTTCTGGAATGATAACTGAGTGCTAGAGGTAATGTAATAAAACTCTACTGTCTTTGTGGTTTTTTTTCCCCATTAAAGTTTTATTTGAAGAGTATCATATATTATTGTGATTTTACTTGATCAGATATAATCCAAGCAGCAAAATAATTATGAATTTTCACCACTACATAATCATTTTATATATATATATTCACTGCTTTTCTTTATAGTAAAAGTTTAAATGATTAATTTATTAGAATATGAAAGATTATAGCACTTGGGATATATATCACTATAATACAGTGCTACATTCTGTTACTTTTACTTGCCACCTTATATCCTTAAATTTAGTTTTCTATTCAATGACAACATAAGTACTTAGATAATTTTTAATAAATAAATAATGCATTGATTTATTTTAATAAGTGTTTATCTCTCTTTTTTTAAAGTAATTCACTGATCTGACTAGCAAAGTTTTTTTATGATTTATTTATTTATGCATACAAGAACTGGGGTGTAGGCCAGAGGTGCAGGGAGGTGAGGGGATTCACCAGAGACAGAGTGGGGAGCAGAACAGGAGGATTCACTGAAATACACTGCTGAGGGGAGCAGTGGGTGAGATAGGAGAGGTCTGCTGCACCCTGTGGGTTAGCTCCCTGGCAAGGGATCCAACTCCTGCTGCAGTGGCTGCCAGTAGCTTCATAGTGCTCAGACTTAACCCCTTGAGCCACCAGGGAGGCCAGTGTTTATCTCTTGATCAATGTTTTTTTAAAGCCTTTCTAAGTTTAACATTTAAAAGTCCTACTAGTTCTCTACAATTTTAGTAAGGCGATTCAGTAGGTTGTGAGAAACTGGTTTGCTCAAAATTATCTCCTAGTGATTTTTATGTATTTCTTGACCTGATTATTACTTTAAAAGTAGATAAATATATCATGTCTGGAATATCTGAGAATGAGAAGATAATTGTTTTAATAAATCTCCCATATTCATCTAAAAAGTATATTCATCTTTTTTCTCTTTTGACCCATATCTCTATTATTATATTATTCTGATTATCTTGAAAATGGCATATTTTATGAGTTTCGATAGCTGAAGTCTTCAATTTCTCTTTAAACCCTTCCACCAATAGTATTTTTGTAATTACCACTCCTCTGAAACTGCTCTTTTCAAGGTTACTGATGTTCATCAAAGTCTCCCTATTTCTTAGGCCTGTCTTACTTGAATTATCAATAGCATTTGAAACAGATAATCACTTTGCTCATCTTTAAACATGCCTTTCCATTTAACTTCCAAAACCCTACTGACTTCCTCCCTCACTGACAACAATCTCTCTCAATCTCTTTGTTCATTTTTCTTCATCTCCTTAATCTTTTCACCTTTGTGCATACTGAGAGTTGGCTGCTTACACTTCTTTTTTCAGTCTATGTTCACTGTGTTGGTGTTCTCATCTGGTCTGACAAAGTTAAATACCATCTGTATAGTGATGCCTGCTATATTTGTATCTCCAGCCTGGACATTTTCCCTGAAAAGTAGGTTCAGACATATATCTGCAGAGTTGGCATTTCCACTTGAATGTCTTAATGTGCTTCCTGAGGTACCATGTATACAGTTGACCTTATGGTGCTTTCCCCCAAATCCCCAAATCTACTTCTTTTACAGCTTTCAGCTTCATTGAAATTGACAAAATAAGTTGTCCAAGCTAAAGTTTTTTATATCATCCCTGCTTCCTTTCTTTATCTCACATCCTGCATCCAATATGTTAGCAAATTGTTTTGGTTCTAGCTAACGAACAAAATTAGATTCTAAATTCTCCCAACTTCACTCTTTTCACCCCTAGAAACTACTATTCTGTGATATCTCCTCCTAATTGGTCTTGCTGATCAGGTCTTCTCTCTTCAGTCTGCCACTCCTGATCTAGCATCCACACATTCAAAAGGGATCCTTTGGAACAGAATTTAAATCATGCTACAGCTGTGTCCACCAATCCTGGATTTATAGTCTCACTCAATTTCAATCAAATACTTATATTTAAATAACACATACACAAACACACAACTTTCATCATTTCCCTTATTGTGCAGAGGAAAGACAGAATCCCTACAAAAGGGCACAGGGCATTATATAACTTGTATTCAGCCTTTCCTATGATCTCATTTCCTACCTTAACCCATACTGTTTCTCTATTACCATGATAGTAGTTCCCTGCTGTTCCTGAGAAGTGTTAGGTGTGCACCTAATGTTATTTAAGGGTTTCTGCTCTTCTATTCCCTTGCCTGGAGTTGTTGATCATATACTATCAACATGCATAACCCCCTCATATCCTGAAAATCTTTGCTCAAATGAATACCTTTTCAGAAAAAACATGGCATGTTTCTCCATTTAATATAGCTTCTATTGCCACATGCCCTATCCCTATCTCTTTCATTTTTCCAATTAATTTTATGGCACAGAACTTACCACTATTTTAATTTCAATTTTTTATTTAATTTGATTTCTTGTTTTAATTGAGGTGATGTCCAGTTTACATTGGTGTTTGTATCTTGGGGTACATGATTTTGTGGGGTTTTTTAAAAACATATGTGTTAAGCCTTTCATCAGGAAAGAGAATAAAATACAGTATCCTTGTCAAAGAAGCTCCCTTCTGATCAGAATTGAATCACGTTAATAAACCAGTAAGGTCATTATAATGGAAGTTAAAGCACAGAAAAAAATCATTAGTAATTTATGTATCTTAACATCACTACTCTAGCTCTTCAGTTCTCATCTGTAAAATAAGGGTAAAATCTTCCTCATAGTGATTTGTGTGTGTGTGTGTGGTAAATAGCTCTAGAAATAAATATTGAACAGCCAGCTCTGTCTTGGAATATGATAGCTACACAATTAAATTAATCTATTTCTTTGAATGATTAGACTTTAACCTGTAATGGCACATAACTTACCAGTATTCATGTATTTATCAAATAAAAATAATAATTGTCACTGGTAAGTAGGAGATTTCAAGGGTGAGTTAATATTGGTCTTAAACTAAAATCTGATAAATAACAAAAAAGATATTTTAAATTGTACTTATATGTTTCTAGTAATACATATGTATATATATATGTTACAAATGAGAAAGTAGAAATACCCTTTAGGTTATGTTAATATATCACAACAATTTTAATGCTGATATTAAGAGATCAACATAGTACACAAATATGTGGAATATGTCAGAATATGTGGAAAAGAAAATCAGGAATGATCCAAAGTCCTTGATACTGAGTAGAGACATCAACAAAAACAGCAAATATTATAAATGAGAGATGGTTATTAGAAATGAGGAAACAAAGTACATGTATTTGATTGTACCATGTATATATGTAAATTTGACATATGCAGTAGACTTCTTTCATTCAGTAAGAGAAAGAGGCTGGAGGTCACATATAGGCTTTTGGTTGTCTACTGGAAGTTAAGAAAGGAAAACATAAAAGAATGAGTAAGAATTGCTAAGAATAAATCCATATATAAAATTATCAGATATTCATAGACAGACAGATGACAACAGGGGTAGTTATTAATTATGCAGAAACAAATTTGATAATCAAGGGATTAATTCAAACAGGATTCCTTAGATAGGGAAGGAAGGAAGGAAATGGAAAGGTTAGCTATAAAGACTATGCATAAAGGGACCCACATATAAAAGGAAAAATATGTTACCATCTTTGAATACTTTGATGGTGAAAAATTTTCTGCAGTTAACAGGGGACCAGGAAAAAATTGGAAACTTGTAGAAAGTGTGTAAGATTATGGATTGGTGCTAGAGGAGTGACTGACAAGGGTATTGAGAGTTTAGGACAGGCCCAGTGAGGCCCCAGATAAGTTATTTAATGCACATTTATAGTGGTGCCAATCAGCTAAGCTTGGCTGTTTGGAAGCACAAACAATGACATATGGCTGGGAGGCTTTCAGGAACAGAAGATTGGCAAGAGAGAATTAAATGTCTGTCAGGGTGGTAAGGTTATTCTGTAAGTGTATTCTTAGGTAGTTGAAGCAGTGGAGAAGAATTTGAGGAGTAAGCAAGACCATGATGGAATACACTGAAATCACAACTTCCCTCAACATACAAATAACCACAGAATTTTCTATTCTATTTACTTTTCAAATTTCTATAAGATAATCACTTCACTTCAATGAAGGTATATATCCACCAAATTCAAAGGGAAATAAGGAAACTGGTGTCATTAATGGAATTTATGATTGATTTAGAGTAATTTGTGTATAAATAGATATATAAAATGATAGCATATCTGTCAAACAAACTGGCAGTGTAAAAACTTGCACAAAATGAATAAAAGAGAATTTAAAATAAGAGGCAGAGTTGCATCATTGAAATTGACAAATTTTAAATTATCACACACTAATTCTTCAATTAAATACTATTTTTGAGCATCCCTTGATAAATTTTAAGTAAATCAAATATTTTATGTGTTGCTTATTAAAACAATCTTTTATTATATATTTATAATTTGCATGCCAATTAATGCTCACATCACTATACCAATACTGATTATATTTCCTACATTTAAAATTTAATTATAGGGCCTCTCTGGTGGCGTAGGAGTTAAGTCTCAGTGCTACCACGGCAAAGGCCCACCTTCACGGGCTGATCTCTGTCCATGGCCAGGGATCTAACCCAAATGGCAAAGCAGACCTCTCCTGTCTCACCAGCTCTCCCCTCAGCAGTGTATTTCAGTGGATCTGCTTGTTCTGCTCTGCACTCTGCCTCTGATAAATCCTCTCACCATCCCCCACCAGCACCTTTGACCTAACACCCCAGTTCTTCCACGAAAAATAAATAAAATGAATAAAAATCTTTTAAAATTATTGATATGTAAAATGTCAAAATAAAAATGAATTAAAATGTCTTAATTTTTTTAATTTAAAAACACTGTTTCTATTTTCTAAAATTCCTTGTAACGATAATGTGCAATTTAAAAATCTGGATGAGGCCTCCCCTGGTGGCGCAGTGGTTGAGCGCTGGGCTGTGAAGCTGCCCGCGGCCTCTGCAGCACCAGTTCGATTCCTGGCTGCCGGGGAGGGTCCCACTTGACGCAGCAGACCTCTCCTGCCATGCTCACTGCTCCACTCAGCAGTGTATTTCGTCGGTCTGCCTGTTCTGTTCCCCACTCTGGCTCTGGTGAATTTTCTCACCCTCCCACACTTCTGACTATACCCAGTGCATGCATAAATAAATAAATAAATCTTAAAAAAAAAATCTGGATGTAGTCATATAATACATAAAAGCCTACATTTATTTTTATTTCATATCTTACAATTGATAATCTCTCTAAAGTTGATATCAAGTTTTCCATTTCCAGCTTGCTTGATTTCAGCAAAGATGATTTTACTTTTCAATCAATCCAGGTGGAAAGATTAGATGAAAAGTAAAAGTTTTCACATTTTAAGAGTGCCAGAGAGAGAAAAGCAAATGTTTCAGTTCTGCTCACAAAAGGATGTGATCTAACTATTTACAAAATAGGTCATAGTCAGCTTTTAAAGTTTTTTTTTTTGTTTTTTTGTTTTTGTTTTTTTTTTAAATCATTCAAGGCAGCATAAAGGCCACATTTTCTCTGATAAAGACCAGGAACAGCTTTCCACTTATCTCACTCATGTGCCTCTTCTCCATGGTGTCTTCCACTTGTCTCTGCCCATAGACTTATTTTTTTTCATTTGCATTGCTACCTTTAGAATTGTCTTAATCCTCACTGAAGATAAAAGGAACCAGGAGAGAAATCTCAGCAACAGGCTATTTTTTTTTTGTTTCAGTCATTTATTTCTGATCTCAGGATAACCAACATCTATTTTGCCATTGTTACTAATTCCTTCCAGGTAATAATGCAAGTGTATGGAATGGAAAAATATAATTACACAAGTGTGTGATATATATCGCGACTACAATCATTATTAATTTAGGCATATCATTTTAATTGCATGTCCTGGTTCTTATGAATCTCTGAAATGAAGTATTTCTTCTTGGTGAATATCTTTTTTAATTCAGAGTTTTATGTTTTTTAATGAGTACTTTGATCTAGATTTTAAGAATAGAATAGGTATATAACATTTAAAAATGATTCAGCCTATTCAGAACGAGACACTGAGTTCAGGGCTTCTTGAAGGAAAAAACAAATAAACTTTCCTCAAGTGTCCCTCTGTCTTTCTAGACAAAGAGGTTGCAGAAGCTAAATGGATTCTCAGAAAATGTTGATGTTTTATTTAAATTTATTCTAATGAAAATTTTGAGCATAATCTACACAAAGAAAGCTCTAAAAAGATTTAGAGGGTAATTTATTAAACATAGGGAAAATAATAACTTTTGTGCTTACATGTCACAAGCTAAGTATACACTTTCCAAGCACTCCCCATATGGCTTTGGATTATATAGCAGCTTTATTTATTTTTTTATTTTTATTTTTTAAATAAATTTTATTTTTATATTCCCCATACAATTGCAATCTCCTTATTTTGACCCCAATCCCTCCCCTCCCCGCCCCCCACCCCTCATAAAGTGTCTCTGGTTCATAGTTATTTGTTGATTTTGATTTTCACTTTCTTATCGTTATTCATTTTCCTGGTCCCTTATTTAAGTTTTCTAGATTCCTGCTATGAGTGAGACCATCCGGTATTTTTCTTTTTCTTTCTGGCTTATTTCGCTGAGCATGATCCCTTCCAGCACCATCCATGTTGCTGTAAATTTCATGTGTTTATCTTTTTTGAATGCTGAGTAATATTCCATGGTGTATATATACCACATCTTCTTGATCCAGTCATCTATTTTTGGGCATTTGGGCTGTTTCCAAAGCTTAGCTTATATAGCAGCTTTAAATGATGCCAGTCAATAAGCATTCCCTGAAGATATCTTTGGGATATGGTGTCTTGCTAGAAATACATACTTTTCTCCTAGTAAATTTGATAATTTAATGAGAAGTACAGCCCTATCTAGCTTCACACTCATTTTCAATTATATGAGATGGATAAAAATGAGAAGGAGTGTAAATTAATGACCTGAGTTTAAAAATCAAGAGAATTATTACAATTTTGAACCAGAACTCTTTCTCACTTTCTGGGCCTTAATCCCTTTTACTGCATTGTCCTCCTCCTCCACTAAAATATATTAACATTTATGAGTTATGTTTGTGTTGACATAAAGACAAATTATAAATGATATATATTAAATGATATATCTTAAACTATTTTTTACTACTGAAAAGTGTATTGAAGCTGTACTGATAGCTGCATTTGCCAGATCTTCTAAGGCAATTCTGCTTTTAGGTATTTTTTTTTTTAATTGCAGTAACAGTGTTTACATATTTGTTTATATTTTGAAAATATAGGATCCCCCTTCAGGTATTATTGCAATAGTGCGCTCACCACCAAAGCACCCACAGTCTACTACCATAGTCCACTAAACTTCATTTTCTCAAGATGGAGTGATATGGACATGATATAAGACATAGAAGTTACCTGAAGGTGCAAAAGACAGAAATTAGAGAACTAAAACTAAATTAGCAACTAAAACTTGCTAGTGATTATTCTCTTTTTGGAAGTGATAAAATTTTTAATTGTGTTGTCAAAGGATTTTATAGGTATGAAAATGATTGTTCAAATCCATGGACCACTTGAATCCTAGTTATAGCTGAGATGTTATTTACAATATAGATTCTTACCAGGAAATCAGAATCTCTAAAGGTAGAACCCTGAAAATTCATTTTAACTTTATCTTCAAATGATTCTTGTGGATTTAAAATGTGAGACCCGGAAGTCTTGTTATAAAATCTCTTGAAAACCTGAGATTTTATGATTTTTGAATCAATACCTTTAAAAATTGATCTTTGTACTAGAGCAATAAATTAGGGGGAAAGTGGTCTAAACTATGCTGTTGAGACTTGTTTTACCAGCTGAGTACCAAAGGGATGTAATTCCTTTGTTCTTCCTGCCTTGTTTTGCTATTGAAGTTAGGAGAATTGCTCCTTGGTCACGTATGCAGCCTAATCGACTGCATTTGAGAAGCTTCTTAGGCGTGTTTAAGTGTGCACAGGGATGCTGCTTAGTAGATGCCTATAGAGTTGATAGCCTGTTTGCCGCCTTAATCTGGGGCCTCTGGGAATCGTTCAGCACTTTGATGATGCACTAAATGGCACCTGACTCTTTTGTAAGAGTTCAGGAATATCCCTTGTTGGCTAATTCTTTTCCCAGGGAGTGACTTTGGAATAGGGGAGACTAGAATTTATACTACTGATATACTTACTTGTGCAAATTTTCTTTTGTGTGTTCATGTGAGAGAGAACATTAGCTTACAACACTGTATTTGATTTAGGGGAATGGATAGGTTCACAAACCTCCCCAGATAGACATATTTAAAACAATATTTTCTCCCACATGGCAAAGACAATGAAAAGGTCTGACTGATATTTATTCTTTATAAAAATAGATTACCTTTCTTTCTAAGATATGTTTTATTTATTATTAGCATAATATATGGCCACAGAAAATTTGGAATTATATAAGCAGATAAAAAGTTATATTAGAAACTTCAACAATTTTACCACCTAAATATATTTTGTTGTCTTCATTCCCAAGGTATTTACTTTATATGTGTGTGTGTATATACATGTATGTGTGTGTGTGTTTGTATATATACATGTATAATAATGTGGCTGAGAAACTGAACTTAGACTTTTGTTTCTTTTAAAATAAGACTATTTGAAAATATTTTTATAAGTTACTTAAGTCTGTCTTATGCATTCATAGTATAATTACACATTGCCATTACACTAAACTCAGGCTTTTTCTTTTTTCAAAGATTGATTTATTTATGCATATAAGGAGTGGGGTACAGAGGTGGGCCTAGGGTACAGAGGTGGAACTGGAGTACAGTGCAGGCCAGAGGTGTGGGGGATGAGAGGATTCACCAGAGACAGAATGGGGAACAGAACAGGTGGATCTACTGAAATACACTGCTGAGGGGAGCAGTAGAGGTCTGCTGTACCATGTGGGTTAGCTCCCTTGCCAGGCATCAAACTTGTGCTGCAGTGGCTGTGTATAGCTTCACAGTGTTGTGGCTTAACCCCTTGTGCCACCAGGGAGAACCCATTCAGGCTTTTCCTAATTCCACTTTCTTGTGGATACATAGTTAGCTATTTTTTCTCATTATTTCCTTAGGAAAATAAAGAAATCAAACTACTTTTGCACAAAATAAGATTGGTTTTTCCAAACACACAGTTTGTAAAATCAGTCTCCATAAATAGACTTTTATTTATATTGCAAAACAAGGGCAAGTCCTGAAAGGAAATACTTATAGAGTGCCTTGATATTCTCAGATATTTGATTCAATAACTGAAAACATTGTATCATAGTGTGATCTATGGCAACTATTAAGTTGAGACATTGAAGAGTAAGAGAAAGGGTGATATTTCAAAATGCTACTATCTTACTAATATGTTATGGCTGAAGAAAACTGAAACAAAAAAAATCATATTACTAAATATTAAGGAGTGAGGGTAGGTATAATTACTAGTTTGTACAACTTACTAAAACAGGATGTTTTTAAAATTGTGAGAGAAAATTAAGAAATAGCTCTTAAATCAGTAGAAAGAGATTTGAATTTGCCATGTAGATGGTTTGTTGGTGCACAGTAATAAAGAATATTTGATGGTCATTATTTACAAATGAGGTAATCATGAAACTATTCAAAAATAAAAAGAACACTAGAATCTGACTCTTCTCCCAACCTGACCACAAAGGACAAAAAATAAACAATCATTTTTATAAGGTGTTTAAGCACTCGGAAATAGACTAAGGAAAATTTTAGTAAGAGCAGGTGTCAAAAAATGTGGGCAAGAATTAGAAAGCTATCCATGACAAAACCTTTCTAAGACTCAGTTTTCTGAAAGACTGAATAAAGGGTATAAATAGATGCATCTTAACATTGCTCTGAAAGGGATAATTTTGCATCCCTGCTTTGTATTGAATGCTAGTCCTGATTTTATCAAGAGAATGCCTCATTAATTCCATCACCCGGTTCTAGGATTTGGGTCTTTGAACCCAATTAGTTAAGTAAATGGGACTAACTCAAAGTGAGCACCTGGAACATCACAAACTTGTGGGGGCTGTCTAGCATATTTTCTTATTCAGGACAATGTGCTTCAGAAGGCACAACATGTCCTAGATCCTGTTTTTGCTTTAAACACCATCAACAGAAAACAAAAGACCATCATTTTGTTTCTAAGAAATCAAATATGAGCTTTTCAGTCCCCAATTCTCTGGAAAAAAAAAAAAGTCTAGTTTTTCATTACATCAAAAATGTAAGCAGCCCAGCCAGCATTGTCATATTGAAGTAGAAAGATCATTTTTACTTTAAGTTCCAACTATGTAGACACTTGATCTCATAATTGTGTTCTCAGTCAGGTTCAGAATTAGTTTCATTGCTTTCAGAGAAATGTTAGCATACAATCAATTTTACAGTTGTGAAAAACAGTCTCAAGAAAGATATTCAGTCAGGTTTCCTGAACAGTTTATCATCAGTTCCTAGATTCAACACTCATTGACAAAGAGACTAGAATACAAAAATTTCATCTGCCTAGAAATTATACTTATTGAAATGGCTCTGCCATGGGCAGAGCCTGGCCTGGGGATGGATAGAGACATAAGGGCATCAAAGCTGCTGAAGCATTCAAAGACTATAAAGTAAACAAAGTTAGTGCTTCAAGGAGAAACTGAAGCAGACTGTTAAGTGATTCAGCAGAGTTTTATGATGCCTGAAAATTCCTAGGGCAGACTCACGAATCTGACAGAGAAGGGGGACAGTGTATTTGTGTGTGTGTGTAATTGGAAAGGATATAGTGATAGATTCTGAAAAGTAGTCGTCATTGGAATCCACAGAGCCTCTTTGTATGTTTGCATGTAAGTTTAATTTTTAAAAATTTCATCAAGTGATATCTACTAAACATCCTTCAACTTAAAGAAATAACAACAAATAGTTTAGTAAACACTCACTAAATCCAGGCATAAGACACATTTCGTGCTCAGATGCATCACACAGGGCAAACTAGCTAACTAGAAACAGTCCTGTGAATTAGAGAAAACAAATTGAAAAGGTTTCAGTGGTTTTTTCTAGACAATAAAGTCTACTGGGCTGTAGAGTTATCACCTAAAGGAATTGAGTACAGTACATTAATAAAATCACTTAAAATTTTTTGAACAAAGCATAGCAGAACATATTGGGGAAATAAGAATATGGGAAGGGCCAAGCTTCCTTTTCAACTCAATATCATTGTAATATGTTTTACTATGCAGTTCTTTATGTATTCCTTTTGTCCTTCCAATCAAAATTCACATATATGAAAATTCACATATCTTCCAAAGTTTAGGTTCACCTTATTCTGTTTTCCTAGACTTTAGAGTTAGGACATATGATTTAGTAGGATAGAGCCCAATAATATATATTTTATTTTTTTTTTATCAGCCATTCTCTCAAGTTCACATACTCATTTGACTAATACATAATTCTGATAATACTCTCAGGTTTTTTTTTTAATCACTCATCATCAATATGGCTCATTAGCAAAAAAGAGACTGTTAAGGAAAATATTCTGACACAATGGAGGAGAGAAAATCTTTGTGAGTGCAAATATCTATAAATCTGATAGTTTCAAAGTGCAATTATGTAATTGCCATAAGAACAGTTCTCATATTGAATAGTTCAAAGTTATGACTCTTATAGAATTGTAGATCAAATATACATATTTTTCTGTTTATCAGTTTTACCAATGAAATTTGAGAAATTACATGGGGATTGAGATGTTTTAAGAATTGTGAAATTTAATGTGAGTTGGCAATGGTCCACATCAACATATAAGAGTTAAGGAAAAAACTGAGTAACAGCTTGTAATTCCTTAAATGAGATTTGCCAAGGACATAATTCTCAATTGGATGGAAATTTATCCAGTAATTTAATGAGGAATAAACTATTTTAAAGTTCACTGATGAAAAAAAATATTACACTAGAGAAATTTAAGTGTCTAATATTTCTACATTTGATGATTTCATGTTTTCAAAGTTTTATTATGACCTGTGTCTAGGTTATTGCTTTAATATTTCTATTAATAGTTTATATATTATTTTATACAAAGTACAGTCACACACTGTCATAAAATTTTGTTACACTTATGAGTTATCTTCACTATAAATAAGGAAACTAGTCTTAGTGATATTAAAATATTCATTTAGAAAATGGTAGTTAGACACCATCTTTTCAAGCTTTGATGTCTTCCATTTTTAGTACTGTAAGTGCTTATTTCAATCTAATTAGATCATCTTGGTTAGTTCACTATTACAGAAAATCAGAGGTCTCTCCAGTAAATTTCAAATTTTACCTATTATTTAAATACATGCAATTTGGCCCCAATCCTACTGTTTCATTCTAAAATTCTCTTTATTGTCATGCATATCATAGTTTTTGGTAATGTGAAACAACTTGAACTGTTCTCGGCTGCAAATACCTTTACCTCACTACAGTCTCTTCTGATTACTTGTAATTTATTTTTTTAAACTATATTAATTTTTTAACTGCAATGTTTTTTAGTTTTCAAAACTGTTCATGCTTTAGGGGTATAGGTTCACACCTTGTCAGATGTATGCTGTTATGCCATCCCCATCACCGATGCTCCCATAATCTGCCTATTTCTTCCCATAGCCACCCATCCCGTCTGTACTGGATGATTTTATTTATCTGGGATATAAAGAATCAAAACAAATGAACATTAAAAAAAAGAAATGCTAGAAAACAGATTATTTACAATTTAACCCTACTTTGAAATCTACATATTTTAGATACTTCCTTTATAACGAGAGTTTATTTAGTCAAAGCTTGGGACCTATATTTAAATGAGATGATGTGTCCTGAGACATTACTACACAGAGATTTTTTTTTTTTATAGTAAGGCATCAAGAACCTCATTATTTTCTGCAGGCAAAATTATGACTGGTGGCTTGAAAAATCTTGGCATGCAATGAAACACAGTACCTTAAATTGGAAAAGCTGTTTGAAATCCAATATATCAAACATAAAATGAATATATCTTTTCATCAATATAGCCTTTACTGACCTAAACTACACTGGATTTTCTTATAATACTCAGCAGCTCTATTGCTTACAGCATATCATCCCAATTTTAATTTTTACAAATGATAGGTGTTAGTATATGTAAAAGCAAGAGATACGTGTAGATTCTCTTGTGTTCAACATAGTATGGGTATCTGGTAAAAGATAGATATTTATATGTAGCTGTTTGATATCTGAAGGAATAATTGTACAAATGCACTAATGAATTAAAAATCAGGTGTTTTAGATCCTAGCTCTAACTTTGTGTGCTTGAACAAGTGACTTCTAGACCACTCTCCTTCACCATTGAATCATATGGCCCCATTTAACATCATTCTTATAAGGATAAAATGAAATTAGGTGTACTGAAAACTTTTTAAGGCTTTATATACATTTTTGGTTATGATATCAATACACTGAGAGCTCTTTGAGATTATTTTAATTCCACAATTTTAGGTTACATGGTAATCTTATTAGACATGTTAAGAATATCTTCTCTGGAAGGAAAATATGCATATACATTTTTAACATAAAATTTTCAAAAATGTCATTTGTTCTTAATTTGATTTTACTTTTAAATATTTTAAATATTTTCCCCTCTGGCAACTTTACATCACATTTATAGACTATAAGATATGTTATTTTTTAAAAATTGAATTATAAACCTATTCATCTACCTGTCGCCTGCCTCAGAGAATTCAACTACTTGTGGTGATTATTATTACCATGGTTTACATAAGGAACTGGGAACCTAAATACAGTCTAGTGCTGTGACCCTTCAAATGTTTTTACCTGTATATATATACTAGGTCATTTATGCCATATTTATGCATATTTGTTTTTTAAAAACCTGTGTTGTTTCTCTGGTTTATAGTTGCTTGTTGATTTTGATTTATACTTTATTATAATTAGTCTTTTTTCCTGGTTCCTTATGTAAGTTTTCTAAATTCCTGTTATGAGTGAGACCATCTGGTATTTTTCTTTTTCTTTCTGGCTTATTTTGCTGGGCATGATCTCTTCCAGCTCCATCCATGTTGCTGCAAATTGCATGAGTTTATCTTTTTTGATTGCTGAGTAATATTCCATTGTGTATGTATATGTACCACATCTTCTTGATCCAGCCATCTATTTTTAGGCATCTGGGTTATTTCCATAGCTTACTATAAACCAGAGACACAATATAGGCGGGGGAGGAGGGAGTAGGATCAAAACAAGGGGGGTGGGAATTGTATAGGGAGTATAACCAAGATGAAAATGCATACATTGTGCAAAAATGAAAAATGATGTAAAAAATATATAAAAGAAAAAATAAAAGAAAAAATATTTTACATATGTAAAAAAAATCTGTGTTTATAGAAACCAAAACACAGCAAAATGAAAAATACGTCTTATAAAGAAATTAGAAAATTCAGGATACTTCATAATTTGCTATTAGAAAGTCCCAGGTAAACTGAGTTTAAAATATTAGAGAAATTAATTTTTAATTTCTTCTTTGAACAGAGAGAATGACATGCAATATCTAATATATACAAAACTTGTATTGAACCAAGTACTCATCTGCTTTATAGATAATGCATTGCAGTCATTTTTCAAGAGCTATTTTCTTCTGTAGTACTGCCAAAAAACAATTCAATCTCCTTTGGGCAAAGTATTACAATCATCACTTTAGGAAAAACTGCACAATTGCATGTTCTTTTCCAAATTTCAAGAACTTACTGGAATGTACACATTGTTTTCAGTTGTTACACACATGTAACTCAAGTTCGTAAGAGAAAAAGTTGCATTCATTTTTTTCTCTCTCAGTGAAAGTGACATTTGGGCAGAAATTTGAAAGATGAATAGAAGGAGTCTGTGTGTAGGATACTACTTTAGGGGAGCAATGAAGGGGATAAGAAAGTTCATCCCACTAAACTGTACTATTTGGCAAATTAGGAAAATGTATTTTTCTTTTAGGCTGTTAAATCAAACTTTATTCTCATCATAAATAACTCAATTTCAAGTTGATAAAATTGTTATATAAGAATGATGGCATGCCTATATGATGCTTTTGTTGATAAATTTGGAGCTCCTATAGCATTTCCTCGAGAAAGTTTATAGTGAAATTTAGTAAAATGTAAATGCCCCATAATTAATTCATTTTGATTCTTGTGGAAGGTAAGAAGTCATAAAAGCTTAATCTTCGAAATGCATATGTATAGGTAACTTTCCTTTAATTTTTTTATGATTTCTTTTCCTCTTCAAATATCCCCCATAATTTGCAAAACAAGAAATAACCTTTGAGGTTCATAAAATGAAAATTAATCTATCGCTGAATTATATACCATGTTTAACCTATTTGATCCTTCCTTAAACTTTGCAGATTGGTACTGGAATGGTTATTCCCAGCAAATATATAGGAATCTTCCAAGAGATGTTCCTGAACCAACCAATCCTAGCCAAGTGTGGATCCTATTTCTCCTTCATCTCCTCTTCTACCTTCTTTCATTATTACTTTCGAACTGAGCTGACCTCACAGCCAGGTCAGAGGCACATTTTCAGGAAATTGCTGTTTGCTCAATCCATTCAGCTTTTGATTAATCATCTGTTAAGCCATATTACTTGTGAGGCAGTGTGCTAAGGACTGCAGATATTAGGAATGCAGTCAATATTCAAATTTCCTGCCTTCATGAAGTTTACTCTCAAGCCTATTAAAAGATAAAAAAAATAATAAATTTGATTTAATATAACATGATTCCAGAACATTAAATAAGGGGAAATAATTGAATAAGAGGATAGGGCGTGATATAGCTTAGGTATGTGTGTGTTCAATATTGATGAGCTATTTTAGCCAGAAAGCTTAAGGGAAATCTCCCGGTAAAAGTGACATTCGGGAAGAAATTTGAAAGATGAAGACAATGAGTCTGTGTATCAGACTGTGTGGAAGGGGATTTTAGGCAAGACCCTGAGAGGAAAATGGAAAGGCAAGAACTTCAATATGGCTGTGGAGTGAGGGACAGTACATAAGCATGTGAGTTAAGAGAGATGCACAGCCTACAATCATGGTGAGCAGTTGTATAATATTTTGTAAAATGAAATTGATATATAAACTGCTAAATTCCTCATGAATATATCAAAATGTACAGTAAAAAAAGCCCATATGGAGATAGACAACTGTTATTTTGTGGATTCATTTAGATTATTAAGCAAGCAGGAAGAAACAGGAAAATAATCCCTTTTCCTTCAGCAACTGCATTAATCTGGTTAATGCTTTACTCAGTATTTCCAGTTTAAGGTAGTGATCCTCCAGTCAGCAAATAAAAGCCCTTTGGCCTGTGTCTAAGGGTGAACACACAAGTGTTCATCTTTTTCTAATCACCTGTGGGATTAGAAAAATATGCCATATTTGTCCTGTCCTCTCCCTCTTCATAATGATTATTCTTCATAATGATTATTTCATTCACATTCTCCTTTGACTCCCACTCTCCTTCCAGCTCACTTTATCTATGCAGTTGACCTTTTTCCAAACAACTGAGAAAAATAAAGATCATCAGTCAGAGTTCCTTCAACTCACTTTCCTCTCTACTTTTAGAATCAGTAAAATATTTATGTTCTTTCCCCTGGGCTTTAAGAGTAAGAAATGTCCTTCCTTTGCATTTCTTTCTAGAATAATCTCTTCACCTGCATCCTGGATTTCATCTCATTGAGCCTTTTCAGAGTGTTTAATTCTTAGGTTAATTTACCTCTTATATGGCCAGTTTCTCTCACCACCAATACCCCTCTTCTCCTTCTATTTCTGGTTTCTTCTCTGAAGGGGTCAAGCTTTTCCCAGTTTGTTTAAATCTTTCACAGCATAAACCATAACAAAAAAAATATAAAAATATTTCTACTTTATTTTCTTTCCCTCTAAACCTATTCTCCTTTTTTACCTTTTTTCTTTTATTATGCAAAACTTTTGATATGATAGTTTGCTTTACCTACCTTTATTTTCCACAAATCTAATTCACTTTTCAATATAAATATGAGAAGTTTTCCTTCATTCCATTTCTTGAACATGTTCATGAAATTTATAACTTTCCCATGTTCCTATGGAAACATTACTATATTTTCCTAAAGCCATTGGCTTATTTTGATTCTCATTCTTTTGATATTTTAAATTAATTTGTCATTTACATCTTTATATAACTTAGGTGGTACATTTTCACACCTCCATAAATGCACATGCTTCACTCAAATCTCCCTTGCAGATGTCTCTGTCCCATTTCTTCCCTTGCTCCCTCCTCTCCCCCTGCAATCCCTCTGGTAACCAGTGTATTTTTTAACAGAGGCTAGGAATCATTTTTGCTATTTGCCAGTATGTATTCATTGCTTATTCTTTATTTTTATTCCACAACTAAGTGAAACCATCCTGTATCTGTCTTTCACATTCTGACTATACTCACCATAGTCACTTCCAAATCCAACCACTTTGTCCCATAAATTACTTTCATCATTTTTAATAGCTGAGTTGTAGTTTTCTAATTTCCTAATAGTATAATGTTTAAATGGTACTTCAGTAACAATTACTAAATAAACTGTGTGATACTCTTGACAGTCTTTATTGCAAATAGTTTTTTTAAAGATTTATTTTTTATTTATACAATAGCTGGGGTACAGGCCAGAGGCGTGCGAGGGTGAGAGGATTCACCAGAGACAGAGCGGGGAGCAGAACAAGCAGACAGACCGAAAGCACTGCTGAGGGGAGCAGTGGGTGCTACAGGAGAGGTCTGCCTCGCCATGTGGGAATCTCCCTGGCCGGCTGGGAATTGAACCCATGCTATGGAGGCTGCAGACAGCTTCAAGCACTGCACTCAACCCAGTGCACCATTTTTTAAGATTTCACTTTGTGCATACAAGAACTGGGGTGTAGGCCAGAGGTGCGGGGGGTGAGGGGACTCACCAGAGACAGAGTGGGGAACAGAACAGGCAGACTGACTGAAATACACTGCTGAGGGGAGCATTGGTCCAGACAGGAGAGGTCTGCTGCGCCATGTGGGTTAGCTTCCTGGGCAGAGATTGAACTTATGCTGCAGTGGCTGGTGACAGCTTGATAGCACTGAGATTTAACCCCTGCACCCCACCAGGGAAGCCCTATTGGAAATATTTTTAACAGCCTTATTAAGGAATAATTGATATATAAAGAACTATACATATTTAATGTGTTCAATATGATGAATTTGGACAAATCAAATTCCATAAAATCATCACTATAATCAAGGTAACAGACATATCCTACACCTCCTGAAGTTTCCTGCTTTCCATTTGTGTTTGTTTATTTGTTTTGTGGAAAGAAGACTCAATGTATGATCTACTATCTAAAAAAATCTTTTTTTTTTTAAGTTTATTTATTTATACATAAAAGAACTGGGGTACAGGCCAGATGTGCGGGAGGGTGAGAGGATTCACCAGAGACAGAGCGGGGAACAGAACAGGCAGACTGACGAAATACACTGCTGAGGGGAGCAGTGGGTGTGACAGGGTCTGCTGCACCATGTGGGATCTAACCAGTGCTGCAGAGGCTTCGGACAGCTTTGCAGTACTGCGCTCAACCACCTGTGCCACCAGGGGAGGCCCTAAACAAATCTTGAAGTGCACAATACACCTTGTTAACTATGGGCACAATGTTGTATAACAGATCCATCCAGCATATTCACTGAGCATAACTGAAACTTTATAATCATTAAGTGGAAGAAAAGTAGGCGTTGGAGAATAGAAATGTTTAAGCTGTGAGAAAAGGAAAAGAAACTACCCTTAATTCTAGGAAGTTTTTCTTTTTTTCTTCTTGCCTTTTCTTAGTATATTTTGATAATTTCTCCTTGGCACACAACTTATTTATGTTCTTTGGCATCTACTCTTTTGGTTCTAATTTTACTTTAGGTGTACTTCATGGTATTCTTTTTATTTTTACTTTATTTTGAGGTAATACTGGTTTACAACACAGTATGTGATTCAGAGGTATAGAATCACAACTCTTCAGATGCACGTCTTTCATCATATCCCCACCAAGTCATGCAGAGTCTTCCACCATAGCCCATTGTCACCGCCTCCACACTTTGCTGTCCATCCTCACCCTCCCATTCTGGTTACCTTAATTCTAGAGACAGATTTATGTTTGCTGTTTGGTTTTGACTTAACACTTTGGCTTCTTTATATTCTACCTATAAGTGAACCATGTAATATTTGTCTTTCCCTTTCTGACTGCATAGTGTACTTATATAAAGAATGGTTCAAACTGATTTCATAATTTTATATTCACATCTTCCTTCAATTCATATTGTGATAATGATGACAAGATTCATGAACAAGAAAGTATTTTCATTCTTCTCTTTCCTTCAATATCCATTCATTGTCAGGGACTAAATCTCTTGAGAAGTGCTTTTCAAGTTATCTGTACCAAAAAAAAGTTTAATATATGTATACTACTTCATATGTACACTACTTCTGTTGATGCCCTAGTTCCTAATAGTTAATTAAGTAATGACTTCACTTCACTAGTTACTTAGATGATGGTAACTCTTTGTTAGTCTCTCCCTAATCTTGGTATTTGTTTACACATGAATTATTTAAAAATGGGAAATTCTCTTATAAACATATAATAACCTCAATCATTTCTGCCATGGGTTGCCATCCTTCAAAAATTCACTTACTGCCCACTCTAGAACTATAGAACTAGGTAATCCACAAATATGTCACTAACTTATTTTTTTAAAGTTGTTCCCATGGCCTGGAATATCCTTCAACACCTTAACCATCTGGCAAAATTCTAGTAATAGTGAAGGTTTGGATTTCACATCGTCTCACACATTATCTTTTCTACCACATCTTTTGTGAACATTCAAATATAATGAAATATACTTTCAAGTACATTGAAATAGATAGATAGATAGATACATAGATAGATAGATAGAGCTTTAGAGTGACTCAATTTGGATACAACAATTGATGGGAAAAATCATGTTTCAATTTTTTAAAGTTCTCTGAATCTCAATTTTTCTCCTCAAACATTGAAATAATAACATCACTAGCACTGAATTGCATTGCATTTCATACAGGTTCCAATGTGGCCTGTGTAGTTCTTAGTAAAGAGAAAAGAGATATAATAATTTACTATCAGGATGTGAACAAAGTAGGTCTTCCATATTCATTTGATGAATGCATGGAGGAATAAATTCCAAGAGGTAACAGTAGGAGAGAAGCTCTTGCCTCTCGTCAATTTCCAATTATTACTTTTTCTTTAAATTAGTATCAAAATTCCAATAGTTTTCAATATTTTATGCATATTTACCCTGATATTTTAATGAAAAACACTCAAAAAAACCCACAAAGAATCTACTATAGGACTTAACATTCATCAAAAAGAGAGAGCAACAAAGCAAACAACTTTAGGTGAAAGATATTGTAGGTGCAGGTCTCTGCAGGAAAAGCAGTATCATCAGTCATTACTCCAAATCTCAAGAAAGCTCCACTGTCTTTAAATTTTGTCATACCAGACTCAAACAAATGCCTCTATTGCCAGAATTGTACACAATTTAGACAAAAGATCTAAGTGTTGTACATAGTAGTTAGTGTTTTTTAGGACTATTTTTTTTAAACATTTGTTTGTTTATGTGTCAAAGAACTAGGGTGTAGGCCAGAGGTACAGGGAGTAAGAGGATTCACCAGAGACGGAGCAGGGAGCAGAACAGGCGGTACTACTGAAATGCACTGCTAAGGGGAGAATGCATGAGGACAGGTGAGGACTGCAACACCATATGTGTGTTAGCTCTCTGGTGGGTATCAAACTCAGACTGTGGTGGTGATGGCAGTGATCGCACTGAGACTTAACACCTACGCCACCACAGAGGCCCCAGAATTAATGTTTCTAATAACTACTATTAATAAAACTTTCTAAGCAGTTAAAAATATGTCTCTGTGTTTGTATTCTCTGTAAAAAAATATATATGTAGGACAGTCCAGTTTTGTTTATATTTTTATACTCTTGCAAAAAAGTTTTGCTCTAGAATTTTTTTTTTTTTGTTTGGGGTAGCAGATATTGAAGCACACAGAGGTCAAGAGAAATAAGAAAAACTATAGATGTGGCAGATTCATGGTTTGCATTTATATTACTTATAAAGAAATGTTGTAAACTATGATAATATAGTTAATAGGAGGACTTTGAATTAATGTTCCATTTTTCAATAATCAAAAGGTTATTTTCTCTGAAACACAGAATGGATAATGTTAAATTACCAATTTAAAATTGAATTTTCATAAGCAAGAAGAGAATATAGAAAAAAAGATGAATCTTAAAATATGTTTATGTAATTTTTAGTCTGCTTAAAAGGTCAAGACAAGACATTAACTAACTGAGGAAAAGTTCATCTCTGTGCCTCCCCACAGCTTTTCAACCATAAATGAACTTTTGCATCTGAGTTCCAACTGTATTCTAATGCATAAATGATAGCCTGATAGGGAGAATTATCTTAATATTGCCTATTTATTACAATGACCACTAAGAAAAGAAATAAAATTATATTCATCCAAAACTTATAAGCTTAGTATTAAAATGGAACATTTACATTTTCATTTAAATTTTGATCACAGATTTATTGTACTGTTCATCATATTTTTTCAGACTCCTTTCATTAGATAGAAAAGAATGTTTAGATACATGGTTTATAGCTTTTGCCTGTGTCCTATTTCTAAAATTCTGATAGAGGCATGTGGAAAATCAGGAAAAAAAAGAAACTTTATCATTAATATATGCAAAATTATATAACAAAATGTGATTTTTAAAAATTTGCCTGCCATTATTATTTTTAAAAATAATTTATTTATATATAATTTACATAATTGTTCATTTTTGTACAATGTTTGCTTTCCTTTTTCAGGTGCAGTCCCTGCAAAATGTGATTTTTAATTTCTACCTATAACCTGTTAGCTAAGGAAATAGATCATGTTGATGAAATTGGTGACCACTTGTTTCTCACTATTTTGTGGCAAAACTGTAGGATTGTGAGTGTGTGTGTGTGTGTGTGTGCACATAAGAGACATATACAAGGAGCCAAAAAAAATAAAAAAGTCCCCAGTCCATCTGCCCAAGAAAAAGAAAATTAGTCAGTTACAAGGTGAGGGTATTATTTACTGTCCTCATTTGAAACCAAACCTAAAATTAACAGGACAGGAATATGGGGTATAGGTTTTATAATGACTGTTTCTGAGATGAGAAAGGGAGACAAAAAGATTCTCATATGAGTTAAAGAATATTCCTAATGTGGTCCCTTTTTGTTTTCTTTCCAAGAATGCAGCAAACAATGGACTGAAAAGTGGATTTAGATTAATGAGGGAAATAGTCGGTCAATTTGAAAAAATTCCAAGCAATGTTACCCAAAATGGACCATTTTTTCATTAGTGTTTTAGTGATCTGAGCATGACACGTTCTGATTCTGAGAGGCACGCACCTTGGGGTTCACAAGATTTCTTGTCTTTCACACCCAGTTGGCTTATTGCCAGTAGAAAATCCACAACTGTTACTGACATTTATTTTAAGATGCTCCCTCGTCTGCTCCTACTCTTCTGCAGTCTGATGACTCAAACTTGAGAAAGATGGAAAGATCAAATTACCCTACTCATTTTTGTCTGCCTGAGTTTTGATCTCCTAATAACGTTTCAAATTAATATCACTTTCGTAACTGGGAAAGTTGGGAATAAAGAGAGTGGCACCCCAGGCATAATTCTATCAAAGCAAATGCTGCATTATTTTGAAATTTGCTAATTATTTGTCTGCCTCCCTCACTAACCTGTGAATTTTTTAGAGATTGTGTTTTGTTCAACTTTTTCCCCAGTGTATTTCATAGTGTCTGGCACATAGGAAGGTATTTAATAGATGTTTGTTGAAATGAACTGTACCAAGAAAAGGTTCACAAAATTAAAGCTGCAGAATGCCATATAGATTTTTGATCTCATTATTGATATTTTCCTTATATTTTATAAAATATTTTTAGTTTATACAAATTCCAATGGGAAATTTAAAAGGAGAGTAAAGTTAGTTGAAGTTTTAAAATATATTTTCAATAAAATTAGTTATATATTTTATTCTCTTGTTTTTTTATGAATATAATTTTGTATAATCACCCTCATCAGGAAACATTTCTTAGAGTATGAAACTCTAAGTGATGTGCATAGGTATATTTCTGTACTAAAGAAACGTGTGTCTGTGTGCCTGAGACACATGTTACACATTCACATATCTCATCTGCCTAATCCCACTGGCATGTATACATGGTTAAGATGTACATGTTAATTGTATATCTTTGGGGACTGAAATGTTATTGTCACCCAAGCTGTTTGCTGTAATTTCTTAAACATTCTATCAAAAAATTGTTTAGATTCCGGTCTGAGTATTAAGACATTGACTTGATAAATGCAATAGAATTGAAAATAGGTGTGTGTATGTGTGTCCATGTATAACACTATTTTTTTAGAGTCCAGAAATATGTAATGGATCTAAAACCTGACAGGCTACTTACAGCACCATGATTTCCTTTTAATGTGGCCAGATTCTTTCTGAAATAGATGAATAAAAATGACATATCATTATGTCCTCATCAATCTTCTCCATTAATTGAGCCTGTGGTTTGGTGTATGGTCTGGTGTGTTTGGGGTGATTGAATGTTGAATAGCATTTTCTTAGGAATTATATTTTAGAATTTTATTTAGTATAAATAAGATATTTGGGAAGGTATTTAAGTCTTCAATTGACAGAATGTAATTTCTCAATACTAATTTTTCCCTTGAACATGCAATATTATATATCCTGAAAATGTTAGGTGATCACTTAATAAAACTTAAATCTATGTCTAATTCATCTAATGCCTGAAAACGTTTATTTTATTTCCTCTGTTCTGGATCCCAATTAATTACATTGCTCAGGGGAAAAATAGAGTATTGCTTCATTTGGTATGGAATAATTGCTAAAAAGCCTTTGCAGCTATTTTATAGCATACATGCTATGCTTTATGATATATAATGGGATTTTTTTAAAGGGTAATTTACTATTTGCCTCTATTGCTGCAACAGAGTCACAAAACATTTTGCAGCATTCTGGCACCTGCACAAGGCTGTGACTTATGAATATGTTAATGAGACTGCATCCAGAATTGGCAAAAATTCAGGACTCACACACAATTATGGTTCTGGCAGCACTCTATGCTATGATACCAAGTCTGACAAGAAATATTTAGGTTAATTAATACAAGGTATAGCTTTTGCTCTTGGAATATAGAACACTTTTAGCATTACAGCTCTTTGGGAATCAAGATATTTTACTTTTTGCAATGACTCCCCTACTGATATTTGTGGAACACTTCACATAATTTTTAACAGTTATTTTGTACCATTTAATGCTGCTAAGTCCTGGAAAGGTTATTTTCTCTACAAAGCTTATCTTATAAATAATGACTGCAATGATTTTATTCTTGTTACAGTGCAGCAGTAGATGCCAGAAACAGTTTCCTCTAATACTTGCAGAAAAGATTTCTATTGTTTTACCTAATGTGTAGGACCATCACTTTTTAAAACTGCACCTAATTCAGTCTGCAAAGGAGTGCTTTCCTCCCGTAATATAGCAGTCATCAATTTTCAGTGTCTGCTGAACAAACGTCTTCTTGTAAATCTCTTAAGTACTTGTGGAGTGTTTTAAGCTTCATCCCAATGTAAAGGCATACAAATACTCAAAAGTTTGCCATATTGCGTTACCTCTCTTTAATTGTTGAATTAAGATGGTTCAACAAATTCAAAGCTGGGTCAAAATTAAAAAAACCTGCCTCAAGCCAAATCATATAAAACCCCAAGATTTCTACTCTACCATATGTGCAGTTCCATGCTTAGTAGTTCCTTGGATTTTGTTTGTTTGTTTTGCTTTGCTGTTCATAGATTCCATATATTTATTTTTAATCTTAATATTTATTTCTCTATGCATCTCTGTAAAATCACTCTCTATCCTAAATTCAAAGATAAATATACTAAAATGGCAGGTGTCTCAGATTTCATTCTTTCATCTTAAATCACAAAATCAGCATTCTTGAGATTGGTAACTCTTCACCTTTCTTTCTGTATTCAAACATAAATGAAAATGTCACTCACTATCATTAGCATTCCAAACTGTGACTTTGACAGAAGTCATGGAGGCAGGAAAGTTGGTTTTCTCAGGATTGAACCCAAACTGTAGTTTACAAAGGAGATCCAGGTGATTCTCCCTTCTCTTAATATGGTCCTTATTCCTGTTAGCTGAATATCTTTGATACAATGTAGAACAAAAATAAATAAAAAAAAAAACACTTATGGATCATGGGTAAGGTGGATAGATCTTCATTTTGTTTCTGTGACAACTTGGCAACCAAATTAATGAGAAAGCTAAGGGCAATCTTTGGGTAAGAGTGAAGTCTCAAAGCTGTACTTAATGGAACATGCATTTCTGATTTATTATCATGTGAATCTGTCTTACAGAAAGACTTTTTTCTTATTGACACTTTTTTCTCCTAGTTGATATATTCAATAACTAGATAATGAATGTTTGCATCTCTACTATGACTATAGCATAGAAATTGTCTTCTGAAAGGCCTCTTGACAAAACATGTATTGCCTAGGAGAACATTTCAAGAGTCAAAGCTGCTTTTGAACATTGGCGTCTAAGGAATTTACTATTGGCTACACGTATTAAATGACCTGTGTCTCCCAGAAAGATATGGTGAAATCTCTATCTTCAGTATCAATGGATGCAGTCTTATTTAGGAGTCTTTGCATTTACAGGTGACATAAGATGAGGTCTAGGTGGCCTTTAATCCAATATGACTATTGTCCTTATAGGAAGACGTGAAAGACACACAGGGAGAAGACTGAAGTACAGTGTGTAGTGATGCAGTTTCAAGACCAGATATGAGAGAGAGGAAAATAAAGATGCTGCCCAGAGTCTCACAGGGACCAAAGTTACAGTAGTTTAAGGAAACCAATACAGTAACAAAGCTAATGTCCAGCCAGTGTTACTAGTATGATCATAGTTATTAATTATATTTTATCCGGATTGAGTGCACTCCTCATTGGTTAGTCCCAACGTAATACTGGTTATTAATTGCTTTGAAGATCGCCCTTTTGTGAGCATATGATCAAAACAAGAAAAAAAGTTTGAGTTTAGTCATGCATGAGTGTGAAAGTCCACAACTATG
Source organism: Talpa occidentalis (assembly GCF_014898055.3). NCBI lineage: Eukaryota > Metazoa > Chordata > Mammalia > Eulipotyphla > Talpidae > Talpa > Talpa occidentalis. Next base: position 17,503,336 of record NW_023604861.1, read on the forward strand.
AATTCTTTACTCACACCCTGAAAGGCAATGCCAAATTTTGTGCTGTCTTTATATTGTAATTTTCTTAAAGTAATATCTTTTCTTTCTTGACTACTGAATTATTTCTTTATTAAATATATTTAATTTTATTTCTCTACTATCCCATAAGCCTTCTTTCTAGCCTACTTTATAAAGATACTACAGATTTCATATCAGGATCTTTCTTATTTTCCTCATTCTCGTTGTGGACATGAAGCCTGCAGTAAAAATAGCATGGGACACTGAGTTAAGTGTGAATTAGATGCAAGAGTAAATATATATTCTTATGCCTTCAAAGAGATTATATTCTTCACTAGTAAGCTTGGTCTTGATTCTGGCTTCTATAGGGTCAGAGTATGGTAGACAAAATTGATGGACTAACAGATGTGGTTTGGGAGTTTGGAGAGACCATACAGAGGATTCAATAGGTACCACTAGGTACTACTCACAGATATTAATTCAGAATCTGGGACAATTAATTAGTATCGTCCTCAGACAACTGTCAAGGCTTATGTTAACCTAAGATTTTAATAAACTTTACAGTCTAAGTTTAATCAAATTCAATAAAACATTACATATAATTTACAGATGATAGGAATCAGGCATATGATATAGTCCTTGTATTTAGAACATTGACATAAATCATTAAGAATTGATAGGACTTTAGAAGTGAAGTATGCATCAAGTGAGTATATAACCCAACCTGAGACTTTACTGGAAGTCTCCTGGTGAGCATAACATCTGAACAGAACCTTAAAGAATAAATGAAACTGGCCTCCCCAGTGGCACAACAGGTTGAGCACAGTGCTGTGAAGCTGTCCGCAGCCTCTGCAGCATCGGTTCGATTCCCTGACAGCCAGTGAAATGCCTACATGGTGAGGTAGACCTCTCCTGTCTCACCCACTGCTCTCCTCAGCAGTGTTTTCAGTCCATCTGCCTGTTCTGCTCCCTGCTCTGTCTCTGGTGAATTCTCTCACCCTCCGGTGCCTCTGTACCCCCATTTTTGTATAAATAAATAAATTTTTAAAAAATTAAGAATAAATGAAACCAAGAAGTCAGAAAATAAATGAAAGGAATTTTAGGCTTATGTAAATTTACACGCTGAATCTCAAATTAAAGTAAATGAGTAAAGCCTCCCTGGTAGTGCAAGGGATTAAGTCTCAGCACTATGAAGCTATTAGCAGCCACTGCAACACAAGTTCGATCCCTGGCCAGGGAGCTGATCCACATGTCACAGCAGACCTCTCATGCCTCACCAGCTGCTCCCCTTAGCAGTGTATTTCAGTAGATTTGCCTGTTCTGTTCCCCACTTTGTCTCCCCATTCTCACTCAGTGAATCCTCTCACTGGCCCTCTCACCTCTGATCTACACCCCAGTTCTTGTATGCATAAATAAATAAATCTAAAAAATAATAAATGAGTAATTTTATAACTGAATGTGGAGTCAGGGAAAGGTGGCAGCAGATAAAACAGGGGAGTACTTATGGTACGAAGGTACCATGGGAGACATTATGCAAGATCATGGACTTGTAGGTAATCTGTGGAACTTGGTTTGATACTCTGTGGGTCTAGAAGTTGCTTATTCATTCAAGCAGAGCATCATCATGTTTTTGCTGCCAATTTAAGTAACACTAGGATGGTTCTATGGAAAGCAGATTTAAAGATCAAAAGATTGTAGGTATTAGGAATAACTAAGGAGCTGTCTGGCAGCCTCAATTTAATAGTCATTACTGGAAGGGGAGGTTGGGGGTTGTGGAACAAAGTGAAGAGGTGCCAAATGGACAAAGGTGAGGACTGTAGGTACTTGCGTGGTGGGCTTGGTGGTGTGGTGCCGTATGTCTAGAAAGCATAAACATATACCCCTAAATCATGTACAATACAGTAAGCCAATGTTATTACAATAAAAAATGACACATTTTTAATGATGTTGTCATGGTGACTCAGAAGAAACAGTAAGTCTCTGGAAAAGACAGTAGTAAATGAAAGGGAGAGATGCTTTTTTATAAAATGAAATATACTTTCTAAAATCCATAGGACAAATGTGTGTCCTGTGTATACATATATTGCATATACATATATGCATTCACATATATCTCAAAATACAAGTATATATACTTAGGATGAATTACTATGTGACTTTTGAAAAAATATTTAAGAAATATACATTCACATATGTCACAAAATTATTTTCATTTTAGTTATATGAGAAATGAAATTTTCCAAGCATCATAAATATATTTATAAATGTGTAGAAAATAATGATATATAGCAGACATAACAATGTTTAGCCTTGAGATATGAGACTACAGGTGTATTTCTCTTTTTGGATTATTTATTTCTATTTTGTGTGAGCTTTTTCCAAATGATTTGTTTTGAAAATGTAGTCTCTGTAGAACAAATAAATATTTGAGGAACTAAGCTTTGTTGGACTTGTAATTAATTGGCTTAGGGAATGATAGAAAAGGATGTGTCAAAATTGACTTCTTTATTTAAGAAAATAGGTTTCTAAAGTAGTTTGTAATATCACCAATTGGTAGTGGAATTGCAAGGGAACATTATTTTTTGTCTGATTTCTGGACATGGCGGAGATAGCACTTTAACTTTCTTAAACATTTACTATTTTATCTATTTTTAGCATATGCAGGGGATGACTTCTAACCTTTGAAATGAATTTGAACTAAAAATATAGATTAGGGCTCAATAACCTATAACATAATAGTCAAAGATTATGGTTTTAAAATAAATGACAGCATAAATAGTTATGCCAATTCAGAAGTAGATGATGAGGCCTCCCTGGTGGTCAAGGAGTTGGGTTTCAGCACTAGGAAGCTGTCCGCAGCTGCTGCATCACGAGTTCGATCCCCAGCCAGGGAGATAACCCACATGTCTCAGCCAACCTCTCTTGTCTCGCTCACAGCTCCCCTCAGCAGTGTATTTCACTTTGTCCTCCTGTTCTATTCCCCACTCTGTCTCTGGTGAATACTCTCACCCCCCACACCTCTGGCCTATTCTCCAGTTCTTATATGCATAGATAAATCAATCTTTAAAAAAAAATTAGAAGTAGATGAGTTCACTCAGAGAAAATATGATCTCATACTTCACCATAGAAACCAGATCCTGCAAAAAAAAAAAAAAAATCCTGAAATAAGTATTGGAAGTTTGAGTCACAGTGGGCACAGGGACCATCTAGAGCCACACTGCTCTTGTCTTCCAACAAAGGTATCAGAGTCAGATGGAATGATTTAGCCAGAGTCATGCAGGAAATTACTGGGCCAAGACTAACAATCAGCACAATTCTGCAGATTCTCAGGTCATTTTTTTTTCCCATGCATTCAGTGAGATTGATTTCTACTTTGGTAGCTTATTATCATTTTCTAAACCATGCATATATATGATCTCTTTTGAACTTTCACATCAATCGTGAAGTATGAGAGGTAGATAGTTAGTCCAAGTTTATAGCTAAAACAAGGTTCAGTAACTTTTGCAAAGTCCTGCATTTGTTAAGGGAAGGAGCCAGAATTTGAACTCAGGCTTTCCACATCAATTTTGACACTCTTTTCAGTTTTATCACTCACATCTAAGAGCACTCTAATTTACTCATGTATCTCTTGGGTAATGTCTATCATCCCAGTACTTGAAAGCACATGTGGTAGAAGTTTCCATTCTAATTATGTTCTTATTTGAGTTCATTCTATCCACAGTGTCTTTTCTTCTATTCAAAATATATGAATAGAACAATTTTTAGTTATAGGACAACTAGCTGCAATAACCTTTTACATTATTTCAAAAGGAAGTAACATAGGAACTGTTTTGTGCTTATCATGTTTATTTCTTACCTTTAGAAATAAGGTGTTTCAAGGGAAAGTGCTCCTATGAATGTACACTTAATTCTTTACTCTCCTCTTATTTTTTAATAACCCATTAAAAGTGAATACTTGTGAAGTCTAACAAGAATCTTTCCTTACTTGAAAGTCTGAACATTTTTTCTGCTTATTAAGATGTTAGTTTTAGTCTTGAATAGGTAAATAATGTTAACCTATTATGTGTGCGATATGAGATACTAAAACCTCATAATTTTCAAGGGATTCATTTCTTATAAAGTCAATTATTTGGCTCTTTACTTCGCTTCTTCATTAAACTTTCCAACTGCTGTGCAGTGGTACAACAGTCTCTTTGTCAGCGGCTTAGAGAAGCTATTTGTCGATTGTTTTGCTTCAAGGACTGCCTCTTTTGTTGATGTTCTTCCACAGATTCAAAAAGTAGAAAACAAAGAGGGGAACTAAAAAAAAATAAGTAATTTTCATTCATGCAGGGGAACTAAAAAAAATAAGTAATTTTCATTCATGCAGTATTTGTGAGAGGAAAAGTTTTCAGGTTGCATGATTTTAAAACATATTTTACTTTATTGAAAAATGAAGGTTAATCTGTGGTATTTCACTTACAACAGGAAAAACAAAAAAAAAAACATTTTAAGAATGGAAATGAGTAGACAGCCTAAGATTGGTGCAATGGCATAACTGGACATTAGGGGAAACATGCACAACATTTGCTATATTACAAAGACAAAATGGCCCAGAGAATTTCCACCGTGATCTCTGATAATATCAGGTGAGACACGGGTTTAACAGAATTTTAAAACTGGAAGGAATTTTTAGACATAATCTAATCTATTCATTTTTTGCATGAGGAAGTTGCAGCTCAGGGAAATAAGGTGTTTTCCAGATTCTAGAACAACTGCCAATTGAAAAGATGGAATAAATATTGTATAATATGCTACTGTGATGTGCAGCCTGGCACTACCTGGGAATATTGCCTTTGTTTTCCCCATAGATTGTCATTGGTTTAATAATGAGGCCTTTCCCCCATGCAAAGCTTTATGGAGAGAATTGTGAGACATAGACTCTTTTGATACTTTTTTCAGTCATTTCTATGTACATAATATAGAGTAGGTAAATTTTATTTTTTTTTAAGATTGATTTATTTATTTATACAAGCACTGGGTACAGTCAGAAGTGTGGGAGAGTGAGAGAATTCACCAGAACCAGAGCCAGAATGGGGAACAGAACAGGCAGACTGACAAAATACACTGCTGAGGGGAGCAGCAGGCGGCAGGAGAGGTCTGTGCGCCATGTGGGACTCTCACCGGGCAGCTGGGGATCAAACTGGCGCTGCAGAGGCTGTGGGCAGCCTCGCAACCCAGCGCTCAACCACTGCGCCACCAGGGAGGCCCGGTAAATTTTATTTCTATAGATTTATTCCTTTCAGTCTCTTACAGTTTGCAGATCCCTAATGAACTATTACCATGCCATACAGTCTAGACTACACCATTTATGAGACAGCACTCTTTCCTTAACATGCATTGTGACTTTCCCTCTTCTGTATCTCTGAATGAATAAATTAATAAAATAGTGATATAAGATAGGTTCTATCATATTGCCTCTAAGAAGGGATCAATAAATTATGTTCTGTTGATAAAAATCAGTTCAGCTATCTGTCTTTTTAATAAAGCTTTGTTGGAACACAGCCATGTTCACTCATTTGCATCTTGCCCATTGATGCTTTGACATATCTGCATTGGCACAGTGAAATAAACACAATGAGACACTGCATGGTATGCAAAGTTTAACATATTTGCTATCTGAAAAAAAGTGCTGTTCCAGATGCACATGCCATGGCTCTGTTACTATGAAATAACACAACAATGTTTGTGAAACTGAATACGTTCTAATAGTACTAGATATGTATAATTACTCAGCTACAAAAAAAAGAAAAACTAAAAGTTCTGAAATGTAAGAGGTTTTTTTTCAGGAGGGCCATAGTGTTTTTCATTGGATGAAACCATTCTATTTGAAGTTTTATCTTTTATAACTTATTGTTATTTCTAAGTTGGTTCTTTAGATGAAACAAGAAATTAAATGAGTTACATGATCCAACATGTTGAAAAATATTATGAAAAACATCCTCAGGATGAGGAGGAACATTTTCTAACAAAATAAAACAGATTTTTGAAAATATAATTAACCTTGAATCTCTGAATTCTTTGAGTATATGTCAGTTTTCACCTTGTAAAATATTCTTTCATTTTTTAATATTTTAAACATTTTTTTTATTCAGTGCTGCAATTGTTTCATTCTTCAGGGGCATGTTGAATAGTGGAGAGTAATTGCAGAATTTCTTTTTTTTAAGATTTATTTTCATTTAGGCATACAAGAACTGGGATGTCAGCAAAGGTGCAGGGGGTGAGATGATTCACTAGAGACAAAGTGTTGAGCAGAACAGGTGGATCTACTGAAATACACTACTGAGAAGAAAGTGCATAAGACTAGAGAGGTCTGGTGTGCGATATGTGGGTCACCTCCCTGGCTGAGAATCAAACTCAGGCTGTAGTGGTGATAGCATTGAGACTTAACCCCTATGCCACCAGGGAGACCCACAGAATTTCTTCCTTATGCTTCCATGCTATTGTCACCATTCACTGGAGGAATGGCCTACAACATGTGGGATGGTACCAAATATCATGTAGGAATTTCAGATTATTTGATGTCTATCTATACAATATCAGCAATAATCAACAGATATTTTGTCTCAAAAATATTTTTTACAATGTGTTTTCAGAGAATTAAACACACTAAATGACTGTCATATGCACTCATATTTGTTTGGCATTTGTTAAATCATAAGCAATTCATAACATCATAGAATACTCATGTGGCTGGATCTTATAGTTTTTTTAAACATCGTTTATAGATAATGAACCATACAACCAGTTTGGATATAATACATGCAATTCTGAAACATCAAAATACAATGGGAGATTTAGTTGGTGTTCTAACATACAAAGGAAGAAAATGTCCAGATATTAGTGGTTGTCAAATTGGATTTCCTGAAGCCTATGCATTTCAAGGATATTCATATAGTTAAAGAAGAAGCTATAAGTCAGTTTCATCCTCTGCTCCTTCAACGCAAACACACCCTCTATTTGGGGTGATATTAGATATTAGATAATATCAACCAGATATTAGATTCTGCATAAAATTTGATTAGAAAAATAAAAAATAACACCAAAAACATGTGTGAATGCTATTGTAATAGGTTACTGAACAAGAATAATCAATTAAAAAAAAGTGATGGGGCCTCTCTGGTGGCACAAAGAGTTAAGACACAACCTATGAAATTATCAGCAGCCACTGCAGCATGAGTTTGATCCCCAGCCAGGGAGCTACCCACATGGCACAGCAGACCTCTCCTGACTCACCCGCTGCTCCCCTCAGCAGTGTATTTCATTCGATCTTCCTGTTCTGTTCCCCACTGTCTCTAGTGAATCCTCTTACCCCCACACCTCTGGCCTGTACCCCAGTTCTTGTATGTATAAATAAATAAATCTTCAAAAAAAAAGTGATAACAATGTCAGAGTTTACTGTTGGGTGATCCCATTTCCTTTTTAGCCTAACCAGGTCTTTGCAGAAGTAGTTATGAGATACATGAGAAGTTAATGTTTAGTCAATTTCTCAGTGACCCATTCTGCTAATTACCCCTAGGAATGAGAGAGGAAGTATAGTCATTCCCAGACTAAATGTAAAAATCATAATGATGCCTTAGTTAAAAGGAAGGAAATAGAACTGGAGAACTTTTACTGATTTTATGAGTTACAAATAAGATCATGGAATCTATTTTCATTTTAAAGATACAGATATTAAAAATGAAGGTTTTTTTTCAAAATTACCAGCAAAACCAGGCTTGATCAAATACTCCTGACCACCTTAATAAATTCACAGAGGAAAGCAAATTAGATTAGGTTTCAAAAAAATCTAGGCTGATGTTTAATAGCTCTTTAACTTTGAGCAACTTAGCGTCTCAGAACATCAATTTAATCATCACTAGCATGAGTAATTCCTGATTGCATTATAGTGTTGTGTAAGGATAGCACATAATGTTCTATGTATGATATCCACAGCAAAGGAGTTATTATTATTATTATTGTTAGGGTATGTGTAAATACTATATGTAATTGCCATTTTCTGTTTTTACCTATGACCATAGCAATTCCATATGGTTTGAGTTAATATCAATATTATTATACCACAAATACATATTTTATTATAAATTTTATTTTGATATTAAGTGCAGATAGTTGATTTAATTGAATGGCTTTTATCAAAGTTCACCATTATACTTGGTCCTATCAGCTATTATCTTTACTTTCTTTACATATATGTGTAAGTATATATATATATATATATATCTCATCATAATCATTAATGTGTTATTCCTCACTCACATTTATCTTCTCCATTACAGGCAGCCATTTTAAAAACATTTAACATATTGTCTTTTGTTTGCATGTGTGTTTAAAATTAGAACTGCCATTATTTTACTGCAATCTTTTACAAAATATTAAATAGTGATTTTAATTGATTAGTAAGCAAAGCACTTTGGATTGCCTTTTATCCTCAGAGGAAAAAATGACATTTTTTTTTTTTCTCTAAAGTGTTTGGTAGGTATGACGAGTGAGTACATTTAATTCTAAGAGTCAGAAAAGATATAATTATCACTGAAATATGGGAGCAATTGACATCTATTTAACATATTGCTTCAATTCTGTTTGGCCTACATTCAGAACTTTCTATTTAAAATATTTTCCCCATTTTTCCTTGTTTTGTCTTTAATACTCAGGAAAACACACATGGATGTGTGAGTATTCATTAACACTCATGAACACTCACACACAAACATTCAGAGCAAGAAACAAAAGAAGTAGAAGATGGCTGAGACACAGAAGGAAACCTGGCTTACTGGCTTACTTCTGTGCCTGAATGAAATATCTAGGTGATGGAGTGTGTTGGCCCATAACTAGAATTGTGCAATCCTATGGTTAATAATTGTCAGGTCATCAGGTTCATTTGAAAATGCTTGGGAAGCATTCAAAGCTTATCAAAATTGAAACAAAAGTTTATCCTAAAATTTATGTAGATTACAATTTACCCAATTCAATTTGAGACCAGAATCAGCAAAAAAAAAAATCTATTTGGGTTTTCTTAACAAAATAAAACAACAAATAGTATTAAATACTTTACTTCTTTTCACTAGTGTCAAATGGAAACAACTGTCTGACCTGATTCTAAATCACAAATGAGTACATTTCCTTGTTTCATAATATTTTGAGACATCACTTTTTTATGTGTAAATATAAAATGTTGGTCTTATGAGAATATTAAACTCAGCCCTTTAAATAATGATGTTTTATCATTTTAACTGGGGAAATCCATGAAAATATCCCTGTTCTATGGGGAAGAGTGAGAAAGTCCCTCAGCAACTTTTAACGTTGTTTTTAATTTTTTTAAAGATTTATTTATTTATTTATTTATTTATTTATTTATTTATTTATTTATGCATACAAGAAATGGGGTACAGGCCAGACATGTGGGGGGTGAGAGGATTCACCAGAGACAGTGTGGGGAACAGAACAGGTGGATCGACTGAAATACACTGCTGAGGGGAGCAGCGAGCGAGTCAGGAGAGGTCTGCTGCACCATGTGGGTAGCTCCCTGGCTGGGGATTGAACTTGTGCTGCAGTGGCTGCAGACAATTTCATAGGTTGTGTCTTAACCCCTTGTGCCACCAGGGAGGCCCTTGACATTGTTTTTAACGTCACTTTGGAAAGGAGAGTGTGGAGTTGAGGTGAAGTAGTCAGAAGAACTGACTTTCTTTTGATTTTAAAAAGGTACAGAACAGGAAGAATATGAGCAAGAAAATCATTTTTTTTGAAGATGTAAGTTTTGAATAGGGAACAAGAAGAGAACATGATTTGAATAGATACAAGGAAGTAGTAAGATACTACTAAATGCTAGAGATGTACTTATTGATGTAACTGTCACCTGGGGGAATTAACTGGCAAATTCATATTAGTATCTTATTTCAATCTGTATTCCATTGAATTAGTCTTTTCTTAGTCTTTGTTACATAAGAGAGATTTCAACATTTAAATTTCTCAACAATCCTTTGGCACTATTAGGATTAAGCTGCATTGATCCTATTACAAATTTTTGTCCCTCATTCCAATTTATATTCCCCTTTTCTTCCTTATTATGTTTAAATTCCCTGTTCAGTATTTGTAACCAGTCCTTTTTGAATTGCCTCAATGATCTTCATCATGTTTGTTTTGCAAAGCCAAGACTTCAACTAAATCTGTAATAATTCTCCACCTAGAATGTTCCTGCTAACTGGGGCTGTGGAAGGAAAACAACACAACAACAACAAACTGCTGACTGGCCTTAATATTATTTTTTTATATATTTTCTATTTTTTGATGCAGAATCTTTTTTTTATTATTTAAATATTTTATTTTATATAATTCTTACATCTTTTTTCATCTTTGCACAATGTATGCATTTTCATTTTGGTTATATTCCCTGTACAATTGCACCTGCCCCCTTATTTTGACTCTAGTCCTACCTTTCCCCCTCTACCCCCCCGTAGTGTGTCTCTGGTTTATAGTTGCTTGTTGATTTTGATTTTTACTTTGTATTGATTAGTCTTTTTCCTGGTATCTTATTTAGGTTTTCTAAATTCCTGCTATGAGTGAGACCACCCACTATTTTTCTTTTTCTTTCTGACTTATTTCGCTGAGCATGACCCCTTCTAGCTCCATCCATGGAACAAGAACAGACACACAGACCAATGGAATCAAATAGAAAATCCAGAAATAAACCCACAGATTTATGGTCAACTAATATTTGACAAAGGAGCAAAGAATATGCACTGGAGCAAAGAAAGTTTGTTCAATAAATGGTGCCGGGAAAACTGCAAAAGAATGAAACTTAACTACTACCTCACACCATGCACAAAAACCAACTCAAAATGGATTAAAGAAGTAGACATAAGACCTGAAACCATAAAATACATAGAAGAAAATACAGGCGAAACACTACATGATATGCACATCAAAGACATCTTTACAGACACATCACCCAAAGCAGTGATAGTGAAGGCAAAGATAAGCAGCTGGGACTACATCAAATTAAAGAGCTTCTGCACAGCAAAAGAGACAATAACCAAAACAAAGAGAAACCCCACCAAGTGGGAGAACATTTTTGCACACAACACTAACGATAAAGGACTGATCACAAAAATATTTTTTTTATAAATGAACCTCACATTGTCAGTTAATACTAACCAGCTAATATATTTTCTCTATTTCATGTACTATGCCATTGTCCTAGACCATTAAGTATTGCTGCTTCAACAGTTCTCATTTTCTCACTGAGAATGTCAGTATATCTCCTAATAACCATCATATCAATATCTTTAACAATATATACTTTGTCTTCTCTCTTTGCTATAGAGAACCGGTCTTCACTTCCAAGGTTAATCTCTGTCTCACACAAACACATATATAAATATACTCATATGATTCTACGTTAGATTCTTTCACCTCTAGCCTATTCAAGGAACTATCTATGTCAAGAATTATTTCTATCCCGTATCCTCTATGTTTTCTCTACATCATTCATTAGCATAAGTATATGCTCTTATTTCTTCTAAACCTATTTCTCCCACTTACTTTTCTAGTTACTGTATCAGTTACTTCTTCTATTAGAGTAACTCTAATGGAATTTTCCATTATTCATTCTTTTCAATTATTCTCCAAATCTCTTTAACTCACTCCAATCAAACTTTTGCCTTCATTTTTTATTAATGAAACTGTTCCTGTCATGGTCACCAAGGTCATCCACATTTTTAAGTCTGATGGTCTATTCTCATTCAGTTTCTTACTTAGCATTTCATGATCATTTGCATTTGTTAATCACTACTCTTCTGGGAACCATTTTCTTCAATCAGCTCTCAGACATAATTTTATGCTGGTTCTCTCCTACTTCACTGTTTCTTAAATTCTTTGTACACCCTTTATTCATTTTTGTCCTGATTTTTTAACTTTGTAGTGCCTGGAGTTTAATCTTCCCTCTCTCCTTTATTCATAGTCACCCCCTGTTTATCTCATTTGATCCTGTGATGTTAGTTTCCATGTGTATGTTAGTGGTTCCCAGATCCTATATCCCAAAAAGGGAAGCTTTTGATCCACTTTTAATAGGTTTCCCCTTGATATTTTATAAATATCTTCCAATCATGCATAAAATTGAACTCAGCCTTTTCCCCTTTACCTATTGTACTTACAAGTTTCTAATATCCTTTAATAGATAGTCTTTCCTTTACAATTACAAAGGTTAAAAATATCGGAGTCATTCTCTTACTGTCTTTTTTTACAAGTTCCTTTCCCAGGAGCTACTTTATAGAGGCTGTGTATTTATCATTCCATTCCAGCTTTTACTATATGTTAATTTCATTTTAGGTTTTTATTTAACATTTGTTTAGATTTGCTAGGTTATTTGGTGGTTCTGGAAATGCTCAAAATTTTTTTATGTAAATTGATTGTAATTGCTTCATTATTTTTATGCCTTTTTGTATCAGAGAAAGGATTCATAGTAACATTCTACTTTTGTATAGTGGGGAAAATATGTGTATGTATTCTTCTACCTCACCCCTTTTTAGATGTTGATGACAGCACAGTGTATACTTTGTCAATATCTTGCATTTTTCATTTAGTCCTACTATGGAGATTGTTTCCCAGTAATATGTTAAAAAGCATTATTGTGTTTTTAATAAGATTATAGTACAGTAAATAGACACACACAATAACTTATTTCATGTATCATATAAGGAGATCTATAGTAGTTACAACATTTTCTGTTACTAAAAAAATACTATAATAATCTTATAATTTCTCACATGAGGAAAGAGGTATATAAAAATGATTTAAGTAGAATGGCTGGGTTCAAGAAAATGCCATTTATAATTTTGAAATAAAGATTTCCAAAAACTGTTCATAGAATATATTCATAGGATATGAATATAATTATTCATATTCCACCAACAGCATATGAGAACTCTACTCAAACTTGCCTGGGTTTAACTCTACCCATAATTGCCTGGGAAGTTTTAATAATAACAACACTGAGTATATTAAAATAATTTATAAGGTGAAGTGGAATCAAGAAGAAGATTTTTATTTTTTCCTCAAATAAAGGTAAATTTCCTATTGGCAGGGACTATATATCTTATTAATATTGACCCTAGTATCATTTCAGAAATGTGATAGGTGTGCAGTAATTGTTGATATCATGAACTGAAATGAATATAAAAGTGAAGAATATGATTCCACTTAATGAGACATAACAGTCCACTCCTAACACTGCATTTGAAACCTATTATGACATTATCTATATGTGGAAAGATCAGCAAAAAGGCAGAGTTACAGATATTCATTGACAACATAATTACAGCCACCAGTGTAATCTGGCCATGACTCTTGACAGAATATACTAAGGAGAGAATAGATTGTGAGTGAACTCAAGTCCCCATGATATCTGAAAACTTCAAAGATGTCAGAGCAGGCCATCAGTAATTACAAGAGGACTTTCCTTTGAAACAAACAGATAGTACAGATGCGATGGAGAACAAAGTATCAATGGCCAAAGACCTCACTGAACAATTTCAGAAGGACAGCTCCTTAAATTGATAAACTCCTTAAACCAGGTAACTCTTATGATCATATGTAAATTGATAATATATAGCAAATAATTTTTTTTGGTAAATCTGCTTCTGTTTTTCTCAGATTGGGGGTAAATTTGAGTATTAATTCTGATTTCTTAGTCTAATACCACTTTCATAGTTGTATCCTATGGATTTAAGTCTCCCAGGCATTTTCAAAAGGGGAAAAAAAAAGATAATTTAAATTTGCTACAATTTGCTGTGTATGAGGTCACTGATCTATTACAGAAATGTTTCGCCTAAGGGAAAACTCTGCCACAGTTAGAGATAGCATGACCCCTGTGTAGATACTTGAGAAATTTGTGAAAACATCTGAGACAACAAAAGGACATTATAATTGCACAGTATTATTACACAAATATTTCAATTTAGCAACAGTAACAACATCTGTTTTCATAGAGCATTAACTTTTTGTTGATTTCACATTTGTTGATATTATTGTGATACAGACTTTGGTTCAGATTTCCAAGTTAACAAAATGATAATATGTAAAATAAAATGTAAAATGAAGTCAAATGTATAAATATCAAAGTTGCTATAGTATTTTAAAAATATATTCTTCAGTGTAGTATAGTCAACTATACTACATTAAATTATTTTATCATTAGAGTACTATATGCAAATTTGAAAATTTATTTTCATTTTTTATAAATATTGACATCATTATTAAGTTAATTTTGGTTGCCTGGAGGATCTTCAGTACATGCAATATTTCCCTTCATCTTGCTCTGTCCTAGATTCTCATTTTGGGTAAGAATCCACTGTTGTTAACAAGATCTTTGGAAATAATGGTAAGAACCATTATGAAATTTCAGTGAAGATAATTGAATGGGTATTATTAGCCTTGTTTCTGAAAGTAAAAGGAACTTGATTTAAAGTGGTTTTACATGTCTAGGAATAGATAAATGGGAAGACCTACCTGATAACCCTTCTAAATTTTTACTTATTGCAAGACACTGACATTATTTAGTCATTTAATTCCCAGAAAGATCTTATGGAGTAGGTACTATCATCATCAGTGTTTTCCTGATGAGAAACGAGGCAAAGAAATGTTAATAAGCTTCCCCAAGCTTCTACACAAACATATGATGAAACTTGGGGTTGAATCTAAATAGTTGATGTCAGAATATCCAGAATATCCACATAATATGTAAAGGGAGAGGGTCACAATAAGTAGTTTTCTGAAACATCTGTTATTACTCGAAATATTGAATGTTTTTCCCTTGAAAGTCCCTTCTACTTATCTTAATTTTAAAGTTGCTGACAAATTTGGGAGAAATTATTTGTAGAACCATGGTATTGTATAGGGGCTATTTCTGATCTCACTGTCATACCATAATAAGTCTTTGATTATAATGGCAGAAAAACATTGTTCAGTTTTAAAAAGTAATAACCCAGATACTTTACTGTAAAGTGAATGTTTCACTCAACAAAATAAAGCAATCAAGGTCAGGTTAATTTAAGCAAAGGAAGATAAAGCTACATTAACATCTCTATTGTATCCGTATTTTAGGTAAAATGGATTTTCTGACCTAAATTATTCTAATAGTCCTGATTATCCATAGAAGACTAATAACTTGTTCTCTTTTTTTAGCTTATTTTTTAGATGAAGTACCTTGTTTCTTACATTGTAGTTAATTTTGGACAGTATTTGATTTCTCCCCTCAGGTATAAGCCCAAAGTTCTCCCACCACCATAGCACCCATGTGACCTATCACAATAGACCTTTGTTTGCTTCTTGACCCTGTTTTGATTACTTTCTTCCTGGATGCCTCAGATCTATGGTCATCTTGCAAGTTTTGTGTTTGTCTGACTCTTTGGTTTCTCTGTATTCCACATGTAAGTGAAACCATCCAATATTTATCTTTTTCCTCTTTTTTCACATAGTATAATCTCTTCCAGTTCCTTCCATGTTGTTACAAATGGCATGAGTTCATCTATTTTGATCACTGAGTAGTATCCCATTGTGTGTATATAACGTCTTCTTGATCCACTCATCCATTTTGGGGCATTCAGGTTGTTCCTTATGTTGGCTATTGTAAACAGTGATGCAATAAATATAGGAGCTCAGGTTTCCTTTCAAATTAGAGTTTTTGGGTTCTTAGGGTAGTTTCCTAGGAGTAGTATAGCTAGGTTGTATGGTAGACCTATTTTTAGTGTTTTTAGGAGGAACCTCCACATAGTTTTCGATAGTGTCTGGACCAGTTTACACTCCTCCCACCAGTGTAAGAGTGTTCCTTTTTCTCAGCATCCTTGACAGCACTTGTTTCTGTTGTTTTTTTGGTTTTGGTTTTAGTTTTTATTTTAATATGAGTTATTCTCACTGGTGTGAGTTGGTATCTCATTGTGATTTTGATTTGTATTTCCCTGATAATAAGTGATGTTGAACATTTTTTTTCACATGCCTAAGAAAACTTGTACACTTGGGTATCCTTAGTGGCATAGGGGTTAAAGACTTAGTGTTACCAAGCTATCACTAGCCATCGCAGCACAAGTTTAATCCCTGGCTGGCCAGGGAGCAACTCACATGGCACAGCAGACCTCTCCTGTCTCACCCACTGCTCCCTTCAGCAGTATATTTCAGTATATCTGTCTGTTCTGCTCCCCACATCTCTGGTGAATCCTCTCACACACACACACACACACACTCCACACCTCTGGTCTACACCCCAGTTCCTGTATGCATAAATAAATAAATCCTTAAAAAAGTTACACACTGATAAATTTTGCTAATTTGTCATTAATTTTTCCAATATTAACTTAAGCAAGTAGTTCTATTAGTAATTTAATACTCTGACATTAATAGTAGTATGATAGAATATTTATTATATTTTATTTTAAGTGATATTCTTGAATAATAGCTACAGAATTAGCCATAATCTATAATAATTCAGCAGAAAATAGGTTTTTATTTTTAATTTAATGTACTTTGAAATAGCATAAGAAATGCATATATGTTTATGTGTATATATATATATATATAGCATTTTGAAGAAATGAGAAAAATCAGTTTCTCATGAAAAATGAGAAAAATAAGTGAACTTTTACGTCCTGTGAAATATATAATCTAGGAATCTATTTTTATTTATGTTTGCCAATTTAAAAAATCCTAATGGAAAAATCCATATACTTATTTATTTAAAATACATTTTCCTCTGTAAAAACTTCAAAACAAAATAAGTAATATTAAAGCAACCTTGAAGTAGTTAACTAAAATTTAATTAGTCAATCCAGGATGCATTTGACCTAAGTCATTTTGTCATTTTGTATGACATGCATGGGATTTTGTACTCTTATCTAAAAAGACAAGTGGAGCAAAGCAAATTGTATTTCATAATTTATCACTTATTTCCCTCCACTTTAATTTTGTAAATGGAATTTTTAAAAATTGGCAAAGAATCAACACCTTATTGAGATTTCTGCAGTGTTTTTCAGTGAATAGTGATAATAGCTAAAATTATTGACTGACATATTTAGATACTGTTTTAAGCGGGTCTTGACAGATTGCTTTTGAAACGATTTCAAGATATTGGCTCTAATAACCAGGTCATAAGCTAAATATTGTACATGTGACTTTGTAAATCTCCAAATATTAGGTAACCCGATATTATCACACATTTAACATTTGAGAATATAGTTGTCCCAGATGAGCTGGATTTTGGTTACTTTGGTTTCAGAAGATTTGATGATAAATATACCTATTGTCTGTGAGTCTTAAAGAAGCCAGAATCACCTCTGAGACTGTTGGAAGGCTTAATAATTCCCCTACTGTTTTTGAAATACCATGGACATGATAGGATATTTTTGTGACTATAAGTGAGGTGGGATGCTAAATAATTCCTAGAACAGCACTGGTAGAACAGTAGAGGTTCAGAAAATATTTGGTGAATCTGAATTTAGAAAAGGGGAATATGGAACGCTAACAATGACTGAATTTTGCTGCTTATATTACATTTTGATAAGGTCATTGGAAAATTATATGGCCCAAAATCAATTCTTTTTTTGAAAATCATTTGTTGAAAGACTAAATTTCTAATTCTTTATTGGAAATTAGTATTTTCAATTACAATAATTTTGATGAATAGCCAATAATTTTATAGGGTTTTTTTTTCTCTTCTATTCCATTTTTCTGCTTTTTTCTTAATAAGGAGAGTACTTTTTCAGAGAAATTTAATCAGTGAGGTGATCTGAAAACGTTAAGATTCTGTTTGACTTGGGGAGCAATAAAAAGTAGAGATAAGTAGGCAAAATAATCACAGTGAACAAGGCAGGAGTCCTGTCAATAAGAAGCCCTGTCAATAAGATTAAACAAGATTTAGTTAATCTGCAAAGTGGATTGTTCAACTCTATCGCTGAAAACTCTCTATTCTTTATTAAAACATGAGGTGTGGGGATTAGACGTAAAACAAACTCAGAATGTTCATAGTATGTGTGATTGTGTTCATCCACATAGTGATTTATCTTTTAACAAAGGAAATTGTATTTTAGTAGCTTTAGGTGTCTTTTTAAAAAAGGTGACTAAATTAGATTTTAGTTGAAATAGTCCGTAAGTATCTCAGAGAAAATTCTAGGCAGGTGGGCAAGAAATACCTGCAGATAACAAAAAGTATGAGGAAATACTGTAATTAAGTAAAATCTAAGTCTAATGTTAATGTGAATTTTTTAATGATTTTTTCCACATGGCAAAATGTATTCTATACACGAAACATTTAGTATATGTTAATAAATACCTACTGTTTATTGTATTCAGGTCCTCTTAGACTCTGACATGAGTGGACAGCCATTGTATTTGAATTATGTTTGTTCTCTTTGAAATATTAATGAACTAAACTATTCCCAGCTATTTTTAGTTATATTACTAGTTATTTCACAAAAACTGACATTGTACTATTTTTTTTAGATAGTGCTACATCAATTAAGATTATTTAGCATGGACAGAAAAGGAAATGGGTTTAAATATTCAAGAAACTGAATTTTTTTTTTGTTTGTGTGTCCATGTTTCTTGCTAGTAATTAAATATTTAACTGGGTTTCAGAAAATGCCAGTTGACTTGAAATATACAAAAAGGCTTTATTCTAGGGCAGATAAAGGAATGCATTTATTTATACCACATGTTTAATTGTAAGAAGAATTATTAAGGTATCACAATATTTAGCAGATTTGCAAAGGGATAGATTAGATAGATTCCATCAAAAAATGGCTTTTCTTCTGAAAAATAATTCTCTAAATAATTTGTTGGTACACTTTCCTGTCTGAAATTTCTATTCTTTTTAAGAAATTGAACTCTAATATGATCTCTTTGTCTGTGGAAATATGTATAGGTATGCAAATGTGTAGTGGCAGGAAGAGCACAGTGCTGGTTTTTTTTATCAATCTATGCAGATGGGTTAAGGAGGAGTCCTGGAGCCCTTGGTGGCTTTTCAGGGTTTTATTGGGATTTTACCAGGTACTCGGCAGGCAGGGATGTTGGGGGGGCGGGCGCGGGGAGGCTGGCAGGCCTCCCAGCCTCTGGCCAGTCCTCACTCTTTCTGCGCTTTTTGGCGTTCCCTCTGGCTTCTGCTGCTCTGCTGGCTCTCTTCTTCTGGTAGTTCTGTTCTGCTATTCCGCTTCTCTGGCATTCTGTTCTCTCTTTCACTCTGCTGGCCTTCTCGTGATGCAGCCCTTATAAGCCCAGTCTCTCAGCCCAGGTGAATCCAACCTATGTATGCCCGCACCCTATACCAGGTGTCCACCATCAGGTATGCATTTAATCTAATGGCAGGAGAGCAGAAAAGCCTGATGCTTTTTACTTACCCTACAACATGTATGAATAATTTATGGAAATGATTTATACTTTACCATTTAATGGATGCTTTAAAAGATATCCTGTATGCAGTTTTTAAGGAAAGATGGTATCAATGCCCACTTAGTTCTTGATTTTTAAAAAATATTTTCTTACAAGTTTTATATGGCAATATGCTAGGAAATAATTTATTTCATGATTAGCCTATTTAAATTATATATAACAAAAATGTGTCTATGACTGTTATCCTTCAAAAATGGCTTATTTTCTAATAGCAATATATGTCAAGATGCTGAAATGACAGTGTCTTTATCTTCTTGAACCTCAAATATGATATAGCTCATTACATTAGCACCAAGAAAGCAACCATAAATTGCACAGAATGCTCAGACATTCCAGCAATGTCAGGCCTTCCTCATAGAATATCCATCATTCCAGAAATGTTCTGGGTATAGCTGGGGTAGACTGCAAAGACATAAAATCCCAAAATAGTGGCACCGAATTTCTTCTTGCTAATAGCAGTTGCAAAGAATTGTTTTTATTAGCTGTGTTTTTACCTCAGTGATGAATCCAGTAATCACCAGTATACATCAATAAGATACTTAATAGTTCAAAGACTCTGGAGAGTTTGCATATGTTTACTTAGTTTAGAGAGATTAAAAATGGATGAGAGTTGTAAGCTTAATAGAAAAAAGTAAAAGATAAAAATAGTCCATGTTTTGCTTCACATATTTTTGAAAATAATGAACAAAATTAACTTGAAAAGTTGTTTATAAACAAACACTTTCAGTCCTGATAAATATGTTTTAAGAATATGCTTGGGGCAATGAACAGTCACAAAACTTTTCAGTGCAATACTTATACTGTGTAACATAGGACTACAAATAATGTTTAAGTAGCAGAGGAGAAAGTACATGTTGAAAGGTACAAATTACAACATCTTTTTATGGCCTAAGAATGTTAAGTTCTCTGAGGGAATAAATGGAAACAAGGATCTGACTATTTGAATGCAAGGCCCATTCAGAACAGTATGTAAGTGTGAAGAGTATAGTCTATAACACATTCATTGATCTCAGTCAACATCAGTGAAAGGTCTTATTGTTGAGTACTAGAAAGGACATCAGGTAAATGCAGATCCTATATATACATTTTCCCCTTGGGAAATGGAACAAAAAAGGAAGAGAAACTATGCCTTGCCTCTTAATATTCAACTCAATGATTTTCTTAGCTTAACATCTATATGCTATATTGTTTGAGTAGACTTCTGGTACTTACTTTTTTTTATAATCAGTTTTTCTAGTTAAAGCACTGATTTTGTTGCTTATCTATATTTAAGATAGAAACATCGAATTGTTTTTCAATTTAGGATAGCTCTATTAGATAATGGTTGTTCCGCAAACCATACCAGGGGTGGGTTCACCATCAGTTCAGGCAGCTTAAAAGAGAAAGTTGGAGCCCTTGGCATCATCTCCACTTTTTTTTTTTTTTTTTTTAAATAGTACATAGGGGAAACAAGGCAACAGGGAGAGAGCAGCTTGGGCCCCTCTACATGATCCACCACCCATGCTCTCCTAGCCATTCTCCGCCCCACACCGTGGTCCTCTGTAGTGCCGCCTTTAGAGGCTCAGGCTGCAGGCTCAGGTGTACCCACCTAGGCATGCCCAAGCCACACTCCAAGTAACCACCACCAGGCACACGTGCCCCATGCCCTCGCTCCCCAGTGCCTTCTGCATTCAAGGCCACAGGTGATAGTCACAGAGGCCAGAGGCGTAAACGCCTGAGCATCTTCATTTACCCTACATTGGTAAACAACATATTCATATTCCAGAAGATGTGACAAATAAGCACTAAGGTATGCAGGGCGGTAAACCAAACCCTGTCATTCTGCTACTGTGAGAGAATATTCCAACCACCAAATGTGCAGTAAGTTTGCCCCCATAACCTGTGGACATTATCTTTCATAGCAAAAACTGCTTTGCTGCTATATCGAAATGAACCTTAAAATAGTGAGATCGGCCTGAATTATCCAGGGGAGGGGGTGGCAACCTAATCACATGAAACCTTAAAGACAGAGAAATGGTTCCAGCTCGAAGCAGAAGCCAGAAAGCGGCAGCAAAGGGAAGACAGAGAGATTGTAGTCTGTGAGGGAATCCACTTGCCATTCAGGTGTGGGTGGGGTGGTGCAGAGGTATTGGAAACACCTGGAAGGCAGAGTATAAAAGCAGGCAACCTCTAGGCGCAAACCATTGCTTTCCCAGCTGACAATGAACAAGGATGTGGACCTCAGTCACAGGAGCCAGGAAGTTTGAAAGTTCAAGCAAACCAGAACTTCTTGAAAGAGACACAACTTGTGTGACAACGACATTGACCTTCTAAGAAGGTAAGCAGAAAACCACGGACTTCCAAGCTGCAGAGGTTAGTTAATAAGTGTGTCTTGTTTTAAGCTGATAATTTGTGGTAATTCTTATTAAAGCAGAAATAGAAAATAACACAGCAGTATGGAAATCTCCACTAGAATTTGGTTTCTACTTAAAGAGCAATGTTATGATGCTAAATGTTTGAAATAGACTCAAAGCATTAAGGCTGTGTATAAATTCTGACATCAATATGAAAAATGAAAAAAAAAATCATACCCACGTATTGTGTTATTTTAAAAAAAAGTGGATGTAGTATGTTTCAATGTCCTTCCAAACATAAAAATATAAAAAAAAAGCCTTAATATTCCAAACTGCAGTTCTGTAGAAAACAGAGAAGCTGCTTTAGGTCCAATTAGCTCTGATGACCCCTCCCAAATACTTATGTAGAAAACCTGGAAAACAGAGTCAGCTTTTCTAAGAAAAGGCAAATTCGTACCTAACTCCATTTTCAGTTTCTGTGGTTAAAGCTGCTCAAGTGAACTGGCATTCATAAAATATAAATATATTATATATAATACATATCCCCTTACTTCATTCAAACTGGAGATTTTAGCATTCAGACAGGCAAAAAAAAAAAAAAAAATACAAGGAGGCTAAGCAATGCATGTTAGATCCTTCAATAACTAAAACTCTACCCTGCTAATAATGTGAATATTTTGACTTGGAACAGCTCAAACTCATTTGTGGCAATGGGAGCTATGAGAAATTAAAATAATTATTACTATTGCTCATCTTATTTTATGCAAACTACCTGGTCATTCGCTCCCTCATTGGTTATTGTACTTAGAACTTATCTACCATTTGTGTAGACAAAAATATCTATCTTTACATTTCTGATAGCATTTCTGTGTAGAAATTTGTAGTTGTCGATAATATATTTTGATAATATTGTTTATTATAAGGTATGGTGTACAAGTTAATGTTGTGAAAATGGCAGGTGACCAAATATCGAAAACAAATAACCAAAGCCAAACATGTTTTAATTTAGGATTGATTGTGTTATTTTGGACTTGTCTTCCAATCATCAGTTATCCAAATAGTCACTCACCTTTCAGATAATTCTTTGCAAAATGCCTAAAATGTAGTAGAAAGTAATTTAGAGTGTCCCATCTTCGAGACTAAGATTTAAAAGAAATGTTCAGTTGTTTGATTACATTTGAGCTTTTTTTTTAATTTTACATTTTGCAAACAGGAAAAAATGTTTCAATATTTCAATTATTTACTCATATAAATGCCCAAGTGAGAATAACTAAACTGTTACCATTTCTGAACATGTAACATTAGAAATCTTTCTGCATCTGCCTCATTGCTTATCACAACTATCTTGCTTTTTCTGTGTTTCAGAATAGTAGTAAGAGCACACAACCTTGCCATTACAATTTCAAGCTGATTTTCTTTTCATGTCCCTTAGCTAGTTGCCCAGATTTCAAGGACATCTTTTGGCTTTTCCCTTTAGGCACTGATGAAAAAGGTAAATTGAAAAAAAAATGTATAAGAATCTAAATTCCTTCTCTGACAATGACAATAGAGACAACTTACATAATATTTTAACTGTCAGTTAAAATATGGTGGCATTATGCTGTGCAGACAAGGGGGGGGTTAAAAAAATCAATTTAGTGATAGCCATGTGTACCATATGAACAGAAAACAAAAATCCATCCATATAACACCCACTGATTGAATATTGTCACTTTATTATTACTTGAAATAAGGAACTACAAAGATGATTTTACTCTTTCAATACTGTAGTTTTAAATAACCAAACTCTTCATTTCTCTATTTCTTCCATTCTTCAGTCCCTTTATAAAATTGGTCAATAATGGGAAATGAGAATAGTGAATTTTCATCAGAGAATTGAAACAATTTTAACAGTGCCGCATTAACTCAGCTCATACCTGGGACTACATTACTAAAACATTCCTTTTGAAGCTTTGTGATCTATGAATCTATGTGCCACATTATTAGGAACCTACAATCATAGCTGCTAAATTAAGATGATCAGTTTCAGAAAAATGCCAGTTTCAAAGATGTTCTATAAAAGAAGAACTATCTGGGTCAAAATATGGGTAGTACATGCATAACATTGAAATGTATATACTCTAATATACTTTGTTCATTTCATAAATGCATAAACTTATGTTCAAGTAACATAAAGCTCTAGGAATTAATTTAATAAAGGGTTATTTTAGTTTAGAAACAGAAATGAACAGCTAGTATATCAGGCATAAGCCCATTAATCAAATTTGTCAGTAGTTGAGATAAATTTTGGCATTAAATATAGATTTAGTACTTCCCTATTGTGAAAATATCAGTGCAGTAAATTGAATAATTAGAGCTAAGTAGTGAATCCATCAAATGAAATATTTTTCTTTCTAGAAATACAAACAAATTACAAAGTCTGTATGTTTTTAACTTTTTAAATATATATATGTATATGTGTTTATGTAGGAGGAGCTTCCACATACTGGTAGACATTTTGCATATATTTACCTTTTATTTTTCTCTACAAGAAATGACTTTTATATGTAATTTATATTAGAAAGTACAAGTTAAATCTTGCCATTTATATGCAAATAAGAAATTGATATGATTTAGAAGATTTTAAAACTTAAGGACAAAAACTGAAATTTTTGCTACCAAAATGAATTAAAAACAAAATTGAGTGACAATGTAACAATGTATTTTCTCTGATGAGAATGTAACAATATAACAATGTGACAATGTATTTTCTCCTACACAAAATTTATGTACTAAAATATATGTTCTGAAGAGCTTTAAAAATAATTCAAATTATTAATGACTTTGATGAAATCACAAGTATAATCTTTACCACACTTTCTATCTCTAAAAGATATGAAAAGTTATGGGCTTTATATAAAATACACATTATAGAACTAGAAATTTAGGTGCCATTGGAAGTGCTTAAAGATAACATTGTGGAAAATCTATTATGTACTTTATGCACAATTCATTTGAGAGTAAATATTCATAATGGTGATTGAAATCATTTCATATTTCTGATTTCAGAATTGTTACACTAAATGCATTTATTTCTCATTTATATCAATGCCTGAAACATTTAGATGAGGACCTATAATTATGATTTCCTTCATTAGGTTGTGGTTAAATTAACTTGTGTTCATTATAATCAGTAACTGACTTTCATAGAAAGAGAAAAGGAAGACCAAATGAGATAGAAAAGAAAAAAGTCAAAATAAAAGAACAGTCATGTTTGAAAGTTATAGGGTTCCCATGTTGGAAGATTGTGATCAAACAGTATTAAAACCCAATTGATTATTTTAGAGACATGGGAGTTCCAGAGAATGTCGATCTCCATTGACAGCAGTCCATGAATTTGAGATCAATCTGAGGAAAATTGACATTTTAGCTCAGCCCTGTATCTTCTTTTCATCATCTGTTTCTCCCCCAAGGCACTCCAGCTCTTAACTGTACTGATGCTCACACCAGTCTTCTCTCCACAGAATAGTAAATCTGCTAGTGTGCAGACTGGGGGGTACCTCAGGATCTCCAAACTTGTGCACTCTAAAGGGGTCTGGCCATCCTTGCACATAAAGCATCCATAGTGAAAAAGAACTTTAACAGAATAAGTGTGCAGAGAGAGAAGAAAAGATAATAGTTCCCCAATAATACACACAGTCAGCCATTCCCTTGTAAGTAAATGTCCAGCCAAGCAAGGTTGGCCTGCGGTGGGGCCACTGAGATCCAAAAGCTTAAGTCTAAGGCACCTATTCCAGGGAACCATAGGAAAGGAGAGAAAGGGATTAGGCAAGTCTGGGATGAAAAGGGAAAAATCAAAATGCAAATCAAGATAAGAACAGCCGTTGTCAGCCTCTGTACATCGCTCACCAATTGTATCTTCCACGTGTCTCTAAATGTCTCTCCTCCATTTATCTCATCTAAGTCCCCCAAATTGCTGGCACAAGTCCAAAGCCAAGAAGCAAGTGCCTTTCCTCTCCATCTTTCTCTCCCTCTTGTGGGGCCCAAAGCCCATCTGCGCTCTGTGTTTTATAGCTTCATCTGGTTGCTCAGGCCAGGCCCTCACTTAGTGGTGGCGGGAAACACAGAACTGGCCTCCTTTTATGCAGGTATCTTTGATGTATACAGAGCAAAGCAATCTACTGTCCTATTTCCATTGATTTCTGCTAAGAAATTTCCTAAATCACATGTAAAGTAAACTTGGTGTAAAGATAATTCCAATGCTTTCTTATGTTAACTTTGCTAAATTTAATGTTCTAAACAGTAATTTGCACGATAATAGAAGCCTTATAGTCTTACTTTCATGGAACTATAAATGGTGGAACTATTATGACTGACTTTCAGAGATGAGGAAAATACTACTTTTCTTGATGTTTTATGTGCCTGTGCTTTTGTGACACTGTCCTTCCAACCACTGAGTCCTCTAAGGAATTCAGTTTCAGAGAAACAGGACTCAGAGTTGGCAAGTAAACATTATGAATGCTGCCTAATTGATAACTGCATTTTTCCAGCTGTGTAGAGAATTAACTGAAGCATTCACCATGACATACTGTCCTAAGCCGTCACTATCAATTCCTCAGAATTTATACTTCAGAAGCAAGCTATTTGACATTTCTAGTCTTTCCTTAGGAAAGCCAGAAGGATTCCACATAATTGTCTTTGGCTCTAGCACCACAGGAAAATGTTCAAGGACAAGTTACATCTAAAGGGACAGGGAAAATTTATAGTTTGTGACATTCATAGGCACAATGGGCCTCCCAGAATCCAATCCATCCGGTTCAGATCCCCACAGAGACTTCTAAAACCAGAGAAGGGAAACACTTCCCTGCTCCTTTAACTTTATACACATATTCTCTCTCTCTCTCTTTCTCTCTCTCTCTCTCTTTCTCTCTCTCTCTCTCTCTCTCTCTCTCTCTCTCTCTCTCTCCCCTTCCCCCCATCTTCAGAACTATGACAGTATTCTACAAACATATATTAAAATTTCTAATAACATACATTTTCTTATATTTTAAAAATAACTTGTGGGCCTCCCCTGGTGGCACAGTGGTTGAGCTCTGGGCTGCGAGGCTGCCCGCAGCCTCTGCAGCACCGGTTTGTTCCCCAGCCACCGGCAAGTGTCCCACAAAAAAAAAAATAATAATAACTTGTGTTATCCTTGTGTGTTCATTCTAATATTTGAAGCTGAGGAATTCCTATGTACAAAAGAGAAAATCGGCTCCATATTTGGACTCTTAGAATTTTCAAATTTCTTCAAAAAATTTTTTAAAGATTTATTTATTTATGCAGACAAGAGCTGAGTTATAAGCCCAAGTTGTGGAGGGGGGTGAGAGGATCCACCAGAAAAAGATTGGGGAGCAGAACAGGCAGATTGACCGAAGTATACTGGTGAGGGGAGGAGCGGGTGAGGCAGGAGAGGTCTGCTGCGCCATGTGGATAGCTCCCTGGATGGATTCAAACTTGTGCTGCAGTGGTTGTGGACAGCTTCATAGGTTGTGTTTTAATCCCTTGCGCCACCAGGGAGGCCCATTTCTTCAACAATATTAGATTGAACATAGTGTATATTAATTTTTAGTAACAGTGAAAGTAGATTTTCAGATAAACAGGGACTTTATTTTATGACAGCTATATTTCTTCTACCCTTCACATAAATATAAATGCATGCATTATATGTGGGTCAGCCTGGGCTCTCTATCCCAGTATTGTAGTTGGACATAGTACAACATTGTTTCAATTGCTCTAATTGGTTATATAAAGAATTATATTTATATTATGAATTGATTCCAATTCTTTATAAATCATTTCATTTTAAGAGAGGATATAACCTCTTTGTTTTACATATTGAACATTATATTTTCCATTCCTTCCCATTTAACTACATTTTGGGAGATTAGTTGGTCAAGGAGCAATGTTATTTAAGCATTTCCTAGTGATCCAATGTTACTTTACTCAACATGGTGCCCCTTTTGTGGACTTCTGTACTCTTTTCTGTTCACTTGTGTTTCTAGAATTAGAAGCACTCCCCTGCTCCTTTAACTTGAAGCTACAGCGTAGTGTGAACTTTTGCTTTAAAATGTGGCCTATTGATGTGTCATTTTGCCACTTGAGTATGACTGCTTCACTGCTTTAGAGTCCTTTATTGTCTACAAAATCATGTGAAAAAACTACTACACTCATTTTAGAGAATTGTATGTGTTTTACTCCTGATTCTTATGGTGGCTTTAGGTGCCCAATCGATTCTGGTCATACAACCATTTGTGAAATTCAAAATGGGTAGCATAACCGATCTTATGAAACAATAATATTTTGTTAAGCAATTTTTCCACAATGAAAATGAGACAAATAAAATGATTATTTTAATTTCACAGGAAAGATCCCCAATTTTTCTTAAGAATTTCAGCTATAATTTAATTGGCCAGAGTCTACATTAGTGGTTTTACCAAAACATTGCTTCTGTTAAAATACAGGTAATTTTTAATTGCCAGTTTGACCACTAGCTTGACATCGTATTTGACATCAAAAGTTGTGCTGTCTTGAAATTAGCATAAGGGCATTTCATTCTCATTTTTTTCTAAAAAGTGAAAAGAATGTCTTCAGGAAACAATACTTTAGATTTGTGGTTTTGGATTATGGGAAATAAAGTGGGGAAATGACACTGTAAGTTGTTATTATGTAAACTGTGAAAAGTTATTATGACATACGTTTGCCACATTAGAGCTCCCAGTTTTCTACAAGACTGTCAGATTTGTATTTTATTCTCTCATTTGTTTTCATTGCCATGTCGTATAAGCACTTACATGGGTGGCAGAAGTCAGTAACAGATTTCAACAGTTTATTTCCAGTGAAATTTCTAATGAGTTTTTTTTCCCCCTAAAACCTATTTAAGAGACAAAGTAACAAGCATTTGAATCTGTTACTTTTAATCAAATGTGTTATAAAAGCTGAAAATTTTAATGTAACATTTTATGTTTTTGGTTTTTCATCAGGTAGTGAATTAGATACTGGGGAGTATCCACATGTTTATATATTTAAAAATATTAAAGATGAAGTTACACATTTAAAAAACATACATTTTTATAAAATTATACTTAAAACATTTTAGTTTTATGAATCTTGATTGCAATAAAACAAGACTTATCATCCCATTGTCACTCCCCTATCCATGCTCACTTAAGCTTCTAAAAATTAAAAACATGTATTTTTTCACTTCCAAATCCACATATTTGTCAATTGAAGAATTATTTTTGCAATCACCTTTTATTGTTACCCTTTACCACCCCACAAAGAGCACATTATGCCAAGTTGACAGTTTTCCCCAAATAAAAATTTTAGATGCAATTTAGTGCAACACACACTCAGGCAAACTTACAGTTGGTTCTCCCTCTGCCAAACTTGCAAACCAAAAGCTTTAATTCTGACCAAGTCAGATGCCTCATAATGTTTTCACAGGACTTCTTTTCTGCCACAGTAATTGACTATTGCCGCATCGCTACTTGGAGACATAGACTACTTCATTCTATTTCTGAGGACCTAGCAAATGACAAAAAATGTAAAAATGCATGCCAAAGAATGATTTTTTTCTATAATATTTTGCTAATAAGAAAGTCCTAAGACTTTCTAAAAAATTGAAAATATGCAGTCATGTGCTTTATTTTGAATGCATGGTTATCAATTAAAACATTGTTACTAAAGGCACATAATGCTATATTGCTTACAACAATTTTAGTTATTACCTGTCCCTTTCCATGCTAAAGTCAACCACTGCAAGTCTATTGTTTGATATATATTTTATTCATTTCCATTTTTAATCACCAAAATATTCTCTTTCCTTACTCTTCAATTTTAAAAATAATCTATTTATTCTTATTAAGGAAAATTGTAATTTAGTCACTGTTATATAAAACCCACCTCAACCTCACCCATACACTTCTTATTGCTCCAACTTCCCTGCATAATATTTGCCTTTTTTGGTTAAATATTCAGCTTGAATTTTTATAGGTATGTATGTTTTCTTAGTATGATATGGTTATAGTTTCTTTTCTATATAGCATTAACTGAAAACTTGTAATCTAAAATTTTTGTTTCCTTTGTTTTTCATGTTTTAATTTATCCATAAAGGCACAAAATAATTAATAATGTTATGACAATGCAGATAACAGAATCAAGTAATCTCAGGTACATATCCCATCCTAGAAATGGAGTTGTTTCTCCTGAAATCTTCCTTCCTTTCAGTATATACTGAATTGCTATTTGAACAATTGCTTAGCTCTCATCTTTAAGACTTTCTTTTCTCATCAACTTGGAAACTTCCTTTTTTCTTCTTTGTTGTCTTCAACCCCCCCCCCCCAACTCTGGCTTTACATCTTTCCTGTCTTACTTTATCAAATTACATTCCCAGTGATTGCTGAAAATGATCTGAGGGACATTTTTATTTTTGGTGAAATTGCTTGTTTAAAGAAAGTTTTATTTTGTCTTCCCAGTTGATTAAAGTCTAGATTAGAAATCTATTTCTATCAGGATTTTGAAAACAGTGCTGTATTGACTTCTATTCTTTAATGTTATTATTTGAAAATTTATTGTCAGCCAAATCCTTTATATATGAACTATAACCTTCTTATCCATTCAAATATCCATGAATATAAAGCATTTAAGAAACTTAAAATGGCACATGGTTACAAATGAATTATTCAAACAATTCAAATAAAACTTTAAAATTAGTTCAGTTTAACCAAACAATGTGATAAATTTGTCAATTCTTCAGTTTTCTTCTTATGCAGAAAGCACCATGCTAATTAGCATTTTAAAATGAGCAATTTTCTCATCAGCTTTGCATATTACTTCCAAATCTGTTTTTGAAAGGCTGGTAGACTAAAACGAAATTTGCAAAATTCAACTTTGTGACTATTGAGTCTCATCTTTGTATCAAAATCAGACTATTAGAATTTTCTGGTCTAGAACTAAGGGCAATTTTTTTCTGCTAAATTTTAAGCAGAATTGAAATAGAAAATGATTACAGTCTTCAATTTGCATTTCTAGAAGTTGGCATGGGATCTGGCATATAGGACTTATTTTGTAAGTGTGGAATGAAATATCTATAAACATATATAAAATTTATATACAGTATATAAATATAATATACAAATATAAATAACAAATGTATATATCTTGTTCTTAAATATATGATGCATATGTAAATATATATAATATACATAAAGCACACATCTGAGTAAAATCAATCACCAAAAATAACAGCATGAAATCAAAACCACAATGACATACCAACTCACTCCAGTGAGTATGCCCTATATCAAAAAAACAGAAGTAACAAATCTTGGCAAGTGTATGGAGAAAAAGGAACACTTGTACACTGTTGACTGGACTGTAGTCTTTTCCAGCCCCCTTGGAAAACAGTGCAGAAGTTCCTCATAATATCGAAAATAGATAACCCCATATGATGCAACAATTCCACTCCTAGTATCTATCTGAGGAACACAAAAACACTTATTTGAATATATATATATATATATATATATATGTATATATATGCACTCCTATGTTCATTGCAGTGCTATTTAAAATAGCCAAGTTATGGAAACATCCTAAATGCCCATTGACACATCAGTGGATTAAAAATATGAGGTACATATACATAATGGAATACAACTCAGCTAAATTAAAGATGAAAGCTTGCTGCTTGAAACAAATTGGATGAAACTGGAGAGAATTATACTATGTAAAGTAAATTGGGAGAAAGACAAATAGTGGATGATTTCAGTCATGTAGAATACGGGGAGCGGGGAGAAGGGAACTGACAAAAATAAACCAAAATATTCTAGAAATTATGACTGTAGAATTGAAACTACTAGAGTAAGAAGGTGGGGTGGTGACAACGGGGGCCACAGTGGTCCATGCTAAAGGACTTTAGGTGTCCTGTGGTAAGACACATCTGGGAAGGAGTGAACTATTCGCCTAAATCACACATAGTGATACAGTATTGTCAACCACTGTTATCTCAATGAAGGAAAAGGCATGAGTTTTAGACAACCAGTAGTGCTAACAGAGGTTTCCAATGTCAAAATATTCTTTCTGATGACATTATTAATTTGAAGAAGAATGAGCTAATGCAACTTGCTTTGTTTATTTCCCAAGTCCATCTAATGCTATTGTAATTATACTGCCCATTTAAGATTCCTTTGGTAAATTTGAAGCCTCTCCTAGAGAGGTTTGAGGATATTGAGAACTTATATGTTAACTAAAGATATAGCTATTTCTGCAAACTATAAAATATTAGTAAAATAACCTAATAAAAAGTACTGGAGGCCCTTTTTTTGTGCTACAAATTTAACAATTATCAGAGGTGGTGATATGGTAGCATAAACCTGAAGAAATGGGATCCTATATTTCTAAATCACTTACAATGTTGTAAGCCAACCTTACCTTAATAAAAACATTTATATAAAACAATTATCAGACTTTGGTAGATATGTGAATCACCATGATACCCTTAGAGGTCAGAGATAAAAGTTGTATAAATAGTGGAAATAATTTAGGAATTTAATATTAATGTAGAATTCCTCAATATTACTGGGCAATTATTAAATTATATTTACTGAGACTTTGAAAATATAAGCATGATTACAAATTATAGTGGGGTTTAATGTTAAACTGAGACATATTAAACTGCAACATTGCATAACATCTTTTTCAGGTTTACTTGAGAATATAGCAATTGAAGTCCATGGCTTCATCAAACCAAAGACAATTGGGAGCACAATGCCTCAGGATAAGTGCTAGGAGGGAGGTCTTTTTATAGACTAGAGAAACAAATCAAGGAAATTACATGATTGGCTACTGCTTATGCAGTTACCTGTTTTATTTATCTGTTTGTAACAACAACACTGCATTATAACATTTATGTTTCAGGTATGCATCTTTGAAAATTAATATTTTGGTATATTGCATTAAGTTTACCAACAAAAGCCCAATTCCATCTTTTACCATGCAATTGTCGTATAGTCCAAATTTATTTATTTTTTTTGTATAGTTCATCTCTTTGCTTGTTTTCTCTATATAGGACAGATGAGTGAAATCATATGGCATTTGTTTTACTCTGTCTTATTTCACTAAACATAGATGCATCTATATTGCAAATGACAGAAGTTCATATTTTTAATAGAATGGCATTCTATTTTTATATATACCATATTATCTTTATCCATTTGTCAGTCAATGATAACTTAGGTTGTTTAAGTTGTTTTTGGTCATTCTTAGGTTGTTCTTGGTAATTTTAATAACACAGAATGAATCTGGACGTACATACACTTTTGTTTCCCTTGCTGTTGGCGTTGAGTCAGTTTAAATACATGTATAAGGGTGATGGCAATGAACATATTGTCTGTTTTCTTCTATGCATTTTATAATCTCGGGTTTTACACAAATCTTTAATGCATGTTGAATTAATTTTTGTGCATGATGTTATGTAATGTTGCAGTTTTCATTATTTTCCATGTGGCTATACAGTTTTTCCATTACCAGTTATTGAAGAGTCTTTCTTTGCTTCATTGTAAGCTCCGAACTCCTTTGTTGAATTTAGTTGACCATGTATGTGTGCTTTTATTTCTGGCCTGTAAGTTTTGTCTGCTCTGTGTGTCTTTTTTTACTCCAATATCATGCTATTGTAATTACTACATCCTTGTATAGTTGGGAAATATTGTAGCTCCATTTTTTTTTAAAGATTTATTTATTTATTATTTGTACAAGCACTGGGTACAGTCAGAAGTGCAGGAGGGTGAGAGAATTCACCAGAGCCAGAGTAGGGAGCAGAACAGGCAGAAGGACTGAAGTACACTCTTGAGGGGAGCAGTGGGCTGCAGGAGAGGTCTGTGCGCCATGTGGGACCCTCCTCTGGTGGCTGGGGAGCAGCCGGGGATCGAATCGGTGCTGCAGAGGCTGTGGGCAGCTTCGCAACCCAGCACTCAACCAGTGCACCACCGGGGAGGCCCTGTAGCTCCATTTTTATTCCTTTTTTTCTCAAGATTATTTGCTATTCAGGGTCTTTTCTAGTTCCAAATGAATCCTATTGGTTTTTTTATTCTAGTTTTTGAAGAATGCCACTGGGATTTTGATAGAGATTGGATTGAATTTATATTACTTTAGGCAATGCAGCTATTTTAATGATATTAATTCATCTAGTCCATGTATACAAGCACACTTTCCATTTCTTGATCTTATATTTCTTTCAACAATTTCTTATAGCTTTTGTTATACAGGATTTTCACTTATTTGGTTCAGTTATACCAAAATATTTGAATATCTTTGATATTTTGGGTTTATTTTTCTGATTTCCCTTTCTGCTATTTTATTATTTACATATAGAAATGCAACAGATTTGTGTATTTTAATTTTGTAGCTTGTCACTTTATTATATTTATGCAGTTACCTCAAGAAAGCCTTGTTGCCTGTTTCATTTTCTCAGATTGGGATACATTGACTCTGAATTAGGTTTTGGTTTGTTTCTATAGGTACCCAGGCATTAGAACCACTTCAGTCTAATGTTTAATAATTTTAATAGATTTTTTTTAATTTAAAGAAGGAGGACAAAACAGGTTAACATGAAACTATTCTCCAGTACTACAATTTACATCTGTAGTACTGTACAATTATTGTCTTTATTAACTACATTTTCTAAAATATCTTACAAATATCTTATAAAGTGACTTGTGAGAACATTTTTAAGATAGAAAACAACTAAGTGAAAAGAAAACCTGTCACATTTGCATATTTTCTTTACCTTGTTATCTTCATTATTACTAGGTTATAAAATAATTGAGAATTATCCATGAGGTAAATTTGTATTTTTTTAATATTGCTGATTATAGTATTATAATTTGAAATGCCTGGAAAAGAGCAAGAACAAGGTTACATGTTTGAATTATTATTTGGAAGTTTAACTCTTGTGAAATCTGTTTTAGTATACTTAGAACAATGTTTTTATCATGCTTACTGAGTTTAGTTCATTAAGCATCACAGATATGACGATGGGCTAGTGACCAAAACCAATATATTTCTTCTCTGAAAGAGAATACAGTCTAGTGGAGGTGAATATTATCTGACTGACCTTTATCAACAATTATAAATTATCCATAAGGTCTGAGACTTGTGGTTAGTCAAATATGAGATGTTTTGAGAGTGCACCGTAATAAGTCAGGTTAGGGCCTCCCTGCTGGCGCAAGGCATTAAGACACAACTTATTAAGCTGTCCATAGCCTCTGCAGCACGAGTACTATCCCCTGGCTGGCCAGGGAGCAACTTGCATGGCACAGCAGACCTCTCCTGACTTGCCCGCTGCTCCCCTCAGCAGTGTACTTCAGTCAATCTGCCTGTTCTGTTCCCTATTCTGTCTCTGGTGAATGCTCTCACTTCCCACACCTTTGGCCTGTACCCCAGCTCTTATATGCATAAATAAATACATTCTTTAAGAAAATATAAGGTTAGCTACTCTTCACAAATATTAAATGACTTAGTTTAGAGTAGATAAGTGACGGCTTCCCCAGTGGTGCAGCGGTTGACACTGGGCAGTGAAGCTGCCCTCAGCCTCTGCAGCACCAGTTCGATCCCCGGCTAGGGTCCACATGGCACGAAGACCTCTCCTGCCCCACCTGCTGCTCCCCTCAGCAGTGTACTTCATCAGTCTGCCTGTTCTGCTCCCTGCTCTGGCTCTGGTGAATTATCTCACCCTCCCATGCTTCTGACTGTACCCAGTGCTTGTATAAATAAATAAATAAATCTTTTAAAAAAATGGAGAGTAGATAAGTGAAATGACTACAAGTTAAAAATAAAATCACATTCAAGATTATTGTTTTGGGCATGGCTTAGACTGCATAAAAATTTAAAGTCATGTGTTTTACATTTACCCACATATGACTATCAATATTATCAGAGAATGTTACAGCTAAAAGTTATAGCATTGAAAAATAATTCTCATACCTATTTTTCTTACATCAAATCATTTTACTACAATACTTTTGATTACTCTTAATTACAAACAAAACAGTTTTGTCATGGTTGAATTTCTTGTATACAAAGAAAGACATGTTACAATTGGGAAGATTAATATACATGCCAATTATTCATAAATACTAATAATGATATATGTAAAACTAAAATGAATCATAGACTTAAAAGCATGTTTGTAGTCAGTGACTTGGCAAACTATTCTATGCTTACTTGTCATAAATTGTTTTGTGCACTTTGCTATCCATTGGTAGAGAATTTACGTAGTTTGCAAACATTCCACTCAGCCACATTAAAATAAAAGCAAAAAAGTGCTTGACTTCTTTTAATCACTGCCCTGTTTGAGTCAAATGCTCAAGTGATACTTGGATTAACTACCTTTGATATTTATTGAAAAAGATATTTCCAAGTGTGTTTGTCTCACTGCTCTCAGTTTGACTCAATTTCATGCCCTGATAGTGTTTAATTTACCACAGTATCAAGTTGAAATAAGCACTGAACACTTAACTCTGGTGTTACTAGCCTTCTTTTAAACTGGAATAAACTCCAGGTGGTTTTAAAACATTGCTAAGCTGGTTCTGCATATCTGGATCAGGTTAGTATGGGTAGAGAAAAAACATGAACAAAGTGCATGTAAATTAAAGTGCACAGTTGTTTTTAGTGCAACCAGTCTATGTTGCTCAGGAAAATATTTCAGGAATTTGGACAGCAACTTAAAGGAATATGTAAATTTTGATGTACGAACAATTGAATTTGATTGTCTTATATATCAATATGCATATACTTATATGCAATTTGATTAAAATATACACATACAAATAAAAATGTATGTAAAAAGAAGTAAGGAAGGAAGGCAGCTTAACACTTTGTCACATTTTATCACTAGTTTCTACCAAAGCATAAGAAAACTACATTATTGCTCAAAGCAAGGAGTGAATGAGATAATTCAGAAAGGAAAAGAAAATTACATGGATATTTAGAGGTATGAAAATATATAACCAATGATTTGAATATGAAAACTGCTTTAGAGGTTTAGCTGTTCAAGGCAGAGTAATGCATTGTGCCTTAAAAGAGAACAGTATTAACTAATGGATTAAGGTTCCATTTTTCAAATACATTTAATTTTTTTTATAAATTAAATAGGGTTTATTTTTCCTATAATATTAAGTCTTTAATTTTATCAAATGTATGCTCTGTAGAAATGGAAAGCTTATGTTCAATTTTAAATCATCAACTGTCCTCTCATATTAATCTTACACAAAGATGATTTAAATGATTTAATAATTCATAGCATGCATTTGTATAAACACTCCTAAGATAATTTAATTAGCTATTTTGCAATTGGGAATATAGTCCACTTATTATATGCCTTGATCTGTGTAATGTTATTAATTTAACATATTTTGGGTTTTGTCTTTTCAGTTTTATTTAAGTCAGTTTAGAACAACTAAAATGAAGCTGGCAAGAGGCACTATCTTGGGTGTGTAGGGTGCATAGCATGTGGGGGTGACAAGTATAGGTTTCGGTGGGTGGTATATGAATGTCATGTGGGCAAAGGACATAATTGAATCTAAAATAGTCCATAGTGGTAGACATGTTAGTCATTTTTGCTTTTTAAAGTGAGAAGTAGGTTTAAATACCAGCAGAAGAATGGCAAGCCTTAGGTAGCTGGGAAGATTCCTAGCTTCTTATCTGCACAGATAATTATATGTATATATTCTTGATGAGTTTTCTAACTCAGAATATAAAAATAAGATTAAGCAGTACATCTCGCCTAATTTGAAGAATTTTCTAACACTATATAATATTTTCCTTTGTTTGTAATAAGAAACAGTAAAATGCAAAACCATTTTAAATTCTGAATTTTTAAATTTGTTACCATTTGTTAGCATAAAGTAGACAGATATAGCTACATGGCATTTTTGTGAAACATTTGTAATGAACCACTTAAGATCCCAAAAGTAAAAGCTTTTGATTTCTGGCATATGAAGAAGGCAGTATTCAACAATGATAACATGAATAGAATTTTGAAATTACGTACACTTAAAATCTAAATTGTAATCCACTGATTTAGAGAACATCATTTCTATATATTTTTGGAGGAAACTCAGCAGCCTTATAATACAAATTCTGATTATAGATTATAATAGAAAATGCCATCAGAAATCTGAGTTCCTCATTCCACTTCACATAACTAATAAGAATGGATTTAAGTCATAATATATTTTTATCATCTACTAAATGTCTCATTATTATTGTAATCACAAAATACTTCAACACTACTTGATATAATCTACTAAATTAATTTCTTGTGAGGCATAATCAATGAGTCTTAAATATAATCACAAAAATCTTTTCCTACATAAAAAACTAAGGTAAACTACATTTTCCCTATTTCACATATGATATTCCAATCTGAATTTTATTTAACTGAATTGATATTTAAAATGAGGTAGTAGGGCCACCCTGGTAGCACAGGGGTTACAGTCTCAGTGTTATCAAGCTATTGCCAGCCACTGTGGCATGAGTTTGATCCCTGCCCAAGGAGTTGACCCACATGGCACAGAAGACCTCTCCTGTCTCACCTGCTGCTTCCCTCAGCAGTGTATTTCAATAGATCTGCCTGTTCTGCTCCCTATTCTGTCTCTTGAATCCTCTTACCCCCTGC
This sequence comes from Talpa occidentalis, assembly GCF_014898055.3. Lineage (NCBI taxonomy): Eukaryota > Metazoa > Chordata > Mammalia > Eulipotyphla > Talpidae > Talpa > Talpa occidentalis. The sequence continues at coordinate 17,541,832 of NW_023604861.1, forward strand.
ACATCTGGCCTACACCCAAGTTCTTCTATGCATAAATAAATAAAAATAAATCTTTAAAATAAAATGAGGTAATAGTTTGATAAATATTATGCATCATCATTTATTAGATAATTTCTATTTCTCCTGAAAAAGTCTCAATATTATTAAAGCAAAATTGCCTAGTGGAAATTTACTGATTCTATATCAAGTCCTAAAGTTAGAACTTTCAATTATAACACATATTATCATTTTTCTTAGATTGACAGTAGCATGGGGGAATAGTATTGAGAAGTATGCAATCACTGAGGTGAGCTACACTATTCACAAGTTAGACAAAAAAGTACAGAAACTGTGTCTCTATATGTAATAATTGCACATATATCTCATATAATGTATCATCCTATATAGCATCATAATGCTATAAAAATTGCCCTAGTGACTGTGTCATAGTGCAAGTTTTATATAAAATTAAATTAAATTTAAAAGTGACTTTTAAAAAAGATTTATTTATTTATACAAGAACCGAGGTACAGGCCAGATGTGCGGGAGGGTGAGAGGATTCACCAGAGACAGAGGGGAACAGAATAGGCAGACTGATGAAATACACTGATGAGGGGAGCAGTGGGCCAGCCAGGAGAGGTCTGCCATGCCATGTGGGTATCTCCATGGCTGGCTGGGATTGAACCCATGCTGCAGAGAGCTTCACAGCCCTGGGCTCAACCCCCTGCACCACCAGGGAGGCCCCTAATAGTGACTTTGAAGATTTATTGTAGTTCTTTTAACCAAGATTAAGACAATATCAGAACATGTTCTCGGGATAAACAGTAACTTGAGATATGCTGAACATAGGGTACCTAATTATAGGACACTATAATTATATTGAGTAGGAAATTACGTTCCATGAATGTAGTGCAAATATCAGGAAATCATGAGTTTGTGATGAATCAACAGTAAATTATTTAAAGCCATCAACATGATATCTACTTACAGCCTGATAAGGATAGAATAGGATAAGGTAGGAATAGAGTTAAGAATATAGTACCAAATGCATAATCTTGAGAACACTAGTATTTGAAGACACAGTAAAGGATGAGAAGTATGTAAAGTAGATTTAGAAACATTATTCTGAACAAAAGGAGAACATTGCAAACTTAAGAGAGATAAACACTCAAGACCCAGTTTTCCAAAGGCTGCTATAGTCTCAAGTGAGATCACTCAGTGGATGCAATGAGGAAATGGGATGAATACAAAACTGTTGTTATTCTAAGTTGTAAGAAGGTGAAGAATGGATGCAAGTTTAATGTTTTTCAAGATAGCTATCTAGGAAGAAGATATGTTTCGTGTTTGATAAAGGGAAATTCAAGGTGAAGGGTAGGTTTTCTGAAAATGAGATGAGGAGAACATAACCTAAATTGATTGTCCCATTGAAGGAAGATACTTATAGCATAAAAAGGAAAGTATATGTGATTGGTAAAAAATAGGGAGAGGTGGTACCCAGAGCAGAGAGAATTAGCTTTGGATTGGAAGGACACATTTTTTCTGCAATATCAAAAATATGAGCTGGCAAATGTATAAATATGTAAGTTAGAATATTAGATACAGGATAAATGTATTCTAATTCCTGGTTTTATTTGGTTTATTTATTATTATCAATGTCATTGGTAGGTCTTCTGCTCTCAGAAAGGGATAGTAGGTGAATATAGTAGTCTGATTAGAATGGTAAATGTTTAATATTTTAAATAAGAAAGAGGTGGGCCCCAGTGGTGCAGCAGTTGAGCGCTGGGCTAAGAAGCTGCCCGCAGCCTCTGCAGCACCAATTGGATCCCCGGCCACCGGCGAGGGTCCCACAATGCGCGCAGACCTCTCCTGCCACCCGCTGCTCCCCTCAACATTGTATTTCGTCAGTCTGCCTGTTCTGTTCCCTGCTCTGGCTCTGGTGAATTCTCTCACCCTCCTGCGCTTCTGACTGTAACCAGTGCTTGTATAAATAAATAAATAAATAAATAAATCTTAAAAAAAAAATAAGAAAGACGAAGGGAAGGGAAGATGACAAAGTATAACACCATTGGAGAGGTGGAAATAAATGGCAGTTTGAAAACGAAACTGTGGCTAGAGAGGAAGACATTTTCAACCAGTCACATATAGGATTAAATGTCATTCTGTAGTACTTATGGGGATGTTTAATTTTGTTTCAGAAAAACTAAGTCAGATTTTAGAGCAATTAGGTATGAAATTTTGCAAAACATTAAAGTTTAAAAAGGTTGTGTTATAGATGGAATATGGTGACTATTAACTTGGAAGGTTTCGTGCAGGGGAGAAAATAATTGAGGTTATATAACTTCAGGAGGAAATAAGTTCCAGGTGGTGGTACATTAATAATGGTCAAACAGTCAATGAAGGAACCCAAGAAAAAGGATAGGCTGCAGACAGAGGACACCAAAAGGTTAATCAATAGAATGATATACCTGAAGAAGGATAAAGGAGTCAGATGATTATTGCTATAAAGCAAGGAGATTCAAGATCCTTTGAAAATGTTTTGAATATAGAGAAATCTATCTACAAAAAAATTACTTTATAGGGCATCATACAAGGATTTTGCTGAGATTGCTGTGAAATTTGTGCTGGGAAAGTGGATTAATGAGAAGTATGCTATAGGAATTATTAAGAGATGATACATGACCAAGGGCATTTGCACTTTGGTAAAATTATATTAAGCATATAATGTTTTATGGTAGGCATATGTAGTCATCACTGATAACATTTTAGTCATGTAAATTTAAATTTTATTTTTATTAGAACTGAACTTAAGATATAGTATGAGTACATATTCTTTCTTTCAAAACTACTTATATTTCGGATGCCATGAGGTTGTCAAGTGTAAGTTGACTAATTATATTTTGTAAATGCATAGAATTGAGTAACCATCCCCACAGTGTAGCTTTGGATAGTTTTCATTACCCAAAACAGTTCCTCATACTATGGATGCTTTGGTGGTAGGTGTGATGTAGTGACAAACATCTGAATCATATAGAGTGTTGTAAAGCAACATTACCACAGTTTAAAAAAAAAAAAAAAAAACCTTCTCTGATGCACATTTGCATCTGTCTTCCACCTAACACCAGCTGACCACTGATACACTATGTTTTCAGAGATTGCCATTGGGGGTTTTCTTATAAGCGGAATTTGGTCTCTTTTTGCCCTGTCTTGTTAACTAAGTATACCATTTTATTTATATGCCACTTATTGTACTGCTTTACATTTCCACTAACAATGTATAAGCATGTCAGTTTCTCCATACATGTGTCAATATTTGATATCATAACTCATTAATAACAATTCTGGTGATATACAGTGAAATTTTAATATTACACTTTCTTGAAGATTCTAATTAGTCATTCTCAAAAAAATCTCATAAAATATCAATTTGATTCTTTTTTTTTTTTTTTTCAAAAACATGGTTTGTCTTAGTAGTAAGTGTTCTTTACACATCCTGAATATGATTATTTTACTCTAGATGATTTGCAAATATTTTCTTCCAGTCTATAACTGTGTTTCTAAATTAATAATGACTCTTTTTTGTCTATTTTGAATAGTAAAATATTTTAATTTCAATGAAGTTGTTTCCCTTTTTTATGGATTATGATTATGATCTTGTTTTCGTATTTTTTGCCCAACCAAGATCAAATTTCATCCTGTTTTTGTTTTATAAAAAAATACATAGATTTGGCTATTACATTTAAGTATCATCCATTTTTAGTTTTTATTGCTGTTATAATATTAGATAAGTATCTAAATCTTTTGCATCCCAATTTTTCTATGTATTTCTGGCATCTTTGTTTAAATACAACTGACTATGAATGTTGTGGTTTATTTTTAAACTGGCAATTCATTTTGATTGATCTCTATATCCAGCCTTATGCCTATACCAATTTATCTTATTTAATGTAGATTTATGTAAAACTGCCACCTATTATATTTCAAAGATATTTTATTAAAATACTAAGATTTCTGCATTTCCATGCAAATTTTTAGGATTTGTCAATTTTGGAAAATGAAATTCTTGAAACACAGATGAATTTGGGGAATTCGGTCGTTTAAGCTAGGATACTGAAATCGCTCTCCATTTATTTTGAACTCCTATTTTTTTCTATAGCTTTTTGCACTTTTCAATGTAAAAATTTTGTTTTCTTTCTTAAATTTGCTCCATAACATTTTATTCTGATTTTTTTTTTTTCATTTTGATGCCAGTGTAAAAGTTAAATTTATTTTTGGATTTTTTTTTTTTATTACCAAAGTATAAGTGAAACTCTTTTATTTATCATGTACCCTGATACTCTGCTAAAGATAGTTCTTAATTCTAGTTGTTTGTAGGCTCCTTAGGGTTTTTGACATGTAGCCAGCTTTATTTTCTAATATGGAAGCCTTTGATTTTTATTTTGTTCTAAATGTCTAGCTAGAATCTACATTACAAACTTGATTAGAGTTTATAGGAGCAAACATTCTTGCCTTATTCCTGATCTTAAGGGGGAAAATATTCAGTCTTTCATGATTAAGAAAAATCTTATACAGGTTTTTCATAAATGTCTTTATTAGGTGACTACATTTCTTCTTTGTTTCATGGTGTTATCATGAATGGATGTGGGGTATTACCAAAGATTTTTCCTGAATATTATGATGTGATTTTTTAATATTTTATAATATATGGTATCTGATTTTTCACATATTAAACAAAATTTGTATTGCTAGAAAATTTCTTATTCGTATGATACATATTACTCTTTGTGTGTTCTAGAATTTAGCTTGTGGATATACTGTCAGTAATCTTTTTACTAATGTATATGTAATTTCTATAGTTGTCTTTTATTATCTCTTTGGTTTTGCTATTTGTGTAACAAGTTTTGTAGAAAGAATAAGTATTTATAATTTATTTCTTCTTGTTTTTAAGATTTATTGAGCATTCAAGAACTGGGTTCTAGGCCAGAAGTGTGGGGTTGAGAGGAAGCACGAGAGACAGAGTGGGGAGCAGAACAGGTGGATCCACTGAAATACACTGTGAAAGGGAACAGCAGGTGACAAGAGAGGTCTGCTGTGCCATATGTGTGTTAGTTCCCTGGTTGGGGATCAAACTTATGCCACAGTGGCTGGGGATAGCTTGATAGCGCTGAGACTTAAACCCCTGCACCACAAGGGAGGCCCACTTTTTTTGTTTCTAAAAGTTTAGGATTGGTGTTATTTCTTCTTTAAACATTTGATTAAATTTACCAGTGAAACCATAAAATTCTAGTACATTCTTCATGAGATATTTTAAAATTAATTACTTCACCAATAACAGAATTCTTTAGACTTTTAGTTTCTTCCTAGCTCTTTTGGACACTTGTCTTTACTAATAATTTGTCTATTGTGTTGAAGTTGGCAGATTTGCTAGTACAAAATTACTCATTATATAACCTATGGTACTTTTAATTTCTGTAGGGTCATTAGTGATAGCTTTTTCAGTTTTCTAATTTTGGTTATTTTTGCCTTCTCTTTCATTTTGATTAGTCTAATAGTTTATCAAATTTTATGATCTTTTCAATATCATCATTTGGTTACATTAATCTATGACTTTCTAAATTTCCTCAGATGTTTATTATTTAATTCCTTTTGTTTACGTTCAGATTTTTTTTCCTCTTTTTGGCTACTTCTTAATGTTGAGGTCACATTATTTTTTTTTTCTAACAGACATTGGAAGTCATATTTTTACTTTTTCAGTTATGCTCAAGTACTATTTTACAGTATCAATGAATTTTGGTACGTTTTGTTTTTTGTTGTCATTAAGTTAAAAATATTTTATGATTCCCCTTGCTATGATTTTTAACTGTGGGCTTATTTGAAATTGTGCTTCTTAATTTTCAAACATTTGAAGATTTCCTGACTATTTCTTTTGTTATTTCTAATTTAGTTTGATTATTTTTGGAGAACATACTTTTGATTTTTCAAGCTTTTTGAATCTTGTTTACAATATTATATATGATTTAGAGTTACAAGAATTCTTCTTTTTTTAAGATTTATTTATTTATGCATACAAGAGCTGGGATGTAGAGCAGAGGTGTGGGGTGTGAGAGGATTCATCCGAAACGGAGTGGGGACCAGAACAGGTAGATCTACTGAAATACACTGCTGAGGGGAACAGCAGGTGAGTTAGGAGAGGTCTGTTGGTCCATGTGGTTTAGCTCCCTGGCCAGGGATTAAACTCGTGCTGCAGTGGCTGCCATAGCTTCATATTGCTGAAACTTTAACCCCTGTACCACCAGGGAGGCCCAGGATCTCTTCTTCCAGTTAATGTTTCATTCTTAGTGGTTATTCTAAAGATTTCAATATGTATGGATAAAATTTCACAATTTGGGCTTCAAGGTAATTTCTGAACTGAATTGGTTTTGAGATTTTACATTGCTTTCAATAACAAATAGCCTGTGATAGGCCAGTGGATATGGATGAGAGGCATATGACTGATGGTTCAGAGGCAAAGAACTTTGTTATTCACAGCAATGCTAGAAATCATAAGGATTCATGTCCTGCTTCCCTAATTTCTATAGCAAACTGATACGGGTCAAATGGCACCTATACACATAGTGAGTTTCATTATAGGAACAAAACCCAGATTTTATATATGGCACAGTAATCTTTTCTGCACTTTGTTCCAGTGGAAAGGTGCTATCTGTTTTCCTAGGCTGTTCACTACACAAATAATCTCAAAAAGATAGTCTATTACCAAGGCAGAAATGTATTTGCTGACAAGTACATTAAAAATCATGGGAAAATGTCTTTTAACAATTAATATTAGTTCAATTCCAGTTAAATTGAGCAACTTTAATATACGGCCATACTCTCATCTCTTTTGTGCTATAATCTTCATATATATTACATCTACATTTGAATATTTGAAGACTACAGTGTTATAACTATGACCTTATACTACCATAATTTTTTTAGAAGAAATTAAAAAGAAAAAAGAGAGGCATAGGCTAAAAAGCTTTTGCTTTTTCTGTGTATTTCATGTTAACATCTGATGTAATTTCTTTCCAGTATGACTATTTCCTTTACTGCATCTTGAAAGAACAATGTATGTACAATCATTTATCAGTTTTTGTTTATTTGGGAATGCCTTTACTTCACATTTTTTGTGAAGGATATAGTTGTGATTTCTATATCTATGGGTATAGATACATGATTTTAGCATTCTGAGTAAACTAATACCTTCCGGTCTTCAGTGGTTTTTGATGAGAACTCAGATAATAATCTGTATATGGTGACTGTTGCTTTTTTTTGCTCCCGTCAAAACTTTCCCTTTGTTTTTGGCATTCAACAGTTTTCTATACCATATCTGGGTGTGCTTTTGTTTTTCAGTTTTTTTTGTGTCATTTTTTAAATCAAGTTTGTGAGTTGTGTGCCTCCTTCTCTCTCCTCTGCTTCATGGATGCCTAATCCATCTATGCTGGTATTCCTGATGCTGTCTTGTTGGTCTCTAAATTTCTATTTATTATTCTTTATTTTATCTTTTGTGGAGATTTTAGAATTTTTTATCAAAATATCAGCTGAGCTGCTATCTCTCAGCTCAGTGAAATATCACCATGCACAGGAAAAGAAACAGTCTACTATTTGGGGAACACTTGACTTACAGTGTATATTTGTGTAGGGAGACTCCAGCTTAGTGATATCAAAGTTTGGAATCAATAAGGGAGGTCTTAGGAATAGCAAAGTTTATGCTGTATATAGAATCATCACTTAATTGTTTGGGGGTATGAATTCTATAATATATTCACTGATTTCTTGTGCCTTTCTGGGAGAAATTTTACCTAAAGTTTCTTTTAGTTTTATAGATTCACTGAACAATTTCAGGAGGTGAAATGGTCTCAGGTAATTGAAAAAAATGGCTGAACTGTAGTCAACGCTGTCTAAGGCTTTGGTTAGAGAGTCTCATGCTCTTCTTCCTTTGAGTAGTCTTCCTTTTTCTACATTTGTACTAACTAGTAATTATCATTGTGTTTTTTATTAAGGTCATGGTCTTCAGGCTAACCTATCCTCTGATATTAGTGTTCTCAAACATCAAAGTAGAGAATCTAATGTTGAATACAGTGACCTGCTTTGAGTTTTAACTGTTGAATTTCTACAAAATGTAACCCCTTTTCTCATACAACATGTCCAGCACTCCTGTCTCTAAATGTTTGTAAGTATTTGTGTGTGAAAAACAAACACTCTGAGGTTGGGGTGTGTTGTTACCCTACTGGGCAGTTCATAGCAGAGTACCACAGAATGGGTGGTTTAAACAATATTTTATCACCATTTTGGAGGTGTGAAGTCCAGTGTCAAGGTGTCCCTAGCGTTGGCTTCTCCTGAAGTATATCTCCTTGGCTTGTAGAAGTCTACTTCTTAATGTGTCCTCATGTGTTCTTACCCTGCACATGTGTCCCTTGTGTTTCTATGCCCTTGTCTTCTCTTTTTATAAAGATGTGAGTCAGACTATATCTAGAATGGATGAGGTCCAACCTAATGGACTCATTTTAGCTTAATCTCTCTTGAAAAACTTTAGTCTAATTCATTTATTTTCTGGTGCATGGGGGATGGACTTCAACATAAGAATTTCGGGTGGACAAATTCAGCACATAACATGTGTTGATGCTGCTGAAAGAATAGAGAATTAAGTTAAAACAAAGACTGTTCTACCCCATGATCTTTTGACAGTTGCTTATAATTATCTTGTTTTCTTTACCTATAAAATGAGAGGGGGAAAGCTGCCATCATAGTTTTTGAAATTAGGAAACATATTGAAGCTATGCTTCACACAATCAGGATATAATTCTCCATGGATAGTTATGTTTATGTGTGTTTCTTGGTTTCTCAGACATGCAAAGGGCATGTTTGAATAGCAACTGGAAGTTGGAGACAGTATAGCCCTCTGGAGATAGTTGGAGTCATCCTAGGATATTGAAAATAAAGTCTTCTACTTCCTCTCCCTCCAAACAGTTGCTTACATTACATTAAAGAGTAATAACCCATAGAAGGCATCCTACCTTCCCATGACGTCAACTTTCTTATTCTCCAGGGTGATGAGTAACCTCAGTCTCTCTAGATGGGAGCAGGGGAAAGTCAACAACAGCTTGGCTAAAGGTCAGAATCTTCTAAAATGCAGTTCTTCTCTTGTGGCAACAGGTTCTCATGGTGTCTCCCTGAGGGAACTGATGCATAGTCAACCACTCTGTGGTAACTGAGGCACAGTCAACCAATACATGGTATTTTTCTGACTACTCTTTTGACTATGAATAAAAAAAACTCTCTGTCTTTGACCTAAGGATCTTGTGATTTTTTTTTTTTTAGATTTTAAAAGGAAATGAATATTAGGAAAAGGAAAAAGGAAAAGGCACCTGTGTACACACAGGTGGGCAGAGGGCGGCTGCTGCTGCTTTGCGAAGGAAATAGTCTTGTGAAAAGAAATACCTGCCCAGTGACAGGCAGGCAGGAGAGCTGTACAAAGGCTGTGTGTTCTCCTATCAGTAAGTGAATATTAAACTCTACCAGCATAAATGGCTGCTTGCACATATGGTAAAATTTCAGACCCTTCACAACATCTGACCAAATACAGATAAGTTCTAAGTTGATATTAGTTCTTATGATGATTTTGTCAGGAATATAGATGACCTTAAACTGGACATAACATTATTGGGGAATTTGAAATTTCTTTCTTAGAACTCTGTCTCTAGGGTACAAGTTAGTTCCTACATATTAACAAATTTTACTATATATATAGAAATTAAAATTTTATTAAACTTACCTGCTGCATTTATGATTTCACACTGAAATAAATGAGAAGATTCTCCCAAAATTTTTGACTGTGTTAATAACAGTATTTTTACTAAAATCTCCTATAGTGAATGAATTCAAGATAACCAACAATGGTAGTCACAGTTGACAAGAGGCCATTTTGTTATATTTCTTTAACAGAAACCTAAGGATGAACTCCAATCAGTGTGCTTATTTGTCTTAAAAGAGAGTGATTGTGACCTGATGATTGTGAATCATCTGTTCAGAAACTTTTTCCCCCTTTTTTTTTTTCCATTATTAAAACATGCTGTGGTTCACTATCTTAAAATGATAACCCCACTAGAATGACAAAAACAAGATGTAGTATATATAGCAGAGTCAGGTTACATAATACCTACAGTTACAATAGCTATCCATTAGCTGTTGAACACAATAGAGCAGATAGTGAATGAAGAGAGCACAGGTCAAAGTATTTCTAAGGGAAGTTATAGGAGAGCAAAAACATGAGATAATGTAGTTCCACTTTGAGATGTAACAGTTCTATGGCTGCTAAAAGTATCAGTGACACTCATTTCTGGACTATTTTTGTTCCTTTATTCTTACAGTATATTCCACTAATCAAGACCATGTCTTCTCCCATATTTTTCTAAAGATAACTTAATAAATCATAAAAAAGATTTAACCCATTTTTTTTTTTTTACTTTTTCCTATCCATGAAGATTTCTGCACCTTAACTACCTTCCCAGGTGATTCTTATGCACGCTGATCTTGAGCGTCCCCTGCTTTTTCCTTGTCTGTGAAATTTCATCATTTAAAAATTCAGGCTTAACATTTTTACTATGTTCTTAATAGACTCCCACTAGATCCTGCTGGACTGTTCTATTGACACTATGCTGCAAGCACTTCATATAGTATCTCCCCTAATTTTCACACCAGTTCTATGGGAAAGTTTATTCCAATTTTGCATATTAGAAAATGAGATGAATACTTAAATAACTTGAGCACTCACTTGCAGCTTATTACTAGAAGAGAGAGCTGGGGTTTGAAAGTTAGAAACAAGTCAATAACTCAAGTAGCCTGTTATAATTTCTACCTTGGCCCATCCATTTCTGTCCACAAATCTGCTGTCCCATCATGCCCATTTGAAATCATTTGTTTAATTTTATACCACAGACTGTTTTGCTGATAAATTTCAATGTTGTCATAATGTGACCAGACACTTTCTGCCACTGAGTTTTATTTTTCATTCTACCTGAATTTTAACATGTTCTAATCATATCACTAACTTTGAAACCTTTTAAACTCATCTCCTCTACCAAAACTTTCTGAGAAAATTAATTTGATGTCCATGCTTTTGGTCTCATTGTGGCTCTACAGTTGAATTCTTAATTTTTTAAAAATTTTTTTAGATTTATTTATTCATACAAGCACTGGGTACAGTCAGAAGTGCAGGAGTGCGAAAGAATTCACCAGAGTCAGAGCAGGGAGCAGAGCAGGCAGACTGACGAAGTATACTGCTGAGGGGAGCAGCAGGCGGCAGGAGAGGTCTACACTCCATGCGGGACCCTCACCTGGTGGCTGGGGATCAAACCAGTGCCGCAGAGGCTGTGGGCAGCTTCACAGCCCAGCGCTCAACTGCTGCACCACTGGGTAGGCCCCACAGTTGAATTCTTATTAACAGGATGTTGTGCTGCACTTTTGATGCCCTATGTTGACTAGTAGAATCTAGAATTTGAAACTGAGAAGCACTGAGTGATGCAATGGGAGGCCTGATGCCCCCTTCAGAACATAGTATGGGAAGGTGAACCACCTCTGCTACCCCAATTCTAACCCAGTTTCTGAAAACGTCCATTTTAAGCCAAGAAAGGATGAATCCAAAAAGAACTATTCTTAAAATTTAGTGTTGGTCTCATTCCCCTATTAAATGTCTGCCCCTGAAAAAACTAATAGCTGTGTGTGCTTATTTAAGCAAGGAATGGAGAGGAAATTGAAGTGGCAATCCTAGGCAGGAAGATATGAACATAACCATTACTTGATGTGACAAGGATGTAATGAAGTTTCCATTGTATTTATAGAACATGAAAATCAAATTTGAGGCATGTTGTGGGAATCTCAATCAGGAAGGCTTTTTGGCTGCTAAGTGTAAAAAAAAATTGTGGGATGGCAGCTGAAGGATGCGAGGCAGGCAGACAGTGGTCACCTTTGGGTGTCTCCTGTTAGTAGGTTTACCATGTATGCAGTGAGTCACCCAGCCTCCAGATTTTCCTTACATGGGACACCAGTACTAAGCTAGATAGTAGAGGAAGGAGAAAATTCAGCTAAAAAAGAAACACACATGTTCCTTTCTACTTTTCTTGTTCCTAGTCTAACCCAGTGAAGGAGAGACCTCAAAAGAGAGAATAATACACTGAGAAAGCAGACGATGGCACCTATACCAAAGAGGTTACTGAATCCATCAGTAAAAACTACCATAGGTGGAGAATAGAATATAAATATTGAATTGCATGTGAGGTTAGTGTATTGGACTTAAATTCATTTGACTTTTTCAGAGAGGGATCATAAAGTGGTAGAATCTAGTCATGATTATATGAAGGGGTAAAGTCACTAAATGTTTACTCGACTTGTCCATGCTATTTAACAAAAAAATGAAAACTAACATTATATTCTCAAAAAAATAACCATCTGTCTGGGCTTTGCATTTATATCCATTATATATGCAACTGTTCCTTTGTTCTTTGTTAGTCTAGCGGTTTTCAAAGTGTAGTGTTCACACCAACAGCATTGGCATCACTTGGGAGCATGTTAGAAATGCAACCCTTCATGGCCCAACCTCAATTCATAGGAGGTGGGGGCCACCTGGTGGCCTAGGGGTTAAGTCTTAATACTATTAACATGAATGCCTGAATTTGATCCCAACCAGGGAGCTGACCCACATATGATGCAGACCTCTCCTGTCTCGCCTGCTGCTCCCCTTAGCAGTGTATTTCAGTAGATCTGCCGGTTCTGCTCCCTTCTCTGTCTCTTGTTATTCCTCTCACCCCCTTACCCCCACCTCTGGACTACACCCGGTTCTTATACGCAAAAAAGAAAAAAGAAAAAAAGAAACTTGGAGGTGGAGTCCAGTGATGCATGTTTTAACAAGTCTTCCAGATGATCCCATTACATTCTGAAATTTACGTACCACTACGAGCCTTTCTACTTTAAACATATTAAGGGAAATGATTATATACATTTAACTTGAATTAATATGTCAGTGCAACTTTTAAAGTTCTGTATATCCAACATTTCTCTAGTATTAGTTGAATTCAATTAATTTTGGAGCCTTCATTTTAATATTACATCAATATATATTAGAGTAAAATGTTATGCAATAACTTATAATTTTAATGTAAATTCCAATGAAGCCTCACTTCATGTATTTATATTTACATTATTAATATTTAATATAAGCTTAAATGAAGTAGTAAATCTCTTAAGGGTTACTTCTATTAAAATTCCTTTAAGGTTTTATAATCCATGGCCTTTAAAAAAGTAAGCATTTCTGTAATTCTAATAGTATACTTAATTCACAATGATAAAATGAAATGATTAACATATTCTCCAAATTTATATCTGGCTCAGTAATTCCTTAACAGTTCATAATGGACTTATATTTAGCTGATAAATGACTTCTATTGCTTCTGAAATTTTATCAAACCACCTTAAAATTAGCTTCTTAAAAATATTTCATGTCTGGTTCAATCTCTAGAATGTATTCATAGCCTTAATTGGTATCTGATTTATTTTTACATTTCTTGTCCATTTTACTGTCAAGGAATAAGCACCATTTTAAGTTAAAATCTGATAAATTCATATTGAAAATCACTATAAATTCATATTAAAAATCTGATAACATCATATTAAAACAAAAATTCATATTAAAAATAACATCGTGTTAAAACAAAAAAGGAAATAGTTTTCTTATTTCACAGTCATCATAATTTTCAAAAAGCGCACATACACACATTTCTAATTTGACAGTAGCCTGTTTGTACTTACTTTGGAACTGAATCAGGGCGCATACATTTTGCTTGATATCTGCTTCTAATTAAAACAGACAAGCTATATAATTTTTAATGCTGATCAAAACTTAAATACTCAAATTTTGCCATGTTATGAAATGTAAAGTATTTCCATGTTATATTTTGAAAAGCTATTATAGAATAAAAAGACTAATGATAAACATGTATGATAGCACAACCAAAAATACATTTCTACATAAAAAAAAAAGAATGATCAGCACAAAAGATCTTTGATTTCTTGCTAGTATCTAAAATATATACATATGTTCCTGAATGTAATGGAATCTGACTTAAATCTACTACAATGGATTGATAACAAAATAACATCACTGTGTTTCTGATGCAGAAAGGCATCAGGAATCTCCATAACTGCTAAAAATACAGTAAAGTTTACCAAACAAAGGGATGCTAAGAACATGTGAGGTCTAAAATTTGTGGATTTGAGCCAGTTGAGCAAGCAACAAGTAGTTCATTTTAGCAGCCTGCACAAATGCTTCTTTCATAGAGGAACACTCTGTCACTATCTCCATCCCCTCCTCTCGCTGAAAAATCCCATACATGACATTTGCATTGACTTCATCAGCTTCAAATTGCACTATCATGAATACTAGCACGTATTTTGTATTTTTTCCATCAATAGCCAGGACAGGAGGCTAATTAGCGTACCACCAATGCTTTAAACACAGAGTTGCCATAAAGAACAATTATCTCTCACAAAAACCTCAACTTCAAAACTGTCAACTTAGTGAAAGGGTTTTTCCCCTAACACAGTGTGAACTTAAATACTACCTATATTTAAAAGTTTTAATTTTTACACTACAATGTAAAATATTAAAAAACCATCCCAGTTCCAATTAGTGTAACTACTATATAGACTTGAATTCTTTTAAAAATAAAATGAAGTCATTTATTGAAAGATATTATAAAGTAATGTGGCATGGGAGGAATAATAGCAGTGGGAATAAAACACAGCCCTTATTTCCTGTATCCAGTTTTATAAGTGGCCATACTTTTGGCACATTTCACTCAGTTAGGCCTGCTGTAGTTCCCAGAACTCATAGATATCCAAAAAACAATAATTACTTCTGAGCATGAAAGTATAACCATGTGCAATATTCCAACAAAATAAGTTGAAAATTTATATATAACTAGTCAGTACTGAAGATTCTTTAAAAAACAAAGGCTTTAAATAATTTTGAAATAATTGTAGAACATTGCATGTATATGTAACAGATTCACACATACCTATATATGCACACATATACACACAAAAACAAAGATCAGATTTTCTCATTGCAATTGGGAATTAAAGTAAGATTGCCTTCTGGATATTTCTCCATAAAAATATCTGCCATCTTTATCACAGGGGTTGATAAGTCCTTCCCTCATCTTAAAAAGTAAATGTATTCCATATTTTGTGGGAATTGGTCAGGAGAAAGGACACAAACATCCATATGTGGTCTAATTGTATTTAACATCCTCCAGTTAACAGCCTCCATTTGTAAGCCTGTAATAGTTGTGACTGAGGACTATTTCCTGTTTCCCTTTTGTAGGAAAGGTAAACAAGTCATCACTGCCATCTTTATATGAGTCAGACTGTGTTATAATATGGTAAAAAGTGTGAGGTAAAATTTCAAATCACAGTTGTAGTTAAAAACCATTAATAAACCATTAATTAATAGTTTTTGAGGAGTTACTTTCTATCTTCGATAATAAGGTTTGACTTGTGATGCCTTTTATTCTCTTCAGGAACTATACCTTAAACACAATCTCAAAGTCTTTAGAATGGATCTTCATAATCTGTTCTATTTTTCTGTTCAGAAAATATAACAATATAACTTTATTAAAAAAAGATTATCCACTCTGATATTTATATTAATAATTTTTAAAATATAACATGTCTTTTTTAACACCAGAGTAAAAAAGAGTAAATCACCAATAATTTTATTATTATAACTACTGAAAACTGGATTAAAAATATAAAACATTATGAGATAGCATTCAGCTGAAAATTTTCTGAAGTGAGAGCATTCAACTAGCATAAGAGAAAATTAATGAACATATTAATTTAGAAATCATTAGCTCATAACTCATTTTAGCGACACTGCTAAACAAATCAGAATATCGGCAAGGATTTTAATTATTTTGTTAAATATGGTCTTACACTCCTCTTCTGCCTGTGTTGAAAATAGACTGCAGATGATTACATTTCCATAGACTTCACAACATAAGCTTCTTTTGGTTTGAAATAAGAATGTTAAGGTTGCCAAGTATAAAGTTTAACACTGCTGTTATTTTGGATTATATAGAGTTATGAAAATCCAAATGTTTTACAAAGTTAAAAAGTATTCTTTTTTTGCTCACTTATAACTCAGAAATCACTAGTCATTCTGCCAAAACATGCCAACAATCCAAGCTTCTTGCCATATGCCTGCACAATCTTATCAAGTCACTGCTATTCACGTGCACATTTTCACATACATACAAACAAGGGATGCCAGAGATTATAAATATATTACATGTATTTAACAGAAGCCTAACTTGAGATCATCACCTCATTTGAACGCAGCGTGTGGCCTATTTCTAGGGTTATTTTAAAGCCAGTCTTAACAGAATTTTTAAATATGTGTATTTTATTTAGTGATTCTGTACTACCCACTCTAGCTTTAATGTGTCCTGATAGACATTGGTGATTAAAATAACATAATAGATGCATAATTTATTTTTAAAATTTCAATGAATTTTCCTAATCAGTGAATAATCTGAAACATTTGTTATAGTGAATACCATGTGGGAAGCACCAAAAAAGCATTAGCTATATACTACTATTAACATATTTAATATTTGATTGTAAAAACTAGTATTAAAATGTATGTATAGTTTTTTTACATTGCCTTAATTTCTTGAAAATTTTAATCACCTTAATTTCTTATAATGACTAAACTCTATCAATAAATTGGCGCATTGTCTTTTTTCTTTGTGAAATTCAATAGTTTAATCTGTTTTGAATATCCATGTATATCCAAAGTCCCGTATTTCCCATTTTGTAGATACCTTTGCCTATTTTCATATAATCTCAGCCTTGAGTTCTAGTAGGCCCTTTCAAGACTTTGGACTAAGAAATGAATTTCAAATTTGGGTTAATGCCAAAGAATAGTTAAAAACCTCTCCTATATGTCTATGCATTGGAAAAAAGAGAGAACGGAATGAAAGACGTTAGGAGTGAGCTAATTTCCTAGTCTCAAATTTCTCCATATTTTATTCCAGGGTAAGAGGCAAATGTTTTGCAATATAGGAGGTTTTTGCTGATCTCAGTTCATCCCTCTATCATGATATTTTACCAATAATTTAACTCAAACCACTATTTCCGGATGACTGTCCTATCAGATTATTTGCTGCCTTGTACCTTCCCCTTTCTAGTTCCATCTCTTTGCCATATGTTTATACTATCTTGTAGTTAAATGATTTATATGTTTATCTCACCTAGTAGATTATTTTGCTTCAGTTACTTTAGCTTTCCTTTTATTCTTAGTCCAGCAAAACACGTCAGACTTTATTTAATATATGAATAAAGATAATTTAGTTTATTTTCTGAGAAACACTGAAAACAGTATATGATTACCAGTGGGGTTGACACTGCCATTCATCACCACTATAATGAGTTTAGGCTAATTCAGAGACTCTCAATCTTGTAAATGACTCTCAACCTAGAAGCTTTGAAAGAAATGATGACTCCAAACACATATCAAAACATTTAAGTGTGAAACGGATTGGGCACTAATATATTTTAAAACCTCCAGATGATTCTAATGGGTAATCATAGCTAAAAACCATAAGTATAGATGATCCAGTATCTATGAGGTTAAATGTGCATTATTAATGAATGAGAACAAGAGACAACTGTGTATTTGTAAAGTTAACCTAAAGCATTACTAAAATGCACCTGTTTCATGGGTTATTTTCTGTTGCAAGGACCTACATTTTATAGCCTATTTTTCATGACCTGATTTGGGCATAGCTTTGTGTCTTAAATGTGTTACTTTAATTCCTTCTACAAAATCCTTTGCAAAATGCTTATCTAAATGTTATTTGAACAGTTGTTCACTCTTATTTCTCCCATGACACAGGTCATACATATTAGTGAATTCATTTAATTCCACTGAATTTCCTCTCTTGGATTGATTAAAAATTAACTTCCCTATAATTTGCCGTGGTTCTTCAGACACCAAATCTGCTTTTTCCCACTTACAAGTCTGTCAAGTATTTGAAAATGTTTATTGTATTTACTTTTCCAAATCATAAATCTGCATTCTTTTTTATAATTTGCTATTTGTATTACCCTATTTGTAATAGTTCTTCTTTAAGTGTAGTTCAATTTTTGTTTAGATGAACAGTGAACTATCAAATATTAAAATTATACACACACACTTGTGCACACATTTGCATTGTGCACGTGCATGCACGCACACAGAGATAATCATTTTATCTTGTTGAAGCAAATTTACCCCGGGTTCCCTACTTGTCCTTTATTTTTTATTAGGTTTAGGTTTAATGCAGACATTATTTTTACTATGACTAAATTTTATATTGTTTATTTAATATTTTCCATCAGGCTTTTGAAATCTATTTGTACTAATACTGGAAAAAGGGAATTTCTTGAGAAAACTGGAGGCACTAACTATAATTTCTCCCTCTAAGAGAAAGAGTTTCTTCAAAACTCTGAAGCAGAGTTGGATTCAAGACTGCCATATATTGATAATAAGATTTTCCAATATTTCAATTAAAATTCCCAAGCATAACAAGTGAGAATGATAGAACAGCCTGACTTTCTGGAGTCCATCTAAGTATCCAAACAGTACTCTATAAGCAATTGCATTCCCCTGTCTGGAACTCCAGCTACATTTATTTTTGGCATAATGAAAAACTCAACACTCTTGCACTATAAATTTTCAATAAGCCATTAAGATTAATTTAATTCACATAAATATCTCTATTTTTCCATAAAACATGACTTTTTCAAATGTCCTGATAGGCTGAACACATCATATCTGAGTATCTTCATGATATGATTGAAATTATATCAGTCAATTAAAATTATATTAAAGTATATGGGGATAAATGTGACTGGTCAAAACTATCTTAAGTGCTAACTCTCCAAGTAACCTCTACTGATTTCATTGAATGTCTTAATGAGCCATGAAGTGATCATACATGGGAATGATCAAACTAAATTTCTAATTGACTCTTTTTGTAAACACTGCTGTAATCCTTAGTGGATTAAGTAGGTCCAAGTAGAACACATTTTCTTATGTAACTTAAAAGTG
Organism: Talpa occidentalis; assembly: GCF_014898055.3. Taxonomy (NCBI): domain Eukaryota; kingdom Metazoa; phylum Chordata; class Mammalia; order Eulipotyphla; family Talpidae; genus Talpa; species Talpa occidentalis. Next base: position 17,560,994 of record NW_023604861.1, read on the forward strand.
TAAGTTCTGCAACACTCATAACTGAACTGAACAAAACAAAGATGGACTGACACCATCTAGCCTAATATGTCAGCCATTCAAGAATAATATTGATCTCTGAAAAGAAACTTTTATATACTAATTTAATATTTTTATAATACTAATACAGAGGGTAAGCTAGGGAGTTTCATTTTTAGAGTGCTTTGCAATTCCCAGGCTAGGGCCAGATTGGTCAAAACAGTAATTTTCAGGGTACCAATATTTGTAGAATTCAGTTAATTTGATGTTCTTAATATTTCTACTATTTTCTCCCCATTGGGAAGATAGAAACTTAGTGTTAAGCCTGGTTATATCATGAATTTATAGTAGATGCAAAACAAACAAAAGAGTGAGGTTCAAAACAAAAAAGCAGGGTTTTATTAAGCTCCCAAATGCCTTATATAGTCTGCACATGAGTCATATATATAATTGGAGGCAGGGGAGACTGCTAATCACAAGGGCTGTTGGGAAAGTCATATCAAGAACTTACATTTCCTGTGATTGTTGGCTGCATCTAAGGCATGTACTTGCAAGAGAAGGCTAGTGGCAGTTTATGGCCTTGGAGGCCAACTGACCACACAGCAATGCCAGGGAGACAGCTTAGCTAAACGTTCCAGAGAAAGATACCCACAAAATGGAAGGACCGTATTCCCCTTTAATTATTTTTTTTTAGATTTATTTATTTATTTATACAAGCACTGGGTACAGTCAGAAGCACGGGAGGTGAGAGAATTCACCAGAGCAGGGAACAGAACAGGTAGACTGACGAGGTACACTGCTGAGGGGAGCAGCGGGCACGGCAGGAGCGGTCTGTTCCACCATCTGGGACCATCACCGGCGGCCAGGGATCGAATTGGTGCTGCAGAGGCTGCGGGCATCCTCGCAGCCCAGCACTCAACTGCTGTACTACCAGGGAAACCCCCCCCTTTAATTATTTCATAGAAAGTCCTACTCAAACAGCACATCTCAGTAAATATCCTTGAACTTGAACTATACCTTAGGTTGACAAACTAAAGCCCATTGTATGATTTTGCAAAATTTCAAGGTAGGGCTAATAATTCTATTTTAAGAGGTTGAAAAAAAAATTAAGATTTCATGCCCTATAAAAATGTGGAATTCATGTTTCAGTATCTATAAGTAAAAATATATATTGGATTATACCTATATGGTATCATTTATCTGTTGGCTATGGCTGCTTTCATACTTCATTGCTAGGGCTCAATATATGTGGAGAGACTATCTACAAAACACAGATTTACTTTTAGTGTTTTAAAAAAAAATGTTTGCCTAATGGTGGGTTACGGCACTGTTTTTTTTTTTCGGATGTGTGACATGATAGAAGTTTAGATAGAGGGTTAGAGACAAGGGGCAGTAAGCTCCTTCTAGAAACCACCAAACATAGTTCTTTATTAATTCATGATATAATCAGGCCTAACACTCAGCCCCCTTTTTCCCCAAATGATTATACTTGGAGAGAAAATGTAGAAATATTGAGAAAATAAAGCTAAGCAAAATGGAAAATTGAATCCTGCAAAATATTGGTAGCCTAAGAATATGAAAATTAAAAATCCAATACTATTTGTGATGGTTTAGAAGTTCTAGAAAGGAGAAATAATTTAAGCAAAATTGGGCATGATTTTCATAAACATAGATTAGACAAGGCATCATTTATTTTAGTAAGAGGATAAGGAATACATATACAGAAGGAGAAAAAAAGGACACACTATGATAAACTGTTACATCTGTAAAAGAGAAATTAACTTGTGACACCTATTTCAGTGCTAGCTTAAATATAGCATTGGTCCTGATCCTTTTGTGACCAACTCACCTTATCCCATGTCTCCATCAGCCCCTTTCCTGACCTTCGTATCTGATTCATCTGATTCCCTAGTATTTTTCTTATAATCATTGTCACTGAGCTTTCTTGGCTTCTAAAATACACTTCCACTTGTTAGCTTTTACAGTTTTTGTGCTGTATAAAAAAAAAAATATCACCTTTCTATCATGTGAGAGGACAGCTAGAAGGCAGCTGCTATGAACTAGGGAAATGGTTCTCACCAGAGAATTCTGGCAATTGATCTTGGACTTCTAGTCTCCAAAATTGTGAGAAACACATTATTGTCATTTATAAGCAGTTATAGGGTTATCTTTTACACTTGGATCTATGATCCATCTTGGGTTCATTTTTGTGAAAGTTCTGTTTTTCTATTAATTTTCGGGGGGAGAGTATGGATGTGTAGCTGTTCCAGCACCATTAATTGAAGTCCATTCTTTCACTATTGCATTGCTTTTGCTCCTTTGTCAAAAATCAGTTGATTATGTTTGCATAGAGATTCTTTTAAAAATTGATTATAGGAAATTGAAGTTAATCTTATTAAAATGATCAGCTTATATACAGAAACACATTGTGTCTTAGAAGGCAATATAATCATAAGCTTGTTTTCTTCTGAACAGAAATTTTTTGCACCTTGTCAATTAAAAGAAAGTCTGTAATTTAACATGCAACTATGAGTCTGTGCCAAATCAATAGTAAATAGTATGTCAAAATAATGGACATATCATTCAGGTTTGAACTCATATGACGTAGCTTCAGAAAGTCTTCAGAAGGGCCTTGCCTGGCTATCGTCTTAAGTAGTCTCCTCTCCAAGAATATTTTACAGATATGTTTATTTCCTTCTTATCCTATCCTCTGTAACTATTGTTTTCAAATAATTATAAAAGAAACCATGTCCTCCATTTTATCAGGCCCCTTATATTTAAGAAAGGCCTTGTTATTATGATAAGTAGCATCCTTCATACAGGCATACTCATAGGAAAGCCTTGTGACATCCTCCACCTGCATTATAGTTTGTTACAGAATGTAAGAGGACTTTGTTTGTAGGTGGTGGAGGAATGTTGATATCTGGTCAGCCTAATTGCTGATGTGCCACGGAGAGGCTGACCATGCTGTCCAGACAGATGCCTGACCCAACAAGAGTGAGCGAGTCAAGAAATACACTTTTATAGGGCCTCCCTGTTGGTGCAGGGGTTAAAGGCACAGCGTTATCAAGCTGTCACCAGCCACTGCAACGTGAGTTCAATCATCCCTGGCCAGGGAGCTAGCCCACATGGCTCAGCAGACCTCTCCTGTCTTGCCTGCTGCTCCCTTCAGCAGTGTATTTCAGTAGCTCTGCCTGTTTTCCCCACCCTCTTTGGTGAATCCTCTCACCCCCTACACCTCTGGCCTACATCTGAGTTCTTGCATGCATACATAAATAAAACTTAAATAAATATCCTTTTATGTGTGTGTGTGAGGTTTGGAGGCTCTTTGTCAGCACAACAAAACCTGGGCTATCCTAACTAAAACAGTATGTATCAATGCAGCATTTGCACATTTGAGATGAATGGGTAAAGGAAAACAAAGAAAATTTGTGAGGACAATTCCAAGTGCATCAAAATAATTTTATTATAAAATATGAGTGAATTTATTGTATTATATTAATCTTCCAGAATATTATGAAAGATTTCACCCGAATTGTATGTCATTATGACCCACATACTTAGTAGACACTAATTAACTAAAGAAAAAACTGAATTGAATCTAGTAATAGGAGATTCTCCCTGAGTTACTCTAAAATTTTTAGGTAGAAGAACCTACAAAGCAGTCATGAGGGTAAAAAGCAACACAGACACATTCAAGAACCATTAAGAGCCTTCATTTCTATGTGTATGGTTAATCTTCATTCTTGTCTATTTGGCCTTCATTATTGGTCTTTTGCCTTTAAATCTTAACCTCTGTTTATGCCTTTCTCTGCTTTATATATGTTGTTGGGTGCTAGAATGTACAAACTACATTTCTCCCTGTCTTGCTGGCTGGCTTTCCATTAGGTTCTGTCAATAGGAAGCATTGTTGGTAAATCAGGTGAGAGGGAAAGGGAATCTTCTGGATTCTGGTGCAGCAGCTAGCTTTCATTCACTGTGATGGTAGTAGTGTTGTTGGACTTGACCATTTGTTTTCTGGTTTTGATGCTGATCACCTTTAGTTCTGATTGTAACCTTTTCTAGCTCATAGTAGCTGATGTGTTAGCAAATTCCTTTTATTCCTTCAGTCCCTGACATCTTTCTTTTGATCAATGTCACCTGTGTGACAAGGGGTGATTTCTGTTTCCCTGGCTTTACTGTGGTGGACCTAGTGGCAATGCACTTGACATATTACAGAAAACAGCAGAAAGGGAATTAACAGTTGTTCTAAAAATAATTTTTCTTAACAAATGAGTGAAGGTGGTATAATACATAGCAAATGGACTTTTTAAAAAAAAATACTTTATATGTACCAGTTCTTTTAGTAGTCTGAAGAGGAAGTAATCACATTCACATCTAGGTAATCTGAAGTAGTTGTCTAAAGTTGCATGTACTGAAATCCATGCACTTTACTCTGTTGGATATATCTTAGCTTTTTAACTTCACACACAATTCTAACAGGCTGCTTTTTATGTCTTTGTTTAGCCAAAAGTAAACAACTTTGGAACAAAAATTTTATATGGGGGAGTTCGAGTGACTCTTAAAAGCATAGTGCCCAAAACCAAGATTAGTAATTGACAGCTTAACCATAGAGGAAAAATAAACTCAAAGGGAAACATAGGAACTCTTAGGTATAATCATATAGAATAAAATGTGTAAAGAGAGATTCATTTATAGTTTTCAAAATGTATAAGATAAAATTTCCTAGGATATCTACTCATGAATAGAATTTTTATTTTACCTTCTAAACTTTAAACCACCAGAAGTACACAGTTGTTTGAGGAAAAAAAAATAACATTTTAAATAGGTAGGAAAAGTACACAAAGGGCTCTAATATCTGAGTGAGATCCCCTATATGTGTAAAACCCATGAACAGTTTCAATTTATATTGATTTTTCCAGCAAAAATTTTTAATTTTCCCTTTTTTAACACACAGGTGTTCTGATTTTTATAATAAATTGTTAATATATATTTTATTATAAATTATTCTGTTAATGTTCAGTAGCTAAAAATTTCCAACACATAGTGGTGTTGGCCAAGATTATTAGTTTCAATCAATACCCATAATCCTAAATCTCCAAAATTAGCTATACCACCTCAGAATATAAATGCCATTTGTTAAGGAGTTAAGTGTGTTTGTGTGCATAAGTTTAGGTCAGATGGAACATGGCAAAAAAGCTCAACTCGAAATATGTAGAAATCTTCCTCAAGAAAGAGGTGGCAGACCCATTTTCACTTTTTCCATCTATGCCTCCTTGTAATTTCTTGGGATGTGTATGCTCCATTTTGGAACATGAAATTGTGGTGGAGGGGATAGGGGTCAGACCCTTTCAGATCATGCCAGAGCTCTGAACAAGAAAGTTTTAAGTTCCAAGGGGAGTTCATGGAACATTGCCAGTAACCATCCATGGATCACTCACCTGTAGGAAAATATCCTAAAACATATATCCAGACAACTTTTCTGAGAAGTCACTGGTAAATTCATTGGTCTGGATTATACTCATTCCTATTACTCTAAAAATACTATGTGCTGATTGATTTAGGCTGTGATTTCTGAAGCAATAAATGGCAGGGAGATGAAAAACTAAAGAATTAGACTATTCATAGCTCATTCAGTAGATACATTAAAGTGGAGCAGCGAGGTGCATGTGGGCAACTAAGAAAGGAATTAGGATCTATGGAGTTCAAAGACACAAAGCTGTGTACCACTTTTATGACTTAATACTTTTTTTCATATGTCCTCTCAAAAATGCTCACTCTGGTCTCTACAGAAGACAACTGAGTTTCATGTCCAAGATCTCAATGTAATATACATCCTTCTTGATCAGATTCAGATATCTATCTTCATGACCTGATTTTAAATAGTGTACCCATCCCCATATAAATACAGAAAAATAACAACGGCAAATATAATTTTTAAAACTTTTGAATAGAATCCTGTTCATTTGTTCACCTATCATATCATGTTGGAGAGGAAGAATAAAAATTCTTCAATCTGGTTGTGGATTCCTCATAGGAAGCTATGTTCAGTGTTGCCCATGGCTTCAAATGAATTTGATAGCTATTCCAGAGTAATACCAAATTTCAAATATTGAATGTTAAGCTATAGTAAAAACTGTTGTCTTCTGATTAACTAAAAATAAATGTAGGTAAAATTGGAAAAGTGATGTATTACTTCAGCATTATTAATTATTAGTACCATAGTATTAATGAAGAAAATGAAAGGAAATTTAAATTAGGCCTCCCATGTGGTGCAAGGGGTTAAGCACCACATTATGAAGCAATCTACAGCCTCTGCAGCATGAGTTCGATTCCTGGCTGACCAGGGAGCAACCCACATGGTGCAGCAGACCTCTCCTGATTTGCCTGCTGCTCCCCTCAGCACCGTACTTCGGTCAATCTGCCTGTGCTGTTCCCCAGTCTGTCTCTGGTGAATATTCTCACCCCCGCATCTCTGGCCTGTACCCCAGCTCTTGTATGCATAAATAAATCTTTTTTTTAAAGAAATTTAAAATAATAAGATATCTATCAGAACATTATTTAATCTATGTAACTCATTCTCTTTATATGTTAGGAAATGATCTTTTTTATTTTTGAAAATTAGGAGTAGTTTATGAGAGTCAGTGTAAAGAAAGTATAAGTTTGAAGGCTATTTTTCTCTAAATATTCGTAGGACTACAATGATCACTAATGCAGAGATTTCAAATCATGATCTACAAAGTTCCACCTGGCAGGTCTATCTTATTTTTGTTCTTTATTTCTTACTTTTGAGTATTTGGCAGGACTAATCATGTTGATTGATATGTAGTAAAAGAGACTGCTGTGAAAACTGCTTTTGAGCAATATGTTGCTGATGAAAATGGTGCAATTTAAGATTTTTAAATAAAGATGAAATAACTTTAGTATTTGGAGATGCATGGATTTTAGTGGGAATTGCAATAATGCTTCTATTTGGACTGATACCAGGTAATAGTTAGGGTAAATTGCAAAGGCCATTAGCATTTACTGTCGAAAGAGAAAATGAGGCTTTAAAATGCCTAGGAAACTTTTCCTTATAGTTTATTACTGCATTATAAATCAATCTGAGAAAATTATATAAATGATAATCAATGGTTACATAGTAAATTGTACATTTTCCTTACTGTGACACATATACTTTCACTCTTCCACTCAATTTTCTTGGTTAAATATAATATGGTTTGAACAGATAATGAGGAGGCACATTTTTTCAGGCTCTCATTTCCTATTACTTTTTAAATTAATTCTAGTTATTACAGAAAAAAATACAGTGAAATGTGTCTCTAAAATTCAAGATATCTGAAGTAAGGTGGTAAAGAAGCCTCTGCCAGAATGGTGGAGAATTCACTGTCTTGTGGAGAACACCCTTTGAGCTCCACAGCAGACATGCCTGAAATATATGCACGGAGCATATCTGCTTTACCCAGTGGAATATTCAGTAGTTAGTGGTAGTGCCCTGCCAGGAACTAAATAGATGTTCAATGCATATATTGATTACATGAATGCTACAGGTCTTGTCTCTTTCAAAGAAGTCCCCTGTTGGAGGGAAATTTATTAAATGATTTTTTTCTAGGATTTCAGAAATTCTCTAAAAAAAGTTATTTTTGCTTTTGTGATTCTAAACTCTGAGGATTCTGTAGGAATTTAGCAGAGGGCCTCCCCTGGTGGTGCAGTAGTTGAGCGCTGGGCTGCAAAGCTGCCTGCAGCCTCTACAGTGCCCGTTCAATCCCTGGCTACTGGTGAGGGTCCCACATGATGCAACAGACCTCTCCTGCAGTGCCCGCTGCTCCCCTCAGCAGTGTATTTTGTCAGTCTGCCTGTTCTGTTCCCTGCTCTGGCTCTGGTGAATTCTCTCATCCTCCTGAGCTTTTGACTGTACCCAGTGCTTGTATAAATAAATAAATCTTAAAAAAATTAAAAATCAAAAAAAAAATTATCCAATACATCTGTATGCACAAAATCCCAAAAGGAGTGAACACCCATAAAAAATTGTTCAAAGGGACAAATGAGTCTGATCTAAAAGTGAATTAATTCCCTGCACATATCCCTACTGCCAGTTGCACCTCACATCACCTGCACACATTATTACTGACATTTAAAGGCAGGAAGGAGATATTCCTTTCACTCACATTACTGACGTATTGGATATTTGAAAACTGTTTTTAATAAGTGAATTGGAGGAGAGTGACAGTTGTTTCATAACAAATACACTTAATCTCTATCCCTATATTCAAAAACTAAAAGCAGAGATGAGTAGTAGTAAGGGTCCAAAGGAGTGTTATAAAAAGAAAGTATTAGTATGAGAGAAATCAGACTGCCTTACTATATGACATAACCCAACAGGCCCACATTTTGCCAATAAAACCAAGCAATGCATGATGTAGACAATTAAAAGAAGAATCACCAATGGATTTGGTTAGTCTAGTGCTATTTCAATTTGTAAAGGAATGATGAGTTAAGTGTCACTATAGCTAGAAAAGAAAAGAACTTATCCAGAAGGCAAAATTTAAGCTTGCATTCAAATGTGGTTATGAGTGAATAAATTAATCATGGCTATAACAAAAACAGGACGATAGACCAGGGAGAGCTGAATACAAATGAACTGAGGAATTTAACATTCAACTTCAGTGCAATATTAAGATTTTCACTCCAGTAGATGAGAAATATCTCAGGGGCGGGGGGATTGCAATCTGAATATCATCAGTACAGTCAACTCTTTCTGTTCGTAATCTAAAAATCCATCAACAATCTGAATACTAGAATTTCACACCGTAAAGTCTTTAATGTTGCAACTCCTCTGTGCCACTGTTCTATGTACTGCATACCAAATGCAACTATTTAATTATTTAGCAGCTATATAAATTTGTGTGTGTGAACTTGCATCTTGTAAACACCTGCTCCTACACATGCATTATGTAGATACAGTCCCAAATGAGAGGAAAAGTAAATAAAATTGCAATAGATTTTCTAATCTACTTCATTCTGCTATTTTGGTGCTGTAACCATGTATAAAAAATTAGAATATAAAAGATGTGAAATCATGTTTATACTATTGCCTAAAGCAAGTAGGTCACAGGATAATTTACATGGCAGTTATATTTTGTTATTTTGGCAGTTCCTAGAGAGAGAACAGTGAAATGGAAGCACTTTCACCTATGTCTAACATGTGAGAAATGATCTATGTTGGGTCAAAGTATATAATGGTATTTTGTAATTTATTAGTGATGTCTGAGAACCATGTGAAACATATAACAAGACTAGCTTTGAGTATTACCAGTTACTCAGTCAGATGCAGTAGGATCAAAGATATCATTGATTCTTTCCCCCTTTACTCTAGAGCTTCAACTTGGGGATGGTAAATCACTTTATGTTCTTTAATATTGTATTAATTATGTATCCCACAGCCTAGACATCTGAGTCCAATCCCCACAGAAGGCAGTCGGGAAAAACTACCACAACACATTTTCTTTGCTTACATAATTCCCTATGAAAAGAAACTGGACTTAATCAGGCAGGAAAAAAAAAATCAATTTCTACCAAGGGGACAAGAGTTAATCACACTGACCTTGATTTGGATACCAGAAATTTCTTCACTTGACTCTAGACAAAGCAACACAACATGCTATTTTTCCTGCAAGGGGTATCTCTTGAGATCCTGGAAGGACATTGTTTTTGAATCTTAAATTGAAAAACTTTGCAAAATGTCTTTACTTTTTTTTTTCCTTGTAGAAGCTTCATAGAATAGGACTTAAGAAAAAAATTATTTTCCTTGTCTATGAAAGAAAATAAGATGTTTCAGACTGGCTACTACCAGACTTCCTGCCACCTGCACCCTTTAGGAAAACCTGTGTATATTAGCTCTAACTTTGAAAAATACCAGTCTGGCTGAAAAGGGTACCTACTTCTACTTTAAGACATTTTCAGATGCTAGCTTTAAGAAAAGCTTATTTTCTTTCTCTTTCACCCATTTGACTCTTTCTCCCTGTCTCCTTCCTCTAATTTCAGGAACCTCAATTCATTTATCCTGCTAGATTTTAAAAGTACTTTGCTTTGTCAAATCTTTTACTGTTTAAACATCCAACATTTGCCTTTCTCAATTTGAATTGCTTCAATACATAATTCCTTTGAACGCCTTTTTTGCTATGAATAGAAATATTTTATATTCCCTTGTGATTGAGCAGTATCCCACTGTGTGGATATATCACATCTTCTTGATTCCATCCTCTATCAGTGAACAGTTATAATTGTTGCCATGTTCTGGCTACTGTATATAGTGCTGCAATAAACACCATGGTGCATATAATTGTTTGAGTTGATGGTTTCATGTTGTTCAGGCTGATGCCCAAAGTGGGGTTACTGTGTTTTACAGTATTTCCAATTTATTTTGTTTAAGGTAAGTCCAGATTGCTTTCCAACAAGAGCTGTACCAGTTTCCATTCCCACCAACAGTTTAACAGGATTCCTCTAATTCGGTATCCTCTCTAGCATTGTCCTCAGGGATCTTTTTAATGTGTGTCTTTCTCATGGTTGTGAGATTATCAAGGTGGTTTTCATTTATTAAAAGCAAAGATGAGAATTTATTCACGCTATCTATTGCCTTTCTGGATATCCTCTATGGTGAGTTGTCTATTCGGATCTGCTGTCCATTTATTTATTGGATTGTTTTTTATTGATAAATTGAATAAGTTTTTTTTGCAAATCGGGCCTCCTTGGTGGTGCAAGGGACTAAATCTCAGCACTAACAAGGTATTGCAGCCACTGCAGCATGAATTCAGTCACTGGCCAGAGAGCTGATCCACATGGCACAGCAGACCTCTCCTGGCTTGTCCTCTGTTCCCCTCAGCAGTGTATTTCAGTGGATCTGCCTGTTCTGCTCCCCACTCTGTCTCTGGTGAATCCGCTCATCCTTCCCCCGCCAAGAATCTCTGCTAGACCCCAGTTCTTGTATGCATAAATAAAATAAATCTTTAATACAAAGTTTTTTGTAAATCTTGTCAAACTATATAATGTATGAACATATATTTCCACCTTCAGTAGGATATATTTTTAATCTGTATTTTCTTTGGCTGTGCAAAAGATTTTTAATTTGAGGTAATACCACATGTTTAGTTTTGCTTTTGTTTCCCTTGCATCAGGGTTGAGTCTCCAAAAACATCTTTATCATTGATATTATGAAGTATATTGCCAATATTTTACTCTATATATTTTATTGTTGCAGGTTTTATTTCTGTCTTTAATTCACTTTGAATTTATTTTGTGTGATTGGAATAAGAGAATAATCCAACTTCACTCTCATGTGACTATACTGTCTTCCAAATCCACTTGTTAAAAAGCTCCTTTCTTCATTGAATGCTTGTGACTATTTCACCATGAATTAAGAATAGATATATATAGATTTATTCTGGGCTTTTGATTCCGTTCCATTGATCCATGTGACTAATTTTATTCTAATACCCTAGTGACTCAGGTAGGATGTTGACTCCATTTCACTCCTGTTTTGTCAAAATTTTTTCATGCTTTTTATGTTTTCTAATGATTTGAAAAATAATGGTATTTTAATGGGAAGTACATTAAATTTATATACCACTTTTGGAAGAAGCATCATTTTAACTATATTGATTCTCCCAGTCTAGAAACATAGACTGTCTTTCCATCTGCTTATATAATGATCTATATCTTTTAGCAGAATGTTAGTTTTCTGTGTATAAGTTCTTCATTTCCTTAGTTGGTTAATTCCAAAGTATATGATTCTTCTGGATGCAATTGTGAATGGAATTAATCTCATTTCCTTCTCATTCATTTTTGTATATAAATGCAACATTTTTATGTTGATTTTTGTAACCTGCCACTCTGTTATATTCACTTTTTTTTTTTTTTTTCCCTGATAGCTTCTTCAGTTGTTAGGGTTTTCTATAGTGTAATATGGCCTATAAGATAGTTTTGTTTACTGATGTAGATTTATTTCCTATTGTCTGATTGCTCTAGCTGTAACCTCTAATCCAAATTAAATAGGCATGTTGACTGAAGGCACTGCTATCCTATTCCTGATCTTAAATGGAAGGTTGTTATTTTTTCACCCCTAAAATCTTGGTTGTAGGTCTGTGATGTATGGCTCTTATTATTTGAGTTAAGTTCCTTTTTCCCCAAATTAATGGTTTTTATCATAAATGGATGCTGAATCTTTTCAAATGCTTTCTCTACGGTTACTGGTATTATGTGAGTTTTATCTTTTATTGTCATATGCTTATTTTACATTGATCATCAATGTATATTAAACTGTACTTTCAATCCTGGGATTAATTTCACTGATAATGATGTATAATGCTTGTAATGTATTGAATTGGCTTGCAAGTATTCTGGTGAAGGATTAGTGCGTCGATATTCATTGGTCTGTGGTGCTCTTGTACTATCTTTAGTTGTTGTCAGTATTAAGGTAATATTGGCATTGTAAATGTATTAGCAAGCATTCACTTTCCTTGGATATTTTAGAAATAATTTGAGCAATATTGGCATGAGTTTTTCTTTAAAGACTTGATATAATTGTAAAACTGACAGGTTTTAGATTTTGTGTGGGGCAAGATTTTTTTTTTTTATTACTGCTTCAATTTTCCATGATAGTTATCTGTTATCTCTTCTGTTTATTCCTGATTTTGTCTTGGTAAACTATATTGTTCTGGAAATTTGTCTATTTCTTCAAGATTATCAAACATATTAGTGTATCTTTTTCATAGTAATCTCTTCTAATTCTTTGTATTTTCATGCTGTGTGTGGTGATTTCTTCCATTTCATTTGAATTATGTTTATTAAAGTTTTCTCTCTTTGTTAGCCTTGCTAGAGTTTTGTTGATTTTTGCCTTCTGAAAGAACCAACTCTTAGTTTCACTGGTGATTTGTATTGTCTTTCTGAGTTCCATTTCTTTTATTTCTACTCTTATTTTTATTATGTGCTTCTTCCTTCTACTAACTTTGACTTTTGCTTGTTCTTCTGTTTCTTCAGTTGTATTATCCAGCTATTTACTTGGGATATTTCTTTTTTCTTAATATGGGTCTTTACTGCAATTATCAACTTCTTAAAACTGTTTTTGCTGTATCCCTTGAAGCCCTAATAGCTTGTATTCTTGAGTTGTGCAAACACCCCAGGCAGGGTAGGTTCAGTGTCAGTTCTTAAAGATGAGAAGTGAATTTTGGTGCCTTTGATGGATTCTGTACGCCTCTAACGCTGAAATGGGAGAGTGGGGGTGAGGGTGGGGGGAGGCTTGTACACAGGCAGGCAGAGAGAGACTGAAAGACTGAAAAGCCCAATGCAGAATAACAGTGCAAGGTCACGGGCTGTCTATTGTTTCCAAGGCAAAAAATAGCCTGATTAACTCATTTTCCTTATACCTTTTCTTCATTAGTTCTGAAGTATTTTCTTATCTACTTTAATTCAGTAGCTACTAAATGAAACAATATGTTGTCTAGGCACTATTTATATTGTTCTTTAAAAAAAAAAAAAACATGCATTCAAAACTGGGGCGTAGGCCAGAGGTGGGGTATGTATGGGAGGATTCACCAGAGACAGAGTGGGGAGCAGGTCAGGCAGATCTACTGAAGTACACTGCTTCGGGGAGCAGTGGGCAAGACAGGAGAGGTCTACTCTGCCATATGTGGATTAGCTTCACGGCTGGGGATGGAATCCAGACTGCTGTGGTGATAGCGCTGAGACTGAACCTCTAGGCCACCAGGGAGGCCACCTCCACTTTCATTTTCTCATACATTATTTCTGTTGATTTTTGTGTGAAAGTTAAATCAAGGTTTATATGATGGAATATATTGGTGGCACATTAGAAGGTTTGAGCTCAAACTTGTTTTGGTCAGCCACACTTTTACTCTCTCCCTGCTCCATATTGCATAATTTAGGAGTTTGTCACCCCTCTATATCTTTATTGTTGTTGGTGTTGCTTTAAATAACTCCTTAAGTACTTCTGTCAAGTCCAGCTTGGTATTGATACATTCTTTTAATTTTGATTTTCGGTATGACTTCATACTTTCTTCTGTCTTGAATGATGGTCTGTCTGAATTAAGAAGTCTAAGTTGAAAACCTTTTCTTTGAGAACTTCAGATATCTCTTGCCATTCCCTTCTGTCTGTAAGGTGTCCTCTGAAAATTCAGACAGTCCATTAGGTGTTCCCTTATAGGTTATTATTTTTACCAATGTTTTTTATATTTTCCTGTTATTAGTTTTCAGCAGCTTAAATATATTGTATCTTGGGATATTTTGGTCAGTTATTATTTTGTTTCAATTCCTTGGGCCTTTTGGATCAGATGTCAGCTTCATTTACTGTACTGAGTTGGTTTTCAGAATGACTTCTTTAAATACATTTTCTTTCTTTTGTTTTTTAAGATTTACTTTTATTTATGCATGCAAGAAGTGGGGTAGAGGCCAGAAGTGCAGGGGGTGAGAGGACCCACCAGAGAAAGAGTGGGGAACAGAACAGGCAGAATGACTGTAATATACTCTGAGGAGAGCAGCAGGCGAGACAGGAGAGGTCTGCTGTGCCATGTGGGTCGACTTCCTGGCCAGGGATCGAATTCGTGCTGCAGTGGCTGCTGATAGTTTCATAGTGCTGCAACTTAACCCCTTGAGCCACCAGGGAGGCCCATTAAATACATTCTCCATGCAGTCTTTCACAACTCCCTCTGAGACACCATGATAGGGATATTATTTTTCTTTAGGTTATTCCAAAGAATGCTTTCTTATCCTGTTTTTACATTTTTGATTAGTTTCCCTCTTTGTTATGCTGTGTGCTATACACCCATGTGCATTCAAGTTTGCTGAATCTCCCTATTAGTTGTTTGTCTGCTCTTGAGAATTTTAATTGTTGTAATATAATTTAGACCTAGTCATTCTATTTATAACCAGCTCATTTTTTCTCTTTCTTTATTGCATTTCTGCTTTTGGTTATCCCTTGCTTTTCTTTTTCTTTTTTTTTTTTTTTTTTTTTTTTTTTTTAAGATTTATTTATGCATACAAGAGCTGGGGTGTAGGCCAGAGGTGCGGGGGTGGGAGGGTGAGAGGACTCACCAGAAACAGAGTAGGAGATAGAAGAGTCAGATCCAATGAAATACACTGCTGAGGGGAACAGCGGGAGAGATAGGAGATGTCTGCTGTGCCATGTGTGTCACCTCCCTGGCCAGGGATCGAACTCATGCTGCAGTAGCTGTGGATAATCTTCATAATGCTAATGCTTAACCCCTTGCACCACCAGGGAACCCCCCCCCCCCAACTTGCTTTTATAAATTCAGCCTGTATCAGATTCAGCAGTTTTGCTGTATTGCAATTTCTCTTGGTTTCATTTTTTTTGCTCAAACATTTGTTCTATGGTCTATCTCTTCATTTTTTTGTTTTAATAGATTTTAATATGGGGATTTTACTTACCTTGAAAGTTGACTTTATACTCTCTCTTCAATTAATTGGGTACAATCCTAGTTATTTTTTTGTTTGTTTCTTAACCAAGGTCTTTAGGTATCTATTATTTCAATCGGATGCCTCTGTGCCTACTCTAATGTTCTGGATACAGGTTTCAGTAAGAAGTAGTTGGGAGAAACCAGGGCAGTAAGGCGATGAAACTTCACCTCTAGTGAACGCTAGGGGTTCAAGTTCTCCTAGTGATGGGGTTTTTGGAGTTGCGGGTCCTTGGGGTCACTCTGGGAAAGGTGTCACCATAGCTCCTGTTTCAGCGGCACGCGGTGAGTTTCCCAGGCGAGTTTCTCCACGAGACAGACAGTAGTCATATTTAAAGAACAGGGTTATTAGGGAAAGGGTAAGGGGCAGGTTTTGCTGAGAGAGGCCTGCATGGTGCCTGGAGGGCAGCCTTGAGGAGAGTGGCCTCCGCTGAGTGAAGAGAAGTCCCGGCAGGTACAGGTCACAGGCAGGCGGCGGGCTGCTGCCCTGCAGAGGGAGACAGTTGGTGAAAAGAAGCACCGGCATAGGCACAGGTGGGCAGCAGGAGTGCTGCCCCAAGCCTGTGCAGAGACTGCACTGATATAGTCCTCTTCTGTTTGGGAGGGGTCACTGCTCAGTGGAGTGGAGTGGTCCATTTGTTGCTGATGTTGGGTAATAGGCAAAACCAGGAAGGGACCAGAGATTCCAGGGTGGTCCCAATCTCCATATCTTTCCCCTCAGGCCTGTGCTCCACTCCCTCCCTATAGCATCTGATCCTGCTTGGGTCTCATGCCTTGTGATCAGGCACTGGTGCCTGAGGGTCATGACATCTCCAGCTGGGTTAATGGTCATGTTATTCCCCTCAACCCAAGCTCCACCCCCTTGTGAGTCAGGTTCTGGTCTTGGGGCACCTCCTTTCCAGTCTTTCTATTCTTGTTCTCCATCACTAGGACTGTAGGGTTCCTGTAATCCTACTGGAATTGTGTAGTGGGATTCCACAGTGACTCTCCCTTTTTGCATATTCCTCACCCAAAACAGATAAAACAATTTCATGTCTATTGTAGTCTCTGAGCTGTTCTTGAGCAACAGATATAAACTCAATAGTGATTATAGTTTAGAGTCACAAGCCAGGGATTTTCTCTATTTGCCCTTCCAGTTGGGAGACTTAACCTGGTGTGCTTTGTCCTATTGTCAGATCTATGTTACTTCAAAGTCTCATTATTTTGAGTATTTGTTAAATAGGCTTGGTCCTAGTGAAAATAGTAGGTAGTTTGCATATCATTGCCTTGGGCTGCAAATAGTAATCTCTTCTGTGAGGAGACAAAGGTGATTTGATTTAGCCTTCCCAGCCAGTTTGGGCTCCTATTGTTCTTTGGGAGTCACATGATCAAGTCTACAACCCCCACCTAGCTATACCCTTATTCATGTACACCAACTCTGTATACTCCCTTTCCATTATAGACCTGATTTATAAAGTTCCTGTTGTGTATCCATTTTCTTGAATTAACTAACCCTATGTTTTTGTAACATAGTCACCATAGCACCCATAGTAACCCAGAGTACAGCCCCGCAACATGCCAAACTCAGTTTAATTACTACCTTTTTTATGTTTTAAAACATATTGTTATAATACTTATTATTTAGGAAGCATTGATTTACAACCCTCTATATGTTGCAGGGGACTAGGTTCACATGTCCTCAGATGTATATCCCCAAATCACACCCACCACCACTGTACCCATATCTCTCATCCTTTGATCCCACACCCATACTTTCCCTACAATAGTTTCAATTCTGTTTTTCTAGGCTTTGTTTTAATTTCTTCAGTTCCTTTGTTTTGTTTTTCTATGTTCTAGACAAATAAAATCATCTGGCATTTGCCTTTCTCCATCTGTCTTATTTTATTTAGCATAATCCCCTTCAGTTCATCCACGTTGATACAAATGTCAAAAGTTCATCTTTTTTATATAGCCAAATTGTATTCTATTGTGTATCTGTACCACATCCCCTCAACCTACTCATTTGCTGTTGGACACTTTGGTTAAATAGTACTGCAATGAACAAGATGTTGAGCATATTTAAGTGTTTTTGCATCCATTGGGTAGATACATAGGAGAGGGTTTGCTGCATTATATGGTAGATCTATTTGTAATATTTTTGTGAAACTTCCATATTATTTTCCATAGAGACTGTGTTAGTCCACACTCACACTAACGGTGTACAGGGTTCCTTTCTACCAACACCCTTACCAAAATTTATTGTTCTGATATTTTTGAAACGACACATTCTCACTGGAGTAAGGTAGTATCTCATTGTGGTTTTGACTTGTATTTCCCTGATGAAAGGTGTTGAACATTTTTTCAGGTGCCTATAAGCCATTTGTTTGCTTCTTTGGGGAAATGTCCATTTAGCATTTCTGTCCATTTTCAAATTGGGTTCCTTATTTTCTTTTTATTGAGTTGTATGAGATTTTTGTAGATCTTAGAAATTAAAACCTACACCTTACAGAGATATGATGTACAAATGTTTTCTCCTATTGGGTGAGATGTCTTTTCATTTTCCTGACAGTTGATTTTGCTGTACAGAAGCTTTTTAGTCCCATTTTTTAAAATTTGTGCTTTTGTTTCCCTTGCCATTTGGGTCAAGTCCACAAAAGACATCACTGTCGACAATGTTATGAAATGTTTTGCCTTTGTTTTCTGTGTATTTTATGGTTTGCAGTCTTACATCCAAGTCTTTATCCCATTTTAAGTTTTGTGTCTGGTGTGAGAGAGTGGTCTAGTTTAAATTGTCTGCATCTGGCTGACCATTTTTCTTAGCATATTTTTTGAAGAGACTTTCTCCATTGTATTCTATTGGTTCCTTTATTATAGATTAACTATCCATATAAATGTCGGTGTATTTCTAGGCCTCTCAATTATATTCCATTGGTCTGTCTATATTTATTCCAATTCCGTAATGTTTTGATTACTATGGCCTTGTATTGTTTGAAACCTGAGTGTGATACCTCCATTCCTCTTTTTGACAAGATCACTTGGCTCTTCAGGATCTTTTGTGATTGTGTATAAATTTCAGTGATATTTGCACTATTTCTTTGAAGATATCCATTGGAATTTTGATAGGAATTACATTGAATCAATAAATTGCTTTGGGTAAGAAGGACATTTTGACTATGTTCATTCCATGAATATGAAATACCCTCCCATTTTCTTTTGTATTATATTTTTACAGTGTTATCGTTTTAAGTAAAAGGTCTTTCACCTCCATTTTCATTTCTAGATATTTAATACATTTTGATGTTACAATAAACTTAATAGTTTTCTTGAATTTTTTCTCTTCCAGTTTATTTTTATATAGGAAAGCAACAGACTTTGACATATTAATTTGTAGCTTGCTACTTCGCTAATTTGTTTCTTATAGCATTATTAGTGGTGTCTTCAGTGTTTTCTATATAAAATCACATCATTTGCAAATAGTGATAGTTTCACTATGTTTCCCACTTCAATTCCATTTGTATCATTCTTTTGCCTAACTGCTCCAGCAATAACTTCCAGTAACTATGCTGAATAGTAGTATTGAGAGTGAACTTCCTTATTGTGTTCCTGATCTTAGAGGGAAAGCTTCAATTTTTCAACATTAAGTATGTGACTAGCTGTGATTTTCATATATGGCCCTTATTAGGTTGAGAAATGTTCCTTCTAACTCCATTTTGCAAAGAATTTTCATCATAAATAGATGCTGACTCTTGTCAAATGCCTTCTCTGCATCTATTGACATATCATTTCTGTCATTCCTTTTGTTAACATGGTGAATTACATAGTTTGCTTTCCATATGTCAACCATCTTTGATGCCATTCGATGCATACTAGTCATTTGTCATACAGGGATTTTTGTCTTTAAGTGTAATTTGGTTTGAAATATGTGGAGGAGTTCAGCATCTTAACCTTGCTGCCACCTTTCCAGATACTGAAATTCCATGTCTTGATTTATGTTGTTGTGTCATGTAGGGAGTATAGGAAGGATGGACTGTGGCACCGGTTTGACCTTGGTCTAAAGCTCATTTATGGTAAGATTTAGGTGTATGAGCTTGGAAGAGCTTAGTTAGGCTTATTCCAGATTTAGATGAGATAGAGACTGAATTATACATATAATATAGTGTACATCATAGATATGCCAGGAATATCATGATGCTCCCTTCTTCACTAAAACTTCAATTTTTAAACTGAATTCATTACAAATAAAGTTATTGCAAATAAACTAAAATTTATTGTGAATCATTCACTTAACCATGAACAATGATGCAAAATAGCCCAGGTATTTGGTGTTTTATTCTACCTTTGAAACTGGTAACTTTAATAAACATAATTAACTTTTGGTAAATGTAGTCTTCTAAACTTAATATTCATTTTCCAATAAATAGTATAAAACAAATGAAAACAAAAATACCTGGTTTAAAATACCTTGTGCAGAGAAATGCAATATTTATTCAGTACTTTAGTGTGATACATATTTGTAAAGCAGGTGTTGTTTCCTTATTTTTCAGATAGTCACTGAAGCTAAATATTTTGTCAAGTTTATAAAGCTGACATTTAGGCTCAGGTTTCTTTGAATCCAAAGTCCATCGACCACACCATGCAACAACAGTATTTCTGCGTTGTGCAGGTAGAACAAAATGGACTAGAATACCACAATGAACCTTTTAATATATTTTTCATGTGATTCTGATCAAAGGAGAATTTAAATACAGTGGAAGCAATTCTAAAATATATGGTATAATCAACTATACCAAGAAAGGTATTTTCAATTCTATTAAACTTATGATTCATGGACTAATTTCATAGGAAAAATAGAAAACTGTAGACAGCTATAGATTAGCCCTAGATTCACAATGGGTAGAAAAAAGAGTATAATATGTGGGCTGAATGGAGAGAAGGGATTAGAAAGGAACAAACTATAGGTGTTGCTCGCTCCTAGTTGAGGTATAAAGTTTGAAGTTGTAGTTGCAGATTATATGTTGCAAAAAACCCTTTTCATATGCAAATTCACATGTAACAATTTATAATTCACATGCACAACTCTTCTTGCTCATTGGTCATTATATTGTATGCATACCATTATTGTCATAGCTTTCAGCCTTCCTAGAGTTAACTCTCCCATATTTGTTTCTGTTTCCCTTTTCACCAGGGCTAATTAAATTTCTTCCACTTTAAGCTCTGATACTTTTTTTAACCCCTTTCTCACAAAATCTCTCTATTCATTTATCCCTACTGAATATTTTTTTAAATCAATGTATATGCAATTTCTTCTTCAAAATACATTTCAAATGTGACTTTCCTCTTATTTTTTCTTCACCACTGAGTTCCTAGGATCCAAGAAGATGCCCAGTATGTAATAGATACCCAGGTTAACTGAATTTGATTTTTTTCTGTCATGAAAATTATGCCTATCTTCACACATATATAAGTGAATACACATATAGTAGTAGACAAACAGACATTGATAACGGCACTGAAGTTAAATTTAAAAAGAAACAAACATAGGCATGCAGGAAAATATGTGACTAAAGGAATAAATAATATATTACCCATGTTACCAGTTCACCTTAGAGCCAGAAATTTCTGTTTCAAATAACTGAAACAAATATTATTTACTTTTGACAGAGATGGAGTGGTAGTAGTTGAGGAAACAGTCTTGATGACTTTCAAATATAGATCGAAATGTAGACCAAAAATCAGGGGGTCCTACGAGCTTTGAATTATTTTATTGTTGAAAGAGAATTCAAATGTAGACAGCTGAAAACAGAGAAAAGTTATAAGGTTGGCCTCATTCAAATTTTAATATAAATATTTGTTATGACATATGGCAAGATAACGAGCCTCAATCTGTTAAAAACAAAACAAAATGATCTTTATTATATGCTCTCTGTTGAACCAGAACATATAATTAAGACAAGAGAAATTTATCTATTAAACCCTCTCTGGAGTTGGAGTTGCTTGATTATATTCTGCTTTTAAGCAATCTGCAATCTCTTCAGAGATCTTGGATTTTATTGTAATTATAACATTGAGCTTCAGGTAAGCTCAAAAGCCAAGTTTCCTTTTCCGTAATGGTGGGAATCTAATAGCATCCATACACTAAGTAAAATTCATAAATGGTTATGCTTGCCACGCAAAAATTGTTCTTGCCATTTTTCCCCTTATAATATACATATCAGAACACCGATTCAAAGCCAAAAGTTCTAGGCCTGCTTGTTGTTAGCTGTGGAACTTTAAGTCAATAATTTTAACTTCTCAGTCTCCTTCCTAAACCTGAAAAATCATGTGTGACATTTTGGGGTCACATTCTTGAATTTGAAGATGCATTAAATTGTATGAAAGCTATAAAAGTATGGAAACCATCATTTTAAAATAATTTAACTCAGTCATTTCTTCATCCTTTACTTGCCTATTCATAGAATTTTTTTTTTAAGATTTATTTATTTATACAAGCACTGGATACAGTCAGAAGTACAGGAGGGTGAGAGAATTCACTAGAGAGAGGAACAGAACAGGCAGACTGACGAAATACACTGCTGAGGGGAGCAGTGGGCGTGGCAGGAGAGGTCTGTTGCGCCATGTGGGACCCTTGCCAGGGGCTGGGGATTGAACCGGCTCTGCAGAGGCTTCGGGCAGCTTTGTAGCCCAGCACTCAACTGCTGTGCCACCAGGGGAGGCCCACTCATAGAAGTTTTGTAGACCTTGAGAGAACAGATCCATTCAGGATCTTCCCCTGTTTCTAGTTACTGATATTTAATGTCTAGACATAATTTTTCTAGGTCTCTCCAGAGCTTCCTAACACAGATGATCAAGTTCTACCTCCAGAACTTCTGATGGCATAAGTGGAAACACCTTTTTATTTTGCATGTCTAAGCTGCCACTCAAGAGGTAGCCTGTTGAAAATTGCTTATGTTCACTGCTTTGAGGTGCTATTTCTCATATTTGCTTGCCTAAACCATGTATAGGTGAGTCAGAATTTAAAACTATGAAGACCAGGATTATATATTTTCCTACATGGCCTCTGGGTTTTGTCACCTAATCAAATATTCCACTTAGGCACTTTCATCATTCAAGAGGAGAAATCCATATGCATAACTAACACTGTTTATACTGATTACTCCAAATTAAATTACCATTATTCTAGTTAAGAGTGTGGTAAACGTTTGTTTGCCTGTGGGGCCTCAACTGATCTCAGTTTGAAATAATTAACAAGCTATAGTAGCACACCTTGGGAAGGGTTTAACATGAAGTTCTGTCTTGACCATGTCCTAAGTTTCATATTTCTGAAGTCGGACTAGTAGATGGTAACTAGTAGATGGTTTCTTAGTCATGAGAAAAGATCAATTCCATTAAATGTGTTATACTTCTAGGGGTGAAATGCAGGTGGGCTTAGGCACCAAAGAGGTCAGGCATCAAATCAGTCAGGTATTTAAGTAAGAAGCACTCCTATGGAAACAAACAAACAAACAAAAAACTGATTAGTGACTGGAATAATTTGAGTTCTGATGTCAGGTTTGAAAACTCTTAAATAGAGTAAAGGTGGTCAGTGGGAATATGATAGATTTCACATTACTGTTTGAATGTCTCTGATCATCTTTGAGTGAACCATACATCAATAAGTTGAGGATGTACAACTTCAGAGAGATCACAAATTTTATTGTTCATACATGAGCTGTTGTGATTTCTCTGAAATTTTATACCAAATTCTCCAAACTATAGCTTGCATGACTTTAGAAATTGGGTGGTTTTAGTTCTCGATGATTGCAAGACATAAAGGTTAGAGAAAAACTAGTGACATTAATTGGAGAATCAAGAGTTATTGATATATATATTGGAAGAAACTAGAAGAATTCGGGATCCAGGTTAGTTTACAGGTTTAAAAAACAAACTTCAAAGATAATTTAGGGGATTAGAATCCAATACTCACAGAGGTGTATTACTGAAACATAATTTTCTTTCTACCATTATCCCCAATTTCTACCACAGATAATCACAGTAAACTAATATGTTTGCAAATTAAGTCTAGTTTCAATAAACATGGCATGTGATTTGCATAATAGCAATTTGCAGCAGAATAGCAATTAACCATATAGGCTCTTTCAAATCTGTTTTGCTGAAACTTTTCATAAGGAGTCGTAGATTGAACATTTAATATCCTCTTCAGATTAAGAAGCCACAATAAGGCATGACCATCAGAGTATATCTGCAATAGATTTGGGTTCATTCATCTCTTCTTGAGATTCCTAAAATGTCATGTGCTCTGGCATGCCAGGAAGAGACCTTCCTTACACATGTCATCGACTTTCTGGAACCTAATAAATAAAATATCGGGCTGAGTTGCCTTTACTAGTGCTATGAAGTCAATCTTACTTCCTTAAACTCTTCTGATTATATGTAATGTTATGCACATTCTTCAATATATGACATTTGAGTCAAATTTTTGTAATATAACCATCTTTTCAGTTGTGCTCCAAAAACAGATTCTTATTAAATCTATGCAATTCAATATAATGCCATAAAAATAAGAAATTAGGTAGTGAGAAAAAAGTAAATGTTTAAAGTTTTTTTTTATTGATTTACCATAGGTTTAGAATACTGTTTCAGGAATATAACATTATACCTCCATATACATATATACACCACACCCACCACTATGTATTAGTACCACTCATCACTATCAAACAACTCCCTCCATTCCTACCATTCTATTTCTTTCCCCTCTAATAAACTACCATTTTGTTTTCAGAGTCTAAGAATTATCATAGTTGCATTGTTAGTTTGTGTGGTTTATATATATTCCATGTATGAGTGCAACCATTTAGTATTTGTGTTGCACTTTCTGAGTTATTTAGCATGAGCACTGAAAGTTCCATCCATATTGTTGCAATAGCCAAGATTTCATTAATAGCACACAACTGTTCCATTGTTATATATACATACAACTTCTCCAGTCATTCCTCAGTAGGCATTCAGGTCATTTTCATGACGATTGTGTCATGACTATTGTGAACAGTACTGCAATGAATGTAGGGCTGTATATATATATTTTGGAATAAGTGTTTTCATATTCTTCAGATAAGTACCTAGAAGTACAAGTACTAGATCATATGGTATTTCTATTTTTAATTTTTTTTATGAATCTTCATACCATTTCCATAAAGGCTGCAGCAATTTAAATTCCTACCAACAATACACGAGGGTTCCTTTGCTGTCTTTTTATGTAGGCTATATGCACAAGTATGAGGTGATATCTCATTTTGGTTTTGATTGGCATTTCCCACTGAGGGTAACCATTTTCATATAATTCTGATCAAAAACCTTCATGGAATTGCTTTTTGAAAGACAGTTCTTTGATAAACAGGTTTTTGTACTGTAGCTGACTCATGGCCACAGATTTGAATGTCAGCTGTAAGATCTGTTTTGTATGTATATGTTTGTCTTCCCAAGCATGCTATGTGTAGCACATACAATAGTTTTACCTCTGGATGGTGTTGCCAAAAATTAAATTTCAATTGTAATTCCTAAATCTTTCACATCTTTATACAAATTAACCCCCACCTTTTAAATTTAATATCATCATAAAGCATTTTGGTGAGAGTCTAGGCAAGAATGGAGTGTTAAACTTGGTTTTCATTGGAAAGTGCTACATATGCTCCAGCAATTTCTAGTAGCTGCTAGTAAAAGAAACAGTGTTTTTCTCTTCTGTTAAGAATACCTCTGTAAAGTTTGTGTTTCAAAGAGAGATAGTCTAGAAACAGTAATATGAGATAAATAGGAGTTGAATTTCTGGTTTTTCAAAGGTTTAGAATATAAGGGCAGTTGCCTTTTAATTATTCTCTAGTTGCTTGATAATAAAACCTAACCTATGTTTAATAATTGTCGGTAGTTTAACAACAGTTTAACTTATTTGGAAATAAAAATTGACTTGTAGCCTGAGTGATATCAAGGACTTAAATACCCACACTACTATATTCTCCCTTTCTACTTTCTATTTGGGATATCTTGTAGATTCAGGACTGTGTCTTTGGGAAATTTTCTTGCCCTTTAGGTACACATAGCTTACTGAAGAATGAAAAAAAGTTCTAGCAGGCTCTGAATGTCAGCTTCTAATTTGGTCAAGTTTTGACCATATATTACAAAAAAATATCTTGTCAGTTCCCATTTCAGATAAGCAGGTCATGTTTCTGGCAATATTGAACAATCCTATCGACCCTAAAGGTGATCCTAAAGGGGAAGCAAATATCACCCCAAGACTGGCAATGGGCCTTAGTTACAAATGGAATTCTCTGCACATTTCTGTCCAGCTATATCTAGCTGCAAATGGGGTACACCTCATTTTTCTGTGGCTATATTTTAGACTCTAAATCTGACCATTGTAATGCTTGCAGTATCTGAAATCTGTATGTCCCAAACCAAGTTTTCACACATATAATGTGATCAGCAAGAAGGCAACAGTTGTTTCTATCTGGGAACCAATGGGCCTGGATTTGGAAAGGATAATGTTAAATAGCTCATCTGCAGGGTCCCAAGAAAGAAGAATTTTGTTAATTTAAATTTCCCCTTGATTAAGTGAATTCTAGAAGCCGTTTACTATAAAATGTCTAAAATGTCTGAGTCCTGCCATCCCTACAAGAGTTTCTACTTTGAAGACAAAAAATGGGGGTGTCTGGAAAACCATTAACTTGGCAGGCTTTTAAGAAGTGGGGAGGGTTAATATTAAAAGCCACATCTAACATTGTCTGATTGCTCTTTATCTTAAGAAATCTCCTTTAGTACATGCACTTCTTTCCATTCTTTTTTCAATTTGATCTTTTTAAGGTACCAATATGATAGCTGTTTGGAATGAGAGTCTCTAAAAATATTTTTAGACATATTCCCCCCCCCATACCCCCTGCAGAGGACCCCAGCACCTGACCATTGGCAAGGATCTTCATTAGTTTATTTACTCCAGTCGGGACCGAAACCAATAATCCTTTTAACAGATTAACCATAGATGAAAGTGGCATCCCAAGAATGTGCAAAAGATTCAGCCCAATATCCAGAAAAATTCACTTCCCTGGTTGATCCAAAAAAAAAGTAAATAAACCATGAGGGGCCCTGCTATTCCCAACAGCTGTTACAGAAAAGGAAATCACAGTCCTCCTTCACCTTTTGAACAGGATGGCTATTTGAGATCCACTATGTGCAAATACAAAGACGACCTCATCCTATTTTTGTTTCTCTTTATTACAAACACCACAAAATACAGAGACAAGGGAAACAGAGGACTTGTTAGGAGTAAATGATCAATACCTAGTCACTGAGAACTAGTTCCATCAATATTCTCTTGCTAATCTGAATTTTAAAAGATTTACTAATTCTTGCCTCCATCAGAAATCAGTGGATAAAGATCTAGTAAGCTCACCTGGTCAAAAATCCTTACCTTATTGCCAGTTATTGTCCTGTGATGTTCTAAGATCCTTCCCTGCAGCAGCTGTTCAGGAGTAAGCAAGGTCCAGTCAATGAGGTAGTTCTTTGATGGTCCATCTTGGGCTGGTTGAATACCCAAATTAACATCAAATTAATTAAACGTAGTTGTTTGTCTCCTATTAATTATGTACACTTGGGGAATATACATTCCTAGATTTCCAAAGATGGTGAGGTAAAATGGTATATATTCTGAGTTTAGGAATGGGATAGGCACTTGGGGCTACAAAGAGAGGGAAGGATCTCACCTAGTGAGAAGCAAACAATCTGTAATTAGTGGTCCACCCTGCATTTTAGACAGGCTATTCAGATAGAAAGGTTATGTGTGTTAATGTCCCTAATTCTGAGGAATACTCAATATTTTCATTCCTTTAGGGAATTAAGGGAAGGTGTTGTTTCTTCTTTAGTCTGCTGAGCCTCAACCAATTTCAGTATGAAATAAACCCTATGTCAATATAGCATATTTTAAGGAGGAATATCCTTTAGTATCTAATTCCATTTCCATGTTTTCAAGGTAAAAATTATTTTTTGTTACTTTCATTTTAGGTTTGTCTCTGGAGTTTCCTCATTTAGGGAATTTATATAAGTAACTGTAAATTAAAATATAAAACCAACATGTACAAAACAGTTACAAAAATGAGATGTTATATTTTCTCACTGAGAAATATCTAATTCAGCAATTTATAAGTAATATACATTTTTGGCTACAGTCCCTAAATTCCAAAAATTTAGCTTGTTTTCAAATCATTCAATGTGTGTGTATGGAGGGGGAATTAAATTGTGAGTAAGCTATAAACACAATTGCTTTTCAATAGCATTCCATTTAACCACAGAACATGTAAGTTGCCATAATATTAGCTATAAACTTTATAGTTTTATTAAAACAAAGCTTACAGTACACATCTACAAAAGATATAGAAAAAGCAAGTAGACTAGAATTTTCCATTTAAGAATTAAGATTGTCATGAAGTATATCTCCACAGTTAGCAATAAAATTAGGATAAATAGAAATACTGTTGACCATGGACCACTCTGCTTTAGTATACTTTAATCTCATGATGACTATTGTTTTTTAAAGACTAATTCTTCAATACCAAAACCCTACAACTTAGAACTCTATGAAATTCTAAGAGTTTAGAGACGGGCTTCTCTGGGTGCATGGTGGGTTGAGCGCAGC
This sequence comes from Talpa occidentalis, assembly GCF_014898055.3. NCBI lineage: Eukaryota > Metazoa > Chordata > Mammalia > Eulipotyphla > Talpidae > Talpa > Talpa occidentalis. The sequence goes on from NW_023604861.1 coordinate 17,589,131, forward strand.
GCTGTGAAGCTGTCTGCAGCTTCTGCAGCACCCCTTCGATTCCCGGCCAGCCAGGGAGAGTCCCACATGGCACAGCAGACCTCTCCTCTCCGCCCACTGCTCCCCTCAGCAGTGTCCGTCTGGCTGTTCTGCTCCCTGCTCTGTCTCTGGTGAATTCTCTCACCCTCCCGCATCTCTGGCCTGTACCCCAGTGCTTGTATGAAAAATAATCTTTAAAAAAAAAAAATCACAAAATTGATTTAAAAAAAAAAGTTTAGAGACACCTGGATTTCAAAAATCATACTTGCTGTAAAAAAATATTTGAATATTCTAGAATGTCAGGTCTGTGGTCTATGGGTGTGATCTGAAATACTTCACATTTTATTTTTTTAAGATTTATTTATTTATGCATACAAGAGCAGCTGGGGTACAGGCCAGAGGTGTGGGGGGTGAAGATTCACCAGAGACAGAGCAGGGAACAGAACAGGCAGATTGACCGAAGTACACTGCTGAGGGGAGCAGTGGGCGAGTCAGGAGAGGTCTGCTGCGCCATGTGGGTTGCTGCCTGGCTGGCTGGGGATCGAACTTGTGCTGCAGGCTGCAGACAGCTTCATAGTTTGCATCTTAACCCCTTGCGCCACCAGGGAGGCCCTTGAAATACTTTATATTTTACTTGCAGATTATGTCAAGTGTCTGAAGATAATTATTCAGAATGTGATTTTATTGAACAAATTTTCATCATTTAGGCAAACACATTTTTTCTTTCATTTAGATCTTTGAGCTTCTAGCATCTTTAAACTGTTGTCTGAGACTGTTGTGCAATTCACAAACTGTGATATCATCTCTTCAACTGTTCAATTCATTTGGTTTACTAAAGTTGCACAACCACCATCACAATTTAAACTTAGGAAAAATTTGTCTCTCCTAAACAAACTGTAAACACCATCACCTGCCTTCTAGTTACTCTTCTCTGTCCCCAACCCAATTCCTGGAAACCAGTTTCTTTTCTGAGCATTTCATATAAGTGAAACCATAATTATCTGGCCTTTTACTTTGCTGCTTTCACTTAGTCTCATGTTTTCACATTTCATCCCAAACCCATTTCATTCATTAAGATTATTAATTTTGTTACACTATTCTTACTAACAGTGTTTCAAGTGATTCCGCCTTTTGGAAAACGGGGTTTATTGCAATCCTGTATATTTTTTTTTTTTTAACCAAGGTGGAAAGACAAATGTAAGCAATGTCCCTTCTAAATGAAGTGAGTTGGAGTTCTCATCCTTCACTATCTCTTTTCCTGAGTCACTAGCTGTTATGTGTGATCTGTGAAATAAAGGTGATGTCTGGCCCTTGTCTGTCACAGTTGCCTGCCAGCAGCCATTATGGGCTGCATAAAAACTACATAAGATCCTTTTATCATGCACTGGAAGGTTGGCAGTGCAGGTAAAACCTTTTTCTGTCAGGTAATTCATTGTTCTCACCTTAGAACACAATTTAAAAAGGCTCAAGAGAAATGGGAAATGATCTTAAAGTAGATCTAACACTTTTAAGCAGAAGAAAAATGATGAGCTGCTTTTACCTCCTTCAGAAGTTTAATAGATAAATCAATCTCTAAATTTTATATAAATGGTGGAATGCATCAAAGACAAATCAAAGAGCCAGATAAGAGCAAAGCAGGCTCTTGAAAATTTCTACAAAGTTACAAATAACCATATTTTAGTATGCACTGCTGATTTTCAGGTCTCTAATTAATGTTAAATGTTTTTAAATCATGTAAATCAGTCCTGATGGCAGGCAAGCATGGATGTCCTGAAAAGAACAAATGCAAAATTACCCTTGTACACATGTATTAGACCCAAGTTTATAGTCATCTTTTAATATGGACTACTGTGACTGAGAAGATAAAACTGAAACCTTGAAATACGAAATTCTCAAAGGCTCAAATTAGAGTTAATAGTGTAGGTATTCCATCATTCACATCGACTCTTTACTAGGATTAAATAGGAGGGGAACAGAGAAAACTCTTACTTTGATAGTTGGTAATTTGAATTTGGGAACAATGATTGTGAATTCAATCCTAGCCATATAAAAGTGATAATATACTTGCTGAATAATCAGGAGCAAATGTTAGGCACAGTCAACAGACATCCCATTTGTCAGAATAAAATTCTTGGAATTATATAGGAAAACTTAAACACCCATCCAGTATTCTATTCTGACTACTCTGGGGTGTAGTGCAGCACACAGATGCCTGTATCAACATCAAGTCAGCCATTCCCATGGACCTTCCAATGTCATTCATTGCTTGGTAATTCCAAATTATCTGGTAATACTAGATAGGTCTCAGTTTGCTTATCCATAAAGCAGAACTGTTGATAGTAATCACTTTTGGAAAATAGAGAGAAATATGTTACGGGCATAGTGCATTGCTGGGCCCGTGATTTTTTTTTCTTTATAAATAGTAGCTGTTATAATACCATCCTTTCATGTAGGGATTACTTGAGAATTACTCTTCCTGAAGCATTTTAATCCAAATAATTTACTGTCAATCCAAACTTTTTATGCTCCAGGTCACACAGCTAAGCCTAGTAGAGGACAGATTAGCTGAAAACAGAAAACTACCAATGCACCGAATCTTACTCCAGCAATAGTAACTGTCAACATCTGTTTCAAAAGTTTGTCTTTGAAGGACTTTTAGGTTAAAGAAAGCTAATAGTAAATTTTGGGAAAATGAACATCAGATTTGCAAAGTAAACTTTCAGATTTACCATTTTACATTTTCTGTTACTCCTTTTCCAATTGTCATTAATTTCAAAACAAACATAGCATGTAGACTTAGTTTAAGCATCACTTACTGCTTGTATCTTTGTGTTATAAAGCTTGTAAAACATACAGGCTGAGTTAAGTAACTGTTTTAATATAATAAAAACAAGTGAATAATTGTCATAAAATTCCAGTTTTTTGAAGCATTTCCTAATCCTGAGATGCCCATCATATTAGGAACTGGTAAACAGTGCAAAAAATCCATAAATTTATCATACCACGTGTTTCTAGAATAGCATTCATTGAACAGCTACGTCATTTTGTAATTCTTACCTTGCAAGGGTTTGACTACTGCTATGTGGCTGGTATCTGTTTGAGACCACATGAAAAGCAAAGGCTATTATTAAATTGTTTGTTTAAAATGTTCGTATAGTGAAACTGAAGAGATTAAGTACAATTGAAATTGAGATTCTTTGTGAATTTCTCTTATTCTCATTATCATTATACAAATACAGGCAATAGCATTCTACTTATTTGCATGTACTATTATAATGAATAATTTACTAAATTTGAAATATTCATAGGTATACTAAATTTGAAATATTCATAGGTATCCACAGTGAGTATCATACATAGCTCTTTATCTTCTGTGAGGAAGCAGCAGCCTAAAAAAAATAAGCATGAATAAATACCGGACTGAGAAATTTTCTAAATATATCAAATTGAATCATGTCATCTAATATTATCCTTGAGAATTAATAGATTTTATCATGAGGGAATGTTATCATATTGAAAAGACTGGAGGTATTGTGTGTTATGCAGATTTCCTTTCTTTAAAGAAAATACTGTGTTTAGACCTGGTCTATGTTAAAATTCACAGTTGATTTTCCTAAAAAAACTCAGGTATATAAGATCAAATACCTTAAATAGTGAGTGCTAGATATTTAAGTAACCACATTTTTACAGAATGCTTGGATTTTTATTTTTAATACTGTTTTGAGTTAGCATGTGCTCTCATTCACTAAGATTAGATATCACAAAAATTTTCATTTAAACCTTACTTTAAAGCACTAAATAATTTTGTAGCATTTTGTTATTTGTTACCTTCATTTCTACTTCATTCAAGATTTCAGAACCTCTTATTTAGAAGTGGGCTAATTGTTCACTCAAAATCCAATCTTCTAGTGTATAATTTTTTTATAAAGGCTAATTTTTATTCCAATACAGTTTATAGATTAAGCAATTTTTCTTTTCATAACTGCTGGTGACTATTAAAAACCATATTTCTTAACAATATTTACAAGGCCTTCTGGAATATGTCACTGCACCTTTTCATCTTTCTTATATTTATCCCCAAACCTGTCTTAGCCAGAATACCAATCTGCCATTCTCTGAAAAGATGGTGTAGCTGCAGGAAGACATAGAACAGGTTTTCTATGATTCAAGCAGACGGGTAAAGAAGGAGAGTCCTGGAGCCCTCAGTGGTTTTTTCATGCTTTTATTGGGATTTACCAGGTAAAAGGCAGGCAGGGGTGCTGGGGGTTGAGGGGGTGTGAGGAGGCTGGCAGGCCTCCTAGCCCCCTGGCAAGACTTCATTCTTTCTTATAAGTCCAGTCTCTCAGCCCAGATGTACCCACATATGCATGCCCACACCCCACCCCAGGTGCCCGCCATCAGGCATGCAGTCAGGACCATAGGGAACCATCATCAATCCTAATGGCAGGAGGGCAAAAAAGCCTGATACCTTTTTACTTTACCCTACAGATGGGCATAAGTAATGCCAAAATAGGTGTCTGTTCCCTCCTTTATCTATTTGAAACCTGTTGTCTTTTACAGTTGAACACAAAATCTTAGATTTTTTATAGTTCCATATCCAAGTGAATAATTCCATCTTTATAATCAAATTATCTGCACATGTAGTATAATTATTTGGCTTTCCATTGCATTAGGTACAAGCTTCTCTGTTTGAATGAAATCACCTTGAATACTAGGATTATCTAGTCTTCTATGTATCCATTCATGATTAGAAACATCTCTATTTTATGATTATAGTTTTGAGATCACACTGATTTACAGCACTGTATCATTCACTGTTGAGATCACATTGATTTACAACACTGTAATCATCACTGATTTACAACACTGTACAGGTTGACACTTACCTCATCAGTGTATGTTACCAAACCTAACCTACCACCAGGAGGTACTCCCTGTCTACCATAGTCCATTGGGTCCCCACTCTTTGCTTCTCCTTTTCCCTCTCTTGCAAAAGGGTTTACATAATTTAAATGTCGAGAAGATGTGTCAGTATATATGTTGTAGCCCCACTTAATCTTGTTGTTTGAGTAAACATATAAATTCAATTATAGTTCTTGAATACATTATTGAATTATGAGTATTGTAGGATGAATTTCTAAATTTTGTGCTATTAGGATATCTCTGATTCTCAGAATTATACTGAACACTGACACTGTTTACATTTTAAGTCTTGGCCAGGAAAATTATAAATCTGGACCATGAAGAAATGAAAGAATACAAAAATCTCACTAGTAAAGAATTTTTCTTTAACCTTTTAACTGATATAAAAAATTTGTATCTTCAAAAACATTGATAATGTTATACCTCATTAAAAATAGCATTGAAAGGCACATCATTATTTCTATATTAAAATATATATGCTTACATATACATATATATGGTAAAAGTATTGAAGGTACTGCAACTTTCTACAAATAACACAAATGCAACATAAGTATCTACAATTTTGATATTTATGTTGGTTTACAGAGATAGAACTTGATAAGATCTTGCGCTATATATCCATCTTCGCAAAAAATTATCCTCTGAATTTCATGTTTCTTAGAATATCTTAAAAGGTGTGTGGTAAAATTGAAAGTTTTGGATTAGTTTGTATAAAAGAAATAACCATAAAGAGAGTAAATCACACTTTGTAAAGAGAATCTGAATCACTTGGATGTTATATAACTCATTCAAAATCCGAAAGCCTGGCAAAAATCAGTTGTCTGACTCAGATTTAACTTATTTAGAAAATTAAATCCATATAGTCTCAGGAATAGATAACAATAAAAACAAACATAATTAGGTATCCCTAAAAATCTCTAGACAGACTGTTCTTCAAACTGTAGTAGTAATGATACATAATTGAAGAAATAAGGTAGTTTACTTATGAAAAGTATTTAATTTGATAAGTTTCATTTTGGTAAAATTTCATTAATTTTGATGTTAGTTTTCTTTACTTTGTTATAATAAATGGTATGTGTCAATCTTAATGTTGGAAATCAGAGCAAGCTGTCCCAAAATGTATCACATTGGCATATTATTTTGCACTAAAGTAACTTAAATAACTGGTGCAAACAGAACACTAATACTTGAATGTAACAGATTATTTCCATATACAAAAAATGTACCCCTTCCTGAAAAGGAAGGATAGAAGACACCCTTAAGCCTTTCTACCCTGTGCACAAACTGTTTATTCACAAATCAACAAGATATAAATCAAACTTTTTTTTCTTGGCTTCAATTGAGCTCTGTCTTCCAAAGAAGTAAATGCAAAATGTTCTGGTCTGACCATTTTTCTAGGTTCCATACTCATGTGGTCTCCATAAGCATGAAATGAAATGATTTGTTAAAGTCAATATTATTAGACCAAAGAGCCCAGGAGAAAAATTTTTCTCTCCCATACAAATCATATAAAAATGTTACAAGAAAGTAAGTTTTAGGGCCTCCCCTGGTGGCGCAGTGGTTGAGCACTGGGCTGCGAAGCTGCCTGCAGCCTCTGCAGTGCCTGTTCGATCCCCGGCCACGGGCGAGGGTCCCACATGGCACAGAGACCTCTCCTGCTGCCCTCTGCTCCCCTCAGCAGTGTACTTTGTCAGTCTGGCTGTTCTGTTCCCCGCTCTGGCTCTGGTGAATTCTCTCACCCTCCCGCGCTTCTGACTGTACCCAGTTTATTTATTTATACTGCTTGTATAAATAAATCTTAAAAAAAAAAAAAGTTTTAAATTTGCCATAATGTTAACTTGATATGATAAGTTATACTAAAAGTAATTTAAATCAATATTTATAACACACCAGGGTGATCATAAAGATGCCATTTATTGCTTACCAATGATATGCCATATCATTATTTGTTATCTTCACAACACTGCTGCTAAAAATAAACAAGATTATTATGAGGTTCTCAACATTTTTCCCAGGTCAGAAAACTAATTGCATAACTGAACGAGAGTGTTCACATAGCTAGCAAATTTCAAAATTGAACGAATAGTATAATTTTGAGAAAGAATCCTTTATAGATTAGGTCAGCAGCTTCCAATGCTGTCTCAGATTCAGAGAAAGATGTAAAGAACTATAGGGTCCTGAACTTGCCATATATTGAATCAAACCTTCAGTGACTAAGCATTATGGATTTTAAAATATCTTCCAAGTGACTTTGATGATGACTGAGCTATGAAAATCTAGATAAAAAAATCACAGCCAAGTACAAAGAGCACCATATTAGAAGGAAAACCAATGTTATTTCTCTTATGCAGTTAAAAAATTTAGGAAAGTCATAGAATTGATTGAATTTTCCGGTGGTGTCCAGTTTTTCCCTCTTCATTTGTTTCCTGACATGGGTAACTCCCGCTACTTGATGGTAGGATGATTTAGGTACTACTAAAAATACTAGAAGTCACCCCCAAGCCACAAATAGTTTTACAGTGGTTTAGTACTATTTCAAAGTAGTCTTTTCAACTAATGCCTCAAAAATGAATAGTCTTGCCAGCTCTCCCCTTAGGTTATAGGAGCATGCTGCCTTTTCCTTACATGATTTTGGTGACATTTTCAGTCGTAGACAGAGGCATCAGTCTCTGAAGGCTGAGCCAGACAGTGATCTTAATAATCATGGTCTTTGGTCCTCAAACCATCCCTTAACCAACACTGAGGGTTTTACTTGCTAATGTTACATGCTATAACTATCTTTCAATAAGAATGAACTCTTTCCTAGAGATTGACTTGGTAACTACTCTAACAATTGGGTTGTTGGAAAAGTATTGATACTTTTTTGCTTGAAAAATAGAAAAAAAAAAGTCATTAGTTTTCCCACAACCTAATAGATCCTCAGACAACTTATATAGTTTAAGAAATGTCTTAAGAAAAACATAATATTATGGTGATAACATATAGTGTGCCTTATGAACCATGTGTATAAATACACATATGCATACAGGTAAATTTATTCAACTACGTCATTTCTGGCTATTTGTTTTCCCTTCATTTGCTTTCCACCAAAACATATGAAATGGTGACAAATTATCATTTTACGGATATAGACATTAAGCACAAAAGTTAGGTAGTTTGCACAAAATGAGACATACTATGTGACAGAGCTAAGAATCCAGGCATTTTGGGTCTAGAATTAATACTATATGTTGGCAGTACTCATATTGTTTGACTTCCGTGTCTTTATATTGATATTATATACAGGCACTCTACTTTTTAAATATGAATAAACTTAAACCCACAAGGGAAGATACATTTTTATGCAAATATCTTATATATAGTAGTCCAAGACTTTTTCATTTTGGCAAATTTCTTAGAAAAGGTCATATCGAGTAGCGTGACTAGTCATTAAATCAGTCAAACATTTGTGTATGTATAATATATCCACTCAGCGTCTGGCACTCTGTTTGTTGGAATATTTGATAAAACAGGAAACAACTAAAAATAAGACATTCTTGGTGATCCAAGTTTATTGTCTAACTAGATGGCTACAGTTTGTTTACCTGGAATAAAGTTAAAGGGCAATAAAGTAAACTGTGATATACGGTGCACAAGTACTAAAGAATAAGGAAATTCTAAGCCAGAGTTATCAATGAGATATGTCTTGATCAGTATTTAAAAGTGGATACATCTTTAAAACCATGGAAATAGGGTGAAATTTTCTATATAATCGTAAAAAAAACCTATAAAATGCTTAAATTTCTAGGCAATGTTGTGTACTATGGAGTTAGTCTCATTCCATAGATATATGCATTTGTTCAGTAGCACTGCTGAGTGATGATATTTGTGTAGGGTCCTGAACAGGGTGTGTTTGGGCTGCTGCGAGATTTGATTTTCACTTCCTTTTCTAGTAGCAATGTAAATTTTTAACATAGAAATTATATTTTAACTTTTCAACTATGACAGAGCCTTCAAATGGACATATTAACCTGGGAGGAAAGGAGATCTCAAGTGTAAACAATTCAACCTGTGTTTATATAATTGCAGAGAAACAGCTTAGAGGGAAATAAAATGGTATATACTTAGAACGGTATATTTAGATACAAGCATGTTCTATTCCCTTCTCTGTACACAAACTTTGAGAGAGTTTTGACGACAAGGGTATTTATACTCTAGTTTTTATGGAAATGTTTCTCCTAGCAGATTTTGATTATAACTCTTAATTATCTTTACAGTGGGAGTCCAGGGGCCTACAGATTTCAGCTGCAATTTTAAGGAAAAAAAAAATAGAAACAAATTTCTAGCTTCAGTTTTCTAATTGCACACAGGTCATGCATTTAGAGAAACTGAAATTTTCATGCATTCTTTAAATACTAAAGAGAGACTCAGAGCAAAAAAATAATCAAATCAGTATAATGAAGACCCACGCTAATAGAATAATTAAGGATTTCAGCACTCAACAGTTGATAATTTTGAATGATAAATATGACATTTGTATAACTCTCAAGCTTAATCTGTAAAAAGAATAATTGAGGTGTTCTATCCTTTACATATAGGTCTAACCTTATATATTGCAAACAGTGGCTAATATATTTGGTATTATTTAGACCTGAAATATCTAAATTACAATGTAATTGCAAGTTATTTCTATGAAGATGTGTAAGACATTCCAAATTAAGGAAACGACACACATAATTGTAATGCTCATTCATGCACAAAGCAATTGGAATAGGTTGATTTAAACATGAAGGAAGGAAATTTAAAGAATAAGTAACAAAAAGCAAACAAAGCTCCTCATGTAACAGAAAAGCCATTTTACTTAAATTAAAATTTAAAAATAACTTCTTTTTATATAAAAAGCCACACATAATATAGTAGACTCAGATCTCAAGAACAGCAAAATGACATTATTAAAGGCAATCACTTCCTTCAAATAATTCCCACAGCAAATATTTACTGCATACACTTTGTCGAAACCCTTGAGCTAGCTTCTGGGGATAAGAAAAACAGGAAGATAAAACCATTTTCTTGAGGAACTAACTAGCACACTGTGGGAAGCAGTTACATGAACATTATGAAATGATGCACACATATTATAAGAGATACACATAGTTTGATACCCGAAAGGGGTACCTTATTTTAACTTTTTGGCCACTGGTGTGGGTAATGTGTTGTTCGTAGATGGTAGCTGTGTGGGCACCATGCAGAAGTGATTATTATGCATGAAAGAATCAGTCAATCATACTAGACAAAGGGATGACACATGCGTAGGCATGACAATAAGCATTGTGTGTTTTGGGAAATATAACTGATGTTGTAGAAATACCAAAAAAAGTTAAGTAAAAATATGGTCAGATATTTGTGATATAAGTCTATCTGAAAGGATAATTTTTATCAAAAAGTGTAAACTTAAGAGGTAATTATTATGTTTATTCCGATTGGTCTTACCCAACTGGAAATACAACGATTCAGTTCTGACACTAACCGCTTGTTAGCACACATACAATGAAGGCTGAACTCTCTGAGACTGATCTCACTTAAGATGCCAGTAGCAAGTTTCAGTGTTGACCTCAGGCTACTCCACTGATTCTTTCAGGTTTGACAATTTGCTAGAATGAGTCACAGAATACAGGGAAGTGCTAAACTTATAATTAGTGTTTTACTCTCCAACGTACACCTATTGTGTGTTCTGGGAGGGAAAGCAGAACTTCTATATCCACTGTGCTGTGCATCCTCTTAGCATATCACTGTTTCCCAGCCAGCAAGCTCCACTGGGATTGTTGTAGAGTTTTCCTGAATATATAATATAGTCATGACTGATAAAGTCACTAATCACATGATTGAACTCATCCTTCTGCCACCCTCTGTGCTATATTTACAGCCCTGAATCTTAGCCATGTGGTGTTCTTTGTGGTGCCCACCCTTATCCTGACTCAGGTCCTACCATGAGTGACCTCATAAAGAACATTCAGCAGTTATCAAACCTTGGCCAATATTGTTCTACCCCTACTCCTTTTTTTCCCATTTCCTCACATTATTTTGAAAGAAATTCTAGACAGATATCATCCCATTTCATTTGTAAATTTTTAAAGATTTTCCATTTGAATTTGCCTTTACTCTTAAAGTGTAAGAAATACTAAGACCAAAATAAAATAGAAAAAGATTGCCTTAACCCTTTAACTTTGCATTGTAATTATCTCCACTAAATCTGCAAATTGACTCCTTTGATCAGAAACCCTGTAAGGTTCCTACATACCTGTGAAATGAGTATTTCCAAAATAAAAGCTTAAAATTTGAAAATTCAGTGAAGATTCTATATAACTAGTTTTTGCAATCTAGGATGAAAATTGCCCTAGATATTGAAACATAGCCAAATCTTCACTTTCATAATTACTTAGAACCAGCAAAAATGGAATTTGCTTTCAGGATCAAAATGGTAATTGCTTTCATAATTTTATTTTTGAGATTTACTAATTTATAAATATATTTGGTCTCTAATCTTACCATGATATGTCATTTTAAAATCTGTTGATCAATTTTTATTATAATACAAAGAAAATAAGCATAGTAACTTAGGTGATATGAACATTACTTGTTTATTGCTACAAAATACTTATGTGTATGTAATAAATAGTTCTTACTATGTTAAAATAACTAAACAGGGCCTCCCTGGTGGCCTAGGAGTTAAGTCTTAGCGCTATCACCACTGCAGCCTGAGTTCTGTCCCAGCGAGGGAGCTAACCCACATATGGAGCAGCACGCCTCTCCTGTCTCACCCATTGTTCTCCTTGGCAGTGTATTTCAGCAGATTCACCTGTTTTGCTTCTCACTCTGTCTCTGGTGAATCCTCACACACACCCCCAACACCTCTGTACTACACTCCAGTTTTTCTAATCAAAGATTAAAAAAATACTAATATTCCTAGAGTAATTATTTAAATTACACATTAAGTTAAAAAAAGCCAAAATGGAAAAATTTGAGAAATCTGGTTCAATCTGTAGGTAATTGTGATCAGTCTGAGACCAATTAAGAATTATATGAATCAAATTATTATAAGGGTTTGTTTATGCAATCGTAGGGGTGGTCATACAGTTCCTCTACAATTGTTCTGTGTCTAGTGCTGGGTGTGAAGTGAAGAGTGTTTACAACACATACAAAAACACAGACATAATGTCAGTAAGACCAAGAGCAAAGCAGAAATTTGAAGGTGAACTGGAACCTGTAAGAATGAAATAGGAATTATATTAGTCTCTCAATTTCCAGTTATCCAATTTCAGTGTACAGATGATTTGTAGAAGAGGATGCATAAATTTATCAAAGGCATAAACACAGAGTCATAGGAGCAGAAGGAGATCTAACAGGTAGTGAAGAGGTGGAAGCTCACTAATGCTTCAAGCAAACAAGGTGAGTCAGCAGGTCCTAGACACCAGGTGAGAAAGATAGTTAGCTCTGCTTCAACACTGACCTGCTGACCTTCAATCTTATTCACTTCCACCTTCTATGTCTTACCCATAATTTCTCTAATGGCCAAGCTTAGCACAGAAAAAGACAAAAAATAATTGTAGAAAATACTGTTCCAAGAAAAAGGATTCACAGGACATACTGCTCCAACTTAGTTAAGTTGACATGGTAAGAAGCTATCAGGTCTTACTTTGGAATCCTTACACATCCTTACTAATCACAGGTTACGCTTCAAAATCATGATTTCTTCTACATGATTCAATGCCCACTGTACATCTAAAAACATACTAATATTCAATAAATTAAAAAAAATATATGTCTTTGATGCCCATTCCTTTTAGAAATGTAACGTACTTTCTTTTGGATGTTCTGAACATAAATGTTGATAAAGTTAGCTTTTGTTGATAAGAGAATAGGAAACGGAAAAAAGCTTAAACATATACAAATCTAATCTACTCCTTAATGAAATAGGTGTGAAAAACAAGTATTTCAGCAAATTTACTTTTATTTAAATTTCTTTAGCAATTTAGTCAAGGCCATAATTAGTATTTCTCACTACATTTTCCGGCTACCCTTCGGAAGTCCCCTCACTTGGTTATGGCTTGCTGCTTGCTTGAATGAGCAAAACCTTGACTCCTGAGTCAGTATGATTTCCCATGGACATTAAAGATAGGACACTGGAGTATGCATAGGAGCCATAGACAGCCAGATATCCCCATACTTACATCCTATTTTCTGTATCAGAACATCTCTTATTTTCAGGATTAATCATTCCTGATGGTATAGGGAGCCCTGCTTTTCCATTTATTTCCTGGCATGAGTACCTCAAGGGGTTACATGGTAGACTCAATTTGCAGTTATTTGAAATCATTGCCGTGTCCCATGGTGAAAGCTGGATTTTATTGAATGATATTGAATTTGTTATATAAAGATGTATGTTCTCATGTACAAAAGTTAGCATTTGTTCTTTTTTGCTTTTTTTGTTATACCTGTGTTGCTTGAGTATAATTCCTGCCTTGCTGGAGTATAATTCACATGTCAGATTTAAAGAAAGAGATAAAAAGGGTTATTTAATCGTGCCCACCAACCTACCTTGACAATTTTAGCAGTTATTTCCGGAATGCCTCTGACTTCAGTCCTTTCAGTTAATCATTAATTCCTTTGCAATTTATCCTTTTATAAATTTCTTCATGTCTCCTGCTGTATTTTAAGAGTGAAACATCCATTTAATTAAACTACTGATTAGTTAGTTAGTTCTAGTGTTTATGACAAGGCCTGTTCCCTCAGATTTTGATATTCTGCAGTGAGTCTAGGAAAAGTCCTCTTTTTAGATGCTAATTCTTTCAGTCATTAGGTACTATTATTACCACAGTTCACTGTTAGTCATATGCTTTGTTTGATAAAAACAACTTCCTGGTTAAAAAAAAAAACAAAAACACGTCATGTCATTAGCCTCATATTAAACAAAACAAAAACATAAGACTTCCTCAACCTTCTTTTTGCTTTCATTCATCCAACATTCTCTCTGTAGCAAGACTTATAACTTTATATATACTTTATCTCTACACCCTATGACTTAGTCCCCTTTTCAACCTACTTGTTAGGATTTTGCTATCATTAAAAAAATAGGTTTTCAAACCAAAGATTTATAAGATGCTAAATAGAATGGTAAATTCACCATTTTTACCCTGTGACACGGCAGCGCTATCTCAATTGATCACTGTCACTTGAAGCTTTTTTTTTTTTCTCTTGGCTTCCAAGTATCTGCCTTAGTTTGGCACCTACCTCACTGTCTGCTACTTCTCTATTTCCCATTTCTTTACTCTCATTTCTTTGTATATAAATCTTAGAGTAGTCCAGGTGTCTATCCTGAAATATTTTTGGCTGACATTTACTCTCAGTAAAATTTTATTATGTTTCATACCGTCGGTATACTTTTCATATCCTGATGAGTCAAAAATTTGTGTTGCCCCCCAAATCTTACTCCCTTACCTAAAGGCTTATTTACTGTAGATACTTAAGTGCCTATAGATATTTTCCAAAATAAAATATGAAAAACTTAGCACTTGATATGTTCTCACTCTAAAAAATTCTTCCTGTTATAGCATATTCATTTCTATAAATTATTTCCAGTTGGCCAGGCCAAACTCCTTACAGTTCTCCATGATTTTTTTTTCCTCCCACATTTCACAATTCTAAGTAATAATCCTGTTTACTTTATATTCAAAATTAACTTCAATCTAAACAGTTCTTGATACCTCTTGCTATTACCGTTCTGCTCCAAGCCACCAAAATATGTGAAAGTTATTAAAGCAGGACTTTCTAAGATTCTCTCTGCTCCTGCCCTGGGCTGTCTATATTTATAGCCCACTCCCTTAAAAACAATGGCCAGACAATTTCATTTCAGCCCCAAATTACTCAGTGGTGTCTCATCTTGCTTATAGTAAAAGAAAAAGGCTAACAAAGAACAAGTCTACTGTCAGCTCTGTTGGTACATCCTGGGTGGTTGGTTATTTTTTTTTTCTTTTTTCTTTTTTTTTGTTTTGTATTTTTTACCTCCAGATGTACTAGAACCCTAATAATTGCTGCTCTGCCTCTTTTCTCTCAGCTTCTATTAGAACAGGGCTGAAAAATGTCTTCTGAAGACTGCTCTCAGCATCTGTAGTCACTGTGGCCTCAGAAAGCTGAAAGTCTCCGGGAATTCACATTCCCACAAGTAGCCTTTGGCTTGAGGACTCCCCAAGTCTGGGTAGGAACACCCAGCTCTGCTGAAATTAGGATCAGATCTGAGTGGTCATTTGTACACTAGAACGTCCCTGCAAGAATCGATGTATCTAGCACGCTGCTTGAAATCACAGTCTTGATTTGCTCCTTTTCCTTCATTAAAAAAAAAAAAAAATCAGGTTTTTCTGGGAACATTTCCATAATAAATGATCTATGCCAGTGTATACTCAAGCACTTCAGGAGAGCCAAGTCTGAGACAGTTCTCTATCCCAGTTATTTTTTTGGTACATCTCTTGCTAATGAACTCCTAGGGTTTTGAACTCCAACTTCTTTTTTTCTCTAGCTTTCCCACCATGGTAGCAGACGTGTTCTCACTTCAGGTCCTTTGCATTTACTCCCTGCCTGGACTACTCTTCCTCCAGAGCCTCCATGGCTCAGCATTTCATCCATTTTGTGTCTATGCTCAAGTTACACCTTCCCAGGAGACCCCCTTTTTAGAAAATGTAATATTTTCCACCCCTAATGCATGTTGTGTCCCTATCTTACCTTCCCCGCTTTGTTTTCTCCATTAGTTATCAACCTGGAAAGTACAAAATATTTTATGGTAACACTTGTTTACATACTATTCCTTATTTAGTATTCCCTAAACACTCAGAAGGCAGCACTTTGAGTCTCCAGATCCTTGAATGGTCCCTGGTCTACAGACAGAGATTTTTTTTATGAATTAATTCATCAAATTATTTACATTCAATAATATTAAGCAAATGATTTATATGTTGATTTATTTGTACAGAAAAATACTTTATATTATGTAGATATTGTTTCATCACTTACAGTATCTTTTGAGTCAACCCATGGTGATTTGTATATATAAGGTTCATCATTTTTAACTGTTTTATAGCATACTGTCATTTAATATAGCTTTGCAAAGTAGGAGAAACATATTTTCAGTCAACTACATAGATGCTGTAATTTTTATTTTTACTGATAGAAGAGAAAATCTGCATGATTAAATAAAATTTCTAGTGAAAATGAATTTAATAACAAACATTTCAATATAAGAAAATACTGTCTAAATCACTATATACTAGACTTTTACATTTTGAAAAGAACTATTAAATGGCAGAAAACTTGCTGCAAAAAACAGGTGGATTACAAAGTATAGTATAGTATAGTAATTCATCCTTTAAAATCTGAAGAAGGTAGTTAAATTTCAAGTAGCAGCATTCTATGATTTTTGAGATTAAGAAATATAATTGAAATTAACATAATCTTGACTAAATCTAGTTCTGTAAGCAAAGTTAGTAATATATAATATTATATAAGGACTGCAGTTCTC
Source organism: Talpa occidentalis (assembly GCF_014898055.3). Lineage (NCBI taxonomy): Eukaryota > Metazoa > Chordata > Mammalia > Eulipotyphla > Talpidae > Talpa > Talpa occidentalis. The sequence continues at coordinate 17,605,620 of NW_023604861.1, forward strand.
ATTTTTTCCCTTGAAATCTCAGTTAAATGTGATGTTATTTTTTGAAAAATAAGAATCCTGTCTCAAAAGTATAGGTCTGTGAAGGTGGTTTTGACTGCATACATACTACATTAAAATTAGCTGCTTTTTAACTTCAGTATAAAGTGCTGCCTGTGAAACAGGATCAACAGTAACAGTCAACTTGATTTTCCAACATAGGGAATGTGTTGAGAGTATCATCAATGGAAAAACACCATGCACTGTAATAAAATGTTTCTCATTGCCCCTTGTTCTCAGTTGACATCAGAAGGCCAGTTTCATCACTGTATTTAAGTGATAAGAACTCTTGCTAAACAAATAAGGCGCATGCTTCCTGGCCACCTCAATTCAATATTTAAAAAAGTGGCACATTGGATATTTATTCAGATATAAATAGGGTTCCTACATTTGAGGCACTATTTGGCTTTTTAGAAATGTCTATAAATAAGATACACTACTTTTACCAAAATGTGAGCTGTAATAATTTAAGTTTCACTGCATTCACTGCATTCAATATATTAGTATGAAAAATCAGATGGTAAGGTAACACATCATAATAGTGTCTAGAGAAACATCCCCATCATCATTAAGGCCACAATTCCAGGGCTGCTTCTAATAATGACTCGGTTACACATTAAATTTCAAAGTGTTTTCAATTACAACTTATCCTTGTGACTAGCAGTCCTGTGAAGCAATGCAGACACCATCCAATCTTAGGAAAAGGAATTCATAGTTTCACTGACATTCTCAAACTGACCATGCATTATCCGCTGTTTAGAGGTGGGGTGCCTGAAATGTGTTGGGGCCTTCTTGCATAAACACATAAGTGGATTCTTGCAATCTCTTTCCAACACTGTTTAGTATACCAGAGGACTGGTAGTTCTAATTCTGCCACAGTGAGAATATGTTCACCACAGAACTGGAAAGTGTTATAAGCAGATGGTGGCTTTTTTTTTTTTTTTAAACTGAGGTAACATTAATGTTCAACCATGTATTAGCTTCCTCTCTCTTCAAGTTATGTGTTACACACCATACCCACTAAGTGCAAATAATTCTCGACTCCAATCCAGTGGTTGCCTCCACCCCTTTAGGTGAAAGGCAGCTAAGCAGCCCACCACTGTGTGCCCCATCTCTTTAGATCAAGTTTGGCTCTGAGGCTGCTTTGACCAAGAGTTTTGGTAGAAATGATGCTATGCCAGTTTGTGTTGTCTAGTTCTTCAGTGTGTGGCTGCTCTTTTACCTCTAAGAATATTTTTCTTGGAAAATGCCAAGAACTGAGATACTTGGCTCATAGTGGGACCTGACCAGCCCTAGATAGATCTTCAGCTGTAGGGTCCATCCCAGTAGAAAATCCAAACAACAGACAAGAGTTCCCCCTACCAGGCCCAGCCCCAAACTGTTCTGGGCTCCTACATTTTGGGGTAGTTTAAAATGATATAATAGGTAACTGCAGTTTAAAGACACAACTTGAAATTGGCAAAACTATGACAAGAATGCAGGTTTACTAATATCTTTTTAAAAGTCCTATTAGTAATGTCATGCTTCTATCTTCCCGGAGTTCTAATAGTAGTGGTAGTAGCTGTAGTAGATGATGAAAGTATATCCTGTCTTCAAGGATATTGAGAAAAGCACACCAGAACTGGTGACTTATTACTCTTTTCCTAATAGTGTTAAACACTTCCAAAGTTACTGTTGTGGAATGACTGCTGTTACTGAGTCAATGTTTAGGAATATACAGGTGACTTAACGTTTCTTATTGAATTAAGCATAACATCTGGAGGTTATTGGTTTGTTATGTGTTTAGAATTGTTTAAAAATCACTATCTTTTGTATTTTCTGACTAGCACAAATACCATGAATTTTATGGGAAAAACTGACACGAAACAATAGATATCACTAAGTCAAATTAGATTAACACACAGAATTTTTCATTGTAGTAAAACAGAGGTTATCTTCCTTCTTGGTATGCAAGGACACATATTTTTTTTTTTTTTTTTGGTGGGGAAAGGTTTTAAAAACAGAGCAGTTGCAATCAGAAGGGAACCATAGTGTGAATAACTTGAAAGTGTTAATAATTGTAGACATTTGCAGGATTTTAACATTTAATAATACGGTATTTGTGCATAAGAATAAAAGCACAAATCAAATCATTTTTTCTGCTTTCTAACATCACTGTCTCAGGTCACCATGAATATTGCATAGGCTGTCTCAATGGTTCTGCTCTCTGCCTTGTCTAGAAACATCACTCCAAAAATACACCTCTAAAGTGCAAATCTATGCATCCCTGTATTTACTACCATCTTATTCTCTACAGAATAAACCCCAAATCACTCTATTCTGTTGCAAACCCTCTCTGTTCAGATCTCAAAACCTCATTTTTTTTTTTTTTTTTTATTTATTTATTTATTTTTTTTTAAATATTAAATTTTATTTTTATATTCCCCCATACAATTGCAAACGCCCCATTCTGACCCCAATCCTTCCCCTCCTGCCCCCCACCCCCCAACAAGTGTCTCTGGTTCATAGTTTTTTGTTGATTTTGATTTTCACTTTCTTATATTCATTTTCCTGGTCCCTTATTTAAGTTTTCTAGATTCCTGCTATGAGTGAGACCATCCGGTATTTTTCTTTTTCTTTTTGGCTTATTTCGCTGAGCATGATCCCTTCCAGTGCCATCCATGTTGCTGCAAATTGCATGTGTTTATCTTTTTTGAATGCTGAGTAATATTCCATGGTATATATGTACCACATCTTCTTGATCCAGTCATCTATTTTTGGGCATTTGGGTTGTTTCCAAAGCTTAGCTATTGTAAACAGTGCTGCTATAAACATAGGAGTGCAGGTGCTCTTTGGAATTGATGTTTCTGTGTCCTTTGGGTAAATACCTAGGAGTGGAATTGCTGGATCATATGGAAGCTCTATGTTTAGTAGGTCCAGAAATCTCCACACAGCTCTCCATAGTGGTTGGACCAGTTTGCACTCCCACCAACAGTGCAGGAGAGTTCCTTTTTCTCCACATCCTCGCCAACATTTGTTGTTGCTAGTTTTTTTAATATGTGCCATTCTCACTGGTGTGAGATGGTATCTCATGGTAGTTCTCAAAACCTCATTTTGCTTCTTAAAAATCTAGATTATTCTCTCTTCACCTAGGATATTTGCATTCTCCAAACATTTCCCTTAAAAAATTAGGAGATTTCATTTCCCTTTGAACATACTGACTCCCTCTTTGAGCGCTCCTTCCTCAGTCTACACACACACACTGAGCTTCAAGTCAACTATTGAGACCCCATTAAAGCGTGGATGAGATATTCTCAAGAACCCACATCCTACACCAATGTCTCACATTCCTCCATTCATATTTCTCTATTCAGCAATTCACCTGTAATATTTTACTTCACTAAAAGCACAATTAGACTGCCAATAATTCTCCAGCTTCCAATTTCCCTTTATTTCATTATTAGCTTCATTATTACTCTAACTTTTCATATGTTTGTGGCTACGTAGAAACGTTTCCCATCCCTTTTTTAAGATATAAAGTCCCTTAAGGAAAGGTCTTTCTCTTTAAAAAAAATAGGCTTTGGTTACCTTTTAAATTTTTCTCTTTTCTTGGTGTGAAATTTGAACTTGGTGCTGGTGAGCTAAGTTTGACTAATGAGATGATGGCAATAGTGGAGGTAGAAGAGAAGCCCTTGATGGTGGAGTGGAGCAAAACTGCCTATTGTCACTGGACCACCAGCTTGTCCTCTTGTCATATGAGTAGAGAACACAATTTGACAACACCCTCAGCTGTATACTATAATTGATACATGAACATGCTATTCTGAACTTTCTGAATACAGAAGTTGTACATCAGCCTATGAGCACAGGAGCTTGGCATGGTACGTGTTCAAAATACATTTGTGAACTTCACACAAAATGATACTTCAAAAAAATTTAATGTAACATTTTGTTCTTTATTTTTTTTAAAGATTTATTTATTTATTTATAGATACAAGCACTGGGTACAGTCAGAAGCACGGGAGGGTGAGAGAATTCACCAGAGCCAGAGCAGAGAGCAGAACAGGCAGACTGATGAAGTACACTGCTGAGGGGAGCAGCAGGTGGCAGGAGAGGTCTGCGGGCTATGTGGGACCCTCGCCTGGTGGCCCGGGATAGAACCAGTGCTGCAGAGGCTGCGGACAGCTTCGCAACCCAGCGTTCAACCGCTGCGCCACCGGGGAGGCCCACGTTTTGTTCAAGTTGATCGTACCAGCATTGGGTTATCTTGGTCATCTATTAATATGATTAGATCATTACTTGTCATTCCATAAACAAGTTGTTCGTTGTTGACAATAAAATCAGAATATTTCAGGATGAGGAACTATGAGAAAAGAAATGTTGGGCAAGAAGGTAAAGAGAAAAGATAGAGTTCATGAAGTTTCTGTGCTTCATTTATAGTTATGCTTTGTGCATATAGGAACCCCTTTAAAAAGATTCACAAAGCAAATGGTATTTCAATAGCAAATACCACAAAGACCAAAGGAAATTTAAACCTAATTCAGAATTATTCAGTAAAGGTCAGTGGGAAGTCGACAAGGGGAAAATAAAGAACATCAGATGATAGGGATTTTCAATAATGTCCTCATCAGAAAGGTCAAAGTTATTTCCCTACTGTTTTTGAAAAAGATAAAAACTTTCAATTAAGAATTGCTGAGTAGCATTAAAAAGAGCTTGCTTTCAGCATTTTTTAAACTGAAAAACCCCAAATTGTTGTAACTCATCACAGCATGCAAGAACCAGGGCTTAAAAATAACAAAGCTATGATTTTCCTGTAAGCCCTCTGGCATAGGTGACCTCTCCTCCTTACTGGGCCTTCTGTTATCTTGTAACCTAAAAGGTAAAAGTCCTACTGAAGACTGGTTCTCTTATTAAACAATTCTGAGTCACAGAGCTCACACACATCTATAGGAAGCTAGGGAAGCCTGTACAGTTTGAACAGATTTTTTCCATATAAATGCAGATGGACCATTGACATCATGAACCTGTATAAAAACCCCTGAATTAAAAGAATCCACTGTGCATGAAAGGGATTCTCCTTTTACATTTTGATCTTTTATTATCTGGCCTAAGTATGAATAGTTGATGGCTTTGGTGTATTTAGTTGAAGTAGTTGACATGTATATGACTTCTGGTATGTTTAGGGAACTGGTTTCATGACATGTGATAGGAATTACAACTGTCCTTAAAACAAAAAACATGCATAACAGGGAGTGACTATAAGCTGATAGGTTATAGAAGCTAGAAGGTTTGACTATGTCTAAATAGCCTGATGGGAAGGTTATTGGAGGTTACTTTGTGTGAGTGAATGGGTAAAGTGAGTGACTGAGTAAGGCCAGTAGAGTGAGAAGATAGGGGATAAGTGGGAAAAAATACCACAAAGTTAGGCTGTAATAATATATAATAAAATTAAGTATGGAAGGAATTAGAATGTATTTCCTCATGTTTCTATAGAACATAACTTTAAATGTGGAGGGCATCTGACTCTAGGCTGAGCAATGAGAAAAATCACTCCTTCGGCACATAAAGCAGCAGTGGTATCACTTGAAGATCAGAAGTCTTAATAATAAATTATTAATTGTCTTTATCGCCCCAATCTGGTTCTTACAACTTTATCAATTACTTTAATAAACTTTATGCACACAACTTAGTGCAAAAATAGTAGAAATTAACAATGTTATGAGTTCATTTGACACATCCATGGGCACCTTCTGAATTTCACACAAATGCATGTGGAAAAGGAGTATGATGTCCTAATTATAAAGAATTCATGAAATTAAAATACTGTCTTGTAAAATGCATGAGAAATGGGTATGTATATACTTTGATAGAAGCTTTGGAGTATAGAAAATGAGCTTTGACTTTTCTATTTTTATAAAACCCCTGGAAGTATTCTTTCAGTAATTCCAGTGAAGGGAATTTTCTAGGAAATAATCACAGAAAAAATATTTACAAAAGTAGTAAATATTTTACAATAAATGCCCTATATAAGGAAATAATGTTAATAAGGAATAGCACATATATGAAATATACAAAACCATTGTGTATTGTATTTTATTTTACATTGTATTTATTGATGTGTTATTAAATAGGAAAAGTTATTTTCTTGGAATGGAGGTAATGGGAGTATTATTAGCTTTGGGGAAAAAAAATGAACCAAGGTTCTTTCTTAGTTTAAGAAGGTCAACACTGTTGGAATACTGAACATTGATTTTTGAGCCCAGAGAGAAAACATTTGGCACATTAGGATGATAAAATTCTCTAGAGTGAGAAATTATCACTATGGAATGACTGCAGATTAGATTTTGGATGGAGATTTTCATTGAAAATGTCTTGGTCCTGCAAAAGCATGTCGGGCCAGAATTACGAATTACTCTTAAGACACTCTAAATGCTGCAAACATGCATTGGAGGAAAGTGTGTGTGTTAAAGTGTCTTCAATTGCTATTTCACTGGATGGTATCAAATATCATGGTTTAGAATAAAGCAGGTAACTCCTTTCTGGTCTAAAAAAAGAAAACAAACTAATGTTGAAACTCTAGCAGCAATATCCATTGGCCATATCAACAGACAAGGAAGAATGTCACACAGAAATTGCTGTTTGCTGTAATAATGTTGTGTAATTGTAAAAGCAGCAACGGAAGCTGTGAATGGCGCCTGACTGCTGGATGATATCTTCAACTTTTATGAGCTGGACCTGATAAAAGTCACCAATTCCTTGGATTCAGTAAGTACCCAGCTTTCCAATTTGGCCTTTTGTTTTTAACTTGTCATTCAGAGGACACTGTCCAAGAATAACTACACAATAGCTAAAGTGGGTGTTCAGAAATATGCTATGGCTATATTCTCTGACAATCTGAAATGTATAAAAATGCGCCTGAAGCACTTATAATGACATGACCACTTTTTGCACTTCAGCACTTTAACCCTTTTGAGAATGGGTACAGTGGAAATATAACCCCAAACGAGAGAGGTGCTCTGATTATTTCTACAATCGTTATACCTAATTCTGGAAAAGCTTGATCTTGAACATCAGAAAAAAATGGAAATTAAGGAAGTTTATGAATAGATTATTCACTAACTACAAGTGAAAGATGATATTTTAAAAAGATTTATTTATGCATACAAGAACTGGGGTACAGGTCAGAGATGTGGGGGGTGAGAGGATTCCCCAGCGACAGAGTGGGGAGCAGAACAGGGAGATGTACTGAAATACATTGCTGAGGGGAGCAGTGGGTGAGTCAGGAGAGGTCTGTTGTGCCATGTGGGTCAGCTCCCTGGCTGGGGATCAAGTCCTGCAGTGGCTGCAGACAGCTTCATAGGTTGCTTCTTAGGTTTGTGCCACCAGGGAGGCTCCTACAAGTGAAAGATGATTAACAATATAAGCCAGTTTCCAAGGATTAGAAAATAGTTGGATAGTAGCAGTATAAACTCAGGTAAAACATTCAATTTTGGAGTTTGTTCACTTTGATAAAACTAGATGGGAAGGTGAAGAAAAGCAGGTTCAGGTTTGTCTTCACAGTCTGATATTTAAAATAACAGGTTTAGGAATTAACATATCAAGATCATTAACAAGTGAGTTTGTGCACAAGAAAAGATAGTCTTGTGTTTTATTCTGTAAAACACAAATATATAGAATATGGGAAGAAATAAATGTGCTCATAAAAAGTGAAAAATAAAAATGGAATTAAATACACTGTTTCAACATTATCAAATGGAATAATGTTCAGAAGCCTGGGGAATTAGGAACTCCTTGGTGACCTTCATAATAATGGCACTTTTAGCTGAGTGCTGAGAACAGAAGCCAGATGCAGTGGGTTGAATAGTGAATAGGAGATGCAGAAGTAGACAAAGAGTGTGAAGGCTGTTCCTTTGAAAATTTTGGAGAAGAAATGGATGAGAGCAACTTTGAAGTAGCTGAAAGAAAGAAAGGTCTGTGCTAGCATATCAAAGTCATTTTTAAAGTCTTCTTAATAGTCTGGATGTTGGTAAAAGTTGAAATATAAGGATGATTGTGTTTGGAAAAAAATCAAGATATTTGATAAGACTGAATTCTGTGATTCTTATGGTTATAAATGTAGTTAATTACATATTCGATCCAATCAGATTATATAGCATTTTGTAAGAATACTGTATGCTTTCCATGCATCTTCCAAAATCTTTTAATACTTAATATTAGTTTCTTAGTACCCAGGAAAGATATTAATGATATTTGACCGTAGGACAGCACTGATTCAACTATTAAAATAGACACCTAACTAGGAGAGATGCGAATTGACCAATTCTTAAAGAGTTTCATAAAACCAGTGTGGTCAACAGTGTATCAAAAATGGAATGTGATGAAAGTGGAAGTTAAATCCTCTGGGAGAATTTATAAATAATAAAAAGAAATCTACCTACATTTGTTCTCACTTGTGCCAACAATTCTAAACAATAACTGATAATCCTTCCTTCCTTCCTTGTTGAACTGCTTCAACGCTCTCATTTAGCCATTGTCCAGGTATGTTATCACATTGTATTTGTCTAAGATGTTTCTGGTGTATTTCCAATTGCATGGAAATCTCTCTCTCTCTCTAAATCTCTTTCTCGATCTCACTCTATCCCTTTCAATGTCTCCCTCTAGCTCTCTCAATCTCTCATCCCATCTCTCTCATTATCTCTCTCTGCCTCTCAATGTCATTCTCTCAATCTTTCTATCACTTTCTGTATATCTCACTCTCAATATCTCTCTCGCTAGCAATTTCTCTATCAATCTCTTCCTCAATCTCTAGTCTCTCTCCTTGTCTCATCTCTTTCTCTCAAACTCTCATATAATATAATCTCACTATCTCTCAAACTCACTCTCACTTTCTCTATCTCTGAATCTCCCCCTCTTAATTTCCCAATCTCTCTAACCCTCCCCCTCACTTTGTCTGTCTCTCAATATCACTCTCACTCACTCACTCTCTCTATTTCAATCTCTCCATATCTCAATCTCTCTTTCTCTCAACCTCACTCGCTTTCAATTTTTCTTAATCTCTCTTTACCAGTCTCTCACCCTCTCTACCTCAATCATGGTCAAAAACATCTCTCAGCCCCTCATCTCTTATTCTCTCAATCTCTCAGTCTCCCTCAATATCTCTCCCTCTCTATCTCTGAATCTCTCTCTCAACCCCACTCTTTCTCAATCTCTCTGTACTAAACTCTCTCTCAAATATCTCTCAATCTGTCACTCTCTCATCTCAAGCTAACTGTATCTCAATCTATCACTCCTTTCTCAATCTCTTCTCACTATCACTGTCACCCAACCTATCTCTCTACCGCTCTCAATTTCTCATACTCAAACTATCTCCTTCAATATCTCTCCTAAATCTCTCTGTATCTGAATCTCTCAATCACTCTCACACACTCTCTCTGTCAGTCTACCTCTCTCTATCTCTCACTCTACCTCTCTATCTCTCACTCTCTCAACATCTCTCTCCCTCCCTCTTCTAATTCTGATTCTCTCTCAATCTCTCTCCCTCTATAAATATCTTGCTCAATCTCTAATCTCACAAGCCTATCTCTCTCTCACTGTCTGTAACTCAGTCTCTACCTCGTCTCTTTATCTCAACGTCTCCCTCTCTCAACCTCTTTCTCACTACCTATTTCTGCCACCCAATCTCTCTACCTTTCACTCAGTCTGTCTCTCTCACTTTCTGTCTCTCTAGATCTGAATCTCCTCTCAATCAGTACCCCGGGATTTCTCTCCGTCTAGTGATCTTTCACTGTCTCTCTATCTCAATATCCCTCTCTGGGTCTCTCACTAAATCGGTATCTCAACCCCATCTCTCAATCCAGCTCTCCCTCTGTCTCAATCTCTTTCTCCCTCAAGTCAGTCTATCTCCTTCTCAATGCCTATCACTCTATCAATATCACTCTCAATCTGTTCCTCACTCTCTGAAACGCTACAGCTTTGTCGCTCAATGTCAAACTCCTGTCTCCGTCTCTTGCTCTCTCTCTCTCTAACTCAATCTCTTCCTCAATCTCTGAATCTCTCATTCAATCTCTCAACCACTCTCAATCTTTCTCTCCCTCCTGCCGCCCCATTTCTTACTATCAATCTCTAGCTCTTATTTCTATATCCCACATTATCTCATTCCTATCAATATTAATTTAGCTCCCTCAATCTCTCTATATAATCTCGCTCAACTCATTCTCACTATCTTGATCTCTCAAGACCATTCCATCACTCTCCCTCTCTCTCAGTATCTCTTGTTCACTCTGCCTCTCTGTCTATTGCAGAATCTCTCAATCTGTCTCTCTCAATCCCATGCTCTCTCAGTCCCCATCTCTCTATCTCCCCCTCAATCTGACTATCTCCCCATCTCTCTCTCTCCCTCAATTGTTCCCTCTCTAAATCACTATCTCTGTGTATCCCTCTCTCGATCTGACTCTCCATCTCTCTCAATCTCTCCCTATTACTCTTTCCCTCTCTCAATCTCTGAATCTCCATCTCTCTCAACCTCACTATCTCTTTCCCTATCACTATCTCTCTCACTCTTTATTACTACCTCTCTCTCCCCCCCAGTCTGTCTGACTCTCCAACTCTCAATGTCTCCATCTCTTCTCTCTGTAACTCTCTCAACCTCTCTCACAATCTCCATCTCTTTACCGTCTACCTCTATCAATCGCTCTCTTCCTCTCTCCATCTCTCTATGTCTCACTATTTCTTTCACCCTATTCCTCTTTGCCTCGCTACCTCTCTCTCAGTCTCTCCCTCCATCGCTCCCTCTCTATCTCTAAATCTGCCTCTCCCTAGCTCTTCTTTCCACCTATTTCTCTGAATCCTTCTCTCTCTCCCTCCCTCCAACTCTTGTCTCTCCCTTTCTGTCAAACTCTCTCTCTGACTGTTTCTCTCAATCTCAGTCTCTTCTCTCTGTCCCTCATTCAATCTCTCTCTCCCCCTTTATGTAACTGTCTCAACCTCACTATCACTCCTGTCAACCTGTTTCTCTCTCCCCCCGCCCTCAATCTCTATCTCTTCCTCTCAAACGCTCTCCATCTTTTTGAATCACTCTGCCTATCTCTCAAGCTCTCCCTCTTTATCTCTGATTATGTCTCCCTATTTCTCTTTACCTCTCTCCCTTCCCCTTTCAATCTCTCCCTCAGTCTCTATCTCCACTTTTTTTCTCTCTAAATCCCTCTATCTCTTCCTCTCTCTCAATCACTGACTCTCCCTCTCTACCTCTGTCAAAATCTCTCTACATCTCTGTCTTGCCATCCATCAATCTGACTCTCCCAATCTCTATCACACCCTCTATCTCGCCCACCTCTTAGTCTCTCTCATCCTCTTCCCATGTCTCTCTCAATTCCCACATCTCTCTCTCCCCCTCAATCTCTGACTATATCTCAATCTCTCCCTCTTAGTTGGACTCTCTCCATGTCCCCCTCCCTCTGAATCCCCCTCAATCCCTATCTCTTCTCTCTCATCATTCAATGTCTGTGTCCCTCTATGTAACTCTGTCAACTTCACTACCACTCCCCTCCATCTCTCTCTAAATATCTCCCCTTCTCTCTCTTGTCTTCTCTATCTCTCAGTCTCTGTCTCTCCCTTTATCTCTCTCCCTCAATCTCTCTGAATCAATAGTTCCCTCTATCAACCTCTCTCTCCCCCACCATCTCTGAATCTCTCTCTCCATCTCAATATCTGTCTCTGTCCCTCATTCAATGTCTCTCTCCCTCTATGTAACTCTCTCAACCTCACTATCACTCTTGTCAATATCTCTCCCTATCACTGAATCTATGTCTCAATCTCTCCCTCTCAGTCTCTATCTCTACCTTTCTCCTATCTCTCAATGTGTCTCTCACTCTGTCCTCTTGGATTATCTCCCTCTCATTCTGACTCTCACTTGCTCTCTCTCAAACTCCGTCTCTGACTCTCCCTCAATCTCTCTCTGACTGTCTCTCTTCTTTCTGCCCATCATTCAATGTCTCTCTCCCTCTATGTAACTCCCTCAACCTCACTATCTCTCCCTCCATCTCTCTCTCTCCCTCTCCATCAACCTTTCTGACTACCCCTATATCTCAAACTGACTCCCGCTCCCTTTCTCAATCTTTCCTCTCTCAATACCTCCCTCCATCTCCTACTCTCTCTCCCTCAACCTCTCCCCTCTCAGTCTCTGACTCTCTCCATCTCTCTCCCTCCTCTTCCTTCCCACTGTCTGTCTCTCTCAATCTTAATCGCTTCTTTCTGCCCCTCATTCAATGTCTCTCTCCCCCTATGTAACTCTCACCCTATCACTCCATCTCTTTGAATCTCTGACTGTCTCTCAATCTCTCCCTCACTACCTCTATCTGTCTCTGTCTCTCTGACTATGTCTCCCTATTTCTCTTTCTTTCTCTCTCTCTCTCTGCCTATCTCTCAATCTCAGTCTCTATCTCTCTAAATTCCTCTCAATTCCTGACCCTCTTTCAAAATCTCTCCATCTCTCTCTCTCTCCCCTCTCTCTCTGATCATTCAGTGTCTCTCTCCCTCTGTGTAACTCTCTCAGCCGCATCATCACAACTCTCAATCTGTCTCCACCTCTCTCTTTCCTTCTATATCTCTGTAGCTCAATTTCTCTAAATCTCTATCTCCCCTCAATATCTCAGAATCTGTTGATTCCCTCAATCTCTTCTTTCTGTTCCTCATTCAATGTCTCTCTCCCTCTAAGTAACTCTCTCAACCTCCTATTACTCCTCAATATCTCTCTCTCTCCACCTGTCTCTCTCCTTCTTTATCTTTCCACCTCTGACTCTCCAACTCCCACTCTCTGTCCCTCATTCAAGGTCTCTCCCCTCTCTGATTATCTCTCCCCTCCTTCCAACTGACTCTCCATCTCTCCCTCAATCTCTGTGTCTCTGTCTCCATATCTGACTCTCCCTCAATCTCCTCTCTCTCCCTCTATGTAACTCTTCAACCTCACTATCACTCCCCTCAATCTCTGTCTCTGACTCTCCATCTCTTCTCCCTCATGTAATGCCTTTCTCCCTCTATGTAACTCTCAACCTGTCACCCCCTCTCAAACTCTCTCCGACTATCTCTCAATATCTCTATTTCTCTTCACCTCTCTACCTCTCTCAATCTCACAATCTTTTCATCCATCTCTCCCTCTCTCCATCATCTCTGACTATCCCTATATCTCAAACTCTGAATCTTCCTCTATTAATCTGACTCATTATCTCTCAATCTCTGACTATCTTTTCTCTCTCCCTCTCTCAATTTCTATCAGTGGATCTCCACCTCTCTAAATCTCTCAAGCTATCTCTCCCTCTCAATATCTCTCTCCCCCATCAATCTCTCTAAACCCCTTTATCTCTTCCTCTCTCTCAAACTCTGATTCTCCCTATCTCTCTGACACATTATCTCTCAATCGCTCCCTCTCCATCTATCTCCACTTCTTTCTAAATCTCTCTCTCCCTCTATTTCTTTCTCCTTCAATCTCTTCTATCCTCAATGTCTGTCTCCCTCTATGTAACTCACTCAACTTCACTATCACTCCTCATGTTCACTTTCTAAATATCTCTCCCTCTTTGATTCTCCTCCTCACTATCTCTCCCTCAGTTTCTCCCTCCCCCTCTCTATACCCCTCTATCTATATCCCAATTTCTCTCTCTCTCCCCCAATCTATCTCTTTCTCCCTCCCTGTCTCAATCTCTTCTCTCTGTCCCTCTCCATCTATGCAACTTTCTCAAGCTCACTGTCCCTCCCTCAATCTCTCTCTCCCCTCTCAATCTAACTCTCAAACTCTCTCCATAGTCTCTTTCCATCTCTTTGAATCTTCTGTCTCCCTATTTCTCTTTACCTCTCTACTTCCTCCTCTCTGTCAATCTGTCTCTCTCTCTCTCCTTCGGTCTCTGTCCTCTCAATCTCTTCATCCCTTTATCTCTAGCCCTATAAATCTCTCTATCTCAGTCTCTCCCTCTGTCTCTGACTATCTCCACAACTCTGTAAATCTCTCTCCCTCATTCAATTTCTCCTTCTATGTAACTCAATATCTCTCTAAATCTCTCTCCCTCTCTCTGACTCTCCATCTATCTCTCCCACCCTCTATATCCCAACTTCTCTCAATCTATGTCTCCCTCTATCTCTCCCCCTCAATCTCTGACTCTCCAGCTATCTGTGCCTCTCCGTTTCTATCCGCCCCTATCTTTCCTTCTCTGCCTCTCCCTCTGTATCCCAATCTCTTTCAATCTCTAGCTCTTTCCCTCAATCTCTGAATCTGTAGATCCATCTGACTCTCTCTCCCACTATCTCTTAATCTCTATGCATCTCTATCCATATCTGCCCCATCAATCTGACTCTCTCAACCTCACTAACACTCCTCTCAATCTCTCTCAGATCTCTCCATCTCTTGAATATCTCCGACTATGTCTCCCTATTTCTCTTTACATCTCAGAATCTATCTCTACCTCTCTCAGTCTCTAAACCCTTCTATCCATTCATCCCTCTCCCTGACTCTACCCCTATCCATCTTTCTGACACATTCTCTCTCAAGCTCTTTTCTCTAAATATCTCTCTCCCTCTCCCTATCCTCATTCAATGACTGTCTCTATGTAACTCTCTCAACTTCACTCTCTCTAAATATCTCTCCCCCCTCTCTGCCTTACCTTCTCTATATCTCTCCCTCTGTCTCTGACCATCTCTCCCAATATCTGTCCCTATCTCTCCCACTCAATTGCTTCTCTGTCCCTCATTCAATGTCTCTCTCAACCTCACTATCACTCCTCTCAATATACCTCGTCTCTCAAATTCTCTCCATCTCTTTGAATCTGTGTCCCCTCCCCATTTCTCTTTACCACACTACTTCCCTCTGTTTCAATCTCTCTAAACCCCTTTATCTCTTCCCTAGTCTCTATCACTCTGTCTCAATCTCTTCATACTTCTCCATCTCTCACTCAATCTCTTCTCCTGTCCTCAATGTCTGCCTCTGTCTAGTAACTCAACTTCACTATCACTCTTCTCTATCTCTCTAAATATCTCTCACTCTATTTCTCACTCTCCCTCCATCTCCACTTCTCTATCTTGCCTCCTCTATCTCTGCCATTCTGTCTGTCTCAATCTATAGCTCTATCAATCTCTGACTATGTCTCCCACCATCTCTCAAGCTCTCTATCCATCTCTATCAATATCTGTCCCTATCTCTCCATCTCTGACTCTGTCCCTCATTCAGTGTCTCTCCCTCTATGCAACCCTCTCCTCTCAATATCTCTCCTCCCAAACTCTCTCCGCAGTCTTTCTCCATCTCTTTGAATCTCTGTCTCCCTATTTCTCTTTACCCCTCTACCTCCCTCTATTCCTCTCTCAATTTCTCGCTCAGAATCTATCTCCACTTGTCAATCGCACTAAACCCCTACATTTCTTCTCTCTCAATATCAATTTCTCTGATCATCATCTCTTCTCTCAATTGTTCCATATCTCTACTTGCCTTATCTCTTTCTCCCCTTCTCTCCAAATATCTCTGTCCTATCTCCCTCAATCTCTTCTCACTATCCTCATTCAATGTCTCCCTCTACGTAACTCTCTCAATCTCTCTCCACCTATCTTGCCTTCTCTGTCTCTATATCCCATTTTCTCTCAATATCTGACTATATCTCTTCCTCAATCTCTGAATATTTCTCCCACCATCTCTCAATATCTGTCCCTCATTCAATGCCTCCCTCTCTCAACCTCACTATCACTCCTCTCAATCTATCTCTTTGAATCTGACTATGTCCCTCTATTTCGCTTTACCTCTCTACCACCCCTCTCAGAATCTATCTTCAATCTCTCTAAACCCCTCTATCTCTTCCTCTCTCTCTCTCCCCCAGTCCCTATCATTCCCTCTGTCTCAATCCCTCTGTCTTTCTCTCCCTCTCTCCCCCTCAATCTCTGTCTATCTCCACTTCTTTCTGTCTCCTCATTCAATGTCTGCCTCCCTCTATGTAACTCTCTCAACTTCATTATCACTCCTCTCAAATTCTTTCCCTTTCTCTGACTATCTCTCCATCCATCTCTATCAAGATCTGTCCCTGTCTATCTCTGACTCTCTCCTCTGTCCCTCAATGTCTCTCTCCCTCTATCTCTCAAATCTCTCCATACTCTCTCTCCATCTCTTTGAATCTCTCTGTTTTCCTATTTCTCTCTACCTCTCGACCTTCTCTATTTCTATCTCAATCTCTCTCAATCTTTCCGCTCTCAATTGCTCCCTCTATTTCTCTCCCCCTCAATCTCTAGCTCTTAGTCTAGCTCCACTTCTGTCTAAATATCTTTCTATTTCTATCAATCTCTCCTCTGTCCTTCAATCTCTCCTCCCTCTATAACTCTCTCAACCTTTACTCCTCTCAATCTCTCTCTCTAAATATTCTCCCTCTAGACTCTCTCTAGCAATCTCTTCTCTCTGTCCCTCATTCAATGTCTCTCTCCTTCTGTGTAACTCTCTCAACCTAACTCTCCCTCTCTGAATCTCCCTCCACCTCTCTCAATCTCTGACTATTGCTCTCTCCCTCCATCTCCCTCTATCTCTTCTCTCTGTTCCTCATTCAATGTCTTTTTCCCTGTATATAATTCTCTCAACCTCACTATCACTCCTCTCAATATCTCCCCCCCAACTGTCTCTCATTCCATGTCTTTCTCCCTCTATGTGACTTTCAACCTCACTACCACTCCTTCTCTCAATCTCCCTCAGTCTGTTCTCTCTGTCCCTCATTCAATGTGTCTCAACCTCACTATTGGATTCCTCTCAGTGTCTTTTTCTCTCTCCCTCTAAGTAAGTCTCTCAACCTCACTTCTCACTTTATATCTCAATCTCTTTCCCTCTCTCTCTTTCAGTCTGGCTCTCTGTCATCAATCTCTAACATTTCCAGAAATTAAGGGGAAAGGTAAGTTATACTTCTTGTCTTTTTGTATATGCCTGGTCAACATATTTCAACTAAGCTGACTTTACCTAAATTAAGGGTTTAATAATGCTAAAGTCAGACCTACCAGAAGACATATAACCAATACTGGTAGAATGAAATCTCAAATCCGAAGTTTTTTCTCCCATGGTGGTTCTTAAAATGTAACACCAAAGTCCTTTTAATTGCAAAATTTCTCAAATTGCCAACTTGACATACAGAAAGAATGTAAGTAGATTTTTTCACCTTACAGGACATTTGTGGAGGGAAGAGGACATTAGATAGATAGATGTCAACTTTGTTTGAAGGAGGGAACTAATGCTCACCATGTTTTTCCTCTTACCAGTCATCTCTGCCTCAACCCAATGCTTAGCATAGCGTGTAATGCTGTGAAAAGAAACTAACAGAAGAGAGGAAGATACCAAGAAGTATCAGCAAAAGGTATACAAAGTACTAATGTCAGGAGAAATACCAAATGCATTAAATTTGTCATGCACTTTGAAAATGACATCCTAAATAATATCCCAAAAGCTGTATTGCTGGCACAGCAGACCTCTCCTGCCTTGCCCGCTGCTCCCCTCAGCAGTGTATTTCAGCAGATCCACCTATTCTGCTCCCCACTCTGTCTTTGATGAGTTTTCTAACCCCTGTACCTCGACCTACACCTCAGCTTTTGTATGCATAAATAAAAACTTACAAAAAAAATCCTATTGCTTGTATATTGTAAAGACTTTACACTACCGGAATATTACCTTTTAAACCAATTATTTCATTAATGGCATCATGATTATATGTGGGACAGATTTTCTTTGAGTGAATAGAGATGCAGATCAAGTTTGGTAATAGAAGCAGAATGTGAATAAGACTTTTTGTAGTCATAGTTCTGAAAGTGTTAAGCTAACTAATAGGCAAATTCTGATCCAAAGATGTCACTTTACAGTGTTAAAGAGGAGTCTAGAAGCTTTTATCACCATCAGTTTATCTGCCAAACATTAAATAATGCTGACCTTTCCAATTTTACTGGATGAAGACTATATAATTGATATTTACATGCAAAATAGTTTTGAAATGACAGAACACAAAGTTGACAATGCTAAAATTTTACTTGGAGACTAAGTACAAGAGCTTAATTATTGAATACTTATCCTTCATGTTACTGTTCTAAGAAGGGTTTCCCTTACAACATATCTACTACACAGTTTTGGCATGTCAGAAAAAATAACACTGACTTGTAATTGCTGCACAATTTGTAAAAAAAAAAAATAAATCAGGTATTACTCTGATTAAGCTAATAACCAACTATGTTCAGAAGAGGAAGCCATGCTATTAAAAAGACACAAGTTTGGGAAATGTTCTCTCTATGGAAAAAATGATAAAATTATGATAGGTGAAATGGATATAGAACCACTAAAATCTGAAGAACAAGAAAGTTACAAGAATTACTTTCTAATTTTGATAATCGTTGTCCTTCACTATCAAAAAAACTCAGTTGATAAATGCAAGTCCAAATTTAAGAACTACATTATGGAATTCAGAATAAACCTTTATAAATTAAAATGTCTTCTGTTTTAAACATATTTCAGTGATACTGCAATTACACAAAGAACAGATAACATTTTCACTTCCATGTGAAGTGTTGTTACCCAGTCACATGTGCACAAGAGACATTTATAAATGTATACAAACATCACATCACACAATATAGATAAGAACACAAATAGATTTCATGATTCTAGGTAACATAATTAGCTTATTGGAACTTTCTATTTTCTACAAAAATAACTGCCTAGAAAATGCTATTATCAATTAGTGAGAAAAAATTCCATTTAGAGCCAAAAAAATATATATTTGTGGTAAAATTAACTTAGCAGTGCAATGTTTGTGGATTGAAACCTCAACTCTTTCACATCCTTAAGCTAATTGTGATAATGGACAAATTAACAATATTATATCTGCTTACTCTGGAAAACATGACATTTGAAAGATTCCATTAATAATGCAATAACTTACATAAAATCTGCAACATAAAGCCCATATGTAGATGCTTCAAAATGGCATTTTCTTTATGCTTGTTCAAGTAGAGATACATATTTATTTTGCCTTATGATTTTATTTAATAACTTTCAGTATTAGAAAGTATTATTTTAACATATCTGACTTCAAATAAAGATGTTGGAAAAATCAGTTTCTAAAATTTTTCTGTTAAAAAAGTGGTTCATAGTATTTGATGATTAACTCACTGAGAGTAATATTTTATAAAATAAATATTCAGTTGTTAACCTAATACTTTGCTTGACAGCCATACAAGCTATAGCCTAGTGGCACCTTAGAAGTGATCTGATGAAAGCTTGGTCCTAGACCATTAACAGGGGCATCATTTAGCAAAGACATGCAGAATGTCAGACCTCTGCCTCAGCTGTACTGTATCAGAATCTGTATTTTAACAAGATTTCTACACACATTAAAATTTAGTACTTGTTTTAGTCCAAATCTCATTTGCCAGAGGAAATCAATTAAGGCTAGGTCCACTTATGTTGGGTTACACAACAAAGAACAGGAAACAGAGCTGAAGCAAAGACCCAGTTTTTAATGACTGCCACTGCAGAATTCTTTTCATTGTATTGCCTAGGTTTTCAGCTTAAAAGTTTGAAAGAAAAATTATTGGCATGAAAATGTAAAGAGAATTTCTACTGAGACTCATGTTCATTATCTAAGTCCATCCATGTAATTGAGCCTTCAAACAGTTTTATGTGAAGAAAACTTGGAATTTAGCAACAAAGTTGGCAAAAAGCATAGGATAGCTTTTCTGCATGATATTTTCATTTCAACTGAAAATCCAGTCCAATTTAGTAAAACGGGTTCATGACTGACTTGCAGAAGAGGGAAGCAAAAAAGAGAAGACCTTCATCTGACCTCTATTTTCTACTCTTTTCACTTTCTAATTGGCTTATTCCTCAACCAGCAATCTAATTGTAATAAAGAAATCAAAATCAACAGCAACTATAAACCTGAGACACACCATGGGGGGTGGGGGTGGGAGAGGAGGGATTAGGGTCAAAATAAGGGGGGTGCAATTGTATGGGGAATATAACCAAAATGAAAATGCATACATTGTATAAATGAAAAATAATGTAAGAATTATATAAAATAAAATACATTAAACATTAAAAAAAGTGAGATTTGCAAGAAAGAAGGATTTCCCCTCACTAATCTCTGTCCTCAGTAGCCATGAGAGCTTCCCACATCCTTATAATGAATTCATCCACTAAGCCAGTTTTCTTATGCCCAACAGAGTTCTCTTTACTAAGGTTTTGGAACCACAGCTTCCTCATATACAAAATTGTATGGTGTGGTTTTAATGTTTAAATGAGACATGTTCAACACCTGAAATACAGTATATAACCTCAAACAAATCATCCTTCTCCTTTCATGCCATGTATTGCAAAATACAGTGACTTCCAGATCTGTATTTCTAGTTAGCCAACAGCTCAAGGAGTATCTTACAGAGATAGCCTAAAGGCGTCTCAAACCGATGAAGTCCACAACCTGACCTTTGAACCCTAATTTTTCTCTGAAGCCCTAGCTCACAAATCTGTTTCCGTGTTTTAATGAATAATGACTACAGACATTTTTGATTCTTCCTGTTCCTCTTATATCTTCCCCACTCCAACCACTCTTTTGTCTGAGTGGAAATGTCTCTGAGAAGATCTTTTTGAAAAAAATTAAATTTTCCAAATGAGTTTAAATTTTCTGGGCAGAGCCATGAAAGAAAACAAGTTCAGATCACACTCCCAGCCCCCATGCCCCAATCTCCCTTGTTCTAGCCAATAGGTAACACTGAGCCTTTTGAGAGGACACAGACATCTTTAAAATGTGATAAGGTTCACTCTTCTTACTCTATCATTGTATAACTAAAATCAACTATGACATCTTTTTAGTTTTCAAGCAAAAATGTTTGTAAGGCTTTTTTTTTATATTTGACTTTTTAATATATTTAATATTTACTCAACTATTTTGAAATGCATTTTTTAACCATTACCTGAAAATAAACTGAAATTTACCTTCAACAATATATCTTGTAATATTAGTGAATATAGCGAATAAATGGATTGAGGTTAAAAGTCAGAAGATGTAATCAGACTAATGAATCCCATGAGAAAAATGTGCAAGAAAACTAAAAATATTCCAGACAGTATTTTTTTAAACACCTACTTGTATTATCCCAGTACTGTTTGGATGAACATTTACATATTCAGAGAAGATAACTACATGAGCCAGGGACCACCACAAATACCTCTCCTTTCTCTAATTACTGAAATCACTTGTAAATGAACGTTCTGAAAAACACTCATCTAACTTCTCCATGCAGTCCCCAAATCCTCTGGCAGAGAGAATATATCAGCCACTGCTTCAATTTTCATACATCCTCAAACCATTTAAGATTAGCCTAAGGACCATTCTTGGATGACCCTTCCAAACTTCCAGGTCGTGACATTAAAAAATAATGACAGAACAGAAAAAAAGAAAAAATACTGGATGGTGTCACTCATAGCAGGAATTTAGAAAACCTAAATAAGGGACCAGTGAAAAGACTAATTAATACAAAGTAAAAATCAAAATCAACAAGCAACTATAAACCAGAGACACACTATAGGGTGGGGGGAGAGGAAGGATTAGGTCAAAATAAGGGGGGTGCAATTGTATGGGGAATATAACCAAAATGAAAATGCATGCATTGTGCAAAAATGAAAAATGATGTAAGAATTATATAAAATAAAATATTAAAAAAAAAATAATAATGACAGCCCAAGGGCTGCAGCTGCAGTTCCCTCCCTTCTATGCTAATGGTGAAGCTATGAAGTCTGCTCCAGGGAAGGGATAAGGCATTTCCTCTCCCAAGTGCCTGAAGTTATTTGAGAACAATGATACCAATAGATCACCAGTAGTCAATATCTCTCTATTTAAGAAGACCACCAAAGCAGGAGAAATATTTAAGAACAATTTTTCTCAAAATGCAGAATAAATGTTTTGTCTTTTTTTTTTTTTTTAATATTAAATTTTATTTTTATATTCCCCCATACAATTGCAAACGCCCCATTCTGACCCCAATCCTTCCCCTCCCGCCCCCCACCCCCCAAAAAGTGTCTCTGGTTCATAGTTTTTTGTTGATTTTGATTTTCACTTTCTTATATTCATTTTCCTGGTCCCTTATTTAAGTTTTCTAGATACCTGCTATAAATGTTTTGTCTTTAAAGGAATGTTCTTAGAGGCCCTATATACAGAAACAGCAAACACATGCACACTGAGGCTCAGTGCAGAGGCCCACAGACACTTCATTAGCATTCATTAAAATATAAAAAGTTTCACTTTGTCTCAGCTGCCTTCCAATGCATTCTGCCCATGCAGGGCACTCCTGTATATTTTAACAAATACTTGAATAATATCGGCAACAAATTTTTGAAATTTTCTCTATAATGACCTCTTAAAATTCACATCCCATTTCACTAAAAATATGATCATAAAACTTTTTTTTACCAGTTCTTGCATTTTTTTTAAGGTTTATTTATTTTTATGGGGCCTCCTTGGTGGCGCAGGCAGTTGAGTGCCACACTGTGAGCTGTCTGCATCCTCTGTAGCGCGGGTTCGATCCCGGCCGGCGAGGGTCCCACATGGTGTGGCAGACCTCTCCTGTCACACTGATGAGGGGAGCAGCGGGCACATTTCTTCAATCTGCCTGTTCTGTTCCCCGCTCTGTCTCTGGTGAATCCTCTCACCTTCTGGCGCCTCTGGCCTGTACCCCAGCTCTTGTATAAAAATAAATAAATCTTAAAAAAAAGTTATGTATTTTTATACAAGAGCTGGGGTACAGGCCAGAGGTGCAGGAAGGTGAGCGGATTCATCAGAGACAGAGCGGGAAGCAGAACAGGCAGATGACCAAAATACACTGCTGGGGGGAGCAGTGGACAGGAGAGGAGAGGTCTGCCATGCCATGTGGGAATCTCCCTGGCTGGCCAGGAATTGAACCTGCACTGAAGCTTATTCAAATCTCCTTTTGCAACACCCGCCATCTTAACTTTCATACATGGCTTGGCCAATATTGTGTCCTTCCTCCAATCAAGGTCATCCTTCCTTTGTGCCCTGAATCCCATCCTTTATTTCCCTCACCCTTTACTTCCAGTGTCTTTATTCTACAACTAATCTCCTGTCCTATGCCATTACCTTTTCCTGTAATTTTTTTTTTGTCTTCACTTATAGTTTGGTGATTTCTATCTTAAAATTAAAAATTCCTCCTAGAATTAAGATTTCATACTCCAACAACTATTCCAAGTCCACCCACCTCTTCATAGCCAGTATGTAATATATTCAGGCTACATTTTCTGTTTCCACTGTCCATCTTTCATCACCTTCCAATCTATACCAATCTAGCATCAACCTCACCACACTATCAGATGACTCTAAGTTTACCACCCAATGAAAACAAATTACTATTATTCTTAGTATCCACATATCAAAGCATCTGATGCTGTCACAAACTAAGAATAGGGCATCCCTGGTGGCACAGGGGTTAAAGACACAGCACTATCAAGTTATCAGCCACAGAAGCACAAATTTGATCCCCGGCAGGCCAGGGAGCTACCCACATGGCACAGCAGACCTCTCCTGTCTCGCCCGCTGCTCCTCTCAGCAGTGTATTTCAGTCAGTCTGCCTGTTCTACTCTCCACTCTCTTTAATGAATTCTCTCAACCCCCCCACAGCTCTGATCTACACCCCAGTTCTTGTATACATAAATAAATAAATCTTAAAGAACTAAGCAGAATAAAAATTGCTGTTCTTTACTAATAAAGTTCATCAATTCTGCTATGGAAGGCCTCCCTGTCATCACACACCATCCTAAAGTCTGAGGTGCCTTCTAGGTAGAAGTCAAGATTAACTAGAACTTTAATCTTTGTCCTTTTTTTAACTCCATGTTGAGAATTCCTTAGGCTTTCTAGGAAAGAGTCTGAATTTAGGAACGCCCCTCTCACGAAGGCTGTCTGGGTCAGGATGACAAAGCGAATGAAGTCAGAAGTCAGATGCATGCTATTGTCTTTCTGCCCCCATAAATTTCTTTTTTTTTTTTTTTTTTTTTTTTTGTGGCACCCTCACTGGCAGCCTGGGAACAAACCAGCGCTGCAGAGGCTGCTGGCAGCCCAGCGCTCAACCGCTGCGCCACCAGAGGAGGCCCTGCCCCCACATTTTCATGAGGAGACACACATAAGAAGTTGCTTGTGCAAAGAAGAGACAGATTCCCCTTGTTACAGAGAAATCGGCCTCTATAAACACCAGAGAGAAAATAAATCCAAACTGATAGCAGTTTGTTAGTTGGAAACATCCTATAAGTGGGAAGTAGAATTACCTGCAATAACCTTACTTCTTAGCATAGCATATGAAATCATGCTTACATGCCTGACCTCATCTTAGAACATTACCCTGTCCATCTCCTCTCCATCCTAACAAAATCTAGCTAAGTTATAAGATACCTCATTTTATCAACTTTTTTCTCTTTATGTAATGCTGCTATAGAGAAGTATTCTTTAGCCTTTAACTTTCCTCCACCTGGGATAATTGTATCTTTTAAATTATCTTAACTATCAGATCTTTATAGATACCCTTTCTGAACCCCAAACTCAATTATGTTCCTTTGGTGTCTGTGAATATATGTCTGTCCAAGTCTATGCATTTGTATTTGTGTGTGTGTGTGTGTGTGTGTGTTTTCTCCTCTGTGTTATCACTGTAAGTATGTGACATCATTACTTGTTTCTACCTCAGCCTACTGGACCAATAATATTTTGGAATGGACTGTGTCCATCTGAAATTTTGTACTTTCAAGAGCCTGCATTATTTCATCTCTCTTTTAGCTGTTTTTCTTTTCCAACAATGTCCTTTGGATGGAAAGAAACATGTTATAAAATGAGAGCTCAGTGACACAATGTATCATAGTCTGAGAATAAGTATATTAAAAAAGCATCAAAACAGTGACAACTGATAAATAACTCAAAGGTTTAAAAAGTGAAAATAAGGTGAAAGAAGTCATAGAAGAGCGAGATCTGGGTACCAAAATATCACAAAAAAGCACAAATCATGCCCCATGAATGAACATTTTATAAAAACTCACAGGTTAATACTTCCTTTACATTTTCATTTATTTAATAAAATATATTTTTTGAACTATTACTCACTATTCAACTACTAAAACAGTTATTTTAGGTTCTTCATGCCTTTATACTGATTCCCACATGCACATACTATTTTTAATAATTAAAACCGAGGTCAGGGCCTCCCTGGTTGCCTAAGGATTAAGACTCACGTTATGGCCCAAAATTGATCCCTGGCCAGGGAGCTGACCCACATTCACAGCAGACCTCTCCTGTCTCTCCCGCTGTTCCCCTCAGCAGTGTACTTCAGTGGATCCACCTGTTCTGTGCCCCACTCTGTCTCTGATGAATCGTCTTACTTTACCCCACACCTCTGGCCTATACCCCAGTTCTTCTACACAAAAATAAATTAAAAAAAAAAAAAAAAAAAACGAAGTCAGTATTTGTCTTCTGACTTTTTCATTTAATTTACCACAAGCATTTTCCTACACAGTGTTTATAATTGTCTTATAAAGGGCATGCTAGTCTTCTGCTTTAACAATTACAATTTACTGTTTCTTAGTTCCTATTTATTGAAAGTTCTGTTTTAAAAATAAGGCTATAGTGATAGATTAATGGGTATACATCTTCCAAATTCTTCATATTTCTTTAGGTTCATTTTTTAAGAGAAAGTGTAAGCACATTATTTTGAATCTAAATATAAAATTCAAAATACTTTATAGGAATCTTTTAAAGGCCATTTCTTAAATTAGGGATAAGCATGGATAATTCTGAATACAGGTGGCAAAAGTAGTCTATCAGTGTTGCTGAAATGTGTAAGGACAGAAAATACTTGGCAAGGTATTTACCTGGACTGTGTATATTAACTTCCTTCATTCCTTCACATTCCCTCCCTCCTTTACCCTACCTTTCACTCTTTTTCTTTTTGTTATCTGCTATTATTGTTGACAGACTACAAAGGCATCCTAATCTATTTGAAATTAGCTTTCCAAAAAGTAGCATTGCTGTTTGAACAGATAACATTCAAAATGCTTCCTATGAATCAAATAGTCTATTGTGGGACTGACTGAATTATGCATTGAGTTACCACAGACTGAATATTACTATTAAAAAAACCTTTTTTTCCCTCTAGTAATTTTTAAAATAGGAACTGATAACCAGGAAAGAATTTAAGGTTTTCTTTTTCCTGCCTATTTTATTCTCTTCTTGTTGTCTTCCTTCCTCTCTTACCACATTCTTTTTCTGCACTCATATTTCTAAAGATATATACTGAAAAATGATATACTAATGGTGTTATTAATATTTAATTTTAAGGAAGAGATTTATCAGCATTATAGCAAATTTATTATCTTTTATTTCATGTTACACATTAACATGCAACAGAAACATTCTTGCCATAGACCTTATTTTGCTAGTGCTTTAATTTTCTTTAAGTCTAATTTTCCTTCTCTCTTCCCCATGTAATAGAGCTGAAAACACTGGCAATCTCTGCTCATTTTGCCTTGAGCTAGCACGGGCCTTTTTTTTTTTTTTTTTTTTTTTTCTGAAGGAAGTGCAATTGCTGAGAAAAGTTATTGGATAACTCAGCAGCAATTTTGCTTCAGCACAAGGTAAAGAAAAAGGGAATAGATGAAGAGTAAGAGGCTTAGAAAGAAATAAGTGAATGGTTAGAATTTATATTGGAATGTCCAAAGTCAAAGATGCAGATTTAAAATGACACATTATCCCAATTTAATGTTTTTAAATGGAGTGTGCCCCTAAAGATTTGCATTTTAACTGTTCCATTGAAAAACTCAAAATTCTGAGATTATGGAATGGTGTAATCAGAAAATGGTTTGACTTTCAGCATTATCCTAACTCTCTAAATTAATGTACAAAAATAATGGTAATCATAAGAACAAAATGGATAGGTATGTGCAAATACAGTAGAAAGATCATATGTAAAATGTTTAACATAAACATCACCACCATTTAATTCAGGGCCAGCAAAGAATTCATGATGAAAACCTACAGACCATTGACTAAGTTCATACTTCCAACTTTCTTCTACTCTAACTGATCAAATCACACCCCCCCTCCACTTTTCACTCATACAACTTCTTAAATTGCTCCCTGCATCTTTTTTTTTTAATTTATCAGTTCCTATTTCTGCATTTATTATGTATAATGTAGCTCTTTGTTTTGGCCAGATTACAACCAAAGAAAACAGACCAGTAAGAAATATACCTTAATGAGATGTATTGAAAGAAATTTCCTAATACATTTGTGGGAACTGGCAAGAAAAGTCCCAAACAAGACCTACCAAAGAAAAGACAAGTTGGAACTTTCAGGCAAAGTTGAAGTTACTGTTCACAATGAGAATTTCTTCTTCAGTAAAACTTCAGTTCTGCTCTTGAGGACTTCCAACCAATTAAACCAGGCTTGCCTAAATTAATTAGGATAATTTCACTTATTTAAAGTCAACTGACTGTGGGATTTAATTACACCTACAAAATCACTTCCTTTGAATGCCTACATTTATGTTTGATTGAATGGCCAAGACCACTAGCCTAGTGAGTTAAAACATATACTGACAATTACAGCCTACCCTTTGTCAAGGTGGCGCCCACCCACATCTCCTTAAAACAAACTTAATTCTTAAATGAAGACAATAACAAAGCCATGCACCCACAAAACATGATACATCTTTCTTCAATAAATCAGACTAACCCTAGATGAGGATGCAAAGCCTTGAGGTCAAGCTCACATTTCTCCACTGACACCCCTCTAAATTAAATACAGTAGAGAACACTAACTATTATTACTACTGCTCACCTTAGACAAGAGGATAAGAGATGGAAGACAACTAATTCTAGTGTGTATGTAAATATACACATATTCATAATAAAAAAGAGACATACACATAATATAGTTTTCATGCCTGCAACTTATCACATTGTATCTGGTATTTTTAAACTACTTTTTTCCTATAAAAATCCTTATGCTCTTCCAGAAGTACCTCAGCTGGTCATGATTCTTTGGTGGAATACCCAAAATTTCATTCCCGTAGTATCTGGGCCATTAGCATCCTGCCGAAATTGGGGATTATAATTTTCCATTTACTTGAGTCACAGGAAGTGTTAGCATTAGGAAATACCCTCTAAGGAATATCTGTGTTCCAGACAGACTTTTCCTCATTCTCATTGCTTAGTAACAACCCAGTTTCCCCTTGATAATCAGGATCAATCAAACCAGACAGTATAGTAACTCTCACCTGTTCATGTTAATGTGGGGCATACGGTATTCAATACAGCCAGGTGGTTGTATCTGCTTTCAGTTTGAAGGAAATATTGTATCCCTTGTGGACCTCTACCCTTTGGAGCCAAGGACTCAACCTTCAAAATTAAGGTCATAGGAATGGGACAAATATTTTGCTAGTAAATGAGCTCATATGATAGTGAGGTTCCCTCCCACTGCTATTTCTTAATTCCTGTGTCAGTGAATGCTGGCTATTGAATACATTGAACTATATAATGAATGCATGGTGATTGAAATGTGGGGTACATCCTCAGCCCTATAAGGTAGTCCCTTTTTCTAGTGCTATAACTAAGTTTTCAGAGGCTACCCTTCATTTCAGGATGATGCAAACATGGTCAGGCCACTGGCATTGATAAACATAATTCCATGTTGCTAAACCTACTTACAACTTCCATCCCTCTCGTCATGTTCAATATTTTTAATGAACCCATTGGGCAATGATGTGGCTAGGTAAAGAGGCTGACTTGTCACAGAATAGGTATTCCTGTCCAATTTATTTTAATTTTTTAATTTGTTTTAGTGTTCCAAGAAATACTTGATTTTTAAAAATCTTTTGTTATTTATTATTAACTGAGGTAATATCAGGATACCCCATTAGGTATTACCACCATAGTGCATCCACCACCAACTCTCTGATATTCTACTACCAGAGAAATCATGCTTCCTTCCCTTTTTGGTATTCCCCCAATCTCCCTTGGAACTTCAGCTCTGTAATCAACTATCAAGGGTTAGTTTTTCAGCTTGTCTTTATGTTATGTGACTATTAATTTAGTTACTTTATATTCCAAATACTAGTGACACCATCCAGTATTTATCTTCCTCTTTCTGACTTGTTTCATTTAGAATTATCCTTTCAAGTTCCATCCATGTTATCACAAATTGCATGAGTTTATCATTTTCCATACCTGAGTAGTATTGTACTGTGTGTATTTTTGAAGTTATTTCCTACCATCTGACTTACTAATATAACAAGTATAGTTGCTATTCCTTCCCATCAGGTCCTATCAGGATAATATCAAGATAATGGATCAACACATGTTTTGTGAGAGAGAAATGCAATCAAGCAAATGGAAGAAATTAAGACTCAGGGTTGGAGAATAGAAAAGCAAATGAAGGTACACTGTAGCTTTGCCAGCTGAAAGTAGAACTTCTGGTGGTCCTTCCTAAAAGGTATTCAGAACAGATTACTTATCAGGTCATTACTGTATGCTAGTTTTACAGGATGTGCCAATTTCCTCAAGCAATAAATCATCACCTGCCACTTGGTTTCACCACCTACTGTTATTCTCCAACAACTATTTTCCACACAAGTCAAATAGGCAAGTTGAATGGGGAAGCTGGGAAACGCCAGTCATCCTTCATGTACTTGACAGTGACAATCTCTCCAGAATGCAATATTGCTTTCGGCTTACTATTTTCCTAGGTGAAAGCAGTTCTAGAGGATCCCTTTTGGTCTTTTCCACTACTTTCCCCTCCCTTGCTTTACAGTTTAGCAAATCAACTTGAAAATTATGCCAGT
The DNA here is from genome assembly GCF_014898055.3 of Talpa occidentalis. Taxonomy (NCBI): domain Eukaryota; kingdom Metazoa; phylum Chordata; class Mammalia; order Eulipotyphla; family Talpidae; genus Talpa; species Talpa occidentalis. Next base: position 17,635,500 of record NW_023604861.1, read on the forward strand.
TGCGTGAGTATGTGTTGCAATTATGCATTCTGAAACTGAGGGATAACCAAAGAATATTTAGTAAGCAAGCAGATTAACTATGAGATGTATAGGAGGTAAAACTTTGCCTCAGTGTTTCAATAGTTCAAGTTAAACATCATATACTTGACCTAGAATTTGATTGCTTGTATAGAACAAATAGAATTTGAATAGAATTCCCTCCTGTTTCTTTTATAAAGATTTATTTTTACTTATTTTTGAATATAAGAACTGGGGAGCAAGTCAGAGGTGTGGGGTGCATGAGGGGATTTACCAGAAAGAGTGGAGAGCAGAACAGGTGGATCCACTGAAATACACTGCTGAGGGTAGCAGAGACTGAGACAGGAGATGTCTGCTGTGCTATGTGGGTTAGCTCCCTGACCAGGCATCGAACTCATGCTGCAGTGGCTGGCAGTAGATTGATAGCTGAGAAATTTGGGCCTCCCTGGTGGCGCAGCAGGTAGAGTGCAGGGCTGTGAAGCTGTTTGCAGCCTCTGCAGTGCCGATTCGATTCCTGGCCGGCCAGGGAGATTCCCACGTGGTGTGGCAGATCTCTCCTGCCTCATCCGCTGCTCCCCTCAGCAGTGCACTTTGGTCCTTCGGCCTGTTGTGCTCCCTGCTCTGTCTCTGGTGAATTCTCTCACCCTCCTGAGCCTCTGGCCTGTACCCCAGTGCTTGTATAAATAAATAAAGTCTTAAAAAAAAAAGATTTTAACACCTGCTCCACTAAGGAGTACCAGAATTTCCTTCTATTTCTTTAAGTTTACCGTATCCAACTATACCTCTCAGTAAATATCACCATACCTCTCAGTAAATCAGATTATTCTAAGTGCTTTAACTCAGCTATCCATTAACTCAACCATGCCCCTTGTCTTCACTAATTAAATACCACCATTTGGCCTGTGCTATTCTGGGATCTTATCATCCCCACTGCATTTTGGAAACATAGTTAGGATGGTAGCAGTTCCCACTGCAACTTAAGATCTACAGAGAACAATGACCCAGGACTTTTCAAGGATTTTGAGGTACTTCTCACAAATTTCAGTTTTCATGAAAGGTGTGTCCTCTGTACTATCAGAGTTGCTGAGCAATTTTACATGATAAGTTCACCATAACCCTCAAGTCTCCTTAAGCCTTTGACTCTTTCCTGTATAGTATGCCAAGGAAGTTTTGGAGTAGAATACCTGGGTCTCAAGCCTAAAACTAGCCAACTGTTAAGAGTCATTTCCAATCCCTGGAACAAAAACACTGAATCCAGAATCTCTGCTTATAAAAAAATTCAACCTGATCAAAATGTATGTTCCTTTCACTGTGATTATATATCTTCAAGTTCCATTCCCACACATATTTTCCAGATTTCTGCCAGTAAAAATCAGAAAAAAAAAAAAAAATCAGTGTGTAGTGCACAGCCTCATGGGTTATGGTTTGTACCTCACTGCCAACATTTGATTGCAGTTATGGGTCTGGAAGCAAATAGGGTTTCTGGAGTAGGTCATGAAAGGAATCACCAGTGGCCTGGATATCCACAAACTGAGGCTCAGGAAGCTTATCTAAGATAATCTGCTTTCCTTAAAGTCAACTGATTAAAAACTAATCACATCTACAAAAGACCTTCACAGCAACATCAACACCTAAATTAGCATTTGATTGGGTAACTGGGAATTATGGTCTAGCCAAGTTGACACAAGAAACTCACCCTTACCATCCCATTCCTCTGTGTATTCACCAGAGGCAGGCACCTCACACAAGTCAGCCACTCAGAAGTTTCTGAGAATGTCTTAAGTATTAACACAAGACACTGTTTATAATTGCTGAAAATATAATCATCCAAAGTTTTGGTGCTGAAAATGTTTCCTATTTTTCATAAACTGAGAAAAAAAAAAACCTGCAGAGGGGAAAACATAATACACAGAAAGGAACAGACATGTGGATGGCAAAATGCTGACTCTGCTAGAGTCATTTCTAGTTGTTTCTGAGGTCCTTGACAAATCTCAGTAACCCTGCAATATATTTTTTCTCTTTTAAGCCTTCTTGAAGTCTTTTTCTGTCACTTGCAATAAAAAATACTCCAATTCCATTAGTTTTCATATTATTTGGCAGAAAAATATAATTTTAAAATATGCAAAATAATGAATAAAAAAAAGCAAGGCTTTTAACAAAAAATAAAGCGATGCATGCAATTCAGAGCCCAGTCTCTGATGTCAACCATGCTTTAAGGCATGCAATAGAGAGACCTTTCATTCACTAATTCAAGATTTTAATCAGGAACGTCATGCATCAAACCCCATTCATGGCATTTATACACATACATACACACACATACACACTCTTAGTCAGCTCAAAGACTGATAGATATGGCATATTTACCATGCCCAGGGTCTTGTAAGGAAACTGAGGCTTAATGTTTAATGTCTTAACCAAAATTAGAGTTATTTCATAGTTAAGACATGAAATAAGATGCTGCCCATGAGGTTGTTAGCACAGATCTCGCACAATTTAAATGTTAACAAGTAAATGGCTTCATTCCTAATATTAGAGAATCTGTCAAAAGTCCTCTCTCAAATCATGTTCATCTTAAATAATTATGATTTCAGATTAAGGATTAAATGTTCCATGGATATGTGAGGGACCAGGAGTTGCCTATACTATTTTTTACCTCCTTATCCTTTAAAGTGAAAGAGTTCCTAGTTTTATTCAGTATGGTAGAATGCCATGAAAAACGATTCCATTTTTCAAGTTTCTCTTGCAGCCTGGTACTTCCCAAAGATATCTAAAAGTGTTGTGTGGTTCTGTTGGGAAAAGCCCCTCAATAAAATGGGGTGTGGGGCTGCCATGCCATTCTGTAGTGGGCTGTCTCATTTTCTCCTTTTCCTCTCCTTTTTCTTCTGGAAACTATTACAGATGGAGCTGCAGCAACCATTTTGCAAATGTGTAGGTGGAAATGACTCATGGACTGCAAAACAGAAAGAAGTCTTGGCCTTGGATGATTGTGCAGAAGACATACCAAGTCAACTCTCAACTGCTTGCTTCTGGGGTTCTTCATATGAAAAAAATAAACCACAATGTGTTTAATATTTGTAGTTTGGTGTCTTATTGGCATCAAAATGTAATTTGTAACAGAAAAAAGATTATAGTAAATAGACACAGATTCTACAAATTAGAAAGGGGAACTTCAGTTAGGAACAGGTAGTGGTGTACTTACTTCCTCTTTTCAGTGCTTTCCTTTATATCTAGCTCCAACTTGAAAACTGAATTTGCATCAAAAAAGGAGATATGCAGAAAGATAATCTATATAATTTTTAGGGAAACATTTAAAGTGCTTGTAAAAAAACTGTTAGAAACCAATAATGCTAAAGAACACACGCCAATCAGAGATAAGGAGCTACTTGCATCTAAAGGTTAAAGCATTTAAACCCTAAGAGTTGGAAATACTCTGCTAGTACTGGTACATTTCCTTGGCATTTATCTTGTCATTTAAAATCTTCACAGCATGCAATATATTAGGTTTATTCTTGCACTACAGGAGATTTAAAGCATTGCAAAGACTGAAGAGAGAAGGCGAGAGAAAAAAAGATGGGGCTTACCTCTCATTCCCTGTGGCATACAATGGAATCTTGGAGCACAGGTATAGAAACAAAGAATAGGTATTATATATATTCACACTTATGTATCAATATACTTTTTTTTAAGATTTTATTTTATTTATACAAGAACCTGTGTACAGGCCAGATGTGTGGGAGGGTGAGAGAATTCACCAGAGACAGAGCGGGGAACAGAACAGGCAGACTGACAAAATACGCTGCTGAGGGTTGCAGCAGGTGAGACAGGAGAGGTCCGCTTGCCATGTGGGTTGCTCCGAGGCTGGTGGGGATCGAACCAGCACTGCAGAGGCTGCGGACAGCATCACAGCGCTGCACTCAACCACCTGTGCCACCAGGGAGGCCCCTTATGTATCAGTATTCTATGCTTTAAAAAGATCTTCACTTTAAAACAGGTAGTAAAAATTTAAGCAAGTGTACTAATGGAGAGTGTCCTTTCCTTTGAGAATTATGTTCCACAGTTGAAATATGAGCAATTAGTTTACACCTCCCCATTATCTAACTCTGACTACATCTCTCTCCCCTCCTTTTTTATCCTTTTCTTGCCTGCCACGTCAATCCTCCCCACCTTTGCAAATCTCCTAGTGGGTTAGCATAGATTGAAAATCTCCAATTTCCTAGTGTCCAATGTCCTTTTTTTAAAAGATTTATTTATTTATTTATACAAGCACTGGGTCCAGTCAGAAGTGCAGGAGGGTGAGAGAATCCACCAGAGCCAGAGCAGGGAGCAGAGCAGGCAGAAGGACCAAAGTACACTGCTGAGGGGAGCAGTGGGCGGGAAGAGAAGTCTGCCCGCCATGTGGGACCCGAGCCCACGGCCGGGAATTGAACCGGCGCTGCAGAGGCTGCAGGCAGCTTCGCAGCCCAGCGCTCAACCACTGCGCCACTGGGGAGGCCCTCCAATGTCCTTTTGCAAAATAAAATGATATGACAAGAGATAGATTCAGAAAATTCTTTCAGCTTAAACAATATAAGTTTTATATGTCAGCTAAACCACTTGTCTGATTTTATTTCAAAGATTTAAGTTTCTTTATGCATACAAGAATTGGGGTGCAGGACAGAGGTATGGGGGTGAGAGGATTCACCAGAGACAGAGTGGGGAACAGAACAGGGAAATTGACTGAAATACACTGCTGAGGGGAGCAGCAGGTGAGACAGGAGAGGTCTGCTGTGCCATTTGGGTTAGCTCCCTTGCCAGGGATCAAACGCAGGCCACGTGGCTGCTGATAGCTTGATAGCACTGAGAATTTAACCCCTACGCTACCAGGGAGGCCCCCTTCTCTGATTTTGAAAACTGAAATTAAGTAAAAATGTAATTATAGACATGAAACGTTGTCATCACATATACCCTACCAAAAACTTACCAAACTTCAACTGCCTTTTTTTAGATTCCTTTACACAAGCTTTTTGTTTTTATTTTCTCAGTTTTAATTTGGGCACTTCTAGTATGTTTCTGGCATGTCTTTCTTTTTCCTACACTACTTCAGTGGCAGCTCCTCCTTGAGTTTTCTCCTAAGGATCCATGACAAGATGTCTCTTTTCAAAAGGCTAACTGATCAGTACCTGACACCCCTGAATCCTTAGAGATAATATTTACCTGTCCGTTAACAATTTCAAGGGTTGGGGCCTTCCCAGTGGCACAAAGGGTTAAGTCACAAGCTATGAAGCTATCTGCAGCCACTGCAGTATGAGTCAGATCTCTGGCCAGGGAGCTACCCACATGGCGCAGCAGACCTCTCCTGACTTAACCTCTGCTGTCCCCAGCAGTGTATTTCAATCTGCCTGTTCTGTTCCCCACTCTGTCTCTAGTGAATCCTCTCAAGCCCCCACACCTCTGGCCTGTACCCCAGTTCTTGTATGCATATATAAATAAATCTTATTTTAAAAAGGGAATTCCAACGGTAATATGCACTACTATGTTCATTGTAGCACTATTTACAATGGACAAGTTATGGGAACAACCTAAGTGCCTAATGAGAGCAGTGAATTAAGATGTGTTGTGTATACATGATGAAATACTACTCAGAGATCAAGAGATAAATGCATGCCATTTGTGGCAATATGGATAGAACTGGAGGGGGTTATGCTAAGCAAATCAGTGATGAGGAGAAAGACAAATACGAGATGATTTCACTTGTAATATAGAGAACCAAAACAAAGGAACACATAGAAACAAATAAACCTTAGAAATACGACTAACAAACTGAGGCTACCAGAAGAGCAGGGCAGAGAGTCAGAGGCAAAGTGCTGAAGAGAGGCAATGGGTGATGATGGAATATTATGGGTGCTTTGGTTTTGATATCTCTGAATCATAAACAGTGCTGTATTTCAATGTTACCTTAATAAAAAATACAATTAAAAAATAAAACCTGGGCCTCCCCAGTGGCGCAGCGGTTGAGTGCTGGGTTGCGAAGCTGCCCGCAGCCTCGGCAGCACCGGTTCAAACCCCTGCTGCTCCCTGGCCACCAGAGGAGGGTCCCGCATGGCGCGCAGACCTTTCCTGCCGCCTTCTGCTCCCCTCAGCAGTGTACCTCGGTCCTTCTGCCTGCTCTGCTCCCCGCTCTGGCTCTGGTGAATCCTCTCACCCTCCCGCGCTTCTGACTATACCCAGTGCTTGCATAAACAAATAAATAAATAAATAAATAAACACATCTTTAAACAAATAAATAAATAAATAAAACCTGACTGGACATTTAAAAAGAAAAGGTAAGTTAGACTTTCTGGATTTATCTTTCAGTTTTGGGATCTTGGTTAATTATACAAATTCTAAGACTCAGTTTCTCATTTTTGGTAGATGGAGATAATAACATTGCTGTCTTAAATTTTTGGTAAAGATTTTAAAAAAAAAACACATGGATGGCACACAACATGATATCTGGCACAAAGATGAAGTCAATGTCAATTCTTATTTGAATTATATTAATAATCATGTGCTGCATCTCTTAAACCAAATTATACTGTATACTCTTTGAAGCCTAGAAAAGTGTTTTCTTAATAAACTTCACCTTGAAGACAGCTGACTGACATACATATAGAAAGCATTCAGCAAAAAATTGCGGGATGAAACATGGTCAATATCTTTTTTTACAAAAGACTTGAGCATCTACAGTGTGCTATCATCCTAGAACAAGAAATAGAGTGGTACATAAAATAGAAAATGCAGAACTCCTTTAAATTATACAAATAACACAAAATATTCCTTATCCTTGGATTCACATATATCATGCCTGTTTCAATGGTACTTCTCTCCAAAATTACTGCTTGAAATATTCTGCATTATCACAAAATACATAAGCGAGCTGATTAGAATTGCACAGACTACATGGACTAAAACTACACCTTTCTTGAGAATACAGTTCTCAAAATATCAATGCCTGTTTAATGCTAGTTTATGTCAGGGTTCGTAAAGATTGCAAAATAAAGACCATAACCTTGAAGCTTTGTTCATATAATATTCAGTAATATAATGGCAGTACAGAAGGATTCTTAGGGAACAATCAAGGAACTGCTTATTTATGGCCAAGAGTCATGAAGGGATATGTGACTATTTGCTACACAGCAGCTAGGTTAAATATATGCCAAGTTTGATCACTTCTCTGCTGAAAACTTGCAAAGGCTTTACATTGCAGTTCTAATGAAATCCAAGTCTTTCCCATAGCCCTTTGCTATTTTTATTTTTTTTCAATTTCATTTCCTAGCAGTCTTCTCGCTTCCCTCTCAAATATAAATCCCAATAGAGAAAGGGATTTTTTTTAATTGCTCCATCCCCAATTCTTAAAACAATGCTTAGAAAATATATGTAGAAGTTCTAATTAGTGTTTTTAAAATGATGAATGGGTGAATGGTTGAGAGAACTAAGAGTCCTTTCCTGTAAAAGGAGGGAAAATCTATAGGGTAGCTGTATATTCATAGCATTGGTTGACATTAATTAGCTACACAGTTTCAGGAACATTTTGCATATTGAATTTTATAGCAGTGAACTTCAAAAAGTGGTTCCTTTACCAGAGGGAGTGTGTACGATGAGTAATTACGGAGTTTTATATTCCCTCTATGGCCCAAACACCCTTGTCTTCCATTTAAGATTGGATTCAGGACAAATGGAGCTTTGAGGAGCTGAGAATCATCTGCTTTTTCAGGAAGCACAATTTGGTAGACAAAAGCTTGGTGATTGTATTATGACTGGCTTCTGGTAGGCCCCACAGCTTGAGATAATACCTGAGGCTACAGGGCTATTGAGTATACAGCTTCTTCCAGCATTTTGTACTGCATACAAAGGGGAAACACTGAGGATGATCTGTTTTTGTGCCTCTCCTCAGAGTAACACAATAAACAGTGATTTCAAAGTCCAGGTTCTGATTAGAAATACTGCAACTTAAGGGAATGGTACTACTTACTACGTGATCTTCCAAGATCTAGTCTGTAAAATGGAAGCACTATGTAGCTTTTATTTGTTTTGCTGTTGTTCTGTTCATTTTTAAGGAAACTTGAAATTACCTAATGTCACATTTGTCATATGAAAATCTATCAAGATATGTTAGTGATGTTTCTTTATATCCATTATGTATCCCTTCAACGAGCCCAGATCATTTTTGTCTATGACTTTTACTGATCTCTGTAACTTTATATACTGATAATTTTTTAAGCATAGGTTTACAGAAAAAATATTAGTATGAACATAGTTTTATTACTAAACTACTATCAGTAAATTAATTCTGTGTCAAAGTAAAATAAGACATCAAAAAACATTTTCTGCTGGCAACATGAAGAAACAAGTTTAACAGAAAATCACTTTTGACATCCCAACTCTGCTTTCTATGTGTCTGTATTTTCCTCTCATTTGCGTTGGAAGGTAAGATTTACTGCAACACAACAGATCCTCAACTTCTTTTCCTGTATCATAACCTGACATCCTATATTCCTCTAGCCGAAGCAATCAGTTGTGAAAGGGTACAGTTTATTTCAGCAACAATCATTAATCTGCCCATTTGGACAGTGCTGCTATAAATTCAAGAAAGTGACAGGAATCAAAACCCTGGCACATTTGGAAATTGGATCTCTGCTAACTAAGGTTTATTAACTCCTGTGCAACAAACCAGTGGGGATGTTGCCTAAATAAAATATGAATAACAAAAGAAAAAATATTGTTCTATCTTATTAAATATATTAGGACATTACATCAGGGATTTAAATATTTAGATATCCATAAAATATATTCAAGGAAATCAAGACTTATTTATTACAGAACAATAAAAAACACTAATTGTCCATGTGGGAGGTGTAACATTTAGAAGTATAAACACTATGTATGTGCATGAATGTGCATTTTATTCTCTCTTCTCAGACTAGACCACCCTTTCCTTGCTAGACCAAGAAGTGACAATGAAATTGTGATGAGGAATTTAAAAATCTAATTATTAGCTTTGAAAATTTAAAGAGACTAAGGAACCCTAAGTTTGAAATACTGATTTCTACCACAGAAGTTAGAAAATGAACATTCTCTCTAGATCAAAAGTAGCAGGAAAATTACTAGGCACGTGAAAACAAGGGTAAAGATATAAATTCTCTTTTATAATATGAATACCAGCATCTGGTATTATAGTTTCAAGTGATTTTTTTTTTTTTTTTTTTGGTATAAGGCAACATGTTACACAAATACTAGAGACAGACTTTGGTGTATAAATAACCAGGACTGAGCCGCCCAACAAAGACTCATTGAATCCCACTTTGCTGGAATGTTTCCCCTATGGTGTGGACGGACATGAGTTAGTGTAACTGGAATGGTCTTCTGGCTGGAAAAGGAGGAGTCTTCAGGAGGTATGTAGAATTGTGAGACACGGGCCTCCTCTGGTGGCGCAGCAGTTGAGAGCTGGGCTGCAAAGCTGCCCGCAGCCTCTGCAGCACTGGTTCGATCCCCAGCCACCAGTGAGGGTCCCACATGGCGCGCAGACCTCTCCTGCCACACCCGCTGCTCCCCTCAGCAGTGTATTTTGTCAGTCTGCCTGTTCTGATCCCTGCTCTGGCTCTGGTGAATTCTATCACCCTCCCGCACTTCTGACTATACCCAGTGCTTGTATAAATAAATAAATAAATCTTTAAAAAAAAATAATTGTGCAACAGAAACTATATCTCAGCAGAGGCTAACAAGACTTGGAGGAACAAAGTTCCATCCAAGCTGGCTATCAGAGAGGGCACCATCTAATTGGAATTCACTAAGAATAAAAACTAAAGACAAAAATCTAGATGTTGGCTGTATACTTTGAAGGTACACAGGATACTGGTAGAGGGTTAAATAAGTGAAATCATAGACATTACCTTATAAAGTGAGTATTAGCAAGTAGGAAAATTGAGCTAATTCTATTGGGAAAAGTAGGAGGTCCTCTCCTGAGCAACAAAGGAGTGAGATGTTTCCCTTCCATCAACTCCCCATCTTTCATTGATTCTTAGTGGGTCATAGATCAAGTTCACTGCACTTCCATTGTACCATGGTCGGTAAAGTGGACACAAAGTGGTGATGCAGTCTCAGGCAGCCTGAAAAAACATTCAGTAATAAAATGAAGGTGATGGCAGTAGGAAGTTAGACTTGTGTAAGCTGAAATCACCAGGATGAGAGAATAACAGGCCACTGACATCACCTCCTACACTACACAGATACACAAGTCCCCACATTAAATCCAGCCTATTCTGTCATGGATTCCTCCAGAGAAGTGCTAGTCATACTTTGTAATTTCAAAAAGAATGAAGCATGAGTTCAGTTGGCAGCTATAAATGTACCTCTAGTTGCAATATTTTTTCTCCTTATATTGGGAACCAGGGATTCTAATCCAGGAAATCTTAAATATTACAGATTCAAGCTACAACTGGCTTCCTGGGTCACTGTAAGTGTGGTGATGTGGGCCACTGCTATATACAATCCTTGGATCCTGGATATGTGGGACATGGCTCCAGAAAACAATGAACTTGAAGTATATCAGCCCAAACTGCAAGATGCCTTTTCCAAGCTGGTCCATTCTGTGATGCCAATAGCGTATATGATAGGACCATTGTAATTTGTTTCACCTCAGTTGATCCTCACTGTTGGTGTTTCCCCTCATTGAAAGACAAGATTACATGGGATTATGATAATATATCAGATACTCTATGAACTATTGGTTTTTCCCCTCATTGAAAGATAATATTACATGGGATTATGATGATATATCAGATACTCTATGAACTGTTGGGCATTGGTGCTCTACTATGGAAGTTAGGCAAGAAAGGCACAGCTAACCTCAGAAAATATGCTAATCAAAGTCAAAAATGAATCCCTGACTCCAGTAAGGGATGCATTTTAACACAATTATCTTTTCTTAGTTTTATTTTATATAATTCTTACGTCACTTTTCATTTTTGCAAAATGTATGCATTTTCATTTTGGTTATATTCACCATACAATTCCCACCCCCCTTATTTTGACCCTAATCCCTACTCTACAGCCCCCCCCCCATAGTGTGTCTCTGATTTATAGTTGCTTGTTGATTTTGATTTTTACTTTATTATAATTAGTTTTTTTTTCCTGGTCCCTTATTTAGGTTTCCTAATTTCTGCTATGAGTGAGACCATCCGGTATTTTTCTTTTTCTTTCTGGCTTATTTTGCTGAGCATGATCCCCTCCAGCTCCATCCATGTTGCTACAAATGGCATGAGTTTATCTTTTTTGATTGCTGAGTAATATTCCATTGCATATACACATCTTCTTGATCCAGTCATCTATTTTTGGGCATTTGGTTTGTTTCCATAGCTCCAATATTTGAACGATTAAGCAGAGGTTAGAGCTAGAGAAACCTTGATGAAAGTCCTTCCCATTGGAATATGCAATCACCATCCCTAGTCACAATGACTATATATATGCTATTGATATATTCCTCAGTTATTGGGATAACATAGGACATCCCAATGGATTAGCTTAGCTCTACTGAGTAGTTTTTATGGTCTCTTCTCCAAGAGATTCTCCCTATTATAAGTTGTTCTCCTTCTCACTTTCTTGGTAAGCTAATTTGTTTGTAATTATCCCCTAGCTTTACTTCCTGATCTCTGAGCTATGAGACAAGAATGTCACCCCTCCAGTATTCCCTCATCTTACTCCCACTCTAAACTAAGTAGATATCTGGGTGTATTCTTTCAGGACCAACTCTTAAGTGATGATTTGAGTAGCCAGTGAACCATTTTCATTTGTACTATAGGACTGAACAAAGCCATTCAATATCCCATCATCTGGTCATAAAGAAAACATGCAACTGGATATGCCAGTCAACTTTTTGTTCAAACAACTTGTGTTCACTGGATCGTCTCAGGACCAAATATGTATGCACTGTTTAAGCAATTACTCAAATATATAAAATAAGCTTTATGACTTGATAGTTCATAATGGGCAACTCCAGCTGGAGAGTTACTGTTCCTTGTTTAGGCATTCACTCTGTGCTTTGGTCTACTAGCTTGTTAGATCTGCTTTTCGCAAAAACAATTTTCTGCTACTGAGAGCATGGGCAAATCTATGGTAACTATTGTCCAGTTCTTTAACATAGAGTAGGCTTGAGCAGCACAGGAAGCCTTCCTATGCACTATGGACACTTCCAGCAACTTGAGATCTCCTGGACCATGCACTCTAATTGGTAGGACTACAAATAGCATAATTTGAATCTGTTGCAGAACCCTTTCTTCCTCTGTACTCCACTCAAAACATACAACTCTTCAAGGCACTAATAAATATGAATCCATATTTCCAAGTGTAGATATGCAGTGCTCAGAATCCAGTAGTGTATTTAGCTCAGTATACATGTAGTAAGAGTTGTATTCTAAATGGCTACATTACTAAAAATTATAGAAGTATACAAGAGCTATACTTCCTTTGTTGTAGCAGATGATAATGCAATGATTTGTTCTCATCTTAGAAATTTGGATATGATGGAGACTATTCACAGTATATTCTGTAAAGCTCTGAGGATGTCAATCATTTCCATCTCTTAGATATGATACTACTTCTGATTTTTTTTTTACCTTAACAGGGGTGGAGGGACCTTGACAGGTATTTGGGATTCCACTTGAATCTTCTATTTTGTTCTTATTCTACATGTTTTGGGATAAATGGGAGGATTCTTGCAACTGTAAGTATTCTATACTTATGTGCCAGATAAATGAACGTAGGATGGTCTCACAGCAGAATTTGGACCAGATTCCAAATTGTCTCATACTACACAGGTTCCATATACTTCACAGCACAAAGAAAGCTGATAGTGACTAAAAACAATTCTTGGTATAGAGACTCTGATAGCTGCAACTTGGTTTAAATTTCCACTCATAATCATGAGAATACACTACATTATACACATCTGTCAGCATTCCACATCTGACATTATGCAAATCAATATGGGAATATTTCACAGAAAGCCATATTACTAATAGTCTCCAAATTGGCCAATATAGCCAAAAAATACTGGAAATGAGCTATACATGCTCATGAAATCACTATTTTAGACGACTGATGGGACTCATTTATAATAACAATGACTTTGCAAGACCTGAATTAGCAATATGTTTAGTAGTAGTATATTTAGGTCAGTATACATGCAGTAGAAGTTGTATTCTAAATGGTTACATCAGTAAAAATTAATATATATATATTAATGTAATCAGCCCAGTATGTTTACCTATAAATGAGAAACACACACATACACACATACATATAAGCCCCTCTTGTGGAAGTCATCCAGGATTTCAGAGGTCAGAATCTAAATCCATTAGAGATTACAGCTATAAGCTATCAACTGCACATAATGTCTCCTACAAGATTGGAATAAAAGGGTTGGAGTATTTTAAACTGCAATGTGAAAGGAAAGCACCTTCTAATAATATTTAAAAATTGGTGCAATTCTAGATATCTAGGTCTTACCTAGAAAGATTATAGTCAGAAAATTAAAACACACAAAACAATGAAAAGTTGCTTCCTTGAAAGACTTGAAAGAATTCACCCAGCTAAACCACAGGAGCAATAACAACAACAAAAGCAACCTAGAAGCTAAAGAACTAATTTGGGGGTTTACCAATATTACTGAATTATGAGCTTCTGGCATCCGTAAGCTACTTCACTTTGGAAAATTAATTTCATGCTTGCCTACTCCTGTAAAACTCCTGACTGAAGGGTCTCATCAAGGTTTGGAATGATCAAAATTATGCATGAAGGAAAGCCAAAGAAAAAGCTATCAAGATTACACAGGTCAATGATCTCTTATTTTTAATAATAAACTATATGTGCCAAATTAGGGCTATTAGCTGAATATGTTAGGTGTAAACTTTGGTTAAAAAGAGGAAGTGGCTTTAACAAAAAAAAATGTAAAGAAGAAATTTTGCCATTGCAACAACACTGAAGGAACTTAAGAGGATTATGTTAAGCAAAATAAATCAGAAACAGACAAATATTGATGGTTCCACTCACATGTGGAATATAGAGAAACAAAAAAGGAACAGACAAATCTAAACCAAAACAAAACCTGACATTTTACTGTAGAATTGAGGCTACTAGGAAGGAATGGTGGAGGCTGAGGAGCAAAGTTGGGAGAAAACCCAATGGATGGGTGGAGGAATATGGGTGCTTTGATGGTGGGTGTGGTGACACGCTTTTGAAGGTAATATACTTGGGGTCCTACGTATATACAGTGTTGTAAACCAACATTACCTCAATAATAAAAAAAAATCTTTTATTTTTCCAAGAGAAACAGACCCTGATTGCGAAATAAACTAGCATATATTGAGAGCTTATTAAAATGTGAAACAAAGAAATGTTTAAAGTTTACTTAAGGCTTAGATTGCAAGTCTAACATTTGTTAAAAGTTTCCTGGACTGGGATTATCCATCACAATTCATATTATTTTTTTCTATATAGGAAATTATTTTTCAGTTATATTTGTAGAAAACAAGAATGTCACAGAAACTTTACCTAATTTCCAGTGAAAACTGTAACTATAAGACCGACTCTATGAGAAAGTAAATGAGAAATTGATAAAAGTATTACCATATTAAATGAAATAACAGAACTTGCTAGAGTGTCATCTAAACATCGGGTTGCAAATATGAATCAATACCTGGTAGGTATTTAGATGCCTGTATAGTTCAGAAAGAAATAGGAAATCTTTGTTGGACTTACAAAAGAAAATACAGGTCTCTAGAGAAATGAACTATAATGAGTCAAGACTTATAAAGTACAGCTTTTGGCTGACTTTTTGTCTATTAAAACCACTTGAGAAAACTTAGGTTAGAAGGCAGCCTTGAGAAGGGGATCTGCCAATTGTCAGATCACCTGTCCAGGGAAGACTTGGTGTCCAAGTGCAATAGTGGACAGTCTCCAGTCTTAATCCCTTCAGTTCTAGCTTAACTGCAGAGAGTTCTTTTGCCAGAGACTGTCCTTGGGTGCCGGGATAATGGTGGAACAGGGCAGCCTGCATTCAGTCACTGAGCAAGGTGGGTGTAAAGGCCCAGTCATTCTAGACCAACCTGTGACATCTCTGCAGTGTATTACCCACTGCAGTGCTCCCTACAGACCGCCTAGAGCAATGTCAGAACTGTGTCATTATTTCAAGTCTCTGCCTGTCAATCCTTTCTGCCTCCATTCCTTCACAGGTACTATGCCTGAATATTTTATACCTAAAATTCATCTCAGTCTCTGCTTCTAGAAAATCCAAGCTGAAACATAAATATTCTCATGTCTAATTCTGAAGCTCTTCCTAGACTTACAGTGGGCTGTGATTGAATATTTCTTCCCAGGCACCATCCCTTCTCTTCCATCCCATAGAACTGGGAATGGAAGTTGGGATAGACAAAGTGCACAGTATTACCAACACTAAAAATTTAAAACAAGCAAACTTCTTGAAATACGGAGTTTTGTACATAGTAGTCACATTCAAGTTATACTTCATCCCGTTTCTCTTTCCAAATTTCCACATCTGCTCTCAGCTATTCTGCCTCAAGAACGTCTGTGGGTATTTTGGGATTAAAGTGTTACTTTCTATATATATATTTTTCCACATCTTCTCTTGGGCATCAAAAGATCAGAGCTCCTCACATATCACCACTACTTAAATGATTCTACCTGAAGTGTACCCCTACACATTTCCAGCACTCTTTTTTCGTTATCTTTTCAATGCTGTTATTTTCATTTTGGGGGAAGAGTTATAAATTTTACTTTGGATAAACTCACCAGGGGGGCATTTTCTAACTTTTCCTGTTTTGAGCAGGGAGGAGAACAAACTCCAAAAAGCATCTTATTTTAGCAACATTTCTCCTTATATGACAGTTTAAGATGTTTCTTAAGTGGATACTCCTCACCTGTCCATGTTGGAGTATATCATTTGCTAGAGATTCCTCTGGGGAAATCTAGTTCAACTTCCACATTGATCATACGAAATTTCTGCCTACAGGAAGCAAAAGACTACTCAAATTTATAACAGTTCATTCTGCATGAAGCATCCAAAGCCTCTGACACTTAAACTTCTACCCAGTTTACCATTTTGAACTGTGTTCCTCTGATCATCCATTAGCTAGATCCTTTGGGCCAATATTCTGAATTTTCATAGTTTGGCATCTAAGAGTATCTAATGTGCACATCACCTACCAGACACTTTGCTAAACACTCCACCTAAAGTATCATTTACAAATTTATTTATGATATACGTGCATGTTAACAATATTTCAAATTAGAACTGTTCCTTTGTCTCCAGGTCACTGGCTCATTTTTACCAAGGTATGCTTATACATTAAGAGTAATTTAATGTGCTAACATATGAACATCCATCCCCATTTCTCCAATGAGTAAATGAATTTCTGAAAGGTTATCTATTTGTATGTAGGTCACACAGGTAATAGGTAAAGGCATTAGAATTTAAACCAGGTAATCTGCTCATAACTAGTGTGTTACAGTGTCAGCTGAAAGATATTTGAATGAATGAATTCCTCAGATTTCTTGTCACAAGAGGGCCAATGCCAGCTCATGTAACCCTTTGTTCATATCTTAAAACAGTTTCTTTTTTGAATACACTTCCATATATGATAACATGTGGGAATGTATTAATTGTATTACAGCAAAATACATTCCTGTCTTGGCAAAAATTGTTCCAATAGATAAGTGAAATTGTTTCAATAGATAAGTGAATCAATGATGTCTAAATTGTGTCTAGTTTCCTCTGGTATTACATAGTGCACAACTGGAACCAAGTGTACATAAGAGACCTGGCATTATACACAAGCTTTAACTTTAAGTAGCAGCATGTAGCCAATGAAATTGATGATTTTCTTAAAAAGGGACACAGTGAACAAATTTTAGCCGGGGGGAGGGGTGGATTAGAACAGTTCCTTATAAACAATATAAAAATACTTTCATATAAAAAGAAAGTGTTTAAGGCCATTCCTTGCGTGCGCACGCACACGCGCGCACACACACACACACATAGAACATGGATTCAGCAATGAAATTTCAGAGATATACAGGAAACCACTAATATGTAAAGAGGGAATCTTTCTACTATGCATGCCTAGAAGCAGGATTTTGCAACGTATATCAGAGGAAAGTTTATTCTCCTAAGAGTAATTCCTAAAGTTGTAAAACTAAGGGCAAATGTTAATCAATTGCTGATATAGAAATCTAAAATTTTAATGAAATAAAAATACTCATGTGGGGAAAGAACATCTCAGATTTCATTAGTGTTGTACTAGAACATAAGATCAACAAAACTAGAACACAGCATGAAAAGAAATTTGAAAGGATCAAAACAAAGAAATAAAAGATATCCTTTATAGGGCCTCCCCGGTGGCGCAGCGGTTGAGTGCTGGGTTGAGACGCCTCAACAGCTCTGGTTCGATTCCCGGCTGCTCCCGGGCCACCAGAGGAGGGTCCCACATGGCACGCAGACCTGCCCTGCTGCCCGCTGCTCCCCTCAGCAGTGTACTTCGGTCCTTCTGCCTGCTCTGCTCCCCGCTCTGGCTCTGGTGAATTCTCTCACCCTCCCATACTTCTGATTTACCCAGTGCTTGTATAAATAAATAAATATTAAAAAAAAGATATTTATAAATGATTTTCATGAATGTTGGTAAAGTATAATTAAATGTTATCAAATTCCATCACATCTTTTGTTTTAATGCTCAGATAACTTATCAAGTAAATGCATGTTTATATTCCCTTTTAGGAGGCTATGTTTTTAAAAGTATTTTTAGTTAGTTCACAAAGTATGGAGTTAAATCCGAGCTCTTACTATAGGAGAGAAATATTGGATAGACTCCACCTGACTTCCACAGTAGTCTTGATTCCGGAACCCAAAGTGGGCACTTCATATAATAGCATATCCCATGAATAATCTGACCATTTGCTTGGTGACTGGAAGTCTTACAAATATTTTCTGCTGTCCCTTTATAATTTTACCTTAAGGGGTCAACTTTGAGGCTTATAACCAAAGATCAACTCACTAAAATCTGAGTTTGTTCTGAAATCAAGGTCAGACCCAGAAATCACTTTTATTTTTAGCTTACCTATTATAGATAATGACCAAAGGATAGAATATTTTGCTTTCTAATAGTCTGTATTTCCTATGCAACCAGTTAAACAAAGCTCCAGGAGTTGATTCCATCTCAAAATTCCATTGACAACTCTTACCTTTAGTAGCTGATTGTGCCATAGCTGCCAATTCAAGCCGGGGTTGGCCGCATGACCATCCAGGAATCTATAGTTCTTTGTTCCCTGCACTATCATCTTTTCTCGTCCCAAACCTGTCTTCTGTGAGTCAGGGCTGTTCTATAAATTCCATTTTTTTGATACCAACTATAAAATACTATACCCAATTCCACTGTGTGAGGAATGGGGGCTTCCCCACCACCAAGCAATTCTTTAACACCACTGAATGTCTTATAATTGAACTTAATTCTGATACTAACTACTGGAAAATAGCATCAGATTACATTGTTTAAGGGTTCAGTCCCACAACTCTATGGCCCTCACCACCATTTCAGACACCAGCCATAAGCCCAGGGTCTCACCTATGCTTCCCAAGCAACTAGCTTTAGACCAGAGGCTCCAATTAATATCCAACACATTGGGCTCAATTTTTTAAAGGGGCTCACAAAACTCAGTTTATAAGTGCATATAACTCAGAAAAAGCCAGATAGAAGAGACACTTAAGGCAAGGAATGTAAGAAGGGGGGAGAGCAAATGATCTCCTGAACCTCCACCTGTTCACCAACTTAGACTCTCTGAACCCTGCCCTTTGGCTTTGTATGGAGACGTCACTAAACAGGCACAACTGATTAAACCACTGATGACTGGTCATTGATTTAACCTGTAGCTCCTTTCACCTCCTTGCAGATCAGGGACAGAGAAAGCTCCAACACTATTCTCCTGGTCGGTTCCCCTGGGCCCTAATCCTTACATGATTTCCAGAAGTCCCAGT
Organism: Talpa occidentalis; assembly: GCF_014898055.3. Taxonomy (NCBI): domain Eukaryota; kingdom Metazoa; phylum Chordata; class Mammalia; order Eulipotyphla; family Talpidae; genus Talpa; species Talpa occidentalis. Next base: position 17,654,578 of record NW_023604861.1, read on the forward strand.
TTTTATCTCTCAGAAAATGCCAAGGTTTTAGAACTGTGAGCTAGGAACTGTGGACAAAGACTGAATATATGAGAGACACACTTTGGCCATCTGAGTGACCAAAGGTATATATATTTCTTATAAACCACAACGTTGCATGTGGCAAGAACTAGAGATCCACTTCATGAAAACTGCTGCATTAATTCTGCTGCATTAATGTATCATCTCTATACTATTCTTGGACAGATCTAAAATGGACATACATTTGCGTGCATGCCTTTGTTTCTGATGTGGACATACTTGCAGGATACATTTGTGTAAACATAATTATCAAGTCAAAAAGCAAGTGAAATTTAATCTTCACATAAATCAAAATGCTCTCCAAAAAGAGTCACCACAAATCAATATCCTCATGCTTATGAAAGCACCCTTGCTAACCCTACATGAGATTAAACATTTTTTTTAGCTTTGTCAATACTATTAGTGGAAAAGCAGTTGTAATTATTTCAATATATATTTACTTATTACTCATTGGCTGCAATTTTAGGTACTATTGATACTAGGTTTCTACTGCTGTTGAAACAAACTGCCACAGACTCAGTGGCTTAACACAACACACATCTACCATGTCATAGCTCTATAGGTGAAAAGTCCCAGAGTTCATCTGGGTGTTTAAGTGTCACAAGAATAAAATCTGAAGGTCAGCAGGGACACATACCTTGCCGGAGCCCGGGGAAGAAGCCATTTCCAAGCTTACTCCAGTTGTTGGCCAAATTCAGTTCCATGTGGTGCTAACAGTCCTCGTTTTCTTATCAGCAGTCAGCAGAAGTTGATCTTTGTTTCTAAGCACTAACTTTTTCCTTCTTGTGCTTTTGTGTCTTGTAGTGTCCAGAAACCAGCAACAGTGGGTCAAGTTCTTGCTCTGTTGGAATCTCTCTGACCCCCAAGCTGCTGCTTCTCTCTCCCTCTGGAGAAACTCCTCTGCTTTTAAAGAGGCATGTAATTAGATTAGGCACAGCTGATCTTTCAGAACATTTTATCTTAAGGGCAAAACTTTCATTATATTTGCAAAATCTCTTTCCCCACGTAACATAACATAACATACACACAGGAATTAGGACACTTGGCATGTTTATGTGAGAAGCATGATGTGTGCTGTGTATATATACATATATAAAATTTTGTTATTATATTTATAGTTTGATGGGTAAAATCTCTAAACCTACAACAATAAACTTATGTTCACCTATTATTCCAGTCCTATATTTCTCTTATTACTTGCTAAATTACAGGGGGAAAATGGCATTTTTATAGATCTTTAGTGGGGAAGAAATATAAACATAAATTATACAGCAACAATTAATCTTTGATTTATAAAATAAATATATTCACAAAAGTGTAGTGATCCTGAAAAAAATTCTATCTTGAAACAGAGATTTAAAATATTTTCCAGTGGCTAACCTATGAGACAACACTGTGTATGAGACAACACTGTGTATGACAACACTGTGTATGACAACACTGTGTATGAGACAACACTGTGTATGATTCAGTGATGTAAGTTCACAACTCTTTCAGATTTATGTTGCCACACCACATCCACCACCAAGGCACCCCCTGTCCTCCAGAATTTTAAGGGCAAAACAGTAGAGTTGTGTTTTGGAGAAGGTAGAAAGGAATGAAATAGCCAGGGAGAATCACCCAGAAGCCAGTAGCTGTACATGCACACTGCAGTGTCACAAAAACAAAAACATAGAGTAAGGGAGTTGGGGAGAACGTTATACAATATCTCGTCTAGCTTCCTTGTTTTATGTATAAAGATAATGAGTCCCAATAGTATAAATAAATTCCGGAAGGTTACAATGCTTCAGACACTAAGAATAAATCCTGGATGTCCCTTCTCCTAGTAACACACAGTTTGTGTTTCAGTGTTTATCATTTTATAACAAATCCCTTCCTTATGTTTGTCCTCCCACTGTTGAGCTTTTCATTGAAAGCAAAAACTGTTCAGCCTTCTCCTTAGAGATGTGCGCCGTTCACTGTTATTTTACCTGTAAGGAAGAATCCTGACCTGTGGGGCAGCGAGAGGCATGTTGCTGCTGTCAACAGAAGGGGCATTGGGGCAGCAGGTGAAAAGACTCAGCAATTTATAAAAATCCTTTACAGCAACGTTCACCCAGGTGTTTCTCTCCAATTGCAACCCACTCCCTCCCACACCACCTTCTGAACAGGTGTGACCCCTGAAACATCAGAGAATCAGCAGGGGTAAGTGAAAGGTTATACAGAGTTGAAAAGCAGTAGAAAATCTGAAAAAAAATAAGCAAATTTGATAAATGACATCTGTTTTCAATATGGGGTTCCAATATATAAACTTAACATTCTGTCTTTACTTCTGAAAGGAAAAGTAACTGACTAATATTCACCAAAAATTAGTGGCATAAATAAGCACAGATTATGACAGATAGTAATTCCAAAGGTCACAGACATTTTAATAAATGTGTTATTTTAAAACTTACATGTTATCTTATGAAATCAAAAAGTATTAGGGATAAAATACATCACTCCTGTCACTTAGACCAGTCTCATTTATTCTAATTATTTTGTTCTCAATTTTTTGGATTTTCTCATTAGGAATTATCATTAAAAGTTCATAAGTTAGTCTTGACAGTGAATAATGAGCAAGTTGTCAGATTTAGCCCATGCTGACATTTCTGTTCTCGATTTGATGGTTGTTGACCTCATTAGGTGCACTTATAAAACAGGGCTTATAATCTAAAAAAGGTTGGAGAGTTGAAAGTAAACTACTATATAACCTGTCACTTTCCCAGTCTTAAAGTTGAATTGATGTATTAACGTTTTTTAATATATTCAGGAAAAAAAGAAATGTTAATATAAACACAGACTCTAATTATCCTTAGCAAAACACTGGCTGCCTTTAAACCAGCCATATGCAGTGCAGGTAGAAAAAAAAAATAGCATAATAGTATAGATTAGAGACATGTTTAGGGATGGGAACTTTGCATATCCCATATGTATTTATTAAACCTTCATCTTGAATATGACATGACAACAGACAACGAGATGGGGACTTAAAAAGCCCAGGTGATTGTTGAAAAGTCATGTACACAAAAAAACTGTAACAGAAGATAGAAACACACTCTTACAATTGCCTTGGTATTATATACATTGTACCAAATAAGGTCTAACATCACTATTGTAAATATATAATCTCCTCAATGTTTTTCTCTGAAAGTTAAAAGATCACACTTCACAGTAATACTGTATGGTTCCATGACTGATGGTAGAAGTTACTATTTAAATATATCCAAAGTAGGACCTCCCTGGTGGTGCAGGGGTTGAGCGCTGGGTTACGAAGCTGCCCACAGCCTCTGCAGTGCCAGTTCGATTCCTGGCTGCCGGGTGAGGGTCCCACATGGCGCAACAGACCTCTCCGGCCACCTGCTGCTCCCCTCAGCAGTGTACTTCGTCAGTCTGCCTGTTCTGCCCCCTGCTCTGGCTCTGATGAGTACTCTCACCCTCCCATGCTTCTCACTGTACTCAGTGCATGTATAAATAAATAAATGAATGAATCTTAAAAAAATATATACATATCCAAAGTAGCTTCTGAGCAGTATGTTTAGGAGTAGTACATATCTATCTAGGCTGACGATGCATGTGCACGTGCATGCACACACACACACACACACACACGGCTTATACACAGTAGGTAAACATCTTGTCTCCATGGAAACTTCTCTGTTTTGCAATATTCTTCCTTCTAAAATGGTGAATATTTGAAATCTAAATACCAAAAGAGCTATCATTTAGTCTTATAATTTCTTAAACAGCTTTGTACATTCTACATTTAGCTTTCAATTATAAATATAAGTTATAAGTAAAATTTTAAGTCCTATTTAGCCTTATTTAATAGGAACAAAAATAGAACCTTACTGAATTTTACTGTTGGTGTTAGGAAAAGCTAACAAGGTGAATTGTGTCTATGAGAAGCTAACAATTTATTGATACGATCATAAGATTCTCAAATTTAAATGGTTTATCACTGATGAGTTTATATGTTGTAAGGCAGAAAGAGCAGTGTCTCCATTCTTTCCCTTTACAATTCTGTCTTTTTTTTTTTTTTTTTTTTTTTTTTTTTTTAGAGGCATGCTTTATTTATTTGTTTGCTGGTTTCTTTGTTTGTTTTGTTTATACATGCACTGGGTACAGTCAGAAGCGCGGGAGGGCGAGAGAATTCACCAGAGCCAGAGCGGGGAGCAGAGCAGGCAGAAGGACCGAAGTACACTGCTGAGGGGAGCAGCGGGCGGCAGGAGAGGTCTGCGCGCCATGTGGGACCCTCCTCCGGTGGCCGGGGAGCAGCCGGGGATCGAACCGGCGCCGCAGAGGCCGCGCGCAGCTTCGCAACCCAGCGCTCAACCGCTGCGCCACCGGGGAGGCCCTACAATTCTGTCTTAAATTTCATTTGTTCAAAATAAAACAATGGATAGCCAAATTTCTTTAGCAGAACCAAGAGTAAAAATTCAAATCTTCAAGCATATTATAGACAAACAATGTATTTCCGGATTCTGATTACAATTCAGTCACATATACTAGCAGTGAATAAAAATATTATAATCAACATTTATGTCCAGACACAACACAAAGTCAAAACTATTTCATCTTATAAAAGCCTAAAGCTCTTTCATTCAAGCAATTTCTACTTCAATCTATGCTTTGATGTGTCAGCCTAAGCTCCAGAGAATATCTACCTTATATGAATGACTTTATGTTGCTACATACTCTTTGAATAGAAGTTGATGCTAGCCTAATTTTAATAGCATTCTGTTACTTACAGAGAAAAACCAAACTCTATTGCACCACATTTAATTATATTAATACTGAGAAGAAAGTCCACTGAAAGAAGTCATATTTATTTTTTTGTAGCATTAAAAAAAAGACTTCGGTTGCACAGACTTGTAAACATGGATGTTTATATTACAAACATGGATGCAGTTGCCTTGGGTTCTAATTTTCTTTCTGTCACTAACTCACACAGTTATTGGAGGTAAGTCATATACCCTCTCTAATAATATAAAGTTAGAAATAAACTTTGTTATATCTAGATGTAGGACAAAAGGATAAAATAGTCCATACACACTTTAAAACCAGATTGGACCACTGTTTCAGAATATTACCCAAAGAAAATTAAGGTATTTTTCTTTAAGCTATGAGTCAGCTGATTGGGGGGAAAATGGTGAATATAAATAAATATTTGGAGAAATGTTTCTCTGGAGTGTCTGTGTTGGCATCAAATGCACACAAACTGGACTCCCCTTTGGAAAATATTAACACTTGCACTGATCGCTGTGATAATCTCATTTCCTGTGCATCCCAACATGTTTAGTACTCCTAGTCTCTCCATTTCACACAGTACTATTGTGTTACTGCGAGGATGGTAGCTCATCAGATGTAGCATAATCAGCAATGCCCCATTAGGAAAAAGAAAATGAGTATGTTGCTCAAGTCATGATCAAAGACATAAGAGACTAGGGGGAATGACTGCATTAAGTAGGTGGTAGATCTGCATGCTACAAAGGACTGATGATCTAATCCAGAACTAAAACGAACAAACAAACAAACAAACAAAAAGCAAGAGACCTTTGCCTTTTCTGAGAAGCAAACAAAGGCAGAGGAATTTCTAAAATCCAGGAGCCCAGGTCACTGTAAAGAAGAACATCAACACCTTCATCTACTGATGCGGGGGAGGGGTGGAAACTGTAGCCATAAATGAAAACCACTAATGCCAGAAAAGCTACCTGATGTTGCAAAGGAAAGGGAGACACTTCTAGTATTTTGCAGGTGCTTCCCCAGTACCATCCGTTCCTAATGCAGTCTGGGAAATAATGCATGCAGTAGTTAGCCCCTCTGCTCTGCCTTCCATGATACAAAACTGATCTGGGGAAAGGAAGGAAAAGGCTGAAATGGATCAGTACTTCTTTTTTACTCTCTGACATCCATTTCCCCCATATTTAACAATACTATGTTTTTACCTGACATGAATCATCTGTCATAGAAAGCAGAATGCCTTTTTTCCCTTCTTCCCTCCTCCTTCTCTCTGTATCTCTACTCAACCCTTTCCCCCAGCTACATAGCCCCATTAGTCACCACAATAATCTCAACTTCAAGGTCTTTGTGTGATAGGAAGTTGTCACTATAAGATGTAGATATGCTCCTTTTATTTATCTGTAGGGAAGGGCATGCTGTGATTCTCCTTTGGAACCAACCAAAGACTCCATATAATATTTTTCCAGTGACACTTTGAGCAAATTTGGATCTGCAATGCCATAAGGACAAAATGTGCATGTGCTTATAGCACAGATCAGTGCTGGAGCTAAAATTACAGTAGTGTCTTGTCTTACACAAAGTCTCAGGAAAACTAGTGGGTTTGCCTATCAATTTAATAAGATTCCTAATACAGGTTACACAGTACATGAATCAGAATAACATACCTACATATAGGATGTTGCCCCCTATATCGAAAAATAATCAACACATATCGTGCCTCTTTCCTAGTGGAAAAAAAGCATCTGGGCTTCTTCTATCCATAAAGTATAGTCAACATTCTCCACTATTAAAATCATAGCAGTGACGGGTACCTGAATGTTGTCATGATTTTTCTCTTGTGCTATAGATTTGGCACATGCATCCAACTTGGGCTTCTAGGACTCGTGATGCTTTTTGTTCACCAGATTCAGTATCATAATGTCACCTATATAGCATGCAATTTAACACAGGATGTCTAAAGTATCAAAGTCCTTGAAGATTATATAGACATACGGTCCAGGAGAATTGAGAATTAAGTTGGATTTCAGTCCTTGACACTGCCTGGGATAACCCTTTTGATTGACATGAACAGAGTGAATTCATCAGAAACCAATAGCCACAAGGTGCCAGGGGTTGCATTAATTTACTTTACCAAATATGCCACATCTTTGAGTTCAAATGATTATAGAAACTACCTGACTGCAAGCTCCATTCAGTTTTTCATCAAACAGATGATATAAAAGACTATGTGGTAAGAATATTATTTCTGCATCTCTCAATCTTTGAGCATAATGCAAATACCTAAAAATTTTCAGAACTATGGTGTTGCTTAGTTTACTGTTTTCGTAGAGATGGAGAATCTCAGGGGTTTCCACTTCATTGTTTCAGGAAAAATACTTCATGGATCAGAAAGTTATAGAGTATGCCATTTTATGAGTGTTTCTCTTTTAACTTTTCCTTCAAGAGCTCAAAAGTAATTCCAGGAATGTCTTGTGGAATATTGGACCTTCTTTGAGATAAAATTGGGCCCAAACTTAACTTGCTCTCTCCAAAAGCTCTCATCCTTAGTGGTGGCTACTAAGGAGCAAGGGACATTTAGAATGAATATTGAAAAAAAGTCTCCAAAATACATGAGTACATCAGTTTCCTAATACACTGTCACTTGATAAATAGGCACAGTACTCTTTACATCAGGTTTGGTAAATCACGTAAGAATTATGAGAGTCTTCATTAAGTATGGTGGTCCTCAAACAATAGCATGAATCAGAATCACATGGAAGACTTTTAAGAACAACCAATCTGAGCCCAAACACAGAGTTTCTTTTTTTTTTTTAAAGATGTATTTATTTGTACAAGCACTAGTACAGTCAGAAGCGCGAGAGGGTGAGATAATTCACCAGAGCCAGAGCGGGGAGCAGAACAGGCAGAGTGACAAAAGACACAGTTGAGGGGAGCAGCGGGCAAGGCAAGAGAGGTCTATCGCACCATGTGGGACCCTTGCTAGGGCTTGGGGATTGAACTGGCGCTGCAAAGGCTGCAGGCAGATTCGCAGCCCAAACACAGAGTTTCTTAAGTAGCATGTCTATGACATGAACTCATGAATTTTCCTTTATAATAAAGTTTCCAGGTGATGCTGATGCCACTGAATGAGGAACCACCCTCTGTTAAGCTGCTTAAGAAATTAAACAAACTTAGTTAATAGATTCTGTATATATGAATTTCTGTTAATCTGAAAACTGAGGGAAAGTTCCTGGCTTTTGATGTGAAGTTTCCAAGAAGAGAATAATTTATATATGATTTCTATTCAATAGAGTTTTAGTTTTCCCATATATATAGACATATAATATATATTCCAATATAACATAATATATATTATATATCTAGATAAATAGATAATGTACTTTAATATGCTGTTAATCTACTTAATTCCTGAAAACCCAGTGTTTGGTTAGCCACATCCACAGTCATATAATTCAAAATATAATACTCTACTTACTACTTCACAGAGTATTACCATATCTATTTACATATCTATGGAAGAGAGGCTTTATTTGATTCTGAAAAAAACTGCTCCTACATGTCCATAAAATCACACTAAATAAAATATATTTCTGTAGAAAACTTCCTTAGTTATATTGAATGTGCATTCCTTGCTTTTCTTCATTTGTTCTTATGACAGAAGTACCAACTGAGCTCTTAAATTACTAAAAAGCTCTGGAATTTAAATTTAGCAGTCCATTGAGGTTAAAACATACATTCTCTTTTAAAAAGTCCAAAATGTATGGACCTCCCTGGTGGCGCAGCGGTTGAGCACTGGGTTGCAAAGCTGCCTGCAGCTTCTGCGGCACCGGTTCGATCCCTGGCTGCTCCCCGGCCACCGGAGGAAGCTCCCACATGGCGCGCAGACCTCTCCTGCCGCCCGCTGCTCCCCTCAGCAGTGTACCTCGGTCCTTCTGCCTGTTCTGCTCCCCACTCTGGCTCTGGTGAATTCTCTCACCCTCCCGCACTTCTGACTGTACCCAGTGCTTGTATAAATAAATAAATAAATAAATAAATCTTTAAAAAAAAAAAAAAAAGTCCAAAATGTATTTAGGCTCTTCAAAGTATGATTATATTAAATTTGATTATTACATAATTGATTATTACAAAGTACACTAAGTTTTTTTTTAATTTTATTTTTTTTATAATTTTTAAAAACATGAGTTCCGTTATTTTACAAGAAAGTCAAACATGTAAAAAAGTAGTATGTCATGTATTTAGTAGGGTTGATATGAAATTATAAACAATTTAAAAGTATTATTTAAAATAAAAACAAATTAATGTACTTACTTGTGGATAAATCATTTTTTTGTCAAAAACTGATTTGTGTTGAAGATGTGACATTTTCATTTTAAGATAATTATGTGAATTGAAATATCAACAGAGAACTGTTTTTTATCTGAAGTTAGCAAGCATTTTCAGAATTCTGAGGAGAAACTGCAGTTTTTCATGTTTTTATAAAGGTGTCAATAATGAAATTATTCTATAGGAAGATTTATGTAAATATTCATTGTCAGTAAATGGGATTGTTGTAATTCTATTTGTCATTCAAAGCTGCAAAAGTTATGAATTCTAAAGAACCTTAAAAAGGAAACTTAAAAATCTACTAAGAAAGAATGTGTTTCTTTCTGTACTTTCTTCAAGTTAAACCTTCAAACACTAAAAAGGCATGACATCCTGGAGGCTGTTTGACAGATAAATAGAATAGTCACCAAGTAGGGAAACATCTTTTCAAAATATGATCTTAGAAAACAAAATTTTTAAATCTACAAGTCTACTCTTAGAAGACCCCAATCATAAGAACACTTCACACAGTAAAAAATAAAGGTAAAACTGAAAGTAACCAATATAAATCTAATGAAATTCATTTTGGTAAAGAAATAGAATGGAGCACATTAGCCTCTCTAAATTACATTTGCTCCTCTGCAATCATTCCTCTATCAGATGGCACTAAACCTAGGTAACCTCATGCTTCTAAAAAAAAAGCTACTCATTACAAGCAGCGCTTTAAAAACAAAAACTGTAATAGCCTAAAGCTCAAAGTGTTAAAACTTGACTTCCAATTACCTCCATTTCCTCCAACACTTAAATCAATTTTTGAAGACAATTAGAGTGTCTGCAGCTAACGTACATATTTCTTTTCTTCTTTCTGGCATTTATATAGGCACTTGTTTCTTTCGATCATTGCCACAATTTGGATGGCTATATTGATCTGGCTTTTACTTTGTATACTGAGGATTCAAGAAACCCTGTCTTGTAGATTCTACTTTTACCTGCAATACCATTCCCCCCTGTTATTATAAATTCCAACATTCTCTAGGAACTACCCAATTTTAAGCTGGTTCTTCTATTAAGGCCTTGAAAAAAAAAATATGTGATCTGGCCATTTAGCTGAACAAAGGACCATAATGGGCTGGTTAGACTCTTTTCAGGGAATTTTTTTTTTTTTTTCAGTTGGAAATTCTATTTGGAGATGAAGCTAAGAGTTATGCATCTGAGGGCCTCCCAGGTGGCGCAGTTGGTTGAGCGCAATGTTGTGAAGCTGTCTGCAGCCTCTGCAGTGCCGGTTCAATCCCCGCCGGCCTCGGAGCACCCTGCATGGTGAGCAGACCTCTCCTGTGGCGCCCGCTGCTCCCCTCAGCAGTGTATTTCAGTCAGTCTGCCTGTTTTGTTCCCTGCTCTGTCTCTGGTGAATCCTCTCACCCTCCTGTGCATCTGGCCTGTACCCTGGCTCTTGTATAAATAAAATAAATCTTAAAAAAAAAAAAAAAGAGTTACGCATCTGGGATATGCCTGCAGCAGCTATGTCTCCAGGTGTGGAGAGAAAGCCTACCTGGCATAATAAAGTCAACATGAAGAAAAGAAAAGACGAGAGAAGGTAACAAAAATACCCTGGAGTTGTTTGAATCCATGATTCCAATCATTTCTGAAGCCTGAGAGCACATGTCCATTCTGATGTTTCTGATGTTAGTCTGAGCTTTATTTTACTGGTAACCAGAGAGATGACCAGCAAGTCACAATGGATTGAGGTTTTTATTTAGTACTACACTAGTTTCTTATGTCTGATGGTACAAAGTAACAGAAAATTAGTAGCTTAAAATAACACAAATTTATCATCTCATAGTTCTGGAGTGGAAAAGTCAGAAATTTGGTCTTTACCTGGATAAAAATAAGGTGTCCATCATGCTGTGTTCCTCTCTAGATGCTCTAGAGAAGAGGGTTTTTTTTTACAAACCATTAGAAGCTACCAACATTCCTTCTTGTGCCCTGTTTTTCATCTTCAAAACTAGCCAATAGCTGATGGAATCCTTCTCACACTCTATGTCTCTACCTCTGAGCCTCTTGCCTCTTTCATCCACATTTATGGACCATTATGATTATAGCAGGCTCACCTAGATAATCCAGGATAATCTCCCCATCTCAAAGTCACCTGGTTATCAACATAGTTACAGTTTTTGTAACTAGGACACAGGCATCATTAGAAGTCTTTACTCTGCTTACTATAAGCACCGAACCTCAAAACAACAGTGAGAAATTAAAAAATAAATTAATAAATTGTGCAAGTTTATAATTATAACCCTGCTACAATTTCACTATTTTTAGGAAAAATATGTTATATTTTAAGAAAAAAAATAGAAAATATATGTAGGATGTATTCTTACAAAAATACTTGTGATATTTCGCATTAACACAACTTTTATAAAATAAAAGATTTAGTTACATGTTTTTCTGCCTATGAAATGTGGTAGTGAAAGTTGTGTTTCCTTATATAATATGGTAAGTATATGATTTACAATACTAATTAAAAATGCCAGGACTGAATGAAAAGCTAGAGATTGTTTATTCTTGCCATTGGTACAATGCTTGAAGCCCTTCTAAGAGAGCCATTATTATTATACATTCTTCCAGTGAAAGAGAAATCATTATCAGTGAGTTTAATGGATATCCAAACTTGTGGCATTGAAGAACACCCACATGTCTCTATTCTTGTGGGTCTTCATGATTTGGAATTGCAACAGAGGCATCCATTAAAGGGGGAGGTACATGTTCTTCAACCCCACTTACATGCAACCGTCGTGGATTAGCTACTGGTAATTATGGGTGGTGTTAAGCAGGCCAGGTGCAGCAGTTTAACACAGAAGGCAGGTGGGTTCAGAGGAAGAGGTACGTGCAGGAGAAGGGTGCTTGTTTTTCATCTTTGGACTTGCGCCAACGCTTGGGAACTTGGAAGAGACATGTGGAAGAGGGACATGTAGAGACAATCGGAAAAGACATGGATAAGAGACATGTGGGAAGCTTACAATAGCAGCCCTTATCTCGATTTGTACTTTGGATTTGATCCTTAAGTCCAAGATTTGCCTGGGCCCTTTGGCCCCTTTTTTTATTTCCCCACCAGAAAATGCCTTAGACTTGTGTGAGCTTTTGGGTCTCAGGGGCCCCACTTCAGGCCTACTTTGTTTGGCTGAGCATTTATCCGTGAAGGGAAGGGTAACTTTGGGTGTTTTATCAGGAACCTACTACCCTTGTTTCTCTTTGCTCTCTATGCACACTAATTGTATTAAAGTTGTTTCACGGGGGCCTCCCCGAGGGTGCAAGGGGTTAAGACACAACCTATGAAGTTATCCACAACCACTGCAGCACAAGTTTGATCCCCGGCGAAAAAGCTACCCACATGGCACAGCACACCTCTCCTGACTTGTCCGCAGCTCCCCTCAGCAGTGTATTTCAGTCAGTCTGCCTGTTCTGCTCCCCACTCTGTCTCTGGTGTATCCTCTCACCCCCCCCACACCTCTGGCCTGTGCCCCAGCTCTTGTATACATAAATAAGTATAAGTATACATAAATAAGTGTGCAAGTCTGGGGGGCCCAGGGTGACCCTCAGTCTGTGTACAATCTGCTGATACAGAAAGGAGTTTTTACATTTGCCCCTTGTATCCAATTCTGTACTGACTGTAGCTACTAGAAGCCAAAGAGAAATATGAACTACTAATGAGGTTGTGGCATCCCAGCTCTGGTCCAGTAATTCTTTGTGCTGGTTCAAAAGGAGCATGCAGAGGAGTCTGAGGTAGGCGTTCTTTCCCTGCAGTGCAAGCAACTTGAATTAGTCAGAATGTATCTTACTGTGAAGTGTGGGCACTCTTCATCCCTGTTATATCATTTGAAACAACATCTCTTACAAGCACATATTTTAAAAGAAGGTCAAGGTTGTATTTTTTTTTTTCAGGGATATTTTGTTTCTGAGTCAGAAATTGCTTAGTTAGCAAAGATAATACATATTTTCTTTCAGGGTGACCATAATTGCAAACACTAAATATATAAGGTCTGAAGAGTTAGCGCAAGATCTTATATGATACTCTATCTATTATATCAGCAAGGGCACAAAGAAAAAATCTTACTATGCTTAAAATGATATGTTGATGTCATTTACATTAAAAATCCAAGAGTGGCTAAATTCTAGAATAGTTATCAATGCATTTCTATTTCACCAGGAATCTCAAAGCATAGCAAAACATGTATAATGAAACAGTAACAACTGCTTTTGATATGCAGCAACATAGAATCAGAAATGTCACCACCATTTAGACAGTATCTTTTTTTTTTTTAATTTATTTATTTATTTGCACACGAACCAGGGTACAGGCCAGATGTACAGGAGGGTGAGAGGATTCACCAGAGTCAGAGCCAGGAACAGAACAGGCAGACTGACGATATACACTGTTGAGGGGAGCAGTGGGCAAGACAGGAGAGGTCTGCCAAGGCATGTGGGACCCTCGCTGGCAGGCCAGGATCGAAACTGCGCTGCAGAAGCTGCGGACAGATTCACAGCGCTGCGCTTAACCACCTGCGCCACCAGGGGAGGCCCTAGACGGTACCTTTAAAAGGTAAATGTGTCTACCATTATAACCCAAATGAAACGAAATAAAGCTATTCTGATACTGATTTTCTGATATTGATTTTTGAGAATTAATCCCATGGACCACGTCTTGACTTAGGAGAACCAAATATCAGATATCAGTCCTGAATTTGGCATTGGAATCCAATTAATTCTCCAATGCAAGTAATAAGCTTTGTAGTATAGAAGAAACGTAGTGATTAGGGAGTTTTTTCTCCTTTTTATCACTGTTCCCCTACATGATATTTATATATTTGTTGCACATATTTATTCTTCCTCATGAAAATGAACAGACCAATGAAATAATACTTTTAAAAACAAATAGAGGGGCCTCCCCGGTGGCTCAGTGGTTGAGCGCTGGGTTGCGAAGCTGCCCACAGCCTCTGCAACACTGGTTCCATTCCCGGCTGCCAGGCGAGGGTCCCACATGGAGCGCAGACCTCTGCCGCCTGCTGTTCCCCTCAGCAGTCTACTTAGTCAGTCTGCCTGTTCTCTTCTCTGTTCTGGCTCTCGTGAATTTTCTCACCCTCCCATGCTTCTGACTGTACCCAGTACTTGTATGTATAAATAAATAAATAAATAAATCTTTAAAAAAATGGAATTACATTATGGTAGCCTTTGTAAAATTGGCACAACTGATTAGCCTCAGATAATTCTTTGGTAAGGGTATTGGAGAGACATTATAGGATGCTTAGTAACATCTCTGGTCTCAAGCCACTAGATGCAAGTGGCAATGCCTGGTTACCGGTAACAACCAAAATGTATCCAGATATTGCCAAGTGTTATCTAAGGAGCAAAATCAATTACTAATATAGGAGTAGTGCATGTAAAAGATTTTCCTGCTACAAGAAAAATTAGAAACATTCAGATATTGATAATAATACCATAAGCTTATAACTACTTAAAGTTCAACATCACAAAACTTTCTCCAATATTTTCAATTAACAACCTGAGTTTACCATTCTTTTTATTTCAGGTTATGCATTTTCTCTTTACTTAACTAAAAAATATAATTCCATCATAGATTGCTTTATCACTTTTTAAAATGATTATCAATGAATAGCTATTGAGTGATTTTTCAATTATTCAATTTGAGTATATTCTGACATCTAGCTAGCTATTTTCCTTTTTGTGTAACTCTAGATAAATGTTTATATGTTTATGATTTTTTTTTTTACTTTAAACATATAACATTTACTGCATACTTATTATAAGACAGGACAATCTAGCTTATATGTTAAGCTGTTTACCAATGTTATTACAAATAAACTTCTCCTGTCTCAATTTACTAATGCTTTTTTCCTCTAACACAGAATACAAACTGAAACCCTGAAATGAATTGTGTTTGACAAGGGCTCACTTCTTCTGAATGCCAGGGCACTGATTTGTACAAAGACTGGGACTATTTAAAAGTTGGCTACACTTGCTCCTGAATTTCAGCAGTCACACACAGGCATTCCCTAACAGTGTGAGCTCCACGAGCAGGGGAATGATGGATCGTCTTAATCAGCTCTCTCATCTTTCCCTCTCTTGCTACCCCAGAATCTTGCATATCAGGCCTACTGAACTGAACTAATTTCCTCAAGCCATGAATTACTTTGCCTCTCTTGGTCTCTAGACCCCAGATATAATATTTTTCACCTCAGCCTCCTCACATTTCCCCACTGGAGTCAAGAGATGGAAATCACTGGATTTTGACAGCACAGCTTGGTGAAGCTGTAATTTTAATTTTCTGCTGCTCCCTACTGTTGGCCTTTCTTTACCATGCTACAGTTCTTGCTGTTTTTAATAAACTCACCTTGGTCTGCTGCTCATTTTCATCAGCACATATGGAAAACACTAGGACTCTTTATTTTTAAAAATCTAGTCATCTTGAAGTAATGAGTACTGAAATCACTGGTCGAAAGAGTTGAGACCCTTGAGGGAAATGTGCTGTAAGGTGAGCGAGTTAATGCAGCAGTGCTAAAATAAGGACAAAGGCACTCATGTGGGACAAGAGTAATCGAAGCAGTGCCCTATGGCTTCAAAAATCTGAGCATGAATTAAGTAAATATATCTTACTAGAATGGGACAGGTGTAAATCAAAGTATTAACAGCAATAAAATGACACCTGGCTGAAAGTGATTCAAACAATGAAAATCTGATAAATTGTTAGAATGTTTGGAGATAGGAAAAATCGGAAAGCTTCAGAGGCCTGACAGTGTCCCCAAGAACTGTGGCTCTTTGCATATTCCTTCTTTATCCCTTCATGTTCTTGGCAATGTCACAAACTCCAAGCATCATTAAACACATAAACTGGAATCCAAAGGTGGTAAAGGAGACCCTCGCAGACACTCAGAATTTTTCACAGAGGAAAATCTTTTCAGAAACCCTGGAAGATGGCCTCTTATACCCATTGGTCAGAAGTTGATCAGGTGCACACTTTAAGCCAATCACTTGCAAAAGGGAATAGGATTACCATATTTGGTTATTCATGAATCAATTCCTCCTGCTCTTGACTTTCCAAAGAACATTATCACAGGAAACTAACAAAACTGGTTCCTGCTAGCAAAGTAGAAAATGGAAAAAAAGCTACCATTAGCCAATCAATCTGATTTGCCACGACTGGCAAATTTGATTAATTTAATTAAACCCAAGGTGTGTAGCATTAAACATGTAAACATTAGGATATAACTCTGACCTGAAATTATGTCTCAAGTTTGTCCTAGAAGCTGGAAACAGTTCTGTGATGACAGACCATGAAGCAGAATATCTTGGGATCATAAAATGAGGGCTTTCTTAGTCCCCCTAAAAATAACCACTCGAATGAAATTTCAAAGACATAAGAAAGCAAACAAACATAAATAAACAGTACAAGGAATTGGCTTCTGTTTATAAAAGACAATGGATTTCACTGCCCATTCCACTTTGGACTGAATCATGACAGAAGAGTATTTGGGCATTAGCACTAGCTGCCCAGATAGACTGAGGGGCAACCAGACTTGGGAAACATTGCTTTAGAAAGAAAGGTGCTTCCAGTAAATATGGGTTTGAAAATCCCAGAAAATGTGATAGAAAATGACAAGTACCTTTATGTGACCTACAGATCTGTTTTCAGCTTTTAGACATTTTTCTCTTCTTTTCTACATCTCACATCCTACTGCACCACTAAATTCCTAAAAAGTCCTCCTAGTCCCTGACCCATTCTCTCCTTTCATTATGTGACTCTCACTATGAACTACCTATGCTACTTTCTTAACAACTTTCCTTACATTTTATAGGGAGCAAAGTCATTATCCAAACCAGCATTCCTACTGTGCTAGACTTGCTGTGAAAAACAAAACCAAACAGAAAAAGCAGCACAGATAAAGCCTTAGGTATGGATCTGCTTCCTCCTTTGAGCTAGTTCCATGAAAATTCATACTGGGAACAACCACTAGAATGGATATAAAATGAGTTTTTACACACGCTTAGAATTTTTAAAATCCCAAAATTGTTTATGTAAACATTTCATTGAGAGTAAGGTTTGAAGTTTATTATTTATTCGATACCAAATGTGCATGTCCTACTGTTTCAAAATGATTTTGAACACAAAAACCCAAATAGTTCTCTTCTCTTGCAAAACAACTATCTAATCCAGAAAGGCGGTCTCCTATGTTTATCATGATCAGGGATACTGGGATCTGGGTTTAAATCCCAGCTGTTAACCATCTGTTTCAACAGGGTCAAGTTAATTAACCTTTCTTTTTTTTTTTTCCTAAAGATTTATTTATTTATTCATACAAGAACTGGGGTATAGGTCAGAAGCACAGGAGGGTGAGAGAATTCACCAGAGCCAGAGTGGGGGAGAAGAACTGGCAGACTGACCAAAGACACTGCTGAGGGAAGCAGGGGGCGAGGCAGGAGAGGTCTGCTGCACCATGTGGGGTTCTCCCTGGCCGGCGGGGAATCGAACAGGCACTGCAGAGGCTGCGGACAGCTTCGCAGTGCAGCGCTCAACCGCTGCGCCACCGGGGAGGCCCAAGTTAATTAACCTTTCTACCTATTTTTTGTCAGGTGTGAAATGGGTATATCACCTCTTTCTCAACATTGCTATGAATATTAAAAGTTTATATTGGAGTACTATAAAGAACATCTATTTTTAGTTTCAGAGACAAATAGGCAGCTGCTTATATAAAATTACATGTTATTCTTTGACAAAGACACAATAATGATTTTAAGTAAAATAACTAAATGTGCCTTTTCCAAAATATATTGATTTTAAATGGGAAAGGGATGAGTTTAAAGCTTTGTTCCATATATGTATAATATTTGTAATCAAACAGTTGAGTTTATAAGGAGACAACTATTAAGATTATTTCCTCCAAGGAATCAGATTCTTGATGTGAGTACTTGTAATCCTGTGGACATTGATTTTTTTAATTTATTTTTATTTATGCACACAAGAACCAGGGTCTAGGCCAGAGGTACAGGGGGGTGAAAGGACTCACCAGAGACAGAGTGGAGGGCAGAACAGGCAGTTCTACTGCAATACACTGCTGAAGGGAGCGGTGGGCAAGACAGGAGAGGTCGGCTGTACCATATGAGTTAGCTCCTTGGGTCATAACTTGATAGTGCTGAGACATTAACCCCTGAACCACCAGGGAGGCCCCTGTACACATTGAATTTCAGCCTTTATTTATGAACCCAAATAATGAAACCATTGGGGTTCATGTCAAGCATGAATAACTAATATAATCATACAATTATATTTACTAAACGTAAATATGGTTCACAATTAATTTATCTGGAACCCTAACTTTTTTAAAGATTTATTTATTTATTTATACAAGCACCAGGTACAGTCAGAAGTGCAGGAGTGTGAGAGAATTCACCAGAGGAGCAGAACAGGCAGACTGATGAAGTACACTGCTGAGGGGAGCAGCGGGCGGGGCAGGAGAGGTCTGCACTCCATGTGGGACCCCCACCTGTGGCTAGGAATCGAACTGGGACTGCAGAAGCTACAAGGCAGCTTCGCAGCCCAGCCCTCAACTGCTGCAACACCAGGGAGGCCCCGGACACCTAACTTTTTTAAAGTTATAAAGGTCTATATTTATGACAACTAATCATGAATTAGTGCACAATTGCTAATCAATTGTGCTTAATTAATTGAGAGGGAATTAATACTTCTTTGATGAATTAAAGACAAAATAAAATATAAGGAGGGCAATGACCTTTTGATTGGATTATGCCATAGAATCTTAAACTATAAGAATTGACTTTCCTTTTTTGTAATGAAAGTGTTCTATGAAAACTTCATATTAAGGATTCCATGTTCAAGAGTTATTCCTGCAAAGAGGGTTCACTCAAACACTGGCCAGCCACAGAGCCAGGCTACTGGCCTCCCCCTACTGACGCCCTTTGTTTTATAGATCCTGGTTAATTGAGATAACTGATTACTGGAATTGATTTGTGTCTTTCTTTTCCCTCTTTTTTTCTCGCTTTCTATGTTATAGGAAATTCCCATTCTTAAGATCTGAATTTACCAATAAAGAGTTAAGTCTTGAAAACCTAGATGCCTCATCCTTAGTCCCCAAACAAGCAGGACCCCTACTTTATACCCCTATTTTATAATATATGCCTACTTTTGGATTGAGGAGAGCTCCAGTCTAGTCCTGAGGCATCTGTGAAGGAGGAAAGTAGATGAGACTTGGACTAGAAGTGCTGATAATTGTGTTTTGGGGAGGGAGGAAGATGGGATTTTCAGCCCCTAACACTCTGTCCTCATTTTCCTCATAGCAACAGCAGCACAGGAATCTCTCAGTTTTGGGCTCACAGCAGTGTGTGATGTATTTTCCATTTTTGCTTTTAGAAGAGGAGGAGGAGATGTAAGTTGTCCTTCTCTAACCAGAAAATCTATTCTTAGAGTTTCCCTGCAGCAAGGATCATTTGGGCCTCATCTCTCTGTCTGTGATGATTAGTAACACTCCCTTCAGTTTCTCTGACTTGGAGATGTAATGAAATGCCCTTGTCTTCTGATTATAGTTCTGTGAAGACCTCAGGGAACCTTGACTGACAAACTAAGTCCCTAAGCTTGCAGACTTTCAAACTGATGGAAAGAAGTCTTTCTAAACTTTGAAAGAAAAGCATGTCTTACCACTTGTCAGTACCATCTTATCAGAGCTTATATTCCCATCTTAAGTCATGCAAACTCATAAATGGGGAGGATCCATGTTTTGCTGTGTTTAGAACACTCATTGATCTCACTGGCACTCGTTTATCTCGAATTTCTGGGTTATGACAGAACCTTATAAATATATTCCTTGGATTAAGGGGCTGATAAATGGAATCTGGGTTCCAAAAAGTAGCATAATCATTTATAATACTATATACTGTGGCTTATTTTCTGCAAAGTCCTGGCTATACTTCAAAGTTAAACTAACAGTTTCTTATAAGAAGTCTTAGTCAAGGAGGATATATTTTTACTCAAGATTCAATCTAATATATAGTTCCATTTTCTAGTAAGATATTATAAACCTGACAAGCCATCACGACCCATTTAAACTATGAAAGCCTGCATAGAATGTGGGTTACTTCCTATCACATGTGACAATCTCAAACCACCGCTCATAAATCTGCTCTCAAACTAAAGAGCAGCATTAAAAAATGAAGAAATTCTTTTCACCCTCCCCTACATCTAGAATGTATCTGTAAAAACAAAATGTAGAATACAAAATATCATTTTGAATTGGTCCTGATTCTCTTTCAATAATAACTACACGTAAGTCACATCAGTGATGACATCCTTTAATCCTTCCTCCCTACTATGACCGCCCAATTTGTCACTGATATTGTCCACCACATGACCTTCAAATTTTCAGTATGTTTCAGAAAGCTTGGTGCAGGGCTATACATCAAAATGCCATCAACCATCTAACATGAGATAAGGTGTTCCTTTAAAATGATGGAACTCACCAATTTCATAGCCTCCTAATTGATTGCCCCTAATTCTTCTGTACTATGCCCAGCCCATTAAGACCATATTTATCCAACTATAAAGTGCCAAGTATAAAATCAACACATGTAGAAAAAAAAGCATATTCTACACATTAAATAATGAAGAAGGCCCTATTCTAGGTGATATTGTCTTCCAAAAGAGAGATTTTTGTTCTTATCCCTTAGGGCAAGAGATAAAAACAATTTTATTGTTCTGATCTCTTAGATTAAAGCAAATTTAATTCCATCAGAGACTGACCTGGGTGGGAGCTGGGCTGCAATTTTGGTAATGTTTGGTAAAGTTTGGTCTAGTTTATCATCCTGCTACAGCATGGTTCTGTAAGAATTTCAATTGAGAGCCTGGCATGTCTTCTCTTCTTAGACTTAATTATGAGGAAGAAATGGGGAAGGCTCATTTCAGCTCTTCATATGTTTTCAAGATGAATCACTTAACTTTTTGCTCCATTCAGCTTCAAAGTTTGCATAGGACTTGAGAGTTGGCCCCACTTATTAAGGTTCATCATTTTAGTCATGTGCAAATGCTGAAATCTCACTGGTTTCTTCCATCATAGACAAAGTTCAAATCTGAAATTGAGGTCTTCAGCTATAAAGAGCACAGGATGGAAAAGATGTTAGTGGATATAGATTCTCATCACTTCTCTGTGACTTTCCATTTATGTCTGCTTTATTTTCAGATTCTATCCTTTGTAATTTGTTTCCAAAATCCCTTGAGTTATGGATGGTTACATGCTACTTTATAGAAGCTTTCAACCTAGTTTCCAAACTCTATGCAACCAGATTTCAGCAAATATCTTGTAGAGAAAAACCAGCA
The DNA here is from genome assembly GCF_014898055.3 of Talpa occidentalis. Lineage (NCBI taxonomy): Eukaryota > Metazoa > Chordata > Mammalia > Eulipotyphla > Talpidae > Talpa > Talpa occidentalis. Next base: position 17,676,095 of record NW_023604861.1, read on the forward strand.
CGGATTTGAGGATTGCCAAATCTCCAATTTTGCCACTCTAGCACTCTACATCCAATTTCCTGGAAACTCTTCCTGACAGTAGAGAGCTCTGTTTGTGTTAAATCTCAATCCACAGCTTCTACACACATAATCAGAAATCCCCTGAGAAAAAGTATCTGCAATATTCAGTTCAATTCTGAGAAGCTGTCACTCTTTGGGATTTTTGTCAATCTAACTCTCTTTGCTATCATGCTTATCTGATGACTTTAATTATATACTCTCAGAGTTTATCTAGATTTTCCAGCTGTCGTTAGTGTGAGTGTCCATCTTCCCTTCCATAACCTACAGCCTCTATTCATGAACAAGAATCTTAGCAATGAATTAAATATGACAACCCAGTGGATTTTCATCAGTATTACTATTCAGTAGTTGAAATCATCTAGAAACATGTCTTGCTATGTCTTGAAATTCCTTTTGTCTTCAAATTCTTTTTTATCATCCTTATGACTAACTCTCTATATACACTTATTGAAGGGTAGCAGAATATGCTACCCAAAATATAACTGTAGGAATTGAAGACGTAACCCCCATATATATATATATATATATATATATATATATATATATATATATATGATCATTTTAGGCTGTTGGCATTTGAAAAGCAGAAAATGCAAGGAGAGGCTTTCTCTGTACTTCCTTTATCTACCTAAAGATAGATCTACTGAAAGGAATTCATTTGGCATAAATGCTCTGTAGGAGTTTCATCACACATGGAAGGTTTACTTTAACTATAAGAGAAAAGGCTAGAAGTGGACACCACACCCAGACAAACATTGTCATGAACTATCATACTTCATATCTATCCTTCTAAAGGCTCATTCAATTTTCCTAAAACTCATTTATTCTTTCCTAAGAAGCCTACATCCGCCATCTCTTTCCTTATTAGGATAGCATTTAGGGGGCCTCCCTGGTGGTGTAAGGACTAAGTCTAAGCACTGTCATGCTATCATCACCGTGGCCTGAGTCGATCCCTGGCCAGGGAGCTAACCCACATGGCACAGCTGTCTTACCACTGCTCCACTCAGAAGTGTATTTCAGTAAACCTGCCTGTTCTGCCCCCCACTGTCTCTGGTGAATCCTCTCACCCCCACACCTCTGGTCTACACCCCAGCTCTTCTATATTGAAAAAACAAACCAACAGACAATTAGCATTTAAGTCTGAGTTCTAAGTCAGAGCAGAGAGTTACTCATTTTTCCCTGAGTATCTCCTATTTATATAAGATGTATACATACTAACAGACATCTGTTTGATTTTTCACTTGTTAATCTGTCTTTTATTACAGGTGCCCTAGTTCAGAACTCATAAGGGTCAAGGGAAAATGATTTTTCCTCCCCTACACTATGCATAAGTAGTTTCTATTTCTCACCTCCACTAATTCTTTCTTCACATACTTAATCCTTAGATACTTCATTTCATGGCATGGCTTCATGCCCCAGATATTTATGAAAAAATGGTATAACCAAAAATCTTTTCTTGAATACTTCAATTTTACTGAAGATGATTTTAAGTCATCTTTCATCTTAAATTTAGTCTACTTCTTAAATCCCCTATCTCAGTGAATATTATTCCCAGACTAGTGCCTTGTTATATACTTACTTATATCTAGATTTTGGTTATTCAGAGTCCCACTCAAAGTTGGTGACTTTTGGGGCTTCCCTGGTGACTCAGGGGGTTAAGTCTCAGCACTATGAAGCTGTCAGCAGCCACTACAGCATAAGTTGGATCTCTGGCCAGAGAGCTGACCACAGGGCACAGCAGACCTCTCCCACCTCACCCCTGCCCCCCTCAGCAGTGTATTTCAGTCAGTCCACCTGTTCTGCTCCCCACTCTGTCTCTGGTGAATCCTCTCACCCCCCCATCTGCCCTCTGTACCTCTGGCCTACACCCCAGCTTTTGTATGCACAAATAAATAAAATGAATCTTTAAAAAATAACAAAATTGGTAACTTTTTGATTCACTGGATAAACAAGTATTTATGAGGAGTCTAAATGCATTAAATGACACTTTGAATAATCAAAACAGAACTAGAAAAGTGTGCATTTGCTTTATAAGGGTAATGGGCTCACATTTTCATTTGTGTTTTAGATTCCTATCTCTGTATTACCCAGATAACAGAGTCCCCAGACACTCCCTCATACCACTATGGGATGTTCTCTTGGTTCTCTAACACATCAAGAAATCCACACTACCCGTTACTTTTCCAAATCAATGAACCTTATCACAATCATATGTCCTAGAGGATGCAATTATCTAGTAGAAAGGGAAGGTATTAAGAATTTTGCACACTACAATAACAAATTACAAAGTAGGGAAACTGATATAATAATAAAACTATACAAGAACATGTACTGACATTTCTGCAACGCAAAAACATCTAGTGATTCCTGTTTTTCCAAAAGGACAGACATTTATTAACATCAATAGAGTCAAACATAGTGCCAACAGCTGATTTAATTTGGGGCAGCAAGTGAAATGAGTCATCAATATTTCTTTTACTAATCTACTATATTCTATAAGATGCCCGTCTTTTCCACTCACAAAATTGAAAAATTATATGAATATGCAATAGGAATAATCTCATATGCATTTGAAATATTTGTGGAAGTACACATTCTTACGGTATCTCCAAGGACATAGCATTTAATTTTGATTTATTATTTCCAAATAAGTTGGAGTTCTAAAACTTTCCATTTGGAACATTCAATTAGTATAGTCCTTGTGCCATAGGGTGAAAGTTAACTTGAGATTTGGCTATTTGGATTCTGAAGTAATGCTAAGAGCTGGAGAAATAATTAATGTTTTTAAAATTCTACTGGTCCCAAGATGGGATGAATTTTGTTAGAATATTTTTTGTTACCTGGCATCCATAAACTCTCAAAGTGATAGTCTTTGAAAATGTGGTTATTTTTCCCTTCATTGTTCGGCTACATATGTTAAATATCACCATTATGATTCTTTAGGAAAAAAGAAGGTTCAAATGGTATCATGTTCAAAAGACAGGTTCTAGAGTCATCCTGCCAGGATCTGAATTCAGAATTCATCAGTCTCTTACAAACAACCCTGCCAATATAGATAACCCTTTGTAAACTTCTGTTATCTTGTCATTATAATGAATATGTCAATACCACCTGATCAGCAAAGATTTTTCAATTTGTTGCAATTATCTATGTAAACACTTCACACACTAACAATCAAACCATGCTAGCAATAATAATAAGCACTAATAACAACTTGAAAGTGTTATATTAACACTGAGTACTTTGAAGGTTTAAAGGTTTCCCTGTCATTGTTTATACCCCAGCCATATTAGCTATTAAAACTTTCATCAAAAGTTTTAATCCTTTTTCTTGGCTAATTTCTTTGTCATTACATCTTTTATTATAAGTAATCAAGCAGTTCATTTTCTACTTTTGGAAATAGTTTTTATGGAGGAGGACAATTGAGCAGCAATTCTTTTAACCACGTTTCCTGATTGTGAATGAAGGAATATATTTAGTGTTCAGTCCTTTTGGGTCAGTGAGCTAGCTATTTCTTCCTCATCTAATTTTAGCTTTTTCAATCCCATGTGTCTACTCTCTGCTAACCCCTCCCCAATCAAAGTGTAATTTTGTCTTTCATTACAGGCATTGTTAAGCATCTCACTTGATCCCAACACTGTATTTATCTTGGATTTTGCTCTACCTCTAAAATGTAGTGGGCTAATTTTAGGACTGTACTTAAGGGTTGAAATGTGTTATTTCTAAATTTATACTTACAGCAAATTTTCATGAATAATAGAATTTAGTACTCCTCCATTATCTGGTTATAATCACTATTACAATGTGCTATTCTTAGAAAAGTCTTTACATTTTAAAATCTGTTATGTAAAGTTTCCAAAAAGTGATATAAATATACACCATTCCAAGTTACTAAGATTTACCTGAAATGACCTAGTTTAGTCTTGTCATAGTCTTAGTTTTAAAAAAAAGTAGTATCTATGCAATTTGATCTTTTGTAGAAATTATTCGTATTCACTCATCCATAAACATTCTACTGTAAAGATAATTTCAAATGGTCTTATGACTGCTACCCACATATATGAGACTGTATAAGCTATGCATCTCTCTGTCCACAGGGGAATGACTGTTTTTACCATTTTCTCTTCTCCCATCTCCTTGGTGAAAATTTCAGACATTTGAACTTATAATCAGATAATTTTCAACTATCAGCATATCTAATAGGAACAGTTGAAATGTGCAAAGCTAGCAAATTCAAACACAAGTCAGAGATTATTCAGAACATGAGTCATTAGAAAAATCATAAAAGCCTCACTTTAGGCAAATACTTATTATTAGATATCTATACAATAATGTTTAAAGTAATAATCACAAAAATATTAAAAATAGTACTATGCCAAACATGTACAATGGCTATCTATCTATCTATCTATCTATCTATCTATCTATCTATCTCTATCTATTTATAGCAGCACTGACACTGCAATGTGGTAAAGGAAAGGTTACATTACACCATAGACAAATACATAGTACACATGATACAATTGTTTACACTTCAAATAAGCAAAACTAAAACTTTTAGCCCAGAATATAGGATAATGTATTTATCATATTGAAAAAAATTAGAATTGCATAAAAGAGACAGGAAAAAGAGATGAGCAGAAAGGCCAATATTATACATGAAACTGTGTTGAAATCGAATATTTCTATTAATTGAATACGTAGATTTCTATAAATAAATACATGGCTTTTAGGTATTATCTTCTACAGTGCTATTATCTTCTGTAACACTTGTAGTTTTATCATCTTCTAAAATAATAAGAGAAGATATTTTCAGTATGGAAAATTTCTAAAGAGAAGAAGCTAAAATAAATAAACTTTCCTTCAGGTTTAAAAGTTAAAGTATTCCCAGCACCATTTATTGAACAAACTTTCTTTGCTCCAATGCATAGTCTTTGCTCCTTTGTCAAAGATTAGTTGACCATAAATCTGTGGGTTTATTTCTGGATTTTCTATTCGATTCCATTGGTCTGTATGTCTGTTCTTGTTCCAATACCATGCAGTTTTGATGATTATGGCTTTGTAGTATAGTTTGAAGTCTGGGAGTGTGATGCCTCCATTTCCTTCTTTTTTTTTCAGTAGAGCTTTGGCTATTCAGGGTTTTTGGTGATTCCATATGAATTTCATCAATAATTGTTCTATTTCTTTGAAGAATGCCATTGAGATTTTGATTGGAATAGCATTGAATCTGTATATTGCTTTTGGTAGGATGGCCATTTTAATAATGTTTATTCTTCCAATCCATGAGCAGGGGATGTCTTTCCATTTCTTTGTGTCTTCTTCTATTTCTTTTAACAGTGTTTTATAGTTTTCTTTGTATAGGTCCTTTACCTCTTTTGTTAGATTTATTCCCAAATATTTGATTTTTTTTGTTTCGATAATAAAAGGGGTGGTTTTTTTGATTTCTTCTTCTTCAGATTTATTGTTTGTGTATAGGAAGGCTACTGACTTTTGCGTGTTGATTTTGTATCCTGCCACTTTACTGAATTGATTGATGAGTTGAATTAGTTTTTCTGTGGAGATTTTGGGGTTCTCTATGTATATTATCATATCATCTGCAAATAGTGATAGTTTGACTTCTTCTTTTCCTATTTGGATTCCTTGGATGTCTTTCTCTTGTCTTATTGCTCTGGCTAGCTGGGAAAACTGGGTCGCTACATGCAAAAGAATGAAGCTTGACCACTACCTCACACCATACACAAAAATCAACTCAAAATGGATTAAAGAACTAGACATAAGACCTGAAACCATAAAATACATAGAAGGAAATATAGGCGAAACACTACGGGATTTGCACATCAAAGACATCTTTACAGACACATCACCCAAAGCAGTGATAGTGAAGAGAAAGATAAACAGCTGGGACTACATCAAATTAAAGAGCTTCTGCACAGCAAAAGAGACAATAACAAAAACAAAGAGAAACCCCACCAACTGGGAGAACATTTTTGCACCCAACACTAACGATAAAGGACTGATCACAAAAATCTGCAAAGAGCTGATGAGACTCAGCAACAAGAAGAAAATAATCCTGTCAAAAAATGGGCAGAAGAGCTAAAAAGAAACTTCTCTGAAGAGGAAATGCAAATGGCCAACAGACATATGAAAAAATGTTCAACATCACTTGTAATCAGGGAAATGCAAATCAAAACTACCATGAGATACCATCTCACACCAGTGAGAATGGCACATATTAAAAAAACTAGCAACAACAAATGTTGGCGAGGATGTGGAGAAAAAGGAACTCTTGTGCACTGTTGGTGGGAGTGCAAACTGGTCCAACCATTATGGAGAGCTGTGTGGAGATTTCTGGACCTACTAAACATAGAGCTTCCATATGATCCAGCAATTCCACTCCTAGGTATTTACCCAAAGGACACAGAAACATCAATTCCAAAGAGCACCTGCACTCCTATGTTTATAGCAGCACTGTTTACAATAGCTAAGCTTTGGAAACAACCCAAATGCCCAAAAATAGATGACTGGATCAAGAAGATGTGGTACATATATACCATGGAATATTACTCAGCATTCAAAAAAGATAAACACATGCAATTTGTAGCAACATGGATGGCACTGGAAGGGATCATGCTCAGCGAAATAAGCCAAAAAGAAAAAGAAAAATACCGGATGGTCTCACTCATAGCAGGAATCTAGAAAACTTAAATAAGGGACCAGGAAAATGAATATAAGAAAGTGAAAATCAAAATCAACAAAAAACTATGAACCAGAGACACTTTTTGGGGGGTAGGGGGCGGGAGGGGAAGGATTGGGGTCAGAATGGGGCGTTTGCAATTGTATGGGGGAATATAAAAATAAAATTTAATATTTAAAAAAAAAAATAAACAGTATTACACTACAAAAAAAAAAATAAATAAAAGTTAAAGTAATACCCAGCATGATGACAACAAATTTGACATGAACTACTGAAAGTCAAAAAAAAAAAAACATTGCTAAATCTCACTGGAAATAAGAGAGATTCAAATAGAAACCACAAAAATATACTACCACATTTTCTTAATACCTGTCTTCTATAAATAGTAATGAAGCCTAAGTTTTTAATTTTAGCTTCTTTGTTTTGAAACCAAACTTATGTGTGTTTTGTCACCTACCAAACCATCTGGATGAAATATTTTATTTTTACTTGGTGTACATACCACAGGTAACTTTCACTCCTGAAGGATAGGAATCTAAGTTACAATGATTAGAAAAAACAGTAAAATTGGAAGTTTATGAAGTTTTGATTACCTGACCTATTATGTGATTTTTCTGGATGGATCATTATTGCACTTGAAAATAACATATATCCCATCACAGTTGTGCATATTGTGCTATAAAAATTTTGGTTATGTTGATCAGTAATATTCAAATCTCATTTATTTACTTGGCATTCAAAAAATTAGTACATATTATTACATCCATACACTATAGTATGGAATCCAGCAATGTTTTGTAGTTTCTTAGAAGTATTTTAATTTATAAGTTTATCTGCTTTAAGTTTGTTAAGAATACTTTAATTTGCAGGTTGTTCTAATAAGTAACTCAGTTAACCTATAAATGAGGGGAAAAAAATCTTTGGGTTTCGGGATGATATAGTTAACTTCCATTAGTCTACCACAGGCTTTGGGCTGGGCTTAGCTGTGTTGTTTATTTACTCTTGGTCTAGTAGCTAGACAAATTATTGAGAAAAATGATTTAAAAATCTTCACTGTGATTGTGAACTTGCCTATTCTCAATTTAGATTGGTCAAATTTTGACTCACTATATTTAAAACTCTGATATTGTGTGCCCAAATATTTAGGCCTGTTGTATTTTCTTGGTGAATCGATAGTTATTAAATGTCCTTTTTTGTTTCTTTGTTCTTTATAGACACACTGAATTTCTTCTGTTTACTTTTTGCATTATATATGATTTCCTGTGCTTTCACTTATAGTCTATGTTTCTTTAAGACAGAATAAAAGTGGGTTATGCTCTTTCTTTCAGACTGTCTTGGGGGATGGAGAAGTGTTTAGAATATTTATAATTAAGGCAATCCTCATATTACTGTTTTTTTAAATTTTCTATCTCTTTTCAAAACCACCTTGTTTCTAATTATTTTCTTTAAATTATTTCAATATCTTCAGTGTTATATTTAGATTAAAAAAAAATCCTATCCCAATCTGGACCAAAGATACACTGACCTTTGACCTAAAAAAAAAACATGTATATATCCCCATTCGGAATCTTTCCATAGCTCCCCACTTCCCTTCTACCTGACCAGCAATTTCAGTTACTTCTGCAGGTCATGACCCAACCCCTACATCTTCAATGGAGCAAGACCACTCTCCATCTACACGTCACCTTACTCAGGCCAACGGCTGGGGTGTTTATGTGGCTTACATTATTTGTTTTCCTTTCTTCATTGACCAAAGATTTTTATTGCTCTTCCACAATGCCTGAAATCAATCGAGCTATGCATTTTGTCCAGTTTTATAGATTTTTCAGTAGCAGAACAAGTAAAGTGCCAGTTACTATGTCATGGTAGAAAGAAAAAAAAATCCTTGATCCCTAGAGGGGGAGGTAAAGGGAAGAAGGGAGGAAAAAAAAAACAAAGGGAGGGAACATGAGGGCCTGTGGTGGTGGACGATGGGTTCTTTGGTGGTGAACTCCTTTCAGCAAGACCTGAAAGGAGAGACCCTACATACCTTTAATACAAACTATGATGTAAACCAATTTTAACTCAGTAAATTAAAAAAAAATATATATTTAAAATAAATAATGATTGGCAGAAAAGGTTCTGACCTTACCCAAAAACTCAGTACTTCAATGTTGTTATTCCTGGGACCTGCCAGGGCGCTATACATCTTTTTTTTTTTTTGACAAAGATACTCCTAGTCCATGGATTATGCTGCATTGCAAGGAATAAAAGGCAGAGAATCTTGCATCATAACTAGGATTTTCTGCAAAATACCTTTTTTATTTCCAAGTCACATTCAATAGTGGCAATCCCTAAGTAATACAGAAAAGGAAAAAAGCAGGATGCTCAGATATGGAAAAGCTGTGACTAAAATCAGAGGAAGCCTTAACATACTGCCTCTTTTTTTTTTAAAGATTTATTTATTTATACATGTAAGAAATGGGGTACAGGCCAGAGGTGTGGGAGGTAAGAGGAACCAACAGAGACAAAGTGGGGAATAGAACAGGTGGATTGACTGAAATATACTGGTTAGGGGAGCAGCAGGCGAGTCAGGGGAGGTCTGTTGCACCATGTGGGTCACCTTCCTGGCTGGGGATTGAACTGGCTGCGGATAGCTTCATAGTGCTGAGATTTAACCCCTTTGCATCACCAGAGAGGGCTCCTGCTGTGTCTCTTTCTACAGGGCAGGAGATGCTAGTGTAACACTTTGTCATATTTTAATTGCATATTTAGTTTATTTAAATTAAACATATCATCAATATTATTAGGTTCAATTCTCCTGTCCTGCTCTTTTATTTGTTCTTTCTCTTTTTGTTCTTTTTTTCCCTTTCATCCTGCTTGCTAATATATCAATTAGATTTGATATTCTACTTTATCTCCTCTGTTTATTTTTTAGATCACATTTTTGTTTTATTAATATTTTAATAGCTGATTGGGAGATGAAAATATGCATGTGCTATTTACCCCATGTCACATGAGTATTATACTACTTCCCAAATAATGTAGACTATAAACACTCATGCTCCATTATAATCTGACCTCTACTTCTTTTGTGACCCACCTGGCTATTTCTATTGACATCAAGGAATCCTTATTCATATCAGAATCCCTATAATCATCTCTGGTTTACATAAAATTTGCACTGTAAGAATGTTAGAGTCTTCTCACCAATTCATTGGCTTAAAGCTTGGTGAGAAGTTCTTTTCAGAATATGTTTAGAAGATGGCTAAGCAGGTTCTATATAATATATACATTCTGACAGTCTGGGCCATCGTTTAATGTAAAGCTAGTGAGAAGGCGACATTTTGAGCTAAGGAAGGCCATTGTCACAGGGCATCAACCCAAAAGATTGGGACCTCTGCCCTCTAGGGATACAATTCACAGGCGTGTGTGCTAGTTATAGTTGAACCAGGCAAGGCTTTATTAGAGGAGCTCATACATGAGAGAGCCAGTTTGTGGCTACAGGAGACTATAACTTGGCTTTGTGACAGGAGTTAGGAGGAGGTATTTCAAGGATGAGTCTACTGAGCAAGGAGAAGAGAAGCCTCACAGTTTGCTTTGGGTTAGGCACAGCTCATGGTCAGTGTGGTGGGCTGAACTGTTTGGACAAGGTTGCCAGTTCATGATTCATTCCATCTGTTAAAGCAGAAAAGGGTGTCCCTGGTGGCGCAGTGGGTTGAGGGCAGCGCTGTGAAGCTGTCCGCAGCCTTTGCAGTGTGGGTTCGATCCGTGCCGGCCAGGTAGATGTGGTGCGGCAGACCTCTCCTGTATCGCCCGCTGCTCCCCTCAGCAGTGTATTTCAGTCTGTCTGCCTGTTCCGTTCCCCACTCTGCCTCTGGTGAGTCCTTTCACCCTCCCGCACATCTGGCCTGTACCCCAGTTCTTGTATGCATGAATGAATAAATCTTAAAAAAAAGAAAAAAAAAACAGAAAAGGGTCAACTCATCCTACCAGCTAGCAATTTATTTTACCTAGGCTGTCGCACCATCATGAGTCCAAGTCCAATTTGTCTTCAGCAGATTATGAAATCTAGTCCCGTGAGCATCAGCCAAGTTATAAAAATGTCTAATCCCTAGTAATAACTTACACACACACACACACACACACAAGTAATGTATTTATGTGATATATAGTATATCTACTATATATATTTATTTGCATGTAACAATTCTTGCATTATCCTCCTTAGTCTAACACCTTAAGTATCTAATGCCATGTGTACTCCATGCTGACACCTTCTATTGAGAACCTGCCTTCCTTTCCATGTATAGTTATTACCTCCATAAGCTTTCCCCAAAACCACTTATCTATGAATTTTGGTGCCACAGAGTGAATGTGATGGACACTGGAGGAAACACCCTCTTTGGTGTGAAATGTCAAGGAACTTGGCTGAATTATAGTCTTTTTCTACTGTTTCACGGAAGGCAGACATTTTAAGTGATAAAATTGGATATTTAACTGAAGCTAGTTCTAAGCAAGGTGCTGAAGATGTAGCTTGGCTCCTACTGACTACTTCTAATAAAATGTGAGAAAAGAGAAATAACTCAGAGGCAGAATTGTTAAGCACATAAAAGCAAAACTAAAAAAAAAAAAAAATTGGAAAATGCTCAGCCTACCCATATTGCAAGAAATGAGAACACTAATGTTGTGGCCAAGTAAATCCACCATTTGATAAGGAGATTTGTGTGAATCAGTCATAGGCACCAAAGCCAGAGCTTTTATCCACAGTAATGAAAGAATCATCCCTAAGGCTATACAGAGATCCTCTGGGTTGCTACTTCCACTTAGACTCAGAGTGTAAAATGTTAATGGGCAGAGTAGTTAAAAGAGTGGTTACCTATTTAACTCAATAGGGGTTGGGATGCCCCTGGTCTGTGCCTCAAGGGTGAGGGTACAGCCAGAGCTATGGCATGGTTTGCACACTGCAGTGCCACGGTGACATGGCTGCCTCCCAGATTTCAAAGGATGGGGTCTACCATGAGATCTGGGCAGAGCTGTGTAGTGGTGGGATCAAAATGCTGCTCCTTGACCATTCCACCAAGTCATGGGTTGATGTTGCCACTCCAGTAGACTGGGGCAGAGCATTGAGTCAGATAGGATTATACTCATATTTAAGGTTTAACATTGTCCTGTTAGATTCTGAACTTACTGAGGACCTGTCACTCCTTTCTTCTTTCCTATTTCTCCCTTTTTGAATGATAATATGTAACCTTTGACAATCCCATTATAGTATTTTTGGAGTAAGTGACTTATTTGATTTCACAGGTTCACAGCTAGAAGGAAATTTTCATCAGATTGAATCATACTTGAGTTTCACCTAATTCTTATTTAAATAATATTTAGAGGAGATTTTGGGCTTTAGGATTGTTAGTTGATACTAGAATGTGTTAAAACTTTGGGAGTTGTTAGGATAGCATAAATGTATTTTGCACACTGAGGATAACTGGGATTTTAGGGCTACCATAGACTGAATGCTTTTATCCCCACCAGAATCCATACGTTCAACTCTTACTCCCTAATGTAATGTTATTAGGTGGAAATTCTAGATGGTGATTACATCATGAGGGTGCAGTTCTGAGGACTGAAATCTAGTAGAAGTTTATCCACAGAACTTACCATCCTTGCACGTAATTGGACTTTCAAACTGGTAAGAATAAATGACTGCCATTTATAAACATGTGGTCTACTGAAATTTCTTATAGTAGCTATAATAGACTAGAACAGACTAAGACATGGGGTATCCAACTTAATTCATAGCCACAGAAGAAACAGATGTTGGTAGGATGAATCTTGAGGAGAATCAGCATCACTATTACCCTGGGTGTAATGATTAGAAGATTTAAGGCACTCAGAAATAATTATCTTCAGGTAAGTTTGTAGGTGCTTCCTCCTCCAGTCATAGAATTGAGGTCAATTTGTGTACCATTAATTTTTGGCATCATCAATCAGTATCTCCTCAGAATTCCCCATCACATACTTCATTAGTTTACTCCTACTCCAATAGTGTGTTTCCTTCCTTGTCATGGAAAACCAGAAGGGGCAAGCATGTTTTTTTTCCATAAATCCATAGAACCCTCAGAATAATTTCACATATGAAATTTGGTCACCAAATTGCCCATCTTCTAGCTGCAAAAAGAGAAGTAGAATATGAAGTCATCTTTCCAATATCTTAATGCTCAGCCAAAGATATGGAACCATTTATTATCTTACATATGACATTTGTGAGACCTCAACCACATATAACAACTTACAGCAAACAAACTATGAAAATAGGGTCAACTATGCCATTACTCTGGAAGAAGGAATTAGCAATCACTCTGTCAAACCTATATGTAGTAAATTTATAGATGTATGGAAATTATACATTCCAAAATGAGGAAAGAAGTTTAAGGAGGGAGAGGAATATGATTGAAGGTGGATTTCAAGTATATTTTAAGTATTTTTATATTTCATATTTTATATATTGCATGGTATGTCATTTTCCTATATTTTTTGCTGTAATGACAACAAACTTTGTGGTTTAAACAATACAAATTTATTCTTACAATTCCAGAGGTCAGAAATATAATTAGTGTTGGCTTCTTTCTAGAGGTTTCAGGAAGGGAAATTGTGTCCTCTTTTCTACTTCTACTAACATTTTGTCCTTCATGTCCCCTTCCCTTATGTTCTAAGTGCATAATTTCAGCCTCTGTTTCAACTGAGATGTTACATCAGTGCTCTTGGGTGACATTAAACTGCAGTAGTTTTTCCTTACAGTTCTCAGATTTGAAAAGCAAGGAATCTTTGTCCAAAAATGAGAGGGATAGGGCCTCCCTGGTGGCGCAAGGGGTTAAGCATTAGCACTATGACGCTTCCCACAACTATACAGCATGATTTCGATCCCTGGCCAGGGAGGTGACCCATGTGGCTCAGCAGACCTCTCCTGTCTCACCAGCTGCTCCCCTCAGCAGTGCATTTCAGTGGATCTGCCTGTTCTTCTCCCCACTCTGTCTCTGGTGAATCCTCTCACCCCCCTCCCCTCCACACCCAGATCTCTGGCCTGCACCCCAGCTCTTATATGCATAAATAAATAAATCTTTTTTAAAAAGTCAAAAAAAAGATATGGGTAAAGTTTGTGCCTCTGTCAGTTTGGGGGGAAATTTTGGGCAGAATAGTTATATCTTTGTTGAATGGTTGTAAAAATTCATTAGTGAAGCCATTTTCATCTTCCTCTTTGCTATATTAAAAAAGATATTTTTTTTCAGGAAAAACAAAATCATAAAGGGTTATAAAAGTATTTAAGAAATGAGAAATGTATTTCAAAATATAAGATCCAAAATCTTTTCAAAAGGAATTTTATGAACTCTACAAAATGAATAACAACATAAAACATAAAGAACATTATGCATGGCCAAACTATAATATTCAGGGTTAGGTGTTATTGGATGATATGTTCCTCAAAACAGATGCTGAGAAGTACCAATCCAAAGAGCACAAATACATTAATTCAAAAGGAAACTGAACCCCTATTTTTATAGCAGCAGTATTTACACTAGAGAAGATATGGAAACAACCTAATGCCATAGATGGATGAGTGATCAAGAAGATGTGATATATATACACAATGGAATATTACTCAGAGATCAGAAAAAGAAATATAAACTCATGTTATCTGTGACAACATGGATGGAACTGGAGGGGATTATTCTAAGTGGAGTAAGCCAAAAGGAAAACGATAAATACCTGATGGTTTCACTTATATGTGGGATCTAGAGAAAACAAATATAGAATCAAAGACAAACTGTAAGACCAGCCCTTGAAAGCAGACTGTTGAATTGCTAACTTCCAGTATCTCAGGATGTGGCCTTATCTGCAAACATCTTCCTTGCAGAGGTAAAGCTGTTAAAATGATGTCATTAACATAGACCCTAATCTAATGTGGCTGAACAGAGTCAGAAATGCTCAGGAGAAAGACAATGTGAAATAACAGAGGGAAAAAAGTCAAGTAAAAATGGGGGATTGGCGTGAATCACCTACAAATCAAGGAACACTGAATTTCCACAAATCACCAGATAGTAGAAAGAGGAAAGAAAATCCTATACATCAGAGGGACTATGACCTTGCATACACCTCAGTTTTGGACTTCTAGACATTTTTAGCTTCCAGAGAGAAATAAAATAAATTTCTGTGGTTTTGAATTTATAGTGCTGTTATAGCATACCCAGAAAGTGAATACAGAAGGTAAATGAAACACACACACACACACACACACACACACACACACACAAGAAAGGGAATATGTGCAACTCATATTAGGAACAAAAGACAAACCTTTACCAACATCCAGCTTTTCCAAATTGAGAGAAAAGAATAGCAGAAATATGTTCTAAAGTGGTGCATAAATAATTATCCAAAGAGGAAGTAAAATATCTCTTAATTATATAAAGTAATATAATCAATCCCATTCATAGTAGAAGAAATGCAAAGTAGAACTTCATTACTATCCATTTTCTACTTTCCAGATTGGCAAAGAACTCAACATATTATTGCATTTTTTGTTGGCAAAGGTGCAGAGAAACAGGCATTTTCATGGATTCTTGGAGGAAACTTAAATAATACAAATCTAGGGATATCACTTATTGCAATCTGTTCCCCCAAAAAAGATACAACCGTTTTGATCAAGAAATTCTGCTTCCAAGAATTTATTCTACAGTTCTTCTTAGACAGATAAAAAATTAGCTATTGCAAATTTATTACTGTGATTTTGTTTATGAAAGCAAAATATTGGAAATAATTTTATTGCTCATTAATAGAATACTGATTTAATGAGACACTGTAAATCCATAAATTGGAATAACATAGGGATATAAAAATATGAGAAATTCCCATATATATGAAATGTAAAATGATCTCCTGGATACATATTTAAGTGAAAAGCAAGATGAGAATAATGTGAATGGTTTGCTACCATGTGTATCAAAATGAGAAAATAGCAGTTTATATATTTATGAATACACATATATGTATATAAACATAGCAGTTATATGTGCATAAAACTTCTCCAAAGGTTAAAAAAAAACACCAATATCATTGGCCTATAATGAGAGAACCTATATAGCTGGGGGACAAGGATACAGAAATTATTTTGTTTTGTCATTTTGTATTCTGAATTTTAAGTATTAACAGTAAATTGCCTATTAAAAACAGAAAACATTTTACATTATTAAACAAAATTTTATCAAGTATGCGATCATGAAGATATCTTTAGTTTAATTTTTTGGATGTAACAAATATTTAAATGGTATTTGTTATGTGCCAGTTACTGTTCTAAGCCTTTGCCTGCTTATGTGTGTGGCAATTGGCAGTCTAGCAGAGTCACACAGTGTAGAGGTGGGCAGTTATTCAAAGTAATTGAAGCTGAGAATTTGAAAACGAGACATTTACTACTAGCAGCTAATAAGTATGGGGTATAGGGCTTCACTTTAAAGGATTACAAAAGTGATTAAAGTATTTTTCTTTTATCTTGCAGGTCGCACAATCTAATTTATTACTGAAGTGAACATTTATAACATTAATTAGTAAAGATTGCTTTATTCTGATTCCTTCACTTGCCTTAACTTGTGAAAATGTGGCCTTTAGTTTATCTACTGATAGTAAGTCATTAATGTTCAAATGTTGATGGTTTTGTGAAACCTGAAAGCAGCTAATATCTCTAGGATTATATGCAATTATCACTATATTTAGATCAGTGAAGATACTTCTTGATGAGCTTCTTGTATGGAAAGAAGCATTAATAGCTGTTTTCTCAACCACATTTTCAAGAATAGTTTTATTTGTCCAATGAGTGGCCTTGAAAGTAAGAGAAAGTGTCTTCTTCTGGGATGGAAAGGCACATACATGAGTTTTGCAACCAGGATTATAAAGATATCTCCCCAGCATGAAGGTTGGACAGAATTGTCACTATTCCCTTATAAGACTGAGGTTTCTAATACTCAGTTCCTTGACTGTGACACAAAACCACTGTGCACACAGCATCTTTTTGTACTCTTCTCAGCATCTCCCATCATGGGGAATGTGGGTAAGAGGAAACAGATGCAAACATGAAGCTCCAACTGACTACCATTTTGTTCTTCTTGACCCAGGGGTCGCCAGTCTTTTGCTAGCGACTATGCAACATGACAACCTAAATTGCTCTCCTATGTTTGTATTAATATCGGCAACATAAAAATTAAAAATTATCTCCTGCCAGTCTAAAACACTAAATGTATAATTACATATTTTTAAATTATGTAATACACTTTAAAGTGTATGCATATATATTTATGGTTTATAAGTGATAGAAATTTATGGATGTATTTATATATATATATATATATATATATACACACACACTTTTTTTTAAAGATAGATTTATTTATTTATTTATTTATTTATTTATTTATTTATTTGTTTATTTATACATACAAGCACTGGGTACAGTCAGAAGCGCGGGAGGGTGAGAGAATTCACCAGAGCCAGAGCCAGAGCCAGGAGCAGAGCAGGCAGAAGGACTGAAGTACACTGCTGAGGGGAGCAGCGGGCGGCAGGTGAGGTCTGCGCGCCATGTGGGACCCTCCTCCGGTGGCCGGGGAGCAGCCGGGGATCGAACCGGCGCTGCAGAGGCTGCGGGCAGCTTCACAACCCAGCGCTCAAGCGCTGTACCACTGGGGAGGCCCTATATACACACACTTTATGCTTTATGCTTTAAAAAGTGATAATTTTAATACACTGAGACTAGAAAATTTAAACTTAAAAAATTTTTAAGATTAGAAGTAGTGAGAAAAGACTAACATTTATTTTTCTAGCTTTTTTGAGTTATAATTGACAAATAAAAACATAGATGACAATTGATATATTTATACATTTGGAAATGATTACCTGTCATGTCAACTACCACATTCTTTACTTCAAATTATTTCCTGTCATATGTGTGTTTTAAAAGCTTTTGAAATCAATCTTAGGAAACTTCAAGAACATAATATAGAATGATTAGCTACAGTTATCATACTGTACATTAAATACCCAGAACTTATATTCATCTTACAAATGTTGCCATTAAATTTCAAAGTGGGTTTTTAGTACAGTCCAGTTTATCACAGATAATTGCTTTGTTTCAGAAAATTAACAGAACAGACTCTTCAGTTAACCAAATATAAGTAAATAGCCGCTCATAATGCATTTACTATTAACATAAATTGAAGCGCTAACTTTGGGGAATGTCAATTATAAAATAGACAAGTGATTTATAAAGACATTAAACAAAAGACACTGGAAAACTATGATTCGCTAAACATAAAACATATGCTCAGAAATACATTTATTTGAGAATTTACTTTTATAATGTAATAATAAATATTGATCTATTTTTCACACAATATCCTTTGATTTCCTAACAGCAACAAACCTCACATTGTATAAGTTTCATCAATAACTCAAAATGACTGAATTCAAAACTGATTAACCAGCCACAAACAGAGCATGCCCTCCATGTAAGAGAAGGAAAAAAAAAGTCTTTGTTTAACATGCTGTATGTAGACACTACTAATTGCTATCACAAAGCTCTTTACTCCCCACACCACTTTTTTTTAATATGGGGATCTTCAGTCATGTTACTAGTATTTTCTGAATGAGTCAGTATATTTTGATTAGAGACTTTCAAACTAGCATTCACTTGGATCTATACTGATTCTCTATTCACACTGCTCTAAAGCTTTTGTTCTTTTTTTTTTCCAGATATTTATTTTATGGTTTATAAATGATAGAAAATTTATGAATGTATGTAGTTAGCAAATTACATTTAGTTGCCTGGAATATAGTGGATGCTAATCTATCTTCAAATAATCAGGACAAAGAAGAAATGAAAAAAAAATCAGTCATTAAATATATATATATATATATTATATATATATAATACAGAAAACAAGGATAATTATCTTTAAAGCAATCCTCTTTTGCAATATTCAGCTAAACAAAACTCTGTCAAACTCCTTACATATTTTCTGCCTATCTCTTCATAGTAGACTCTGCAGAGTGGATTCTTCCTACTATGCTTCCCTGAGGAATCCTTTAGCATTTCTTGAACTCCAGTGAACTACTACTATCAAAGGTCTATTGTTACTTAAATCAAAGCATAGAGAGAGCAGTAGTATGGATTAAAGGAACTCCTAATATCAATATTTCACAATTATATTGGAAGTAAGCTGAAGTAATGCAAAACAGTAATTTTATTTTAATAGGGAAACTTTTCATAGCAGTGATTCTATAATTCTATAATTATACAGAATTCTATAATTATAAAGTAGTGTCATTTATATGTTAAGTTTTGCACTTTTATAATAAAATAAAAATTGTAATATGCACAGAAGCAAAGATAGTCATTCTATTAAGTATTTGGTAGATAAAAACAGTCATTTTAGTCTGACCTTCTGTTAACTAAATACTCTCAGATTTCAGAGTCCTGCTCAGCAAGTTTCCCTGCACATTGATTTAGTGCTCTTAAAAGCTCTGTGACTAGACTATTGCTCACTGCAAGACTCCCTAATTTGTTCCAAATTATCACAATTAAGGAAGGAGCTTTAAAGCTTCCATCATTACACAAAAGCTACATTTAGTTTCATAGTATTCTGCTTTGGCATTTTAAAATTAGATAGTTTTAGGGTATTCCATTCCCTTTGAAAAATTAAAACTAGTAATTGGTCAACAATTGCTAAGCTATATTTAAGAAATCATTCCACTTTTGGTTTTTCATAGCATTAGAACTTTGTCACAGAATTCACTAGGGATTAAAATTAATATTGTCAATTTCCACTGAATTTTTAGGAAATCTAAAACAAATATTTTATTACATTTCTAAATGGGAATAGCTGATCCTAGAATGCATTCTACTTTTAAGGTGAACATAAATCAAAGCATATATACACATTTATAAATATTTAAAATATGTAAGTTTAGAGAGAAGTGATAAGGGAAAGTTCAGAGAATCTTAAATGTTTTTTAATTTATCTCTCACAATATTTGGTTAGCGACTTTACTTACAGGAATTTGTATTAAGAAATCAGAACAGAGCATAAAAGATGTACACTATGTACACAAAAGTAGTTATAAAAGTCATAATAAGTAGCAAAAAGTAGTAAAAAACCAAATACCCAAATTTTTAAAGAAAGTAATATAAAGAGTGATATAGCAATAATATAAAAAAATAAAGATCCTGATTTTTGAAGATGATTTTACCAACTGAAATAGTTCATATATTTGAAAAGTGTTCCTTAATTAATATATTAAATATTAAATGTATAACTTTTTCTGTCTTCCAAATATGTATTAAAACCAGTCATGTAGGGCCTCCCCGGTGGTGCAGCAGTTGAGCGCTGGGTTGCGAAGCTGCCCGCAGCCTCTGCAGCACCAGTTCGATCCCTGGCTGCTCCCCGGCCACCAGAGGAGGGTTCCACATAGCACACAGACCTCTCCTGCCACCCGCTGCTCCCCTCAGCAGTGTACTTCAGTCCTTCTGCCTGCTGTGCTCCCCGCTCTAGCTCTGGTGAATTCTCTCACCCTCCCGTGCTTCTGACGGTACCCAGTGCTTGTATAAATAAATAAATAAATCTTTAAAAAAAAAAAAAAGTCATGTATAAGAGATGGTCCCTACAGGATGATGGAGTAGACTTATACTTACTTGTCCTGCTCACTATATACCACTAGAATCCCTTGAATGCCAAATATGAACAAATGGAAGACTCTCCAAGGCAGAAAGACTAAGACTAGGGGCCATGGGAAGCAAGGGATAACATAGCAGTTGTGAGTTTTCTTATCTTCTTTACCCCTTATATTCCTAGACTTGGAGATAGAGAATCCAACAAGAACCAAGAGGTAGCAACAGGTGCAGACAACAGCAACTACAAATAAGTCACCAAGATCAATTTCTTTTTGGTCAAAGGGCCAGTAAAGCATGGAATGCTATTTCAGAAAACACTTAAATAAGTGTTATACTCTTGTCAAGCACCAAATAAATACCAGTGGACCTACTACCACATATGTCTGCCAATAGGGTCAGTAGAATTCCACTCTCAAGAGACTCTGAAGGGCCCCAACACATTCTACTTCTTCTAGGGTGGTGTGGTAGAAGGTAAGTAGCAAGGGTTTTCACTGTTACCAGATAATGAGCTTCCCATTCCTGTCACATGGTGTTTACAGCAGCCAACTCCAGGAGAACCTGGAGTTCTATCCCTACATAGAAATACAAGTGTCTCCTTGATCCATTGTGGGGATGGTGTCAAAAGGAGCCTGGTGGAGAGTCACAACATTTACCATTAGCTAGTTACAACAAGGCTACCGGATTATGGTTACAGTGGAAACTATATGATGAACTGAAATTAATGAGAATTAATGAGAAATCCCTTTCCCCTTCTCACTGCAAAGTTGATGGAAGACAAGTTGTAAAACTGAATATCTACCTCCATTTAATAATAACAAATCTGAAAACACCTGCCCCCTGTTGGAACAGTCATGGAAAACCAGTTAAGACAGAGGGATAGGGCCTCCCTGGTGTCATAAGGGGTTAAGACACAACCTATGAAACTATCTGCAGCCACTGCAGCATGAGTTCAATCCTGGCCAGGGAGCTGCCGACATGGCGCAGCAGAACTCTCCTGACTTACCCACTGCTCTCCTCAGCAGTATATTTCAGTCAATCTTCCTGTTCTGTACCCTACCCTGTCTCTGGTGAATCCTCTCACCCACTGCACCTCTGGCCTGTACCCCAGTTCTTGTATGCATAAATAAATAAACCTTTAAAACAGAGGTATATATAAAATCCAGAATCTCAGAACAAAATAAAAAATGCCCTCATTTCAATAAAAAATGAATTGTCATACCAAGAACTAAAATGACCTCAAATTGAAAGAAAATATATCAATGTCATGGGAGCAGAGTTTTTAGAGTTATATGACAACCATTTTAAAGGAATCATGATAAAATGTTTTAATCACAATTTTTAAACAAACAAAACAATAACATCTCAGCAAGGAAATACAAAAGTTCAGCAAAAAGTAAAATCATAAAGGAGAACCAACTAGAAAATTGTAGAGTTAAATAACAGTGATCAAAATTAAAACAAAAATCAGATGATGAACTCAATAGCAGCATGGACTATCAAAAGAAAATTACCAGAAACTGGACAATAAAGCATTATCAATTATGTAATCTGAACAGAGGAAAAAAATAGCCTCAGGGATTGGCAGCATTGTCTTGGTCCATTTGTGCTTTTATAATAGAAAACCATACACTACTTTGCTTATAAACAAGAAAAATTTATGTCTCATATCTTGAAGATCAAGACAACATCAGATGCAATATCTGCAGAATGTCCACTTTCTGGTTCACAAATGGTCCTCTTTTCCTCATGTAATTTCATTATGGAAGAGATGAGGGCCCTTTCTGTGTCACTTTTATAAGAACACTAATTTCATTCATCAGGTTTCTGAGCTAATGATCTATCTCTTCCCAAAGTAATCCCTTCCTAATACTATTGCATTATAGGCTAGGATTTCAATACATAAATTTGAGGGAGAGGGATGGCACCAACATTCAGGTTATAGTAGCCATTATAAGAGAAGATTTAACCTTTAAATAAATGGAGTCCTGTGTAAGAAAGAGAAAGTAAATGTTGAAAGAGTATTTGCAAAAATAATGGTTGAAAATTTATCTAAATTAATATGAGGTAAATACATAGAAACAACAAAATAAGAGAATCCAAGCAAGAGAAACTTAAAATAACCCATGTGGACACATTATAATTACATTTCTTAAAACTAAAAACCAAGGAGTAGTCTTCAAAGTTATCAAGGACCTCCCCTGGTGGTGCAGGCGGTTGAGCGCAGTGCTGTGAAGCTGTCCACAGCCTCTGCAGTGCTGGTTCAATCCCTGCCGGCCAGTGAGGGTTCCACATGGTGGGGCAGGCCTCTCCTATCTCACCTGCTGCTCCCCTCAGCAGAGTATTTCGGTCCATCTGCCTGTTCTGTTCCCCGCTCTGGCTCTGGTGGATCCTCTCACCCTCCTGTGCATCTGGTCTGTACCCCGGTTCTTATATAAAATAAATAAATAAATCTTTAAAATAAATAAAGTTATCAAAAAAACAGTAACAACATATCTATAAAGGCATTTTAACAATAACATATTTATCATCAGAAAACATGAGGAAGGAAGGGACATACTACATTTCAAGTACTGAAAAAAAAAAAAGAAATTTTAACCCCAAATTCTATATCCAGAAAAAATATTAAGAAGCAGAAAGAATTGAGATATTTCCAGATTAATGAAAACTAAGAGAATGTGTTGCCTCTAAGACCTTCACTGTAACAATGACTATAGAAAGTTTTTTAAACAGGCGGACAACAATGAAACAAAAAAAAAAATTAGAATATTACAAAGGAAGTAATAGGCAGTAAGAAAAATATGGGTAAATATAATAGACTTTCCTTCCATTCTTATTCTTGATTTTTCTAAATTATCTTTGACAGCTGAAGACAAAATTATAACTGTCATATGTGGTTTCAAAGTTATATATTTGGCAGTTATATTATAAATTTAGAAGATAAGTGGATATAAAATGTGGTAAGGTTTCTATATATAATTTGAACTTTAAAAACATGATACCAGTTAAATAAGATGAATTATGTCTCTACATGTAATATCCAGAGAGACATCACTAAAAATGTTACACAAAGAGATATATTCAAAAACACTAAAAATCAAAATAACATCCTAACACAGTTTCAAGTAATCTATAGAAACTCAAGAAAAGCAAACCAGTGAAGCAAAAAAAAAAAAAAATTAAAATACCCTACTATCTTAATAAGTATCTTAAATACAGTCATTTTAAATATGCCAACAAATAGAAGTGTTAGAATGAAAAAAAAACTATGTAAATTCTATAAGAAACTCAGTTCCAATATGTAGGTTGAAAGTTAAAAAAAATGGAAAATATGTATCATGCAAATATAAACCAAAGAAAAAGAGGTATGGTTGTATTAATATCAGGTAAAGTAAATTTCAGAGTTATAAAAATTACTAGAAACAGAGACATTACACCATGATAAAAGGATCAATCCACTAAGGAGAAATAGTCATCATGGATGTGTATAAACAACAAAACCCAGCGTAGCAAACTATATAAAATACATATACAACAGAAAGGAAAAACAGACAAATGCACATTATACTTGAAATCTTTAACCACCCTCACTACAATTGATAGGAAAGATATAAGATAAGCACAGATGAAGAAATTAACAACACCATTAAACAAAGATATCTAATGAATACAATAGATCCCAAGCTAAAAGAATATGCATTCTTTACATGCCCATAAAAGACATACCGATATACTAATATGATCATATTAGACCAAATCTTGGGCCAGAAACAGACCTAAATGAATTTACATAATTGAAAACATAATAGAATATATTCTATGAACTCAGTGGAAATAAATCAGAAATCTATAACATAAGTATAACAGGAGAACTCACAGTTTGAAGTCACCCAACACATTTTTTAAAGATTTATTCTTTGATGCATTCAAGAACTGGGGTATAGGCCAGAGGTATGGGAGGATGAGAGGATTCACCAGAGACAGAGTGGGGAAGAAAACAGGAGGATATACTAAAATGCACTGCTGAGGGGAGCAGCAGGAGCGACAGGAGAGGTCAGCTGTGCCACGTAGGTTAGCTACCTGGGCGGGGATTGAACTCCAGCTGCAGTGGATGTGGATAGCTTCATAGTGCTGATACTTAACCCCTTGGGCTACCAGGGAGGCCCCACCCAATACATTTCTAAGTAATCCATTGATCTAGTGGAAGTCATGAGGGGACTTTCATAAAAAGCATAAAGCAAAATATAGTGAATACATTATAACAGAAGGGACTGCAAGAGATAGCTGTAGTAAAGAGATATTTATTATGTTGTAATCTATAATGTTGCAAAATGTTAACATAGGAACAAACTGGGTGAAGGGTATACTGGATCTTTTTGTGTTACTTATTTACACCTGCATGTGAATCTACAATAAGATAAAAATAAAAACTTCAACATTTTTGTGTTCCTTTCTTAAAAAAAAATACTGAATTATTTTTTTTTCAAATAAGTTTCATGTGTACAGCATTATAATTCAACATCTGTATATAGATTATGATGATCCGGGGCCTAAAGTCCAGTTTCCATATACCACCAGGCAATTGATCTCCTTTACAAACAATTTGTCCACACCTCTGCCTTTTTCCATTCTAGTAACCACCAGTTTGTTCTTTTAATCTAAGAAGGAGTAAATGGAAAAAGATGTGTTGTATTACAGTTACCAAAATACACAAAGAATAAAAAGAGATGAAATGTTGTCATTTGCAGTAACACGAATGGTCTGAGAGGAAATTTTGTTAATTGAATTAAATTATAGAAAGACAGAAAACTACTGTGATTTTATACACACACAGAAGATAAATAAAACTTTTGAACAAACAAAAAACAAATACTTTTGATTAAAAGAATTCAGTTTTCATAAGATGATAATATCTTCCCTTCCACTATCTTTACTCTTTTAGCAGATTTCAGAAGGAAAAATGATAGAATATGCTAAATATACAATGTTAAGCAGAAACCTAGCATTTTTATTAAAGCCCATGAATTTTTCTTGGTATTAGTAGAATTTATGCTGTGTTACACAAAACAAAGCTTAGAAAAAATGCAAAGTTGGTATTTGGAAACTTTATTCTAATTAAATCTGTAAAGAGGATTTTAAAAAATCCCAGAAGTGATGTTTGTGGATAAAAATTTTCAGTTAGGTCTGCCAATTTTGGCCAGCTAAGTGAATAGTTTCTAATTCCAAATTCTGTGTGGTTTAGTATAGCTTCAATTCAAATTGAATCAATCCCAATCCATTTCACAACTAAAGATAAAGCCTTTCTTATTGCTTGATATCAAAGAATTGTGCCCTGCATTTAAATAACAATGCCTGGACCCCCAGGTGAGCAAGGAGTTAAACATCAGCACTATGAAGCTATCTGCAGACACTGCAGCACAGGTTAAATCCCTGGCCAGGGAGATCACCCTGTCTTGCCCTCTGCTCCCCTCAGCAGTGTATTTCAATATATCTGCCTGTTCTGCTCCCCACTCTGTCTCTGGTGAATCCTCTCAAGCCCGGCACCTCTGGCCTATACCCCAGTTCTTGTATGCATAAATAAATAAATCTTTAAAAAATAAAATTAAAAAATAAGTAACAATGCCTTAAATCTTTATTAGAAATTACAGTGTTAATACAGTCAGAACCTTTTCATTCTTAATAAGTCAATATAAACACATTTTCAAGTAAAATTGGAAATAGAGTTAAAATGTATTTTCTCTCCATTACTAGGTGATTAGCAAATTTTCTTTATTATATCATAAAATATTAGGGAAATGTTCAAGATGAGTAGGCATTTATTCTAAAACTAGCAAATATTGGTTAAAAGTATCCTAAACTCATGTATTGAAATCTCCTGTTCATTCCTTGATTTTCATTTTAGTTCCAGAAGTAAATTTACAGTTATTTATTCAATATTTTCACATTAATGAATATATTCTCAAGTGCTCTTTTATTCAATTCCAAATGGAAACATTTAAAAGAAATAAAGTGCTGTGGTACCTCTAAATCACTTGATATTACACATGGCAATTCGAAACTATTGAAGCATTTTGTAAGGGTTTCTTTTTCAAAGTGCAATGCTTTGGGATTGTAAAGAGTTATTTAACTTTATTGCAAAATTTTGGATTTATTAGTAACATTTTCAAAGAAGGAGGGTTATCATAGCTTATAAATCTATCAACTAAAACAGTATAAAATATATTTAATCAATATAAAAGCAATAAGGAGTCATACACTGAATGAATAATGAACAAAGAAATTGAGAACAAAGGACCATAAACAATTTTGAGGTCAGATTTTCTTGGACTATACATTAACAAATATAGGGATTTTAAATAAATGATAGCTGTGTAAAACTCCCATATAACTAAACTTAAAAATATAAAAAGATGAAAAATAATCCTTAAGCAAGTATAAGCTATACAGAACTGAAGAATACATGTCAAAATCAGTAAAATGTGGTGTGAGAAGAACTGCAATAAAGGCTCCCAATGATTCCCATTTCCTGGTGTTTAGGGCATTGTGTAATGCCCTGTTCTTGATTATGAATTGGGCCAGTGACTCACTTCTTAACAATAAAATACAGTAAAGGGATGCTAGTTCTGAGAGCAAGATTAGGGAAAAAAAAGACAGTGGCTTCCATTAAAGCAAGTTGCCATGAGTAAGCTACCCCATGCACAGGCCTGAGCAGCAAGATACTGAGGCTCACTTTCCAACTTGCCAGAAAGAACTAAGTCTGATAGCAATGGTGTTAGAGGGTGCTAGAAGCAGATTCTACCCACGAACACCTTCTGAAGAGATTGGCAACTGCTACTGGCTAGATTTCAATCTCAGGAGAGATTCTGGCCAGCTAAGCTACAGGATTCCTGATCCATATAAACTGTGAGATAATATATTTTTAAAGCTATTAAGTTAGTCAATCTGTTAGCAAAATAAATAATTAGTAAGCACAGGTAAAATAACCCTCCAAAGAAAATAATATTTAATATATTCCAATATACTTATATGAAAGCAAAAAAAAAAAAATCAATGAACCAAAATCTGCAAGTCAAATATCGAGACAAAGAGTAAACAGAAGCAGTAGTAATTGCAATAGTAAAGCTATTATTAGATGAAAGTGAAACAAAAGTCAAAAGAAACATGATTAATAAAATGCAAAGCTAGTACTTTTACTTGAAATATATTAGTAATCTAAACAA
Organism: Talpa occidentalis; assembly: GCF_014898055.3. Classification (NCBI taxonomy): domain Eukaryota; kingdom Metazoa; phylum Chordata; class Mammalia; order Eulipotyphla; family Talpidae; genus Talpa; species Talpa occidentalis. The sequence continues at coordinate 17,703,756 of NW_023604861.1, forward strand.
TGCCTACAAAGATTTTAAAGGAAAAAAGATGCAAATTAAAAAAAAAACAATGAAAAGGGGAAATCAGATTAAAAATGAAAAAGAATATTATAAATATACTCAAATTTGAAGCATTAGACAAAATGTATATATTTACTGAAAAACAAAAAATGCTTAAATTGGTTAAGAAAAAATAAAAGAAATTGTGTAGTCTCATAAATATTATAGACACTGGCCTAATGTTCAAACAAATCCAGGTCTAGGCAGTATTATAGATGTGTTATATATATCAAGATTTTGAGGAACTGTATAGTGAGGGTTTTTTTGAGTACTATTTTAGGAAAATAACTGTGAAACAGAAAAAAGTGAAAGTTGATTAATTTTATGGGAATAAGATAAACTTCCAAAATGAAAAAGGAGACTATAAATAGAACAATGTATGCCATTAAAAACCATTTCAATATTTTATTATCAACCAATAACCAATACTTATATACTATATTAGCAGTCATGATTATTATATTCATTGGTTAACAAGAATTAGAGTCATTAATATATGCTATTGTTTATATTAATCTACATATGTAGTGAGAGAACTATAGGGAGGGAGCCATGTAAGTGCTGTGCCCTAAAGACAAAAGAAGAAAATTTGCCCAGAAGATGAGCGATCAGCACAGCAAGGCTGCTGTGAGCACAGGGTTTCACATCTATTCACAGATTCAGGGAACCAAGGTCACCTCTAGGATTGAGACCTTGTACATCATGTTAGTTAATAACATAAATCCACACATTTAAATGAGATTTAACATTATTTACTTATTTAGAGTGACAACAGTTAATAACAGATCAGAGACTTTCTTAGAGAGATGTTACATACCACAAATATTTCAAAATCCAGAGAAAAACAGTATTTTTTTAAAGTAACTTCCTGACAGAAATGTAATACATATATTTCTGTGCCTTTGTGGCTGAGATTTCTTTGTTCACTTCCCAATATGTCAAGGATTTTGCAGTATCATATCTTAAGAGAAAGTAAAGATATCAGTATTTTATCTCACTGGCTGCTCTTTTCAAAAAATTATAATTCAGATGTTTCTTTCATGAATTTTGACAATAAAATTTTTAGGTATCTGTAGAGATTTAACAGGAGTTTTGGCATTGAGGTTCTGCCAGTCTTTCAGTATATATTTTTGCTATCTTATTAGTCATATGCAAATGTGTAGAGGATCAATAATTCTAAATATTAATTTGAAATTATGGCAAAAAATAACAAATCATGTAAAGTAAATTGTCACTATGGTCTAGTGAGTAAACTAATTTGCAATTTAATTATTCTTTTATGGTATGCCTTGAGTTATTGAGACATATTTGAAGCTTTATTCCTGGCATATTTTTTTTTTCCTTCAAACAATTTTACTGTAAAACTGCTATACATTCTGAGATGTGGTATGTCAGATATCATCAGATACAATCCAATTTGTGGGGAGTCATTAAATTTTACCTCTCACAGGGATGCATTTACTACATATTGTATGACCCTACATACACATAACTTCTGATAAATTCTGTTTCCATAATTCACATTGGAAAAAGAATGTGCTGTGTATTTCTAGTAGATTTCACTATATTATCAAGTATAATCCTGACAGGTGAGAACATTAGTTTTTACTAGACATCAATAAGAACTAAAACATTGCTTGTAATTCTACACATCTGATGACTGGATAAATTTCCCGTAGTCTAGCATCTGGCACTGTACATTTCAAGCTTGCATCTTTATCCTGTCGACATAATTTCAGATACCAGGTGCATAACTATATTTACCTGCAACTTTAGTCACAGTTTGCAAAGTGAGTGAGAAAGTAATCCTGGAAGTGTTCTTACACCACTTTGGCCAGGAATAGTCACATGCACATGGGAGTGATTATAAACAACTGAAATATATCCTATTAGACCAAAGCTGTGTGTCTTCAGGTCAACTTGCCTTTAGTTGACTTCCTAAAATACTGTACCTTAACCTGAGGAAGAATATGAAGGAGAAATATCAAAAAGGAAAGATGCACTGGTATTAACTTTCAGATTTTCACTTTTGAGCATTTCACATTTGAGCATTTTGTGCAAGTATATTTAAACTAGCACATCTTCCAGTAAGAAAGGAAAGACCTGTGAAGGTGAAGGGTCCTTCACTTTAAGCAAAATAAGGTTCACAATAAATTCACCCTGGCTTGGAGTTTGAGAACAATACATGATTGCCAGGACAATCTGGTGAAATGGTAAGAGGCAAAAAAGGTAGGAATAGGCTTAACAGGGAATGGGAGAAAGAATTTGGTTGTCAGACAGGAGGAAGGCTTTATAAAAAGATTATAGTACAGAACAGATGTCTCTGAGGTAGTTTTTCTTTCTTCCTTGTTATTTTCTTTTTTGGTGACTTACAATTCTGGATGAAAAGTAAGTTATAAAATTTTATTGACATAACACTTAAAATAAATTTAAAAAAATGAGAAAATACAGTTTTGAAGATAAATGGGAAAACAATCCACACTTACACAACAAATATTCTTGAGTACCTACAAAAGTAACAGGCATTCTGGTAGGTATTTGTGAGGATAATGAATGGACTGGCCTGATCTATGTGCTCCTGTCCATGAATCAAGTAAACTGATATATAACTGACTAATGTATATTATACTGAGTAAATAAACTGTAAACTGGGATGAAAACAGAGTAATTACTGGCTACAATGAAATTACACTGTTAGATTACACTGGTATTAGGAAAGGCCATTCTAAGAAGGTGGCATTTAAATTTAAATACGAAGGATGAAAAGGATCCATCAAAGGGGAAATCTGTAGACATATCTGCATTATTTTGGTACCTGTCTTCCCAAAATGGTCAGATAAGAATTTCTCAGTGTGCTCAGAATAGATTTCTTCCAATAAGTGTCACCATGGTAAGGGCACTAAAACAAATTTCAGACCTGGCAAGCCTATTGGAAGCTTATTGCTATTACTATAGGAAGCCTATTGCTATTACTATAGGCTTCCTATAGGAAGCCTATTGCTATTACTTAAAGAATGAAGACTGTTTTAAGAACAGAGAGGTCTCAACGACTAAGAGAAGCTATGACCTGGTCTTTCCAAAATCCTCAATCTTCTGGACTTTTCTAAATTTTTGTGAATTATTCTGAACTTTTTTCTATAAGCCTTCTTAAAAGATACTAGCTGAGGGCCTCTGTGATGGCACAAGGGGTTAAGTCTCAGCCCAATGAAGCTATCAGCAGCCATTGCAGCATGAATTCAATCCTTGGCCAGGGAGCTGACCCACATGGCACAGCAGACTTTTACTGGCTCACCTGCTGCTCCCCTTCACAGTATATCACTCAATATCCCTGTTCAGCTCCCCACTCTGCCTCTGGTGACTCCTCTCTCACACACCCACACCCCACCACCTCAGCCCTATATCCCAGTTCTTGGATACATAAATAAATCTTTAAAAAAATAACAGATCCTACCTGAATGAGCCCCAGCTGCCCATATTGATGGACCAGCTTGATAACACCTTCATGTATTGACTTTTTTCTGTGTAATATTTCCTGATTCTCCAGTCCCAGTTCATGGATTTTCCATAATAAACAATTTATAGACAGAAGTTTAGGTCAGGCTTTGAGTCTCTGGGAGAAACCAGGAATAGACCCAGACTAAACATCAGAGACATTTTTATAGTTTGTAAAATGCATTGGTAATAGGAATTAACTCTTCATTCAAATTATATTAGTAAGTCAGATTTATAAACTCAGAAATGCCCATCTCTATATATTTTTAACCATGGTTCATACATTTGGTACTTAATTTGCAAAGTAAAAGTAAGTTGCTTCAGTGTCTGGGACCCCACATAATTACTACAGCATCTAGATAAACACTATGCCTATTTGCTCAGCAAGAAAAGTTTTGGGAGCTGTTCCTCATAAAGATGTTCTCTGTCTTATCAACTCATGTTGTAAATAGTTACTGCAAATTCAACATGTCAAATTTTAGCATTTATTTAATTTCATATGAAAAGTCAGTTTTGTATTTTAAGAGAAAACTAAATGATTTTATAAAAGTAGAAGTAATTTTGTTAAAGGAATGGAAAATGGAATATAAAGGATTTATAGTTCCAAGACAATAAAGGTTGATTTTCACTGTATTCATGATTTTTTTATATCTAAAATTCATGTAATTCAACTTTACAAAACTTTGAATACCAATTGGGTGATTTCTTTAGCTTTTACTATAAAACAGGCCATCACCCTTTGTTATGGTTAATAATCAAAATCTTTTGCTCTCAACTAATTGGTTTATTTTTAAGCAAAATTTAAACTAAAATATTTCTGATAAATTTATTAGACTGAAAAAATTGAATTCCAGCAGAAGACAATCTAAAAAACATTTTAAATTGGTGCTATTGAGATAAAATATTATTAAAATAAGCCAACTGATATTAAATTTTCAGTGTTTATATATTTTAAAGTATGAAATAAAAATGTTGATATTTTATACTGTCTTACTAGATATCAAAGGTCAAATAGCATTACAATTCTTAGTAAAATATAAAGAAAGATGAGTAGCTTAACAAATCTAATTACAGAAAATTAATTGAACAGAATGGTAACTTCTCCAACTTTATTATGGAACATTCCATTTCACTCATTTCACAAAAATAAAATTAAAAAATAATTATTTTTTAAATTCAAAGAACTACTGAAATAGATACATCTGGACAATTGATTTCACATAATCAGTTAAAATAAGGGAAATATTCAAAAGGGAAGGCTTAAATAATCTGGCATAGAAAAGTATTTCTGTCATATATCTTATATTTTATGTGATATATATACCTCACGTTAATGTGAATTTAAAAAAGAACTAGAACAAATTGAATAACATCCTGAAGAAAAGCTCTAATGTTCTGTAGACCCCAGAGGGCATTATCATTTACATAATGTAGGGCAAAGTCCATATCAAAGGCCATTTTGTTCTTTCAGAAAATGTGAACTAGGTAAAGGAAAGGTACACAGGAAGACAGGAAAAAAAAAAAAACAGTATTCGTAATACAGATTATGCATTGATCACAGGAATTTCAATTACTGGGAAAATGTCTCCCAAAATAGCTTTCGAGTCAACAAAATATAATGCATAGTCTCAAGAAGAATGCTGGACAATTTTCACGTTATTTGTTATGAGGCATCAACAGCAGCAAAATAAAAGTGAGAACTTCTGGATATAATCCTGCTAAACAACATAAGTCACCAGGAAATTCCTATAGTCTGATGATCACTGAACTTTAAAATATTTTGTTTCTACTGAAGTAGCTAATGTCTGTTTCCTTTAGTAATTTATGTGAACTGTTAAAGTTTTAATATTTTGTCTTCTCTTACTCAAAAGGCTTTGGAATCATTTTAAAGCAAAATGGTTTTCTAAAGCAAACATTGTTCTCATGCATCAAACTCAATAGCTATAAATGTCATAATCCATGATTTGGATAATTTTTCTCTGAATTAATTCATTCCAGTTTTCCTAAGCTTAAATAGGGTAACTGTAATTCATATAGCTTTTGGATACAACAACCAATTTAGTTTTCATACTTTTTCCATTTTGAAGTGTATTCGTATGACACCTTTAAACACAATGTTTTTAAAGAGAAGTTACTATTTAATGTAATATAAATTTGAAGCAAAATAGCAAACATTTATTCATGCCAAATAAAAAACTAAGAATCTAACATGCATTACTGTTATAAAAATTTAGAGGTTTTTCAGATAGCTATGCTGAGCAACTTTTTCAAGTAAGAACTATCTTCTTGTGTGAACAACTTACATGTATCTTCAGATAAATAATTTATTCCTTCTTGGTGAAGAAAATATAAAATTCTAATGGCCATAAGCTTGTCTTTCACTATCTAATACTAAATCTAGAATATGTCAGAATTGGAAATAAATATAAATGACAAAGATAGAATAACTATAGTAATAAGGCATAAATAAGCATAATTGAATTTTAAATATTGAATTACTGCAATATAACAATATTGCATTATACATGTAGAAACAATTTATAATTCTTTATAAAATAAACTAAAATCAACTACATAACTGATAAATTCAGGTATAATCAAATTTCCTCTTTAACTGAACTAAGCGATCATCACAGTATAAATCACTTTTCTTCAAATAGAATAAATGATTCATGTTTACCACTAGCACTAAAACAAAACATATGAAATTATATATTTGAATACTGATTGCATATAATATATAAATTACATATGAATGACATTTTTGATTGCTAACCGACATAGGCCCTAACATTCCTATTTTGGAACAGTGGTTTACTTTTGCTAGAAAATATTTAAAATTGTAGAACACTCATTCTATGTTTTTAATATTTTTGCATATTCTAAGCACTGATAAAAATTGTATTATGACTCAATACAAAAATAATTCAAGACAAGAAAAAATTAGAAAGAAAGCTTAAGTTGAGATGTGATGAAAATTAAATACTGAGTGATTTTTAAAAAGAAAGTAAAACAAACTCTTGCCATTTGCAAAAACATTAATGGAAATGAAGGGGATGATACTGAGTGAAATAAGTCAGAAGGATAAAGACAAATACCAGATGTTTTTGCTTTTATATAAAAGAGAGAGAAAACAAACAAAGCGCCAAGTAAAGACAAATCAATAACAAACCCAAGAAATGTGACTGAAAAATTGTTACATGGGTGGAGAGAAGACAGAGGACAAAGTAGGGAGGGCAGCACGATTAACTGTGATTTGAGTACTCTGGTTCTGCATGTGGTAACATGCATCTCATGCGTGTGACTCTATACCTCTGAATCACCTGGCATTATAAATCATTGTTACCTCAATTAAAAAAAAAAGAATGGGGGAGGGAATAGGTTAGCAAGTCTATATTGGTCATTTTTTTACTAAAGACAAGACAACGTTTTTATAAATGACATTTTTCTCTGAAGGAAAACATCTTACATTTACCAAAAGAAGGTATTTGAAGAACATATGTTCCCAATAATTGAGATTTTCAATCTGGGGTGGCATCTGTTTGAGTCGCTTTGAAGGAGAAGCAAGGGAAAAAGACTGGTTGTTCAGAAATCTGTTGTCTTGCTAATGAAGTACTGTGGAACTAAGAGTCAAATGCACTAACAGTCCCTTTTTGCTCTATTTTCTCTTTGTCATTTGCTTTTCTTGTGTTCCCTTTCTGTTTCCTCACTTTTGGTAAATATCTTCTGTAATGTACTTTCTTGTCTAATATATAAATATATATATACATAATATATATACAAAATTACATAATCAATGGGCTAGTTTCTAATTCCCTTGGAATTCAGAAAGGGAATTCAGGAATTCTATTTCATAAACAAGCACTGCAGCCATATAGAAATTTGGAGAAATGCAAATAAAAAACAGACAAAAAAATGAATCAAGAGAACATCACGTACCATGAATGAAGACAGGGGAGCCAAGTGAGTGAAGAATTCTGGATATGTGTAAAACTTTACACCATAAGAAACTTGGGGACGTTACCTAGCCATGTTTCAAATTGTTCTCTTAAAAGATGTAATAGTAGGGCCTCCCCGGTGGCGCAGCGGTTGAGCGCTGGGTTGTGAAGCTGCCCGCAGCCTCTGCAGCGCCGGTTCGATCCCCGGCTGCTCCCCGGCCACTGGCGGAGGGTCCCACATGGCGCGCAGACCTCTCCTGCCGCCCGCTGCTCCCCTCAGCAGTGTACTTCGGTCCTTCTGCCTGCTCTGTTCCCTGCTCTGGCTCTGGTGAATTCTCTTACCCTCCCGCGCTTCTGACTGTACCCAGTGCTTGTATAAATAAATCTTAAAAAAAAAAAATTTAAAAAAAAAAAAAAAAGATGTAATAGTAGATAATAGGACCATACTCTCAGTTTATGAGCATCCAGTGAGGAAATACATTCATTTTTTTTTTTTTATTGAGTGTGAGTCAGACACTGTGTTAATAAATGAATGTCTAATAACATTGTTTCAACTGTTGTCCCATCAGGCATATGAATGATAATAAATCAAAAGACAGACATTTGAAAATAATTGGAAATGAAAAAAATCTATCTAGGAAAAATGTTAGAAAAAAAGCACTTACATCAACTATTATCCAAAAAAGGGAGAGATACATAAGTCAATTGAATAATGAAACCACTGAGGACTGTCACACAAGATTTTGAATATTATTTCCACAGACCTCTAAATAATGACATTGCTAACAGTGAGGGAGCTAATGATGCATATAATATTGTGAAATATGTTAATGATAATAGTAATGATACAATGAAGTATTCCTTATTGAATTGCATTACAATATAGGTTTTTCAATATTAAGTAATATGTAAGTGAATTGATTTTAGCATGCTAACATGAATCATCAAGAATTAGTAAGATTTTTTTTGTTTCTCAAGAAATACCTGAATAGAACTACTAATAATAGTATGAGTCTGCTTTGAACTTTAATAGTAGAATAGAAAAATTCTGATAGGACAGTTATTAGTGGAAGGTACAGGAGGAGTGTGTATGTGTATGTGTGATGATAAACAGAATTCTGCATTTGTTACTTGTCATTTGTCATTCATAATAGTAATGAAAATCTCAAATAACAGGAACTCCTACACTTGCCCTGATTACAAATCATTCATAATTATAACTGATTGCCACTGAATGCAGTTCAAGCTGTATATTCTCTCTTCAAATATGGTACCGAGAAGAAAATGATATTTTTCACATGCATGTTATCATTATAGTGTTGGCTCACAACTGAAATGAATGCCCACTATTCTCATGGAGCTACTTAATCAAATCCCTTCATGAATCATGAATCACTATTAATTTTTCAAGTGCAATGTTTTCTTTTTTTAAAGATTTATTTATTTATTTATTTATTTATCTATTCATTTATTTATTTATTTATTTATTTATTTATTTATTTATTTATTTATTTATACAAGAACCGGGGTACAGGCCAGATATTCAGGAGGGTGAGAGGACTCTCCAGACACAGAGTGGGGAACAGAACAAGCAGACTGATGAAATATGCTGCTGCGGGGAGCAGCGGGCGCGACAGGAGAGGTCTGCTGAGCCATGTGGGACCCTCGCTGGCCAGGATCGAACTGGCACTGCAGAGGCTGCAGACAGCTTCACAGCGCTGCGCTCAACTGCCTGTGCCACCAGGAGAGGCCCAGGTATGATGTTTTCTTTCCATCTCGCCCTCCCCTATAAACTGAAGGAAATTAACATTTTCTCTTCTACGATTCTCAAGGATTTTGAACATACAAGTTGTTATAACACATCTCAGTGTATCATGATTTATTAGGTAGACTGTGATCATTTTCAGTGAATTCCATTTACCCAACTCATAGTTCATATGTACTGAATAACTGAATGTGCACTTAAGTATGGGTTGCATATATCTAATATTTTAATTAAGCTACAAATACTTTTAGGAAAATGCTCATTGTTGAGATAATATTAAAGTGTAAGTAATTTTAGTTATATGAAGCAATGTTAAAGTTGCTAATAAAGAAAGATGTTTTAGGGGAACATCAGGACACATACTGTTAAAATACTGGCATATGCATGATGATTTAAATAAAATGGGATACCTATTTTATTTAACATGAATTTAGGAGTTGGAGTTTTTAAATGCATCTGTTCAAAATTAGACAATATGATGGTCATGAAAAAACTGAATTTTGAGTTTTCATATATTAAACTGAAGCCAAAAATTAATACTGCCAGTTATAATAAGATAACACATTATGTACTGCTAAACATTGTAAAATTATAGTAAATTACAAAGACTGAAATGTTTGCCCTTTTAGAATATAATGTGGCAGAGCTGGTTTGCATGTACTTTTAATATATTAATTTGATTTTTATTACACTCAGATCTCTGCATTTTATTCTTTTAAATGTTTTTGGTTCATGAATTTTCACTGAGCTTAATAATTTAATACACATCATATTAACAATGTACATTAAATCTAAAGAATTTGGTAAACTTCAAAAATTTTTTTTAATAATATCACTAGGTAACAAGGGCTTATTTTATATTTTTAAAAAATGAAATTGAGGAGTCTGGAATAATCAGTTAAGAAGATCCAAATCAATCACTTCTTTCCCTCTAATTATATTTGTTGAGGCAAAGTCTGTTTACATCATTGCATATGTTTTAGGGGCTATAAGTTTAAGACTCCACAAATGTATGTTTCATACTCTACCCACCAGTAAAGCCTGAATAATCTTCCCTTCTGTTCCATTGGGCACATTCCCTTCCCAGCTTCCAACTCACCACCATCCTCTCTGGTTGTCTCGGCTTTTATGCCAGATGTCAAAGTCTTGTTATTATTTTGGTTTTCTCTGACCCTTTGCTTTGTTTCTCTATATTCCACATATGTGTAAAATCACTGCATATTTGTCTTTCCTCTTTTGACTTATTTCACTTAGCATTATCCTTGCTAGCTCCAACCACAATGGCACAAGTTGCAATAATTAATCCTTTTTTTAAATAACTCAGTAGTATCAAGAGTGTGTGTGTGTGTGTGTATCTGCATACACTATGGTTCTCCGATCAATTCCTCTGTCCTTGGGCACTTAGGCTACTATAAATAGGGCATCAATGAACATAGTAGTGTGCACATTCCTTTAAATTAGTGTTTTTGCATTCTTTGAGTAGATAGCTGGGAGAGGAATTGCTAGGTCATATGGTAGACTATTGTTAATATTTTGAGAAACCTCCATATTGTTTTCCAAAGAGATTGAATCAGCTGTGTTTTTTGTTTGCCCATTTTACTTTAGTAGATTTTCTCCCCAAGAGTTCTATACTGTCCAGCAGCAGCAGACTGAAAGCTTCAGGGGAAGTCTAAGACAGCAAACTGGAGGGGAACCGGGTAATATTCCTGACTCCCTACACAGGCCACCTGCAACCATGAATCCCTTTGTTCACAGGTATTGTACACTGTGGTTATTTGTAGTTTCCGATTACATACTCTGGCCACAGGTTCAGAAGACCCAGTGGAAGGTATAGTCTCTCAGAAGCCTGTGATCTTGGATCCTCTTACTAAACAGTCTATACATATAGAATGCCCAGAGGTGCTATACTTTCCCCACCTATTCAGTGAAGCTGGAGGGAGAAATAGCACTTATTCCCCATTCCAGGCCACTCCTTTGATTGCCTTTCCTAAAACGGCACAGAAAAAATGATCGGGTGGGAATTTTCCCTGCAGCCAAGAGACTGCACCAGGCATTGCTATATGGCTTATTCAATTCCAAACTCAGTCCGTGGACACATGAGTGTCCTTTGTTGAACTGTAGAACAGGCTATGCTTTCACTGAAAATCACCCACCCCACTTCCCAGGCCAGGCCAGGCCAAGGGAAAGCACAAGGGACTGGTAAGAAAAAGGGCAGTATCCCTTCTGCTAAATTGGCAGTTTCTGACAGTCGGACTATCAGTCATTCCTTTACGTTCCAGTAGTTTCTGGCTCTCCTCCTTGCTAAGACATGGACCTCACCTTCCTAGTTCTGCTCCAGATGTACCTGCTGCCTATGGAAGTTCATCCTCGTGACTTACAAATTCTGTCTATCATTTCCCATTACTCTCCTCAGAGATGTAAGGAGATGTGCAAGCAAAATATATCGACTTTAAGTCAGAGGTGGTCAAATTCCTCATCTTTTCTCAGATGTTATAAAATGTGTTAAAATTTGTAAATTTTAATTTAGATCTGAGTTTTCATATTATTGGCAGTTGGTGTGCATTGATTGATAGATGTGGTTATGCCATGTGAGTCTCCAACTAGCAGCCATCCTAGGAGAAATAATGATTATATAAGCCAATCACTGGACTTGCAGCCCTTGTTCAGAAGTTTTAGATTTTTCACAGACATTATAATTATCGGGAGCCAAATGGACAGGATTCCTAGATAATACTTTTGTAAAATAATAGTTTCCAAATTTCAAAGGCTTAGTTTTGCCTTAGTGGAGGTGTTTTCTCTGTCGATCAATACTTATTCAATAAGCAAAAAAATTGTGGCTCCAAAAGAAGAAACCTGGTCAAAAAATTACTGTTTCTAAACATTATTAAAAAGCAACATTATGGCCTCCCTGGTGTCCCAAGGGGTTAAAGCACCACACTATGAAACAATCCTCAGCCTTGGCAGCATGAGTTCCATCCCCAGCTGGCCAGGGGGGAACCCGCATGGTGCAGCAGACCTCTCCTGACTCGCCCGCTGCTCCCCTTGGCAGTATATTTCAGTCAGTCTGCCTGTTCTGTTCCCTGCTCTGTCTGTGGTGAATCCTCTCACCTCCCACATCTCTGGCCTGCACCCCAGCTCTAGTATGCATAAATACACAAATCTTTAAAAAAAAAGCAACTTTATTATTGAGTTCAACAGAATATGTGTCTTTCATGTTTGATTATATATATTTAATAACCAAGAACAACTGTTTATAAAGACTATAAATATGACAAACTAATATTTGATATAGTCATCTGTATATTATATGTAATTACCACTTTAGGCTTTAGAGTTGTTTTTTTTTATTTTAAGGTAATATTGCTTACAGTGAAAGAAAGGGAAAGCACAAATAAATGACATGTAGGATAAGGAGACAAATGCCAGTTATTGGGCAAATAAAATCATATAATTTTTATACTTAATGCTAAGAAGACAAAACTGATCTTTAAAATGACCAGTGTGAATTAGCAAAAAATGTGTTTTTTTACTCAATGCATTACCTAACACTCAGCAAATATGTGTTGATGTGCTTTCCATTAATATAAGTAGAGATATTTTCAGAGAAATGTAAACTTAAATTTTGCCACCAACTGATCTTAACAGTAATAAATGATCAAGAATATGACTGGATCATGTATAATGTAGTTTTCAGGTGGAAGGTTCTGTTTTGTGTCAAAAAATGATCAAATAAATGTTTCTAGAGAAATATATAACTAAAAATAGTCACCGTATATATTTATTTCATAGGAATGCTATGAAAAAATATTGTCAATTGGATGCCTTAAAATAAAAGTTCTGGAAACACAAAGTTCAAAACCAAGAGGCCAGCAGAGCTATGTTTTCTCTGAAGACTCTAGGAAAGTATTATTTCTTGTCACTACCCAGCTTCTGGAGATTCCCAACATCCTTAACATCTCTGGTTTTGCAGCTATACAATGAATTTCTGCTTCTATATTATATAGCTCTCTTCCTTGTAAGTGTTGTCTTATACGGATATTGGTCACATTGAATTTAGGGACCACTTCAATCCATTATGACTCATGTTAACTAATGACATCTCTAAATGAAGCGGATTTCAGAAGAATCTGATTTGTATTTTATTTAGAAAATATTGAAAGGGCCTCCCTGGTGGTGCAAGTGGTTACATCGTAGCACTATGAAGCAATTTGCAGCCACTGCAGCACAAGTTCAATCCCCGGTCAGGGAGGTGACCCACATGGCGCAGCAGATCTATCCTGACTTGCCAGATGCTCCCCTCAGCAGTGTATTTCAGCACACCTGCCTTTTCTGCCCCCTATTCTGTCTCTGGTGAATCCTCTCAACTGCCACACCTTTGGCCTGTACTCCAGTTCTTGTATGCACAAATAAATAAAAAGTAAAAATAAACAAAATATTTAAGTAGCATTGATTTATAACATAAGCTACAGGTATCTATCATTATAAATCAATCTCTATACAAAATACATTATGTTCACCACTGTTTTTTAAATATATATATCTTCAGCTAATGTATCCCTGACAAAGACTTAATGCCCATGCAATAGGGTAGTTACTTCAGTAAATTTACCATTTTGCTTAGCCTTGTAAACTCTAAAATGTGATTTATAAGAAGAACTGTTCTTTATATGAACTATTTTTAGCCAACCAATATAAACATAATTATTATAATTATTGATGTGGTAAGTATAGCTGCTGTTGGGACTTGATTTTTTGGTGGAATATTATATACATGGAAGGCAAATGATAATTACAAAAGGCAGTGCTATGACCATAAAATAACAACAAGGCAATTAAACAACAAAACACTCCTAGGCCTGTCTTTATATCTCCCTGTCTTTCTATAAAAGTCAACAAATCTTAAAGAATATTAGTAGTCATCTTCTCTAACCACTGACTCTTGCCAACACCGATTGATTGCATTTCTACATAGAACTTTGATATTCAATAAAGGGTTTCTGTATTTAAGTTAGAGACCTATGTATCCTTGTCAGTTGTTAAAAAATAGCTGATAAAGCATATTTAGAGAGCCCTTAAGCACTCACAAGCATAAATGAGATTTCAATAAAAGCTTTTCTATCTAGGTGAAATGGAGCTCAAAAGATAGACATGTAATCTTCTTCTATTGTGCTTTATTAAAAGTTTCTAGTATAATTCATTGGAACTATTGGAAATGTCTATCATTTTATGGTGTACACCAATTCATGTCTGTCATTCAAGCAGCTATATTTATAAACACACATGCACATATACAATTATACTATATATAAAACACATACATTTCATTAATATTTTATTATAAAAAACATTTTTTTAGTAAAACTAAGAATGTAAACACTATTTACTTTATTTAATACATCTTTTCACCTTAATATAGTGAACTTCTTCATCATCGAAACTGTTTATAATGGAAGTACACATAGACACCCTTTGGAGATATTATTTAGGGCAGGATTCCAGAACGTGCTTTATTCATGCATTTTCTACTCTTTCTTAATTTACGACTAGTGATATAGATAAAGAGTAAATTGATAAGGATAAATTCACTTGTGAAGAATACATCCACTTAGGAGATACTTGATCACCAATATAGTTAGTTCAAGTTATCCAAACCAAAATAATTTGAAATTATTTAGTGAGGATACACACACTGGTACTACAGTGTTTCACCTCTCCTTTGGTCCAAATGATTAATTGTTGCTTTTAATGTTCATTATGTTTTACTTTCATACTATTTAAGCTTTTACTTTCATACTATTTAAGCTTTTACTCTACTGGTAATGATAGTGGTTATATTTACATGAATGATTAGTAATATTGCTAACAAATTAATTAAAACAAAATACATTTTTGAGAACACCTATTGCAGCCATGCTCTAAGTCAGGACATCAGATAATTAATAGTTTCCATGTATATGTCTTAGGAATATGCTATACTGAAGATCAGAGGATCAACAGTTTAGTTGAGTCACTGTCTAACTACATCTGCAAAAAAAAAAAAAGCCCTGAGCCAAAAACATTTCTTAGTCAAGTCCCTCTCAAATTTCTAACCCATAAAAACTATGATAGGAAATGCAATCATTTAAATTTTTTAAAAAGATTTATATATACAAGCACTGTGTACAGTCAGATGCATGGGAGGGTGAGAGGATTCACCAGAGACAGAGAGGGGAACAGAACAGGCAGACTGATGAAATACACTGCTGAGTGGGGCAGCAGGTGCGGCAGGAGAGGTCTGCATGCCATGCGGGATCCTCACCGACAGCCAGGGATCGAACTGGCACTGCAGAGGCTGTGGGCAGCTTCGCAGCCCAGCGCTCTGCCACTGTGCCACCAGGGGAGGCCCATTTTAATTGTTTTAAGTCATTAAGATTTGGAATGATTTGTTATGCAGCTGTGGATAATTGGAATGAATTATATCTAACTCCAGTGTGGTAAATGTCTACTTCAACATTGTAAGGGTCATTGTAGCCTCTTGTGCAATTATAATTTTTGATTAAAATACCTGGTTGAATATAAAATTATATGATAGTTTTCTCCCTCTCTGTGTCTCTCAGGTCAGAATGTATACTTGAACCTGGAATTCAGGTTAAGGCTTAGTGGCATATAATGGCCGTCTACTCTCTCTCTCTCTTAGTACTAAATACAACATGAGTTAGATATTAGAAATTAGTAAAATTATTCATATTTCCCCACTGGCAACTGAAGCTTCAAGATATTGAGTAATTCAGAAAAAAATAAAAAAGCCATTATCACATGTGCTATGGAGATGTGAATAAAATTCATGGATCTCGAGTCCAAATACTGTTTTAATGTTCCTAATCTAGTCATTAGGATTCTCAAACACTAGTTATTCACACATCTTATTAATATGTTTTCTATTTCTACATACCACCTGTGCTCTCATTTAATTAGTAGTTTTCTTAATTTAATTTTTTTACACTTTTTATAATTTAGTCTCCTCTATAGCATACTAATAGCTTCACAAGTTTGATATATTTATAATAAATTTTATTGGAAAGTAATTATTAACTCATGCTTCCAATCTTGTTTGAGTAATTAAGTATCAGAATGGCTATCCTGTTATAAACAACTAAATTCTGACAATATATGAAGTGACTGTTTTTATGCACTAAATGGCAGGCATTGCAGAACTATAATACTTGAATTAGGGAAATACAAGAGGTAGCTGGTTTTTCCCTGAGTTCTGTCTGAGAGAAGTCTCTCATTTCCAGAGAGGTGAGTCTTTACACCATGCAGTTGGAGGGGCTGAAAAGCAGGTTTCAAATGTCATTACTGCCTTGTAGTTGGATTTGTGGGGTAGGGTCCTAAGAGCTGAGCAGGAGAGGTGACCCACACTTGATTCCTGTGGAAATACACTGCAGCTCTTCAAATAAAAGCAAGCGGACATGCACACCAGGCCAAGCACAGATTCAAATTGCTGTAAGCTGAGTTCTGAATGGAGAGAGTTATTCAGGGCTAAGGATTCAAGACAGTGGGATTCAAGCCAGCAGAGACAGAGCTCACTGAGTCCTTGAGTCTTTTATTCAAGAACTCTGGTAGGCCATAATTTAGGTGTTAGTGACAACCTACATGAAGAAACATGTCCTAGAAACAGAGGCCATACATGAAATTTACCATTCCTTAAAAAAAATTTCATGTAAATTTCATAATAAATAGAGCAAGTTAAAAAGTACAAGAAGATCTGCCAGTTATTTACCTGATTGCAAATGAACACAACATAGATGAGACTATAAGCCTAAAACATATCTATCAGGCTCATTGTACAACTAATATGTTTGCAGATAATTACCTATAAGTACACATATATTATACAAATATATATCTCTGCACATATATATATATACACATATATATGCATATATATAAATACATACATACACACATATACACTAACACATGTCTTTGACATCCTAACACTTGTAAGCTTTACGCTTGACACACACAGGTACATATATACAAAAATATGGATGTGTGGGTTTGCATGGGTTTATGTATCTGTGTGTATCTCCCATTTCTCTCTACTGAGGTATGCAGTAGAGAGGGTTACCAGAAGTGTGCAGTAATAATGATCTCAACACCCATATCTTGGTTTCACAGTACCAGTTTCCAGTGAAAAGAACTGGAGCTCTTTGGATGGCTGTTGATTTCCCTATTGGGGCACGAAAAATATGAACAACTTGAGCAACAAATGACATAGCTGTGGTTATAAACCAAGTAAACAAATAGGTACAAGTACATGCTGACATACATACATGCATGCATACATATAAATCTTTCAGAAATCCAATTAATAAATACGGACAGGAAACAGGAAACAGGAAATTACTGTTTGAAATGACACATCAGAAATAACTGCTTTTGGCAAGATCCACCTACTACAAAAATAACTGACCGATACTTTCCAAATACAGCAATGTTTTGAGAAAAATAAACAAGTTAAAAAAGACAGGCGGATTGTCACAGATTGGAGGAGACTAAGAGGACATGGCAGCTCGAAGAGTAATCTGGGTGAAGGACTTATAGAATTCTGTTATTCTTGAAATCTTTTATCATATAGAATTATCTCAAAATAAGAGGTAAAAAGAGCAGAAACATAAATATTCCATTCAAATAGTCCTTAAACATAAAGGATTGATTTTTCACAAATATTTACAAAGTCATATTTTGAATAACAAAGAGAAGATAATAATTAGCTATTATTTTGAAAATTAAAGCAACTATTTCTTTATATTATGTCAGGAAGAAAAGACTAGAAAATTATTTCTGAATCAGGACACATTGCTTACTTAAAACATATTATATTGAATACATTGCATGCTATTTTAAAAGGCGTATTTTATTTGTTAAAAAAAGTATCTTTAGTTGCTGTTCCTTTGTTTTTCACCTCCCGTCAACACCACATACCCTTTTATTATATACTGCGCATGTTGCTACAGGGATGGGTAAGTAGCCAAGAGAATCAAAATAGTTAACCATTGTCTAGCCATGATTAGACCAAAAGGAAACTTTCACTGTAACAATTAGATCTGTATCCTCTTGTCCCTTCTCAATTTTGTGGACTCTAATGATGTGAATCCAAATCACACGCAGAGTTGATAGTTTTCCTGCATGAATGTATGTAATCAAGCAAATAGAATCAGACTCTGCATACCTGGATGCAAATTACTACTAGACAGCAGATTACTACTAGACTACTACCACCTGCTCTTTTTTTTTTTTTTGTCAGAGGATGGGGTAATGAGGTGACTGATGTTTTAAGTGAATAATTAAATGTTTCAAGTGAATTTAAGTGTTTAAGCTAATTATTTTAAAGTTGGATTTCTCTTTTGTTGTTGTCCTAATATCACGCTTATAAGTTAAATTCAGATTAGTATGCTATAAAGATTGCTCAGATCGTTCTCAATTTTTGCCTGCGTTCTCAGGATGACAGCACCCCTTTTCCATTTCAGAAGTATCCTAGTTGGATAAGTTAAGCAATCATGATTTACAAAGATTATGTAAAATATGAAATTATCTAGAATTTCAGACTCTGAAAATGGCAAGGGCATTTATAAAAGTTATCACGAAACATATTTTGAAACTTGTGATTCTGGTGCAGTATCAAGTTTTAGACTGAGATGGCATTCCAGATACATAAAGTTGTTCCAAAACACTATATTATGTTAACTTTCCTAGATCATTTTGGATATGCCAAGTTGTTATGCTCTGATTTAATTTCTAAATATACAGGAGGAGGCCATACTTCCCAGCTATGATACGGTTTCCAATAACCTATGACTAGCCAGATTTACAGGCTGTGATACCATTTCTAAATACCTTTAGGCATGCCAAATTTTTACACTCTGATTTAATTCCCAAATAGTTAAGAATATGCCAGATTGTTGGACTATGAAGTCATTGTAAGAACAGTTCATTACTTGAGAGGAAATTCTCATATGAGCAGATTTTAAAGTCTTGTATAATTTATATACTTTCCCCCCCAAGGGAAAAAATGTGTTTAAAATATTTTCTCCCTTTTCATAATGTCTGTGATTTTTTTTTCAGATTTTTTTTTTTAATTTATATATACAAGAACTGGGGTATAGGCAAGAGGTGCAAGGAGTGAGAGGATTCGCCTGCAACAGAGTGGGGAGCAGAACAGCCAGGTCTTCTGAGATACACTGCTAAGACGTGCAGTGGTTGAGACTGGAAATGTCTGGGATCGAACTCAGGCTTTATGCCACAGTGGCGGTGATAGCTTGATAGCACTGAGACTTTAAGCCTTGAGCCACCAGGGAGGCCCTGTGCACATAATTATATTGACAACAGGTTTACCAATTCAAATACTAACAGTTTCAATAATACGACGGTATATTTTTCTACCTTATTTATAAAGAAAATTTTAAATTGAAAAACTCCAAAATTATCATTTTTTGATCTCCTATCAAATTTGCTCCATCCTGTGAAACTTTTATCTCGATTTCTGGCAATACAATATTATCAAATTGCCAGTTCAAATATTGTCTACTACCCCTTCCTTTATTTGCACATTCAATCATTTGGGAAAACCTCTTAGATTATACTGTCACATTAACCACAGAATCAATTCCTGGGTTTATGTTCCACTAAGATTATTATAGAACAAGCTTCTACCACTTCTGTAGGCTTTCAAAATAGACTCTCATGGCATATGTATATATGCTAATCTGTCTAGAATGTATGTTTACCAGTATGATAGGCAGCTTCTCCCTTATATGTAGTTCCTCCAGACCAAATTGCATTACTTATTACTAAAGGATAATGATGATGTCTATTAGTTAATATTGAGTGTCTACTCCATGCTTTACTTACAGTAGTATCCCTACATGTAAATGAGAAAAACAATAGCTATTTACAAATTGAAGAACTATTGAATATTTTTAAATCCATTAAAGTCATTGCCAGTTATAAGTTACATAGTTTATTTTTCTAAAAATATATATTAAAAATACTTTATTTTTAGAGCTTTTTGAGGTTCACAGGAAAATTGAGCAGAGCTTTCCTATATTCTCTGTTTCCTGATACATGCATAGCCCTCCCTTCTTATCAAATTCTCCAGCAGAGTGGCCCATATGTTCTAACTATGGATGAATCTACATCCACACACTATTGTTATTCATAGCACATGATTTTAAAATCATTAAAAATCATTCTTGGTGTTGAGCATTCCATGGGTGTGGGCAAAATATGATGACAGAATTTACCATAAAAATATCAAGAAGATCACTTTTACTGTCCTAAAGATATTCTGAGCTCACACCTATTTACCCCTTCTTTTCGCCCACCCCTTGCAACTACTGATATTGCATTGTTACCACAGACTTCCCTCTTCCAGTATGTCAAAGAGCTGGTATCAGAGGGTACACAACCTTTTCAGATTAGTTCTTTCATGTAATAGGCATCAATGTTTTCTTCCTATCTTTCTTGATAGTTCATGACATAAAACCCTTTAATGATAACAATCAGAAGGAAAAAAAAAAACTGTCAACTGAAATGAATGTCAGAGCATTTGTTACTACAAATTATTTTTTCTTATCATTTTAGCCAATTTATTTTAAAAATTATATTTTTTTATTGAGGTAGCATTGCTTTAAAACATGGTATATGATTTAGTTATTTAGGTTCATACCTCTTCAGATGTGTCACCACACCACGGTTCAAATATTTTTTTAAAAGTGAAAATTATTTCTATTTTCTTTATCCAAGATGTAATTGTAATTTAGAGTTCCAATTCCATGTAATGTTTCTATTGAACATCACATTAAACTAATTATCCTTAATTTTCCACTGATTTGGCTCTTATGTTGACTAAATATATTATATTTCCATTGCTTATCTTTTCTTTAAACACATTAAAATCAATCAGTTTGGTTGATAGAATTAGGTAGGTATGTTTGGAGCGCTAAAATACTTGTTTAAAATGGTTGCAAGAACATTATACAAGAATGATACTATTTGGCTATAAATGTCTGATTTTGCCCTATCTGGAATATTACAGATTAAAGTTAACAGGCTATAAAAAATTAGAAACATATCAAGAGTCTCAAATAATAACATCCTTTCAAAATTTCTCCCTGTTTGTGGGTGATTTGATGGCTGTACTTAGGGAAGCATTGTACTTAGGGAGCTTAGGTTGTGGTTTATAAAATCATTTTAAAAGTTTCATTCTCTGAGTCAAATTTGTACTTGGAGTTTAATTGAATCCAATTGCTTGAAGGTATACTATTTGCTGAAATAAAATCTCTAGATTTTTCTAGCTCTATGCCATGAGTCTTCCTTTAAGTTTCCCAGGGACTTCAAAAGTGCAATAACTTCTAGGGATGGCTCATGCTAATCTATAACAAATCCCCTAACAATTTCAAATTTCCCCAAATTGAGTAGGACATTAAGTTTTTTCAAAAGCCCCTTGTCACCTCTCTCTTTTTCACAAAGTATATTTCAAACTTTTATTACTGGCCTCTATTTTACTCTTACCACCTGATTCTCTGAAGACCCAACCTACTATTTGATGTGGATAACAGAATTTATCAGACAGAATCTAGCTGAACTTTCTGTCTCCTTCTATTGCCAATCATCAAATGAAAATTAACCCTGGACTTCCCCCCCTCTAGTTGCTCTTTGACCTTCTCTGTCATTATCAGTACCCCCATGCTGATAGGGTTGCATCTCTTATTTTGTCAACAGTAAATAGTTACCTAGTCCCAATGCAACAAGCTACTCCCAAGTTTAAAGCTTAAAACAACAACCATTTATTTCATTTATGATTTTGCAGGTCAGCAATTTAGGTTGGTCTCAGGAGGGAAGTTGTTCTTATCGGACCTCATCACTCACACATCTGCTGTCAACTAGAGGGTAATAGCTAGGGCTGGCTGGTTGATGATGTCTTGTCATGGAGGGCTGGGATTGATGAGTTCCCTCCATGTGCTATTCTCCAGCTGGCCTGTCTGGACTTGTTCACATGGCATCTGAGTTCTACAATCAGACAGCAAGCCTAATGCACAAGCAATTTTCAAGTGCACTCTTGCTTCATACTTGCTACTGTCATATTGGTCAAGCCACGTTTTAAAGCCATCTATATTCAAAGAGTATGAAAGTGTCCATCATTAACAGCAGAAGTTATAAAGTCATACTTCATTTCAAAATGATAGATACAGGGAAGGGAAACATGACTTAATAATTTATCACAATAGCTCCCAAAGTTGGTAAGTTAGGCACTGATAGATAACCAGATAAATGATACATGGAATTTCATCCACTTAGAAAAGTGGGATTTGACTATACCATTACTTTTTTTAGGTTTTTTTTTTTTTTATAGGGTAGATAAAGATTCTTTACCCTATACTTGGGCATTTATAGTTTTTATCATGAGATTATTTCTTGAATTTTTTTTCTTTTTTTTCTTACTCACCCTGGGTCCTTCTAGCATATTGTGCACAATGGAGATCCTAAAGGTATATTTTCTAAGACTATTTACTGATTATTGTGCAACAAATGCAAACTTGGCCTTCATAGTTTTATTATATTAAACATGACTGTCATCTCTTATCTTCTACTCTATTTGTCTACTTGTATGTGTGTGATATTATCATTTCTAAAATCAAGCTTCCTTCTCATATACTAAGAGGTATGGTGAGAAGACTATGCACTTAGATGGAACAGATTTCAGTTCAAAGCATGAATTTCATAGGCACTAGTATGTAAATGTGGGAAATCACTTGCTTTCTTAAGGCTTATCTTTCACAAGCTAGAAATGGATAATCATACTGACATTTTAGGATAGTTCTGAAAATTAGAGGAATCTGGGAAATATTAATCTAGGGGATATGGAGTGGTGATTCAGGAAGCATGTAATAATGAAGAACATACCGGAAACCCTCAATACAATTTCCACTGACCCTATTATAAATTTAATTTACTTGAAGATTTGGGTGTTAAATTTAAGTGGCATTTATATTTTTATATATGATTACACCCTGTTGTAGCACTGTCTTTTTCTGCATATATTTTGTTGATGTGGTCACTTGGGACAAACTTCCTCAGCATATGGGATATCCTAGCTCTTTTCTTAAAAAGGCTATTATTTTAAAGAAAAAAAATGAAGTGTAGTAAGTATAGCATATAACACAATTTCTGGTAGAAAATAAAATCTATGTTCAGATGCTTTATTTACATTCTACCACTGAGATGCTTAAAATAATGTTTCAGAATTTCTTTAAAAAGTTCTTTCAGGGCCTCCCTTGGTGGCGCAGGCAGTTGAGGGCAGCACTGTGAAGCTGTCCACAGCCTTTGCAGCATGGGTTCGATCCCAGCCAGCTGGTGAGAATCCCACATGGTGAGGCAGGCCTCTACTGTCTCACCCACTGCTCCCCTCAGCAGTGTATTTCAGTCAGTCTGCATGTTCTTTTCCCTATTCTGTCTCTGGTAAATCCTCTCACCCTCCTGAGCACCTGGCCTGTACACCGGTTCTTGTATGCATGAATAAATAAATCTTTAAAAAAAATGTTCTTTCAAAGAATGGAGAACAGTTTCCTCCACCTCATTCACTCCTTTAAATCCATAGATATCATATTTTCTAAATATGTATCTGAAAGCTTTATAAGAGGGTAGGGGGCCTAGTTCCAGAAATAGACAATTAAACTTCTTTAATTTGGCTGCTATAAAACTGGACTCTTTCAAAACTTGTTCTTTTCTTGGGAAAAGGTATATTCAGGACAGTTAAATTTTTCATGTTTCTAGCTTTGAGTCAGCTTTACTAGGAGTTCCAGCTTTTCTTCCCATATATTTTCTAGAAAAGTGAAAACAAACCAAATATATGACCTTTCCAAATTATTTCTTGACCCCTCGGGATCTCTATATCATGGGCACCAATGATATTTAAATTTCTATACTGAGTCACACAATTTGATGATTCCGAATGTCTGGTCCTAAACATCATATGGTTGGTTGTCCAAAATGTTTATATCTGTTCTCACTTACCGCCCACCCCTCCAACCCTGCTACTGAAATCAGATATGAAACTGGATCTGAATACTTAACATGTTTCTTAGAGACTCTTTTCTCCATAACCTAGGATGTTCTGCTTTCCACAGACTGTCTAACCAACCTTCCACAGCATGTGGGTTATTGCCAGTACAGAGGGACTGCAATTAATACACTGTGCTCCCAGCCAGCTTTTCTATCCACAGAAATGACTGTCCATTGCTCAGGACATGTGCAGCTCATGTAAGTCCATTCTTGCCTATCCTGACTCCATTTGTCCTACTTGTAAAATCTGTACAGACACCAGTAAGGTAAAAAGAGTGGGTTAAAATTCCCCATGGATCTAATGTTCATGATACTAAATTCTCATGGTGGGCAATTTTTAAAAAAGAGAAGGAGAATCTAGTCTCTGTACACTGACATATATGGAATACCTTTTTGCCTCTTCATCCCTGACTGTCTGGTCTACTAAAGCCTGGACAATTCCATCTGTCAGGAATGATAGTTAGCTCAGAATAATCATTAGTCAGTTGATGTATTAAATATCGAATTTAGCATAGTAAATTTGCTTTGGGGTATTAATAATGTGAGACTATGTGGGTTGCATTAACTTTAAAATTATTAAAATCAATATAGTCCTCAGATGAGGAAAAAAATCATTTTAATTCCAAGTTCTTACATATGCCATTGAGATGAAGTCACATTATTTTGAAGCTACATTGCAGAGGGGCTACAAGGCTAAGTCCTATGCCTAAAATATCTGCCTTTGCCTAAGAATTGCTATGGTGTAAGAAGAGATTTCTTTTGAATCATATGGTATATTCTGAAATTATAAACACTGAACTGGGATATTCAAGATACTAAGATATACCATTGTCTTATATTTGTGAGTTATCTTAAAAACAAAAGGGTCAGGGCCTGCCCTGGTGGTGCAGCAGTTGAGCACTGGGTTTCAAGGCTGCCTGCAGCCTCTTGCAGCGCCAGTTCGATCCCCGCCCACGGCGAGAGTCCCACCAAAAAAAAAAAAAAAAAAAAAACAACAACAAAAAAACAACCAAAAGGGTCAACTTAACAAATCATACACTATAAGACAAAACCATCATGGAAATTTCTTAAAAGAAAACAGAATTGGTCACCAACTTGACTATAAAATCATGTTAAGAGACATTACAGTTACTTTTTTGCCCTTTTAGGTTTTAACGCAATGAAGAAAAAATGAAGTTGTTAAAGTCTGCTTCTAAGGTTACCACAGAGACACATTCCCAGCCCAGGTCCATGTAGTTTTAATGACAATAATTTATTTATTATTACTACCCAGAAAAATCCATTTGAAAGAAACAAGATAGAAAAAAAGCCCAATGTATTCTCTTTACAAAGGACTATTTTAATTTTTATACTTGACTCAAGGTTTTTATAAAATGTATTTTTTAGTAGTCATGTATAATTCTGTCATTTTATTTCCTCAATCTGCACTAGCTCATAACAGCTTGATACAATGTTATTGTATGATTGAAAGGTAATAATCAAGGAAAAGATATTTCATTTTCATGTTCTTTTCTCTCTGAAGGAAGTACAGAAGGTTTTATTTTGAAGTCTCATTCTAGGATAACTTGTACCATAATATTCTAACAAAGAATTAACTTTTAAAAATAACACCCCAATTGCAAATATACAGCTTTTCCAGTTAAATTTGATTTTCTCACACACACACACACACACACACACAAACTATTTCCTAATTATCACTTGTTGGTGGTGTTTTTAAGAGTTTAACTCTTTATGAATCTAACAGTTATACTAGAAAATCATTGATTGTATTAGCAATCATCCTATTACCAGCACTTTGTATTATATTTAGCTCAATAAAAGGTAAAGTTTAGAGAAATAACAATATTCAATTTCAGGTATATGATGGATATAAATGCATTAGGGAAAAACTCACAAACACCTGAATGTATATTTATAGCAATGACTATTTACTAGTGTAAATAAATATTTATAATAAAAATGGAATTATTCAATGTAGTAAACTTTATTATTTTGTGATGAAAATATATCATTTCTGGAAGCAGCAAATTCAATTTAGGTATGTCTTCTTAGGGATTCTGAATCAGTTCGGTGGAGCCCATGGGAATCTGTGGTTTTACTTTCTATGTCCCTTTATTTGTGAGACTATGGTGGACAGAATTCAAAGATGCCCTCTGAAATTCCCCTGATGTGCATGCATTATATAGTACCTTCCTCTTGAATGTGTATGAAACTTTTGACGCTGATTGGGTGGTGGCTTCCTTAATGAGAATGTTACACAATTAAAATGCTAGAAGGGGGCCTCCCCAGTGGCGCAGTGGTTGAGCGCTGGGTTGCAAAGCTGCCCGCAGCCTCTGCAGTGCCAGTTCGATCCCCGGCCACTGGGCTAGGGTACCACATGGCGCGCAGACCTCTCCTGCCGCCCACTGCTCCCCTCAGCAGTGTACTTCAGTCCTTCTGCCTGTTCTGCTCCCTGCTCTGGCTCAGATGAATTCTCTCACCCTCCTGTGCTTCTGACTGTACCCAGTGCTTGTATAAATAAATACATCTTTTTAAAAAAGAAAGTGTCATGTTGCTTTAAAAAAAAAATGCTAGAAGGATCACAGCAGTGATTATTTTGTATCATAGAGGACCCCATCATAGCAAACTGGAGAAAGTATCTCCTAAAGACTTTGAAGAAGCAAACTTGCATGCTGTGAAAAGGACTAAATCAAAAGCAGACAATGGTTAATAACCTCTAGGAGAGGCAAGGAAGAAATCAGGGATGTTAGTCTGACCACAAGAAACTGACATGTTCCAACAAGTACATTGGGATGAGATGTGCCTCAGATGAGATTGCACCCCTGTATGGTAATACTAGTTGCAGCTTGATTAAACCCCAAGCTGATGATTCATTTGTTTTCATACAGCTTACAGAAATAAAATGTATATAAATATACTTTTACAATAATATAGGCAGTTATTTCCTTAACAAGGAAGTATTGGGACTTTTAAAGTATTTTGATATGGATTCACTTTCATGGCTCTTTAGTAAAGCATCCCCTCATTCACTTATTTTTCAAAAATAATTATTAATAACTTCCTTTGTATTCAGAATTTGGAATACATCTTTACATAATGAGCCTCTTTTTTTTTAATCATATATTCTCCAGCGCTGCTGCTAAGTGGACTCTTGATGGAACAGATTGTTTTTTAGACAACTTTCAACAAATATTGTGATTTGATAATGGTAAAAAAATTGTATTGACTGGTATTTATTATTTATTTATTTATTTATTGACTGGTATTTATTAATGATGGTTAATATTCAACGAACTACTTCTATATATCATGGTTTACTATTCTTTGAAGTTGTTTTCTTGCTACATATTATAGAGAGCCTTAAGAAGAGTTGTTCAAACTCTAAAATGCAGAAGAATCATCTGGGATCTTATTAAAATATGGGCTCTGCTCCAGTAGGTCAGGTGGGTCAAGGTGTGGGCCCAGGGTTCTATATTTTTAATGAGTTTGTAGGTTATACAGATATGACTAGTCTGAAAATTACAGTCTAAGTAGTAAAGATATACATGATTACTGCAGGCTGCTGTTAAGATCAATGAAGGCATCATGTTACAATTTGTAGTATGTGACCTTAAATCCAGATCTCTGCCTTCACAAAAATCTCTAGCCAAATATTTTTCTTCAGGAGTAAATGTTTTTTGTTCTTTATTTCATTAAACCATAGATTAAGATAAAATTGTACTAGATGTAAAATAGGATCTAGAAAAGGAATAATTGTCATAAAAATGGTAACACATGGGTAATATAATCATTTTTTCCTTTTAGCCACTTGGATTCATTAATGGTTAACTGAATATTTAAAGCAATGATGTACAAAAATATATATATTCTGTGCTATCATACTGATAAAATATATAGTCAACTAAGTACTATAACATGACAATATATAATAAGACTGTTACTTGTGTGTGACATGCTATAATGTCACTTGAAGATACTAATAATGGTAGATATTACAATACCAAAAGCAGTACTAAAATATAAATATGTCAATTATAAAAAAAAATGCAAAACACAATCCAGAGTTCAAATGAAGGGAATTCTAAAGTAGTCAAATGAGGCCAGAAAAAAAAAAAAAAAAAGATTGGAAGAGACAGATACACAACAAACAACAAGGTTGTGAACTTGAACATTACCACATCAATAGTTTCATTACATAAAAGTGTACTCTACAAAAAATTCTAATAAAATACTGATGATGTAAGGCTGAATAAAAAAGTTATATAATTTCTATAAGCTATCCACTTTATAAAGGTGACAAGAGGTTGGTAGGAGATGAATGAAAAGAGTTATAACAAGCAAACACTTCATATAAAAAAAAAAAGAAAAAAGTATTATCAGCTAAAATAGACTCTAAGACAAGTAGCACTACCAGAGATAAAAATGAATGTTGTATAAGTTAATCAATTCATAAATAAGAAAGAACTATTATAAATGGTAATGGCCCTAATAACAAAGCTTCAAACACTTTAAATTAAATGACAGAATATTGTGACAGGATGGAGCAGGATTACAAGGCAAGACTCTGCTACTTGAGCAGAACTTCTTGTGCCATTTATTGAAGTCATAAGGCTAGTAAAAGCTGATCATGTGACAATGGTGCGAGGAGTAAGGTCTGGGGGGCAAAAGGGACAAAGTTTTATGAGGCACAGAGAAGGGGACATCGTGACCAGACATCAAGAGAAATTTGCATAGGTGCTGATAACTCAGGCAAAGTTATCCTGAGACCAACATGAAGATAGTCAAGTAATGAGGTCAATGGTGGCCTAGGTGTTCCTAGGCCTGCCTTGTGATATGGGCTATTCCCCATAGGTAGTCAAGGAATGTTCTGCAGTTATTTGCAGATAGCAAATAGGTCACAGTTGCCCATGAAAGGTCTGCTCATAGGAACCCACAACAGAACTAAAAGGACTTTTGGAAAAACAAAACAAAACACTATCTATTAAATTACTTTAACCCCATTGCCTCTATCCCTACATATTGAATTCATAATGAGAAACATTTTGAAGAATACTCTAGGCCATTGAAACCATGATCAAATCACTGGTGAATTTTATCAAACACTTAAAGTATATTTAGAGAAGGAAGGAATGCTTAACAAATCATTTTTAAAGGCAAACATTACCTATATTCTGAAATCAGGCAAAAACAATACAAATCTATTTCTACTTGTCTATCAATTGATATTTATCTATCCTGTGAAAATAAGTGCAACATCTATCACAATATATTAGGTACTATGTGCTAGCAATATATATGCTATTACATTCCAGTAGTACAACGTTGTTTCAAAATTTGACTATCAAACTAATTCATTTAGTAGATTTAAGGAATAAACATAAAATTTGTATGACCATCTAAGTAGATGCATAAAAATTATTAGACTTCTTAAGAAAATCTAATAGAATATAAAGTATGGCAACAAAAGTTAGTGGATACTATACTAACAACACTAGGAATTGCATTTAATGAAGAAGATCAGAAATAAAGAAAACAAACATGGAAGAGTTTTCCATTTCCAATATATACTAGCAATTATTAACTAGAATGGGCAATAAATTCTTAAGAATCAATAGGAAACGAGTAAGAAATCGAGTAAAGAATGAGTGGAGGCACACATAAACAAGTCATTGAAGCAAAATGAAAGATGTTCTCAAAGACACTGGTCACCTTAAATTCAAATAACTAGTGAAATGTATTCATGTACATAGGAATGGGAAAAAGAGAAAGCTTAAATATAAGGTGATCTAAAAAATATCAAAAAATGCTGATGGAAGTATAACCAGATCCATCATTTATAGGAAACATTTTAAGAAAACTTAATAGAATTTAGTGTGTACATGCCCTATGATCCAGCAACCAGATCTAAAATTTAATTTTAAATACTTTGACAGTTATCATTTGTTAGAATGAATATATATCTATGTATATTAGATATAGATAAACACACATATTTTTGTGTGTGGACAGAATGAAGAATATTTAAAAATATAAAAATTGAGAAAAGTAAAGCATATATCTATGTTCTCAAAATTGTTAGCTTGTGATATTTTTCATATTGATGAATTCACTGCAGTTTTGTCATAAATAAATTTGATCATGAATAATAATGATGATAATTCTATCCTTCAGATAGAGTCAGAGAGAACAGATTTCTGTGTTCATTATTTGAACATGTGGATCCAGATATGTCTGAGGCAAAGATGATCCCATGAGCTTTTCAATTATATGTGTTAATAAAATTATTTTCCCCTTTGATCATTTTTCTTATGATTTAAACAGAGATTTCAGAGTAATAAATACAAATGCCTTCATAAAGTTTTCTTATGATTTAAAACAGAGATTTCAGAGTAATAAATACAAATGCCTTCATAAAGTTTTGCAGATAGATGTCTACTTTTCACAAGATGATTCCCCACTATTTATAAAAACATTTTACTCCTTCATTCACTCACTACTCTGCTCAATTCCAAACAATGAAAGAAAATCAACACTCATCATGAGACGAATATTATTTGAGGCAGGAAAATATCGACAGTTTGCAAAGTAAATACTTTTATCTTCTTTAATCTCAACTCTTTACACAGTAATAATAAAGCCCCATGAGAAAGGTAGCAAAGGTTGCATGTGGCTTTAGTCGGCTATAATTTACAAGGTTGCACACATAATCATATTTGCTGCCTCAAGGTAACTATCCACCAAAGCAGTGAACTGGTTAAACTGCAAATAAGAAAATACCTCTCCTCCCATGCTTTCAGATAAAGTCCCTCAGATATTCTTTTTACAAAATTGATGGGCATTTCAATTAATAGCCTACATTTTTGACATTTTCACATATTTAATTGTCTAAACTAACTATAATTTTATGTTCAAATATAGCTCAAAATTTCCTCAATCCCAGATCAGGCTGAATTGAATCTGTTATTCTGAGTATCTATGAAGTAAAAAAGAGCAAAGCCTATTTCTTTTTCCATTAATTTCTATTCACTTGCCACCTTCTCTTTTAGTTTGCCAGAATCAGTGGGGTTCATGATGGTAAGTAGGATAGAGTGAGAAATAAAAAGGGGTAAAGGCCTTTTTTCTTTAACAATCTTTTTGGTTATTCTTTGGCTGTTGAATGACATTTGCCATGCCTGGTGTCCAAATGTCAGATCTTTCATGGGTTGAATTTCTGGTTCTATGACACACCCTATCCCCCCACAAGTTGTATTTCCTGATGTATGCTGTACAAACACAGGCTGGATTCTTGTGACAACTGTTTGGTACCTTCCCCTGCCAGAGCACACTAGTCATTCTCTACCCCAGGTCTCTTGGTGAAAAACTTTCAAGATATGTAAGGCCAGATACCCTCCAACAATGTCTCAATCAGATTCTTGCTTTATATTCAGAGAGATACAGCTTGAAAACTGCTGATTTCTCTCTTCTGCTCACATCATAACCAGCTATTCCCTCTCGTCTATAAACTTTACACTTTTGTAAGAGAGAAGAGAGTCTCTTCTCTGTTCCAAGAATTAAAGAAAGCACAGGGTGTGCTCCTCTATAATGCTGGTACTGCATGTCATATAGGAACCAGGCTTGATATCTGCACGTGGAGTATAATTTTCTTCCAAGAGCTATTCATCTTTCCAGATAGGTTCACCTTGACCTTTCTGCATTTCATTCTGCGGGAATGGGAATGAATCACCTCTGCCATGGAAAAGGAATAAAGATGTGCTCCTCAGAACTTCTTTAGGAATTATCACCAAAGACTATATCCGTTGATTAATTTCTACATTTTTCTTATCAACCACACTGAAAGGTGGGTGAAATTATCATTTGTATCAATTAGAATGTATTCCTCTATAAATAATCACATTTCTGACTAACATTAACTTTAAAGGTAGGTGACTGAATTTATTTACTCATTTTGCAGGAAGTCTGTGTTGTACAGGAAATGTTCCAAAGAGTAAGTTATAAAACTCTTCCAATGACTTTAGTTACAGCTGAGCTAAAATAATTCATCAAACAAAGTAAAAGTTTCATGATTTGGAGTCTTGCAAAGAAACTGTTTTCCAAGTTATTTTGTTGAATATAGGTTTGCTTGAGGAACATAGCAATAATGGGTGATTATATTATAATATAACCTATGGACAATCTAAGTACATCAAATAGACATTTGTGCAAGTGACTTTATTCAAGATGAAAGTGTGAAAATATAGACTAAAATTTTTTAAAATATAAGAAAAAATCAAATTATCTAAGCATACATATCTCTGATTCACTTCTTCCCTTAAGTTAACTGTGAGAAGTGATAAAAAAAATTTCTCTGCATCTTAAAAACTGAAAAATAGGACACCTTTTCAAAGAGAGGGAACCAAAATAAAAATGTCAGAGGACATCAAGTTGATTGTCACCTCAACTGGATTGTTTCTTATATCTGGGTCAAACTTCAGTGCATTTAGTTGATTTCTTTTTGATAGATATACTTCTTGGTTTCTATAGGTGTGTGTGTGTGTGTGTGTGTGTGTGTGTGTGTATATATATATATTTTTTTTTAACATAAAGTCATGTCACCATATGGCACTCACAACACTTCTCCATAAAATTTTCAATACATTTTCCAGGGGTAAAATATAAGGTAAATTGTTATAATAATTAAAAAACGATATAATAATGGCACAAATCCTAGGCTATTTTATACTTAAATGCTTATTCTGTCTATATTATCACTACCATTTTTCCTTTAAGTGCCCTTTATTGCTAAACAAAGTATTTTGAACTCCAACTGATGATTTTCTTCATTAAAAACATTACATACAGGAAAGAAAAGTAGAGTGAAAAGTTAAATATTAATACACATTCTGTGACAGAATTGGTACACTGGACATTTATCCGGAGGGCCTGTGAGATGGACAGTGGTGGAAGGGAGAGGAAGGGAAAGAAATACAGGTATACAAAGGAAGAAGTTCAGTTCCAATCCAGGTATCATAGTTTTTTCTAACTCCATGGAAAAATCTAGAGTCAGAATGTTTTTTCAGATCTGTCCTGAGTTAGCCCGACATGGACAGAGCTCTGAATATTTCCAAACACGAAGAAGCAGTTCTCCGCCAAAAGAGACACACTGCAATTAAGACAAATCCTGGAAGGGTCAAAAGGTGACAGAAGTCTGCTGACAGCATTGCTAGTGGCTGTGCCAAAAGTCCATCTTTGCAACAGCAGCTGAACAGTGTATTTCAATTTAACAATTGGGTTTATTTGAGTTGTAAATTCTTCCCTCCTGTTTTCCATAGCTTCATTTTCTTTCTTTTTGAAGTATATTTAGCAAAGGGGTTTACCTTGGGGGTCAAGTTTGAAAGAAATTAACAAAGAATAGTGAAGCACACTAGCATCATCAACAACTGTAAAAATTTTTAACCTGGGGTCAAAGAGGCAGGACTAGGGAATTATGAGTGGAATCAGAAGAGGGGGTATGGTAGGGTGGAGTATATGGCTAGAACTTCACAGCAGCTTGTTAGAGAAGGAACTACGGGAGGAGGAACACTGAATTTGCCCCCTGTTCTCCTTCCAGAGAGCATCCAACTGTCTCAATGCCACAAGAGACAGGAGGACCAGGGAATCTATTCATTGATGCATTAAAATCAGCTTCCTGAAGCTCAGAGCTGCATGCCAAATGTGCAGCACAGATCTGGATAGGCAGATGGAAAATATCCAGCACATATCTTTTCTACTAAAAATCCAATATTCAGGACCTTTGTCAAAATGGTCCCTGTGTCCATAGTAAACATGGACATTGAAAACAAAATAAGAAGTCGATACATATATGCTTAATTAATCTTTGATGCTGGCTGGATAGCATGTCTTGCCTCTTTGCTTTATTTGCAGATATTAAATGGATTTTGATGACCTAATGTATGTTCTCAACTATCTAAACAATATCCTTATTACTATGGAAAGATGTATATTAAGTTCTCACTTATCTTTGTAAATATGTTCTTGAAAACTATGACTTTAAGTGAAAGGACATATAAGGAAGGTAGATTCCTGAATAATGTTGTTTTGCTCAATAGTGGCCTGATTTTTTTTTCACTCATCAATATAACAAAATGGCATTGAACAAAATCTCATTAAAGGCCTCCTCTGTCATAGCAGGGAAAACCTGTTTTTAAATAACCCTGTATTTTCTAACCCCATCTACCTTTTCTCAACTAAAGATCAGAGTTCCTTCACAATAACAAATAAAATATAAAGGGTAAAAATTAAAGAAGAACAAAAGCGCTCAGGTTTCAAGTATCAAAACACACAAGAAAAAAATCAACTATGTAACCCAGACAAACTTCTATAAATGAAACACAGGCAAAATAAAAGTAAAAGGAACACAATTGAGTGTACTGAAGTTGCAAATAGATGCATATATATTTAATAAAAAACAGCTTCACAACAGATGATGAATCACTACTGTTACTACTATTACTATTATTTCTTGATCACTTTTTATGTGTCTGTGTGCTCAACACTATAGCTATATATGTGTATGTATATGCACATCCACATATACATAGATGCAATTTTATTTACATCTCACAACCATGGTTTTTTTGAAATGTTTTTGTTCATTTTTGGAATGAGGAATTTGGAGCATCAGAGATTAATATATATAACACATATTATATATAATATATAATAGATTTTTATATATAATACATATATACACATATAATTCTCATATTTGTTTAGATTTGGGAGAAAAAATGTTTTAAAATTGGAGAAATACAATTCATATTATATAAAACAATATATAGCAGTCAACCAACAAGTGACAAAATGTTCATTCTCACTAACTGCTGAAAAACTAAAATTACATTATATGAACAATTATATGCCTATTAAATTAGCAACACTTTTTTTTTTTTTGCTTTAAATAACCTCCATTGTAGGTTAGGTAGCAGTAAAAAGGACAATAACATAGCCAAAACTATGGTCTTTCAAAACTAGCAGCATACATCAAAACTGATTCATAACCTTTGCTTCTTGTGATCACAGGTCTATTATATTTGGCTGAGAAAATAATAAAAGGATTCTTTGTTTAAGGGGCAGAGGAGAAATTCTTAAAAGGTTTGGGTAATTTCCTTGATCCCCCATTATAGTCCATTTGCTTAGGTTTCATAATATTCTTCAATTTGCTCGGTTACTGTACAGTTCAAGAGATTTTTTTTTTATTTTAACATTTATAATTTTTTACATTTTTTTAGACAATCTTTGCTTCTCCCCACCCCTATTCTGAGTCCCCATAGAATTTCCTTCCCTAAGGCACCCATGCACCATCACCACAGTCCCCTGTGCTCCTCCCTATTTTTTGATGCTTAACATGGAATAAATGATATCCTATTCTCAACTTGTTAAAACAAGAATTATCTTCTAGTCATTTGAGTCATGGACCTTCAAAAAAAAAGAGCTTCACTACCAAGGGATAGAGAATATAAGTCACATATCTAATTGCCCTGTTAGAGGGACGTAATACATTTCTGAACATTAGCAGTGTGACTTTTACTTATTTCTGTGTTTCCCATGAAAGATATTTCTTGGGTCATCTCTATCTTAAATTCTTTATCAGAGTTTTGTATCTAATAACTATAATTAATGCATCTATCCAGCATGAGTTTTTCTACAAAATATTTAATATTTTTCCATATATTACACTTGACAGGCTTGAATATGCATCAGGGTGCACATGCACTCATTCAACTTTTATTATTAGGTTCCTGTGGTCTACAAGAATGTGAAAATAAAAAGAAGCTGCCTATATGTCTTCATAAAGCTTGTCCTTTAATGACAGAGACAGGCATCAATCATGTCATGCACATAAATATCAAATAGTAAGTGATAATATCACTTCCCCATCTTAATTTAATTATACTCTGTGGACAAGGGATGTTCAAGAAGTCATGCACAGAACGACCTTTTTCAATCTGAATAGAGACAGGAGTGGATAAAGGGTCTAAAACAAATTTTATTTCCATTAACACTTCCCTTAAAATTACTTGAAGCAGTGAGGCTAAAATATGGATATTTAAATAGATTATTGATGAAGATTCAACTTACCAGGACCTGTGAGACACAGGAAAAACAGTACTAAGGGGGGAACAATATAACAGGCACAGCTTTTCAGGACATTGGCCTCAGTGATTTCTTTGGAGACTCAACTCCTGTGACAAAGGAAACAAAAGCAAAAAATGAACAAATGGGCTTACCTCAAACTAAAAAGTTTCTGCACAGTGAAAGTAGCTATCATTAAAACAAAGACACCATACTAAATGAGAGAAAATATCTGTACATTGCACAGATGACAAGAGGCTAATATCCAGGATCTAAAGGAACTCATACAACTCAATGAATAGGAACAAATGTCAATAGATGACCACTGGGACTTCTCCTAAGAAGTTCATTTAGATGGCCAACAGACACATGAAAAAATTCTCATCATCACCAGGGAAATGCAAGTCAAAATCACAACAAGGCTCCACCTTATGCCATGGAGAATAGCCCATATAAAAAAGAACAGGAACCACAAGTGTTGGAGATGAAATGGAGTAAACTTTGGTGGGAATGCATATTGATTCAGCTCCTGTGGAAAGCAAAAAGGAGATTTCTCAAAATATTAAAAATAGATCTGCCATATGATGCAGCAATTCTACTTCAAAGAATTTAAAGACACTAATTTGAAGGGATATATGCACTCCTATTCTATGTTCATGCAGTTCTATTTACAATAATTAAGTCACAGAAGTAATGTCAAGTGCCAAAGGACAGATGAATAGATGATTAAATTAAGATGTGAGATTAAACACACACGAAACACACACACAGAGAGAACTGGAGGAATTATGCTAAGTGAAATAAACCAGATAAGTGAAATAGTAGATGGTTTCACTCATATGTGGAATAGAGAAACAAAACAAAGAGTCTGAAAACACCAAACCAAAAACAAACCTAGAAATCTAACGGCACAAATGAGGATAATAGAAGGGTTGGGGGAGGGCAAAGAAGAAAAGGGGTCGGGGACCCAATGCAACGTGGTATAACTCCATGGGTGCCTTGGTAGGTGCAGTAGCATTACCTAAAGAGTTAGAATTCTATATTTCTGAATCACATGCAGTGTTGCAAACTAATGCTTCCTTAATTAAAAAAAAGCTAAAACAGATATTTTAATGAGTTATTTTGTCACAACATTCATTCAATGCTAATTCTAAAATGTATCAGAGCCTAAAATTTTGTAAAATCTATTGGAAAACTTTGATTATAACAACGATTAGAGCATAAGAGTCTCTGTTATTTTAGAACTTACATTTCAGTGAGAAATATATCCCTACCCATTTAGAAGTTGACTAAGAGCAGCAGCAATTTCCCCACATTCTTTATCAAAAACATTCAGTAGCATAATGGCTAAATATTCTTCAAGGACATGTTTTAAAGGTCAATGACTTGCCTGCAACAGAATTAGAACTTGGCTTTTGTTTCTAAAGTTATTTAAAAATTAATTTATTTGACTTCTAATTGACTTTCTCCTTTGTTAGTCTTTCTTTCATTATAAAAACTATTAATTGCTTGCTTTTCTATTTACTTGTGTCCAAATTGCTCTCTCTTTTAAATGTTTTGTTATGTTTTTTAAATGGTTTCTACATTCTCATTAGTTTTCAGGAGGGTTGACTTTAGTTACATTTATATTCATGGAGGGGTAGAGGGAATTTGTTATAAAAGTGCTCTTTAATTCAATTTTAAAAATTCAAATTATTTCTGATGTATTTTAATTTTATAATTTTCTTCCTACTTCATAGAACACTTGCTTTCTTATCAAGTTAAACTTCCTCTTCACTTCTGCTATCTGATATTAATAATTCTCTTATTCAATAGATACAAATACAAATTCTCTTATTCAATTGATACAAATTAATGAAATTGTTCTCATTCATTGTCTAAACCACCTTTGTCTATACACAAAGAAAACATTGGTCTGTTGAAAATTATAGATGGATAAAATGTGGCAAAGGGCAGTATGGCAGTGGAAATACTATTGGGACTGACATAGAATAACAAGGAGCCAATTTGTCTTATGAAGTAGATCTTTGGTTGGAACTCATGACCAAGTCATAGAGCTAAAACAAGTTATACATTTATGATGTAGGAAGCTACCTGTGAGAACCTGGGTAAATATAGACAAAGTAAGCGACAATATAAAAGGCAATGTTCATAGTGAATTAGCAAACATTTTTGCATATGAAGATGAGAAATTTTAAGAGAAACAACGCCTTTATTTCCATCATGATGACATTTATTTTATTGATTGTTTAATTGCTTTTCTGTGCTCAAATTAAACATGTGCTTATTTTAACTTTGTTTCCTACTTAATCCCACTGTTCATATTACTTGGTACATTATAGGGTTTCACTGAATGATAAATCAGTGATAACTTCATCTTCACTGGATTTAAGGAAATAAAAGTGCCATTTTAAGGATAGTTATAGGAAAATCATAATGAAACTGACATATAGTGATTGATTCAAAGAGACAAACATGAGTTTCTTAATAGAATATATTTGATATTGTGTGGTTTTTGATTTATACAAATTTTATAGGGCATTGGTATTAACAACCTCCTCTAAATCTTCACCAAAGTGTGGTTAGTAACTTTTCCATCCTAGAGAACAGAGTTTGGGTATGCTTTCATAAGATGCTGTATTTTTCAAGAAAACTTCTAAGACAGAAATCTTTCTCAAAGGCAGACAAAAATAGAGAATAAAAAAAAACCCTGTTATTAAAATGCAGCACTTTTTTTTTACATCTGGAGGGACATAGTCAACAGACTCCAAACCAACAATTGCCAACCGAGAATATATCTGGTTTAATTTAAAATGTGGGTAAACTTCCATGTTTTGGACTGGAGGGGGAAAATACATACTTTAGAACATGGAAATACATGCAGGTATCTAATTCAGAAATAAATATTCACCATTATAGAGTCTGTCTTACCACAATGGAACATTTCAGGGGCCAAGGCAAGGCTTTAGTTTGTTCTTTCCTTTACCTGGAGAGATTTGAACCACAGGAGAGGAGAAATATAGGTCCAAAATGCTATCTGAATAACAAAGTGAATGCAGATAGAAGGGACTTTCTTTCAAATACCTACATGAAAAATTCACACTGCCTTTGTGATTTGCTTTTATTATTGGGACACCATCCCAGTAGTCTCAATTTCAAGAACTCTAAACCAGAATACTGCTCTTAATATGTCAGTGGAAGGAGACACTCAAAAAAGCATTAGGAATCAAATGGGCTGCTTCTGTGAATCTGATCCTGTTTCAGGAGAGATAACAGGGAGAATGCTGACAGTGTGATGAAAGTCCAGTGAACAAAGGCTCTCCTGAATGTGATTCACGGTAGTTGAGACTGTTCTGGTGCCTGTCCTCATTCAGTCACACAACAGAGATTGGAAAGTCTTATTTTTTCTTAACATTTTGAAGAGGAAAAATAGAGTACAAGAAAGCAAATGTGAAGGTATCAACAGCTAGTGTGAATTTATTTGAAAGATGAACAGGAACATACTATTTGGAATCATATGAAAATAAACACATTTTCTCTAATGGATCAGCCACTACCTCCTGCCTGCAGGAAGGAACCCTTCTTCTTTATTTTACTCCATGTAATAATTGATATTTGCCCTAGTAGGATGAGGTTTGTAATGATTTGTTTGTGCATGTGGTAGGAAAGAAAAGACTGGAAATGGAGGGAAAGAGGTCAGCTGGTATAATTCTTAGTTTGAAAATAGGAAGTCCAGCAATGCTACTTTCTGAAGCCATATCCTACCGATAGATGATTATCAGAAATATTTTTTTTTAATTCCCATCCACCTGATTTTTGTCTTTCATGTTGAAGGATTTAGGTGATGGGAAATTCTAATACAAGGACAATGTAAAGTTTAATGTATCATATTAATTTGTAATTGCTCTCAGAATACCTGACATGATGCAAAGTACCAAGTAACAATGCAAACATTGTTACAAACACCTGTGTCTCTTGTACAGAGGTACGCATGGGCATCAAGAACACAAATTTGAGGGTTTCAGACAAAATGATAAAATGTGATCATTGATAAAGACTTGAGGAGGGTATTAAGGTATCAGACAAACATTGCCTTGCAAAAGATAATAAAAATAGCATTTTTCTCAATAATTTATGTTTATGAAATATTAAATATGTGATTTTATAACGTTTGCCATCATTAATACAATAACTTCCATCAATGACTAATCCATACTAGTCTACTTTAAAAGACTAGTTTAAAAAGAAGGGGGAGTAAATTTGGATGTATTGGTTGTTGTTGGCTGTTGATACAACAATGAAGTACATGTTACTATATTGATTATGGTTTATAATGCATAAACACAGTTTTATTTGTTGGCAAAACAAATTAATAAATCACTTTCCCTTCAATGCAACCTGTACTCTATTTCTCTTGACAGTCAATGTAAAATTGTAAATGAATTACTTTTATTTTTTTTTAAATTATCTTTGGTTTACAATACTGCAAATGGTTTATGGGAACAGGTTCATATCTCTTTTAATGTATGTTACCATACCACACCTTTCACCAAAAGACCTATAATCCTTCATCCCAGACTACTGGGCCCCTTGCTGCCCTTGTTTCTCTCTCCCGTCCTTCCTCAATAGTCTCAATTCTGCAGTCATATATTCTAGGATTTATTTTGATTTACTTTTGTCTGTTCTATGTTTGCTTTCTTTTCTAGGACTTATTTTTATTTATTTATGCATATAAGAATTGGGGTTTAGGCCACAGATGCAAGCGGTGAGAAGATTCACCAGAGACAGTTTGGGGAACAGAACAGGTGGATCTACTGAGATACACTGC
Organism: Talpa occidentalis; assembly: GCF_014898055.3. Classification (NCBI taxonomy): domain Eukaryota; kingdom Metazoa; phylum Chordata; class Mammalia; order Eulipotyphla; family Talpidae; genus Talpa; species Talpa occidentalis. The sequence continues at coordinate 17,745,037 of NW_023604861.1, forward strand.
TGAGGGTTGCAGTGTGTGAGACAGGAGAGGTCGGCTACACTATGTGGGTCAGCTCCCTGGCCAGGGATTGAACTCAGGCTGTAGTGGCTGCCAATGGCTTCATAGTGCTGAGACTTTAAGCCCTATGCTACCAGGGAGGCGCAGCTCCTTTGTTTTGTTTGTGTGTACTCCATACATGAGAGAATTAGTCTTTCTACTTCGGACTTACTTCATATAGCATAATCCCTTCCAGCAGTTTCATCCATGTTGTCAAATGACAAGGTTTCATTTCTATTAATATCTAAATAGTCGCCCAGTGCATATATACTACATCTTTATCTGCTCAGCTGTTTGTGTTGAGCACTTAGGTTGTTTCTGTAACTTGGATATTGTAAATACTGCTGCAATAAACACAGAAGTGCATATATCCCTTTGAATTAGTGCTTTTGCACAACTTGGATAAATAACAAGGTGCATACTAATGGATCATATGCTATACCGATTTTCAATATTTTGAGGACTCTCATACTGTTTTCCATAGGATTCAGGCTAGGCAACATTCCCAACAACAGTGTATGAAGGTTTCTTTTTCTCAACATCCTCATCAAAATATTTTTGTTCCTCACCTTTTTGAGATGAACAATTCTATGCCACCCTTATATAAGAAAATGATTTTTAAAATATACATATTTACTCTATCATGAAAATAAAATTATAGAAAAGCAATATGAATATATATGAATATAATATTATATTATTTTTGGTACAAAGTAGATGGTTTCAGTATATTCAAAAATCATTGTCAATTTATATCAATCTAGTATAGCATGCTTTATAATTTAAACTTCTCCTGAACTCCAACTCCATTTTTTAATATATGAGCAAATGATTCCTAATGAACTATTCTTTAAAAAAACTGAAGTTATGGCTACATATTTTAATTATGAAAGCATATTTAGTATTTTCCCTTTGACTGTCTTCCCAGAATACTGAGTAAGGTACTGTCAGAATTAGGAGGTATTTGGGCCTCCCTTGGCGGCGCAGCAGTTAAGCGTTGGGCTTCAAAGCTGCCCACAGCCTCTGCAGTGCCGGTTAGATCCCCGACCACCCGCGAAGGTCCCACATGGCGCGCAGACCTCTCCTGCAGCACCCGCTGCTCCCCTTAGCAGTGTATTTCATCAGTCTGCCTGTTCTGTTCCCCACTCTAGCTCTGGTGAATTCTCTCACCCTCCTCTGCTTCTGAGTGTACCCAGTGCTTGTATAAATAAATAAATAAATCTTAAAAAAATTAGGTGGTGTTTTATGTGCACTTGACCAATGAAATAGCATTTCTGACCTCAATTTCTCTTCATATTTAGAAGATTTGTCTACACAGCATAAACATACTCAAGCTGAAAGTAGTCAACAGCAATTCATGCTATGAAGTCCAGACAAGTTTGCTTTCATATTTATATAGAACAAATATAAGAACTCTACTACAAAACCAACACAAAAAGTAAATCATAACATCAATCATTTTGGAGTATGAACACATCTTTTGGAAGACCTGTATTTCAATGAGCATTCTTATCTTCATTTTGTTATCTGTAAGGTGAGAGGTTATAGATTTCTCTATCTCTTCTCTGTCTTCCTCTGCCTATCCTTCTCTCTCTCTTCTCCCACTGCCACAACAATCTGTGTGCCCAGGACAGAATCTATAAATATCTGTGAGCCCAAGACAGAATCTAAAAACCCATCCTAATGCCTTTGTTGTTAGGAAATAGGCAATATCTTGTATTATAGAATTTGTCAAATGCACATGCACACAGACTTCAGTGACAAAACAAACAAGCAAAAACTGTGGGGGAGTGAGAACGTAATCCAATCTAGAAACTCATTGTACAGCAAAACAAGTAGGCACTTGTTCTTGTTTACAAGTTCACTAGCCTCATACTTGCCCAAAACCCCAATTTTAGTACCTTCTGAAAAATAACATGCAGGCTTGGAGTAAATAATGTACATCAATAATAAGTCAATGGTGATTTTTTTCAAAAGTCAAAATATATGGATTTGAAAAGCAAGCAGTAGAAGTACAAATTACAACTCCTGAGGAAATCATAAAATTTGTGTGCTTCATTGCGGTGACTTGGACTCTATGGATTTTATGTAAAATAGTTTATCAAATTATAACAAAAATACACACACACATACAAATCATATGTGTTCATCAATAAAGTTTCACAAAGTGAACACACTTGTGTAATAAGTATGCACCAAACACTTTAGTACCCAAAACACCTCTCATTCTCCTTTCTTATCAGCACGTTTATCTCAAGGATAACTAGTTACTTAAGTACCACACCTTAACATTAGTTTTACCGGTATTTTTTAATTTATATAAATGAAACCATACACTATATACACTCTTTTGATCTGGTTTCTATGGGCATATGTGGTAAATACTCAATGGGTTTTTAAAAGCAAAGAAGAAGTAATTACACCAGGGTTCATTTAATTAGATCATGAAACTTCAACTCAGCTAATTCATTCTCCTCATGTCAATAAATATAAATATATATTTATATTCATATATTTATATATAATTTTAACACTATGTATAGTATGTGTACACTATACATTCATTATATATATATATTTTAAAAATTTTATATATGTATACAAGAACTGGGGTACAGGTCAGAGGTGTGGGGAGTGAGAGGATTCACCAGAGACAGAGTGGGATACAGAACAGGCAGACTGACTGAAATACACTGCTGAGAGGAGCAGTGGGCAAGACATGAGAGGTCTGCTGCACCATGTGGGTCAGCTCCCTGGCTGGGAATTGAACTAGTGCTGCAGTGGCTGCAGATAGCTTCAAAGGTTGTGTCTTAACCCCTTGCATCACCAGGGAGGCCCCATAATTTATAATTTCTATTCTATAGTTATCTCATACACACACAAACACACACACAACCATACTGATCAATTAGAAGTAGAGTTCATGTCCCTAAAGAATGAACCAGATATAGAACATGTAATAATGTATAAAAACATACAGTTTTTATGGGGGGGAAGATATTGAAGCCCAGCTTATATAATGGAGAAAAAAATGCCTTTAATAAATTGTAGAAAAATGAAGTACCCTTCTACTCATGTTTCTTTAAATTTTGTTAAGTATTTTATTCATTTATTAAAAAGCTTTCCTTTTCCCCTGTTTTGCTATATAGGTCTGCAGGTGATGAGTAATGTAACAGTTTTGTTTATACATATTAGAGACTAAATAAGCAGTCCATAGACATGAAAGAACAAGAGATACAACTTTATCCTGACTTGACTCTGAACAGAGCAGCTAAGAGATTTTGAATTATTATTCTTTGAAGATGGAGTATGCACAAATTTTCAACAAAAAAAAGCTGCATTACTTCTCAAACACATTGCTGTTTTATGACATTTAAGTAAGATTATAATTATTCATTCAATAATCAGTTTTGAATAGCTTGTGTCTGGAGATGACACACACACACACACAGACACACATCCCTTTCAACTATAATAGCTATCCCTGTTATAATAGTGGTTGATCTTTCTCTCTTTCATGATTTTGCTTATTCAAGTTTATTAAAACCACCTTTATTACTTTTTAGTAGAGAATAATGGACGTTCTTATGAATATCCCCCTGTTTAAGCTTCATCTACCTTGAGATTTACATCATATTCTTAATAATTAACCATTGTATGATCATTTGGTTATGTTACTTTCAGTATCATTAAAAGAAACAAACTCTCTGTGTAGGAAAAATAAATAATACAGAGGGGTTTCATTTGGGTAGGTTTATTCTGTGGAAAATTGACTATATTTTTAAACAGAGTATAAGAAATGAAATGAATATAAAAAGGCCTAAAAAGAAGTTAGATGCTCAAATATAAAATAGATTTTACTTGTTAAATCAGAATAAAACTGCTACATTTACCTCATAAAATTCAAGTACATATTAACTATTACGTATATTACAGAGTTTCTATATAGAAAAATAAATACTAAATACTGAGTAAGCATGTTTTCATGTGTTATCAGTATGAAGAGAGCTGGTGTAATTGGTTTATCCATGCTATATTATGTGTACATGCAAGCAGTTTAAATTTATTTGGCATCCTTCACTTCCATACCTTGTACTATCTCATAGTAGATCTACTTATGTACTTGTAACACTCAAGAGATGTTGGGAAAGAGGCTCCTGCACAGAATATCTCTATACATAAATATTTCTTATATCTAGCTTTCTTATCAAAGCTTTTTCTTCTTACTCAATTTAATTAAATTTTAAAATATATAGCATGCTTTAGACGAATTCAGCTCTATACAGAATATGACTTTAAATCATCTACAGAGTAAAAGGTTTTAAAATTTAAGTAAAAGATCTGTTTTCTGATTAAACAAAAGACCTTTAAAACAACTATTTCAATTGTACTTTTTTGAAACCCCTAACTTAACAAAGCTAATTTCTGTGTGTGCTGTTCACCACCAAGATTTTTGCTAGAAACAAAAATATGACTATAAAAGGACACTTAACATAATGTCAAGTCATTTTTCAAAAGTCACATAATCATAGTTTCTTTAAAAAGTGAGCTAGATACTCTGATTATTATGCAATGATTAACCATGTTAAGCATAGGGGTGTTCATATTTCACTACCTTTATTCAGTTTAATTGTGCTTAATCTTAGAGGTTTTAGAATTCAATCAATTCTCTTTTACTGAAAGTTCATTGGTTATGTCACAGACACAGAACGGATCATCCTTATTTGTTCCTGTGCCCATGTTGCTGATGCAGAAACTTAACTCAGTGCCAGCTTTTTCATCAGTCAGCATGCTAAGCTGCATATGTCTGAATTGTATTGCTTGGATGGTTCTGAATGTTCAAGCTGTAAACCCTTAAGGCAGGAATTATTTCTGTGGGAAACTGCATAATACAGTATGCTTCACCAGCACATAGTAATCAATATCAGAATGACCTAAAATGGAATCCAACTTCGTCTATGCACATCACAAACAAAGACACAAATATACTCTACTGCACTTTGTCAATTCATTGTTCGGACCTCTTTTATTCCTTCCTGTACTTTTACAGAAAAGCCATTTAAAGACACTTTTCATTGTTGGTTGTGAATTCTGGTGAGATATGGGGCATACTTATAAGTTGAGCACAAATTAACCTTTATTTTTAGGTTGCCCTAGAGTATATTATTGTGTCCAAAAATCTATATAGAAAAAAACAAAAGACAGTTAAGTAATTATTGGATAATTACTCTCTTATTCTTATCATATTATCTATAATGTCCAGATTTCTGGGGAGACAGTCAATTATGGCACATTTTCAAGTCTAGAAGATATGACAAAATAACATTATGTGAAAATCTAAGGAAATACAGCTCAGCCTTAATGCAATATGCATTGAAAATGCCATTATATTTTAGCTAGCTTTACAATGAGTTTATTGCAAAACCATGTAAAAGTACATACTCATTAACCTGTTCTTGAGAATAACCTTCAAAATCCACTCATTATAGAATCTTATCTTTTTCAGCAAACTGAAATCCAGGTTATAGATAGCAAGTAGATAAATCTCATTGTTAACAAGAAAGAATGAAATGTCAAAGCCTAGTCAACACTGTGTTGGTTGCTTCATTTTACTGATATGTTTCTATGACCCTTTTTCTCAAATATGCTGATCCTGTATTACCAATGAGGTACAACACCATGGCTACCACAGGCCAATGTTGGCTTTTTTCTAAGTTTTGATTTTTTTTTAAGATTTATTTATTTATGCATACAAGAACTGGGATACAGGCCAGAGGTGTGGGGGTGTGAGAGGATTCACCAGAGACAGAGTGGGGAACAGAACAGGCAGACTGACTGAAACACTCTGCTGAGGGGAGCAGCAGGTAAGACAGGAGAGGTCTGTTGTGCCATGTGGGTTGCTCCCTGTCAGGCCGGGGATGGAACTTAGTTCTGCAGTGGCTGCAGATTGTTTCATAGTGCTGCGTTTAACCCCTTGTGCCGCCAGGGAGGCCCAATTTTGACTTTTTTCATTGTCCTATAAACAGCACTAATTCATGTCTACCCTTTCACTGCCATTATCTAGATGGCTAGTTTAATCAAAAAGCAAAATGATACAAAAGAATGACTCACTTTCTCACTAAAGTAATCAAATGTTCAATTCTTGGTGTTCTCAAATATCTGGAATTCTAAAAAATAACTAATCAACAGATGATATAAAACATTGTCTTAGCAACTTTATGGAATCTATGCCCTTTAATATTTTTCATAACATTTTATTGAAAACAATTTAATCAAATGAGTTGATTTGGTGCATGGACAAGCAATCCTAAGAAGTGTCTTTAATGGAATACTACTTAGCTACAATAAAAGATGATATTCTGCCATTTGCAACAACATGGATAGACACAAAATGTGTTTTTCTTAGTGAAAAAAAGTTAGACATAGTGAGACAAATGCCATATTATCTCATTCATATGCAGGGTATTGAAAAAAAACAGAGACAAACTAAATAAACAAAAATAAACTTTTAGACTACAAGATCAATTAGTAGTTAGTAGAAGGGAATAAGGATGAGGGTGATAAATTGGGTGAAAGTAAATGTGTACTGAAGGACAGAATTGGATTTCTAGTGGTAAAGTTAATGCAGTCCATATGTATGCTCATTTTCAGTAATGCACGCCTGAAATTTGTATACTTTTATAATAGTTATTTCAATAAAGGAAAAAAAAACAAGCAAAAATTTTGGAACAAATGTGTATGATCCATAACTCATCTCCTGTAACCATGTTGTTCTATATAATATAGAAGCAGTCAGTGTTGGGTGATTCTGCAGCAGCTGAAACAATCACTCCTAGAATCTAGCCTTTATCAAACTATGTGTCAACATCAACTGATCACATTTTGAAAACTTGGGGAAAAATGAATGGAATGAATATCTCATTCTTATTTACTTATTTCATCCTTAGGGGAAATAAATCTTGCAGCTTGGAAATTGAGAATGCAGTGTCTCAATTTTTGTATATTCTTTTAAAATTATAAATGTAATTGAATATATCCTTTATATTCCACATATAGTGCTATAAAGATCTGAAGGAAAACTTAAGTAAGCTTACAAATTAAATGAAATTGACACTAGGTTTAAAATTCAGTTTCATGGGCCTCCCCGGTGGCGCAGCGGGTTGAGCACCACACTGTGAAGCTGTCTGCAGCCACTGCAGCGTGGGTTTGATTCCTGGACAGCCAGGGAGAAACCCATATGGCCTGGCAGACCTCTCCTGTCTCACCCACTGCTCCCCTCAGCAGTGTCTTGGTCCGTCTGCCTGATCTGCTCCCTGCTCTGTCTCTGGTGAATTCTCTCACCGCCCCCTGCCATGCCTCTGACTGTACCCCAGTTCTTGTATAAATAAATCTTTAAAAAATAAAATAAAGTAGAATTCAGTTTCAGAAACAAGAAGGGAAATGATATTACCTTGTACTAATATTTTCAGAAAATCATAACTTCAATTTTATTTGAAGTTTATATAAAACTCATAGAATTGCTTTTATATGGATTGATGTTTTGTTCCATGCAGATAATTTTTTAATATCTTCTACCATGTACACAAATTTTCTTCAAATTCAAATCTCAGTTCTTAGCAGGACTGGGATTCTCTGCTCCCACTCAATAGTCATCCCAGCACGCTCTGGTATTTCAGAGCCAGCGACAGGGATTGTGCCAGCAGAGTCTCAACCACTGAATTTAACAAGCTGATAGGATAACACTGAGTAAGATTAAAAAAAATAGATCGGGTGAATGCATAAAAGATGCCAATAAAATCCTTAAAATCAGTGGAATATTTTGTATTCTTTTTCTATTCCAAATGTCTAGTCATCATGATATTACATAGGTATTAAGTCATGGTATGAAGCACAGAATTTCTATTATTTTGTGGACATTTCATCTTACTTATGGTCATTATTCTTAAAAATGACATTTTTTAATTTGAGAAATATATAAAAATATATTAACACTGTCAGCAGAAAAACTAACTCTTTGACCATCTGATTGAAGACTAACAGCAATTATAAAATAAATTAATTATAGTAATGAGTAAAACATTTACAGATTTTATATATATATATATATATATATATATATAAAACAAGGATGATAATGTTTTTATAATATCAAACAGAGAACTCCATAGAATTTATGGATGGAAGAGATGAGTAATTGCTCAAATACTGGCAAGTTTCTAATTGACTTAATCTTTGGGATAGAAAATAGGGATTAAGAGATGAGAGATTTGGAAGGCATCTGATTTGGAGCCAAATACCATGGACTAAGTGAAATTAGACAAAACTTGTGTAGTGAAAGTATATGTCTAGACACAGTTTCTACTACTAGTCAAATTCAAATGAAATATAAATCTTGTCTTTGGGCAGTTTCATATATTTTGCTTGTCATTTATGAGAATTTTAAAATGTATTGGATGCTGTGTTTCTATAATATCTAGACATTTCCTCCTTCAGCATTTAATGAAACTTGTATATGTTTGGTACAGTATTTTCAATATATGTGGGCTCCTTCAGATGAGTCACTTTTAAACTGAGTGTTGTTTACTTAATTTTCTTCTGCTAATGACTGGTTTAAGGCTGGACACATATCCGATTCCAGTTTTGAGTGTTAAGAGAACTTTTATTTGAAGAGTGCTGTCCTCAAAAAAGACAGGTAAAATTATTCTATTATCCTTGCCTCGAATTTGGTGGCACTGTCATTCTTGAAGCTCTAAGTTATTTTGACCACGAGGCATAACCCTAGACAAAAAGCCATTAGGAGAGAATAGAAGGATGAAATAAATAACACAGATTTTTGATGTTTCTTCTAAGTTACTGCATCTGTTATGGAAGTGCCAAGACTTACCATTAAGTGGAATGATCACTTAACTTCAGTACTTAAGTCATTTAAGTCAAAGGGTTTTGTTACATGCAAGCATCCTAACAAATACAAACATATTTAAACTGGCCTCAAAAAAGAAAGGAGGGCCTCCCTGGTGGCAAAGCCATAGAGCGCTCGGTTGCGAAGCTGCTCGCAGCCTCTGCAGCACCGGTTCGATCCCCAGCCGCCGGCGAGGGTCCCACATGGCGCGCAGACCTCTCCTGCCTCCCGCTGCTCCCCTCAGCAGTGTATTTCATCAGTCTGCCTGTTCTGCTCCCCGTTCTGGCTCTGGTGAATCCTCTCACCCTCCCGCGCTTCTGACTGTACCCAGTGCTTGTATAAATAAATAAACAAATCTTAAAAAAAAAAAAAAAAAAGGAGTCCAGTAAGATGATGACAGAGTGAAGGCACTGCTTGTGTCTCCACATATTCACAAGCAAATTGTGACAAAACAAAGTCTGTAGGCCCTGGAAGATAGACAACTTTCACCTATATCAGGAACAGTGGCACAGTAGAAAAGGGTAGACAAAATATAATTAAATTGTCTTTAGAGTAATACCAGTGCAGTGCAACCCACAAGACAGAGGGGCAGATGCTGGAAAGAATCCCTATTATTTGGCTGTTGTTGATTCAAGGGCAAATACACATATAAGGGACTTTAAAAACTGGGCACAATAGTGCAGGAAGGGGTGCACAGACTGGCTGTGAGAATTGTGGTAATAAGGGTACAGAGTGTAGATTACTGGTTTCAGCCAAAGCTAGAACAGTCAGAGCACAGTCAGGCTGGGAAAGCCAGATTTATCAACAATTTCTCCTCGGAGATGAGGTTATGCTTTGCTGCCTGAGGCTGTGGTATGTACTGACATCTGCCTCACCCCCACAAGCGGTGAGAAGACCAGGACAACAATTGAATGCTCTAACTAGAGCTTAAGTACCTGGATCTTAGTAAATGGACCAAATGCCCTAGGATTAGGCTCTGTATTCAAAGACACACAGAGAAAAACTTTCAGCCTGTGGGCCTCTTCACTCAGTGCTATTATCTAATGGGCAATCAGAGCTTAGAGTTTGAAGCTAGCATGAGACTGTATCAGGCATAAGACTGAGGTATTCAGAGAGGGCGAGGGATCACTGTAGTTCCCCACCACACAACCCAGGTACCCATAAAACTGTAGGAAGCTTTGCCTGAGGCAACCTTTTGGTGTCCTACTGCCCCAGTTCCTTCCTACTTATTACTGCTTACCAGCACCAGTGCCTTTGGCATTCTAAACAGGTACAAGGCATCCGTTTATGAGCTAATAGATTATGAGTAACATATATAGGATTCTATTTAGCTACCTGTAGGGTGGAGAAAAAAAAAATTCACTAAGATAAGAAAAGGAATCCCCCTACTGTAATCTATAAAAACTCAAAATGAAGAGACAGAAGAACATATCCTACATGCTGGAGCAAAAAAAGAAAAGCCCCAAATCCAGAAAAAATACTATTCTTTTTTTTTTTTAAGATTTATTTATTTATGCATACAAGAACTGGGGTATAGGCCAGAGATGCGGGGAGTGAGAGGATCCACCAGAGACAGAGTGGGGAACAGAACAGGGAGACTGACTGAAATACGCTGCTGAGGGGAGCAGCGGGTGAGGCAGGAGAGGTCTGCCTCACCATGTGGGTTTCTCCCTGGCAAGCTGGGGATCGAATTCGTGGTGCAGAGGTTGTGGATTGCTTCATAGCATGGTGCTTAACCTCTTGCACCACCAGGGTGGCCCAATACTGACTATTCTTGAGGAGGAGTTTAAGGTAATGGATATAAGCACACTACCCAAATTAAGTAATACAATAGGGCCTCCCTGGTGGTGCAGGCATTTGAACGCAGTGCTGTGAAGCTGTATGCAGCTTCTGCAGTACAGGTCCAATCCTGGCTGTTGAGCTACCCACTTGGCACGGCAGACCTCTCCTGTCTCTCTTGCTGCTCCCTTCAGCAGTCAGTCTGCTTGTTCTGTTACCCGCTCTGCCTCTGGTGAATCCTCTCACCTTCCTGCACATCTGGCCTGTACCCAGATTCTCATATGCATGAATAAATAAATCTTTAAAAAAAGAGAAATACAATAGATGATGTAAAACAGGGTCATGATAAATACTGAGTTAATGTAATACTGTTAAATCTAGAACTGAACCAAGAAAACTGTAGAAATTTTTTTTTTTGTGACAATCTAAAGACAGATACAATCACTATAAAGGGGTTCTTGACAGAGAAGAGAAAGAGGAAGGCAGATAAAATTTATTTACAGAAATAAATGCTGATAACATCTCAATCTGGAAATGAACTAGCTATCCTGATCAAGGGGCCAGAAGAGCTTCAAACATAATAATACCAGAAGAACACACTCCAAGACATATAATTAAACTGTCTAAAGTCAAGGACAAAGACAGAATAATAAAAACATTTAGAAGGAGAAGACTGTCAGCGGAATTTTCAGTGGAAGTCTTACAAGCAAGAAGGGAATGACAGTAGATATTTAAGAATTCAAAGAAAAATACTTCCAGTCTGAATACTTTATCCTGCAAAATTATCATTCAGAAGGAAAGGTGAGAAGTTAAAATCAAAATCAACAAAAAACTATGAACCAGAGACACTCTATGGGAGGTAGGGGGTGGGAGGGGAGGGATTGGGGTCAAAATAAGGGGGTTGCAATTGTATGGGGAATATAAAAATAAAATTTATTATTAAAAAAAATTAAAGGGTAAGAAGAACAAAAATTAAAAGATCTACTACCACCTGGTCAGAGTTGAGAGGAGTACTAAAGGAGCTATTATAAAGCAACAACAATGAAACAAATATAGAGGTAGCAGACATTTAAATTATAAAATTATGAAAAGAGTACCAATTTGACCCTTAAAAAGACTTTCAGACCAGACCATCTAGTAACCGACAGAAAGAGTCCATCATATACTAACCTCAGTAGAATCTTCAAACAAAGATCAACAGAAGTAACACATAAGAGAATAGAAATGTATTCTAACCAAAACATAAAAGATGTCAGAAAGTAAAAAGACAGAGACATATTAAAAAACAAACAAACAACCAACAAACTTGCACTCCTATGTTTATTGCCGCACTATTTTCAATAGCTAAGATAAGGCAACAACCTAAATTCCCCCAAACAGATGAGGTACATACACATAATGGAATACTATTCAGCAATCAAAAAAGATAAACTCATGCCATTTGCAGCAACATGGATGCAGCTGGAGGGGATTATGCTCAGTGAATTAAGTCAGAAGGAAAAAGAAAATTATCAGATAGTCTTACTTGTGGGAGAACACTAGGGGGGGAGGATGGAGGGGGGAAGACAAAACTAGCAGGCAGCTATGATTCAGAGACATTCAGCAGGGGGAGGGGAAGGAAAAGGATTAAAACAGGAGTGGGAAGACCACAAGAGATTACGGTGATGGTTCATGGGTGACTTAGTTGTGGGAATTGTATGGGCACAACACCTGAGAGGAGAAAGCAAACAAAAATTAATAATGATGTAAAATATATTTAAAAAATCTTCAAAACAAAAAAATGGCAATAAGCAAGGTATCTTGATTATTATCTTAAATATAAATAGCTTGAATTCACCAATTAAAAGGTAGAGAGTAGCTAGCTAAGTACATTTCAAAACAAAGTCAACCTTCAGCTGTTTACGGGAAACACATCTTACTACCCAAGATAAGCTGGGAGATTTTGTGAAAAGAAGTCTCATATACAAAATAAATTAAACTTTAATTCTCTAGTCCAATGATCACACTTGAATAGAAATATTCTAAGAAAAGTTTTGCAGATATCAATAAATAAATTTTCCGATAAAGAAATAGGGATATTAAGAGTGGGGTACTTGTTTTCAAGAGAAGCTCTTTTTATACTGGTGTTTACTTAAAAATAAAGTGTTCAACTGCAATAACTGCCAAAATCAAACTTTTAAAGAAAACTAGGAATTTTCTTATAAATATATTCCATTTCTTAACAGTAAAGGAATTTTGAAATGACATAATGTGAACACTTTCTCTGAGCGACAGCTCACCTGTAAAACAGGGTTAATACAGTATCAACTTGATTAGGTCTGAGTATTAAGTGAGATAACATGACACTTAAAAACCTAGGACTGAAAGATTAGAGAAGTATTCAAATGAAATGTAGTGGGAAAATAAAGAGCATGTATTTTAATTATACAATATAGCCTGTGAGAAAATTAGAGGTAGAGAGAGCAATGCCATATCTAGAATACAGAATAAACAAAATGATCAGCAATTAAGACAATAAAGTATGGCATTTAGAAAAGCAGATGGAAGATTAGCAGATCCAAGGTTAAGAAGCAACTTGACTTTCACTGTAATGAGTTTTGACTTATTATAGAAAATAGTCAAACTTTAAGGGACTATTTTCAACAATTGCTTTTTTGAAAATTTCAACTATTATTATGTAGTCAAGCCTATAAAGTACAGAAAATACTAACCTAAGGTGAGGCTAGAAGACCTTTCATATTAGAGGACAATTTTTTAGACATCGGGAAGACCAATTCTGGATCATTGATAACATTATATATATATATATATATATATATATACACAATATTCCATATTGTGTGTATCTATAATATATATATGGAAAGGTACTGGGGTTGTAGAGCTTTTACCCACAAGGGCTTTGGCAAAATCAGTAAAATGTCAAAACTGAAAAAAAAAAGTATCCATTAATTATAATAATATATTAAATAATACATTAAATATTTGTCAGTGATATATTAAATATTGTGATATTAGTTTTAGTCATACATACTGCCTAACAGGATGTGAAAGTCAACCAAGATAATACAGACTATATATTGAGAACCACTACCTTAGGCAACCAGGTGTTTATTCAAGGTCAAAACTGACATAAACTTTTCTATCCAAGTACCCGCTTCACTCTCAATTAAAGATGTCTATACTTTCCTACAAATATATGCTTCCTGTAAAAAGGCAGTGTTGTAGAACATGAGAGCTGTACATAGAATAAAAATATATAAATTCTTAATTTAACAATACTTAGTAGGTGACTTTGAGTCATTAACCTTCATGGTTTTCAGTTTCTTTTTAAAACTGGCAGGTGTCACTCTTTAGTATTTGTATGCAGCTCGGTGCTGTGATTATAAAGAAGTCTGCCATGTACTAGTGAGAATGTTAGCATTTATTATCTAAGATTTTTATTTTCAGTGTCTTTCTATCAATACAGATCATTTTTAAATGATGATTTGTCCATGGAAACACATACTAAAATAGCTAAGACACCCAAATAATAAGTTTATATATCATAATTATTATTGCCATCTGCAAATATATGTACTATACATACTTATATTATATACATATAGATATTACACTGACCATTTTCTATAAATACAACTAATGATACCATGCACAAATGATTTTTTGTTATAAAAATGCATAAAAATAGTAATTAGTTACATTTTAGCTTTTCTTGTGTTTTTTCCTTTAGCTATATTCTTGGCAGCAGCAAAAAGAGTATTAGCCAGGTACTTAAGTTCTGGGCATAGAACAAAACCAGATTGTTTCTTCAATTACTCCACATTTTCACGAGAGACAGATAGATACAAACTGAACCATGTGGCTAGCACTGAAATTGTTTTCATAGGAAAACTGAGAGTACCTAAAGCATAATTTTATTACAAACATTTCTTTTTTTTTTTTTAATTTCACATTGATTAGTGCTGTGTTGTTAAAGGGACTATGTCAGTTTAGTTTCATCAGGACATAACCAAAGATTTTAGTTTTTTTTTTTTAATCCTAATATTTATAGCGTATCTATCCAAACAAGATGACAATATCATCTTTATCATCTTCTCTGATAATCTATACTAGCATATCACAAACTCTCTTAATAGAGAAGATATTAGAAGGAAATAACAGAAAAAAATTAAGGAAAATAAAGACAAATCTTTTGTCATGGGTACCTATAAAGGTTACAATATATAAAATTATATCCTGTTAATTTATAGTTTCAACTTAATTTTTAATGTGTCATAAAAAGATATGAAAGATTGTTGGAAAGTTCTATTTTGAATTTATAATAATTATAGTTCAATGAAGAACATAATTCATAAGGATAATATATTTCTCTAAAAGATTTAATTACTTTGATCCTGTTTATTAAACTTATTAACTTACTTTGACATCTGACTTAGTAATAAAGTAAATGGGTAATTTGAATGAAACATACACATAGTAAACTCATCTTTGAGAAACATAAAAGGCCCTTTAAAACTATTTTTATCCCAAGAAACACATAAACATATGTCAACAATCCTACCACATAGAAGAGTGAGATTAACTTACTTTATAAAATAAAATTTAATTGCCAGTCTTCTCTTTGGTTTTGCAATGACTTAGTATGTGTTGAGTTTAGAATAATTTTTTCTAAAGGTTTTGATTGTATAAAATATTTCAAGTCCTCTGATGAATTTTTTTTAAAGATTTATTTATTTATTTATTTATTTATACAAGCACTGGGTACAAACAGAAGTGTGGGAGGGTGAGAGAATTCACCAGAGCCAGAGCAGGGAGCAGAACAGGCTGAGAGGAGCAGGGGTGGTAGGAGAGGTTTGTGCGCCATATGGGACCCTCACCAGTGGCCTGGGATCGAACCGGTACTGCAGAGGCTGCGGGCAGCTTCACAGCCCAGCACTGAACCACTGCATCACCAGGGGAGGCCCCCTCTGATGATTTCTTCAAATTAATATAGGGAGACATGAACTTTATCCTTTAGAAACTCAGCTGTGCAGTTACTTGCAAGCTTAAAATCACCTGCCATGTTGATGTTCCTACTGAATTTCACAAGCCTTGCAATGAATTATATAATAAAAAGAACTTCATGGAGTTGTACAGTCTCATGACTTCAAAATATCTGAAATCAAAATAAAGTGCAAACTATCCTCCTTTCTGCTTCAAATCCCTACAGAATTCTGATTTTAAAGAATCATTGCTCATTGTGTACTACATACTGAATTATGTACTACTTTTTATCACGTTAAATATTCATTTACTAGTATTTGGCTATTATTATGCATGTACCACAGACAGAAATATCAGTATTGAAAAACATAAAAAATAGACCATTAATCTCAATAGGCTTCTCTCTACTACTATATGTTATAGTATTTTTCATTAAAAAATAATGACTGCCTACTAGCCATGTAGCAATAGGATTTTCAGCCAAGAAATAGCCTAGTTTTCAAAATTTTATATCTTAAACTATTTCAAAGATGTTATATATGACAGTTTTGTAGACTCATTCTAGTCCAAAGTTCATATAATTCTTAAGCAGAATTTATATCTAAATTGTCATGGGGAAATTAAGCAAAGTAGTCTTACTTGTGCTTTTGGATAACAGGGGCAAACACTGAAGTGAATGTTCAACATTAGCAGCAATGGAGTAAAAGCTCACATCTGGTTGTCAGTTCTCCAGTAACAATTCACAAGTCCAAACCACTCAGACACACTCCACAGACCCTATAAATAAGGTTGTTGTTGTTGCTTTTTTTAATCTCACACAAATAAGCAAACAACATATATAAAACACACATGATTTCTTTCAAGGTCACCAGTTCTAGTATTAGCTACTCAATGTTTGTGAGAGAATTACAAGGGAAGAAGCTCCATCGTGAACAGGCAGGCTTCACGCTCAGCACATAAGATGTCTGGAAGTCACCACTGTTCCTACCACTAAGTAAAAAGCTGAACAGACTCAAAACAACTCTTCTTGGACCATAAGAGAGAACAGGACATAGGAAAACACCACCTCCCAAGCTTAGTGGCATTCAAATAAAGGGAGGCAATGCTTAACAGAGCTGAGATGCAGGAATGGAAACCTCCATGGGAACCAGCCCGTCAGGGAGGAAAGCAGGACCTGAAATTGATGCAGGGCCAGAGGTTAAGCAAGGACGGCTCTGTTAAAAATTTGGTGGGGTCCAATCACAGAGTAGCCTGCACAATATTGTGAGATGTTTTTGCAAAAGTTTAACCAGGTATTCACAGGAAATATTGGAGAAAATCCCCTCATATGTTGAGAAAGAGGAAGGAAATTGGAACCATTTTGAAATAAGCCAGGCACACGCTTTTCTTAACAAGCCTGCCTTGGGGCAAACTGGTGAAACAAAGTCTAAATGTCCTGGGGAATGGAAGACACCAACTCTAGTATGCTCTTGCCTTCCACGCATGAGAAGGGATATACCCAATTCTAGCCCAGTCAAGCCATCCTTTGACACCTAAGAGGGATGTAATAAATGAGAAATTCTTGTGGAGTTCAGAGTCAAGAGGCATAGGCTCACTAAGAGACGGACCACTTCAGAGAACTATAGAATGCTTTTCCTTGCTGTCCACACCTCACTACCACTACACATAAGGCCTATTTACAGAAACTCCTTTTACATAATACATCTTGTTCAGCTATCAAGAAAAAATTACAATGCAAAAAACACAATTTGGAGAGATAAACAGCAGAACCACACATGGCATGGATATTAGAATTATCACAGTATTTTTTAAATAATTGTGATTAACACACTATGGGCTCTCATGGATAAAATATACAGCATTTAAGAACAGATGGGCCGAGAGATAGAAATCATGAGAAAATACTACAAAGTAATGCTAGAGATTAAAAACACTCTAATAGAGGGTGTTCCCTGGTAGTGCAGGTGGTTGAGCACTGCACTATGGAATGGTCCGCAGTCTCTGCAGCACGAGTTCAATCCCTGGCCAGCCAGGAAGCAGCCGACATGGCGCAGTGGACCTCTCCTGTCTCGCCCTCTGCTCCCCTCAGCAGTGTATTTCAGTCAGTCTGCCTGTTCTGTTCCCCGCTCTGTCTCTGCTGAGTCCTCTTGCCCCCTGCATCTCTGGCCTGTGCCCCAGCTCTTGTGTGCATGGGTGAATGAATCTTTAAAAACAAATAAGAACACTCTAATAGAAATGATGAATGTCTTTGATGGGTTCACTATGTCAGCAGACTGGACATAGCAGAGAAAAGAATCTCTGAGGTAGAGAGTATAACAACAGAATCCTTACAAACCAAGCAGAGTACAACGACTGGAAAAGAAAGAGAATATCCAAAGACAGTGGGACAACCACAAAAGGCACAATATCTGTGTAATGATGAAATCAATTGCCAGAAATGGGGTATCATAAGGTGGGAGACCAGGTGATTGAGTCAGGAGATCAAAAGAAGACATCAAGTAAAGAACTACAAAAGCAAGTCTGCCAGTGGTGAGAAGAGGTCAAACAGAATAAGCCTGAATGATCCCTATTAGAGAAATGACAAAGAACATGTTCGTGTCCTGAAGAAGGGCAATTTGCTTTGGAAGAACAGTGTGCTAAAAGGTCAGATTCTAGTGGGTTGCAGGGAGAATGGGAAGAAGGGACGTGGAGGTACATATTGAAGTCCTGGGTGACCCAGGATAGTTGACTTTCCCTGAGAACTTTTCCAACAGAAAGAATTTCCTCCATACTACCATAATGTGTTCTATCATTTTAAGTGGCAAGACTCTTTCATTATTGCAGCTGAGGCAGAGATTTAAGTACTTTTTTTTCAATTTCATATATTTAATTTTTTTCATTTGAAATTTGAGGTTGCAAAACTACCACATCTCAAAGTTTTTGGATCCTCTCTATTATTCCTTATTCAAGCTTGAAAATCAGCCAATTTATTTTCTGAGATCATGTCTTATTTCAATTAGCTTATTAAACATAGCTTTCAGAAACCAGCGCATGATATCATTCTTTTCTCCTTTAGGAGTTCACTGGGTGCATGATCTACATTCAGAGTTATCTCAGGTAACAGTTTTAACAATGTTAACTAGTGCCTAAGGGATCACATGAATCCAACCTCCAAACATAATTTCCTTAATGTCTACTTCTATTTATCTGAGTTTTCCCACTTTCCCACTTTGTAAGACTAGCTAGAAAGTTTCTATTTTGATTTTTTCCCCAAAAGACCAGCTTTTGTCCATGCTAGTATTTAAACCAATGCCATATGCTGTCTCATTTTTTTTTATGACATCATTATGTTCCCCGGAATAAATTTCTGTATCCAAGATCTTACAAAGAACTCATAAAAGTAAAAAAAAACAAAAAAAACAAATAACCCATTCAAAACATGGGCAATAGAGCAAAAAAAAAAAAAAAAAAAAAAGCACTTCTCCAAAGAAGACACCTATATGGTCAACGGGTATATAAAAAAATGTTTATTATCAGTTATATGGAGGAAAATGCAACTCAAAACTTCAATGTGATACCACCTCAGATCTGTGAGGATGGCCCATATAAAAAAGACCAGAAATAACAAGTGTTGGTGAGGAGGAGAAAAAAGGAACCCTCTCACACTATTAGTGTGAGAATATGGAAAATAATGATCATCTCTCAAAACATTAAAGATAAATCTACCATACGATCTAGCAACTCCACTTTTAGCCATCTACCCAAAGAAGGCAAGCCACTAATTAGAAGGGATTTATTTACAACAGTTAAGTAACGGAAACAACCTAGTGTCCAAAGACACATCAATGGGTTATGAATGTGTGGTACATATTCACAAGGAATACTACTCAGTTATAAAAAAAAGACAAGCTCTTGCCATATGTGATACATGGATGGAACTGGAGGGGATTGTGCTAAATGAAATAAGTCAGAAGGAGCAAGACAAATTGCAGATGGTGGCACTTTTATGTGGAATATAGAGAAACTAAACAAAGGGTCACATAAACCCTAACTAATAAACAAACCCTAAAAATTTCACTGTAGAATTGAGGCTACAGAGAGGGAGAGAGGAGAGAACAAAGTAGAGAGGGGACACATTGGACTATGGTAAACTTTGTGTTGGTATAGTGTGATAACATAAACCTGAAGGGTGGGATCCTGTACCTCTAAATCAAATGCAGTGTTGTAAAACAATGCTACCTAAATAAAAATAAATGAATAATCAAAAAATGAGAATTATTTAGTTTCATAAATATATGATAGTAAAATTTATTTTATCAATTGAGATTGGGAAAGAAAATGCCTCACTTGAGTTTATTGCTTTCCCCAACACATTTAATCCCTTTCTTATTAATTCAATCAAATGAATAATCAAAAACTGGAAAGAAGAGAATGCCTCTAAATAATTTCATCTTGAATATAATGTTTCACTAAGATCTATGCTGTAAACAACTTAACATCTCTCCTATATGTCCCTTTATATAAACCACGAATATCAATGACTGGGGCAGAACTTTCAGTATCTCCCAATTGAAATACTGCAACATCAATCTTCATTATTTTCCTGTCATGTAGTAGCTTTCTAAATAAAAGCTGAAATTAGTGAATTGATTTTCTTCATATAAATCTCTGTGGAAGAATATGTATGATCCATGACTAGAAGGAGGTAAGATATTTCTATCTATGGATTTTCACTGAAAAAAGTAACATTTGGTGAAATGGTCATAAGGATGGGCTACACCTAACATGTTGAATGGACAGAGGAGAGTGCTGTGTGGGACTAGATTTAAATAAACAAGGGAGAGGATGGTAAATGGGGAAGTCAGGTGGTATATGCAACCCTTAAAGACATAGTCTAGGATTACATTCACCGCTGTGGGTAACAGTCTATTGACTATAACTTATTTATATGTTTACAGATATATATATCTATAGATATATCTATAGATAGATAGACAGACAGATAGATAGATAGATAGATAGATAGATAGATAGATAGATAGATAGATAGATATAAGGCTAAAGACAGGCTATTTTAGTCTTTATCTGAATGGAAATTTAGCAGGATAAAATGATTTTACAATGGACACACTGAACATCATAGGTCAGATGGAAACAGAGTTTCTATAACATTGTGTGTTTCTACAACATTAGTTTATGTTTTTAAGTTTGAACTGAATTGCTGTGGTTGAAGTAACAGAGATGGCAGATAATTACAAATTCATATCTCAATGTCCATCTCTAAGATTCAGTATATCAGTGTGTTCTTCCATGTTACAAATTGCACAGCATTATAATACACATTATATTATGTCAGATATTAATTAGATATTAAATCATTTAATGAAGCCATTAAATTAAAAATATTATATCTAACACAAAGTATGCAAGATCTCTTCATGAATTTTATACAAAAACTGCATTTAAAAGCATGAATTGGTTTATTTATTTACTACTTAATATTCATGAGTCAGGCTTTGCTTCATGATGATGAATTGTATGTGGCTTGTGTTTTAGGAAAAAGTTGATGGGATAAACTGAAGTGACTCATCAAGAACATGTAATAAAATCTCCAAAAGCAGATTTTGTTATATATAAAATTAACTGCCAAAAAAAGAGTGAAAAGCAACAGATGGCCAATAAGAAAAGATGGAATTAAAATAATCAGGTCTGTTATTGACTAGGAGATAGAATTAATCTAAACTTGCATATAAGATGCACAAATATGGCTGACAAATATAAAATTTTCTGAAGTTTGCAATGCCAAGAAAACTTTTTTTTTGCATGTACAAAAAAGAAATAGTTGGCTTCCCTGGTGGCACAAGGGGTTAAGCACTGCACTATGAAGCAGTCTGCAGCCTCTGCAGCACATGTTCGATTCCTGATGGCCAGGGAGCAACCTACATGGCACAGAAGACCTCTCCTGATGCCCGCTGCTCCCCTCAGCAGTGTTTTACGGTCAATTTGCCTGTTCCATTCCCCACCCTCTCTGGTGAATCTTTCACCCCCTGCATCTCTGGCCTGGACTCCTGGACTCTTGTATGCATCAATAAATAAATCTTTGAAAAAAAATAGTGACAAAAATAATGCTGCACACATAATATTATGCTATGGTCATTTTCTTATCTAAATGCTTACAAATAAGATTTGGGACAGAAAAGAACCTATATCTATTAATGCAATGTTGCATCTGAAGTTGACTATTCAATTTAAGAAATACTTAACAATTTTGAACACATGGGAATGAAACATTTTCATTAGACAAAATCTGGGTAATATACATACTTCAAATATTTAACTAATTACATTTGAAAGCACTGAGATAAATCCCAAAACAAAGGTGTGTGAATTACTTATTGCTGCATAACAAACCACCCCCAAATTTGGTGGCTATAAAAATAAGGATTATTACTCCAAAGTTGGTAAACCTAATAAGCCAAACTGATGGTTATAGTTCTTCTAGTTTTAGCTGTGTTCACTCATGCATTAAGGTTTAGCTGGCAGGAACACTGCAGACTGGTTGATCTATAATCGCATTGCTCCAGGTGAAAAGTTGGCTGCCTCTTAGTTGGTTTTGTGCTCATGGCATAGTGTATATTCTAGAAAATAATATAAACTAGGCAAGGCCTTTAAGGCCTAACTTAAAAAACATACTGATATTCTACCAATCTGACTTATCATATTGATCAAAACAAATCCTAAGGCCAGTCTAGATTCAAATCCAGTAAGAAACAGATACTACTTAATGAAATTAGAAAGTCACTTGGCAAGGGAAATAAGATACAAGGAGGGGAACAATTTCAGAAAACAATTTATAATGATCTTATAGCCCCCCAAATTCATGCATCTATTACTTGTAAAATAAGACTCAGTTTACCTCAAGAGGCTCTAAAGACACATTCATCATGGCATCAGGTTCAAAATCCAGAATATTATGTTCTACATTAGCCCAGATGGGATTGTTCAGATGCAACATTTCTTGACCTGGGGACCTATGAATTAAAAAGACAACCAATTTATATTCAATGTATCCAAGATACAATTAAGACAGACACAGAATAACCACAGAATGTAGTTATTTATTGTGGGCAGAATAAGAGACACAAGACAGTAATTATGAATACATAGAAATTCTGACCTACAGGTGGGCGTGTGCTGCCATTTAGATTGATCCCAAGCATAAGAAATGTTGTATGAATAGACCTAGTTTCTTCTTTCCTGGATGTTGAGTCCCAGTCCATTGATTTAAGGACTCTTGATTTCTCTCTAGGATAAATTATTCAAAAAGCATCTTTAGACAACCTCACCCATATCTATAATTGTCTATATTCTTGGATATCAAAATCAAAATGAATTAAACAGTTCAGTATTAAAATAAGTACAAAGGTATGGCCTATAGGATTCTGCAATCTTCTAACCCTGTGGTTACAGAGTAGTTTGTAGCTAATCTGGGCTAGGTGGGGGAAAAAAAAAAGTTTAATGTTTACTTTAATATCAGCCTGTGAAATATATGTGAGTTAACAGAAGTTTTATTTAAGTCTTCACTGCCTGGTCACATAGAGTATACATGGAATATTAAGGCACTGAGATATCTGGATGATCTAATTCTACAAACATTTTTATGTTCTTTCCATGAGACTCAGAGCAAATCTACTTAGAACTACAGTGATGATTTTAATTTACAGTTCCATCATTTCCATTTTTGAACACAAGCATATCAGCAAACCAGAATGGAAGTTGATTTAGTATTGTTGGAAGATTGCATATTGTCCTTATCAATTACTTTTGGAAAAAAAAAATGCCTGCACAGAAAGATAAATACTTTTCTAAGCTTGACTCCTATTTATAAAAAGTTAGGGACAAAGAGAACATTTTCCATTTTGAATAATTTATAGTCTCTTATGACCATGCTGTAGGCTGAGGATCTTCACTAACAGAACTCTTAACAAATCTGTAGACACCCTGTATTTCTCATTATAGATAATTTTGCTTGATAAAATCCAAATCCACATAGAGCAAGCCAAGGACTCTAAAATTTCCCATTATTCCAAACTGCATTACATCTATGAGATGCAATAACCACAGTGGATCTAGAATTAACTTAAACGTTTAAGCTTAAACATCTGTAGTTGCAATTTGCTGGACTGATTTTTTTTTTTCAGAGTAACACTCTCCCTGTAAAACATGAAAAATTAAAAAGCAACAAAGTAAAACAAAATGGAGTTAATGAATGTTCTAGAAACCACTGGAGACAAAAGAGTTGTATAGGAAGAGACTAGAAATTTCCAAGATGTGGGAATTTTTAGTTGGTTCTGCTTTCACCTTAAAGCATTTGCAACCTGGAAACTGAAGCTGAGAGAATAAACATGCAAGATTATTTTCATAATCTCTTGAGACCTAAAGAAAATCTTTACTTCTGTGTATAATAAAAATGATTCCCAGGAAAGTACCCTGGATTTTTCAGAGACAATTTAGGAGCAGAGGTGAGTGGAAAATTTAAAAGCCAGTCCAAAACCTAAAACCTACATTAAATAATTTTTATTTTGATTGATTTACATGTTCTGACCCTTTAGTAGAATTTAGAGAAATTTAAAAAAAGAAAGAATCCAATTGATGGAGGTGTCAATGAATCAGACAACTACCATAGCAAAAGTAGATGAAGACATTGTCAAAACTCTTACAAACTGCTAAAAACAGACTAGCCTTCATTTACTGAAATGCATTAAATCATCCTTTGGTTAAATTAGGATTGTTAGCAAGCTGGAGATAGTATTTATCATCTTTGTTACTAAATAATTACATTCTGATGTTATTCAACTTATGCATTCTGATGTATCTATTTCTCCCAATTTAACAAAATTATTGATTTGCAAAATCAACTCATGAGTATCTAGATCAATATTTATAACCAAGAGAGATGTAATGGACTCCTTGACATACGCTATTTAGAGACTTAGACTTTTTTTTACTTTGAATTCTCCAACTTAACAAAATGAAATTATACTCATGAAATTCCACATCACTAATTCATATTCCCCAATCTTATTTAAAACTGAAGTCATGTAATTATACACTATATATAAGATACCAGAAATGTCTCACAGAGGGCATCATTCATTCAATTCTGTTTTATATTAAGTGGGGAATTAATAATAAATGCATAAATACTAGACTAATCTCAACCCATCTCAGTGAATGATTTATTAATATTCTCATTATAATGGCAAATTAAATATGGGTGGATGTAGCACATAGCAATTCATTTTGAAAGAAGAATGAATAAATAAATATTGATAGAATAGAGGGATCAGAAAGATGACTATTAGAAGATAAGCCTGAAAAAAAACCACAGAAAGTTGTTTACAAGGAGTCTAGAAATATTAGGTTAAAGAGCATTTGCTAATTCCTATGTATCCTTTTTTTAAATCATTATTTTATTTTATATATATTTCATCATTTTTGATTTATAATCCAATAATCTTTGACAAAGGAGCAAAGAATGTGCAATGGAGCAAAGAAAGTTTGTTCAATAAATGGTGCCAGGAAAACTGGGCGGCTACATGCAAAAGTATGTATCCATTCTATTTCAATTTAAATTTCACTATTTTCAGGAAATAATTTACTGATTCATACTTAGTCACCAGATATGTCTAAAATATGGATTTCTAACAATTTAATCAAAATTAAGGTAACTCAAAATTTCATTCAAAATTTTTTTCCACTGCACGTCGACTGTAATTCATGTTTCAACCATAAGTCATTATTTTCATATTCATCCTGTTTATTATAGTGCTTCATGCTAATAACCTGAACTCATATCTATTACTCCCATCATCATTTATTCTCTGAATTCAATATATCAGGCCTCCCTGGTGACGCAGGTATTAAGTATCAGCACTACCAAGTTATCGCCAGCCACTGCAGAATGACTTTGATCCCATCTCAGGGAGCTAATCCACATGGCCCAGCAGACCTCTCCTGTCTCTTCTGCTGCTGCTCTCAACAGTGTATTTCAGTGGATCTGCCTGTTCTGCTCACCACTTTGTCTCTGGTGGATCCTCTCGCCCCCTGCACTTCTGGCCTACACCCTAGTTCTTCTGTGCATATGTAAATAAAAAATCTTTAAAGATAAATGAATAAATTCAATATATCCCAGATTCTGGCCTATTCTTCTGATTTTACCACCCAAATTATCTATTTTTTTTCTAAAACCCCAGTTCACATAATGTTCTCTCACATGTATTATCATAATAATTCCTTCCTTCTCTTCCTACATTTGTTCTCAACTCTTCTGCACACACAGTATGATCCATTTTAATTATACATCCAAATGTGTCACTGCCTGGTGACATCCTTAAGTGAATTTCCATAGAATTTATAATTCTTATCATGGCCTAAAAACTGAATTATGATAAGGTTCTTGATTGTGTTTTCCATCTTATGTTAAATAATTTTACTGTCTTTGAATTTGTTTTTCATGTATACTATTCTTTCTAGATGAACTCACATGACATCATGCTCCTCAGGTAATTTAGGATTAAGTTAACTACCTAGTTTGTATTTTTATTTCCCCCATATTTTTGTTATCTAATCTCTATCTTTTATCTATGTCCATATATCTACATTTGAGTTTGTGCATGTGTGTGTGTTTGACAACACATGAATTCAATAAATGCCCAGCATGATTAAAATATAAATAACATACACATATAATACACATAAAACACTGCGATATTTCTGAGAGACATCCTTTCTTTTTTCAGTGTGTGTGAAATGTATATATATTTTTAGTGGGGATTATGAATTTCTGGGTAAGCAGAGAACAAATGTCAACATTCACTGCCAGAACATGGAGAGCACATCAACAATAAAGATAGTAGGAATGTACCTACCTCTGCCTCAGTCAGTATATATGTTATGTTATGGCAAATTAATCCGCATTTAAGCAGAAGATATTACTAGAATTTACTTTTTTTTTAATTTATGTATTTATTTTTATTCATTTATTTATACAAGCACTGGGTACAGTCAGAAGTGCGGGAGGGTGAGAGAATTCACCAGAGCCAGAGTGGGGAGCAGAGCAGGAAGACGGACCAAAGTACACTGCTGAGGGGAGCAGCGGGCGGCAGGAGAGGTCTGCGCGCCATGTGGGACCCTCCTGTGGTGGCCGGGGAGCAGCCGGGGATCGAACTGGCGCTGCAGAGGCTGCAGGCAGCTTCGCAACCCAGCGCTCAACCACTGCGCCACCGGGGAGGCCCTAGAATTTAGTTTTGAACAGTAAAATAGGAAAGTTCTGTGTCTGGCAGTCAAAACATATATACATATATATGTATGTATATATGTATACACATGTATATATGTGTGTGCATACACACATGCAGAGAGAGAGAAAACGCCATACAAACTCTGTGCTATTCTCTTTATATTATTTTAAAACTTCAATACATGCATGACTGATAGAAAATATATAGATACAATTAAATAAGCTCTTATAAAACCATTTAACAAAGGTTGTGCCATGGAACTGGTGGCAGCTGGAAGTACATTTCACTTGCTTGGTGGCCTTCAATTGAGAAACAGAGTTGATTCACAGATGTAGCTATGATATGGAAAGCCTTTAACCAATGGAACAGGTTTTATTTCATATACTAAAAGGCATCTTACACCTTATAAGACATAAGTATAATATACAGTTCAACATCAAAATTACATTAGACATTTATATGGATATTGTAAGGTATAAAATGGTGCTATAAGAGCTAATACATCATGGTCCCTGAATCAATGGATGTTTATTTGAACTAATTATATTTGCCAAATTCATTTTAAAATTTAGCACATTTGATCCTAATAAAAGCATAAATCCTCTACAGAACTCTGAAATTTTCACTAATCTACATTTTCAGCACTTGACCTATGGCTTAATATTCAAACTAGCACACATTTATGGATAAGTAATATAAGCAGAACTATTCCTCTTTCTCTATTATGACTACTTCAAATTGAAGGAAATCTCAAAACATTTTTCATATGCATCTTGAAATGAACAGAAAGCCATTTTTTCTTTGCTTTAACTGCTTTTAAGAAAGGAAATTATACACAAAGACAAAGAAGTCATTTTTGAAGTTATTTTGTCATCTTGAAATCAAATTTTTTTAAGTTTTCAGAGACTATGTGACATGGTGTCAAACAAAATATTTATTCTTCATCTAAAATTTCATAGCAGGGCCTCCCCGGTGGTGCAGCGGTTGAGCGCTGGGTTGCAAAGCTGCCCGCAGCCTCTGCAGCGCCGGTTCGATCCCTGGCTGCTCCCTGGCCACCGGAGGATGGTCCCACACGGCGCGCAGACCTATACTGCCGCCCGCTGCTCCCCTCAACAGTGTAATTTGGTCCTTCTGCCTGCTCTGCTCCCCACTCTGGCTCTGGTGAATTCCCTCACCCTCTTGCGCTTCTGACTGTACCCAGTGCTTGTATAAATAAATAAATAAACAAACAAACAAATAAATAAATCTTTAAAAAAATTAAAAAAATAAAATTTCATAGCAAAAGTTGTGTACTATCCAATAAAATAACACATTATGATTTCTTTTCATAAAAAATTGGCATACCACAGAACAAAAGATGCTCAAAACAAAAGTCAAAGGCACTCATACATTTAAAAAAAAATCAAGTTTTGTTTAATTAACACTGAATTGTAATTTGTGACACAGGAGTCAAGAACATAGATACAAATGGGAATGGACACGCAATAGAGTAAGAAATGTCTCTTCATACAAACTGGGGAAGTAGACACCCACATGTAAAAGAATAAAACTTGACCCTTATCTAAAAAACACAACAATTTCATAAAATGAATTTTTTTTTTTTTTTTTTTTTTTTTATAAATTTTATTGTTATATTCCCCATAAAATTGCAGCCCCCCATTCTGACCCCAATCCCTCCCCTCCCGCCCCCGCCCCCCTAAAAGTGTCTCTGGTTCATAGTTTTTTGTTGATTTTGATTTTCACTTTCTTATAGTTATTCATTTTCCTGGTCCCTTATTTAAGTTTTCTAGATTCCTGCTATGAGTGAGACCATCCGGTATTTTTCTTTTTCTTTTTGGCTTATTTCGCTGAGCATGATCCCTTCCAGCGCCATCCATGTTGCTGCAAATTGCATGTGTTTATCTTTTTTGAATGCTGAGTAATATTCCATGGTATATATGTACCACATCTTCTTGATCCAGTCATCTATTTTTGGGCATTTGGGTTGTTTCCAAAGCTTAGCTATTGTAAACAGTGCTGCTATAAACATAGGGGTGCAGGTGTTCTTTGGAATTGATGTTTCTGTGTCCTTTGGGTAATACCTAGGAGTGGAATTGCTGGGTCATATGGAAGCTCTATGTTTAGTAGGTCCAGAAATCTCCACACAGCTTTCCACAGTGGTTGGACCAGTTTGCACTCCCACCAACAGTGCAGAAGAGTTCCTTTTTCTCCACACCCTCGCCAACATTTGTTGTTGCTAGTTTTTTAATATGTGCCATTCTCACTGGTGTAAGATGGTATCTCATGGTAGTTTTGATTTGCATTTCCCTGATGACAAGTGATGTTGAACATTTTTTCATATGCCTGTTGGCCATTTGCATTTCCTCTTCAGAGAAGTTTCTTTTAAGCTCTTCTGCCCATTTTTTGACTGGATTATTTTCTTTGTTGTTGTTGAGTCTCATCAGCTCTTTGCAGATTTTTGTGATCAGTCCTTTATCATTAGTGTTGGGTGCAAAAATGTTCTCCCAGTTGGTGGGGTTTCTCTTTGTTTTTGTTATTGTCTCTTTTGCTGTGCAAAAGCTCTTTAATTTGATATAGTCCCAGCTGTTTATCTTTGCCTTCACTATCACTGCTTTGGGTGATGTGTCTGTAAAGATGTCTTTGATGTGCAAATCACGTAGTGTTTCGCCTATATTTCCTTCTATATATTTTATGGTTTCAGGTCTTATGTCTAGTTCTTTAATCCATTTTGAGTTGATTTTTGTGTATGGTGTGAGGTGGTGGTCAAGCTTCATTCTTTTGCATGTAGCGACCCAGTTTTCCCAGCACCATTTATTGAACAAACTTTCTTTGCTCCAATGCATAGTCTTTGCTCCTTTGTCAAAGATTAGTTGACCATAAATCTGTGGGTTTATTTCTGGATTTTCTATTCGATTCCATTGGTCTGTATGTCTGTTCTTGTTCCAATACCATGCAGTTTTGATGATTATGGCTTTGTAGTATAGTTTGAAGTCTGGGAGTCTGATGCCTCCATTCCCTTCTTTTTTTTTCAGGAGAGCTTTGGCTATTCGGGGTTTTTTGTGATTCCATATGAATTTCATCAATAATTGTTCTATTTCTTTGAAGAATGACATTGAAATTTTGATTGGAATAGCATTGAATCTGTATATTGCTTTTGGAAGGATGGCCATTTTAATAATGTTTATTCTTCCAATCCATGAGCAGGGGATGTCTCTCCATTTCTTTGTGTCTTCTTCTATTTCTTTTAACAGTGTTTTATAGTTTTCTTTGTATAGGTCCTTTACCTCTTTTGTTAGATTTATTCCCAAATATTTGATTTTTTTTGTTTCAATAACAAAAGGGATGGTCTTTTTGATTTCTTCTTCTTCAGATTTATTGTTTGTGTATAGGAAGGCTACTGACTTTTGCGTGTTGATTTTGTATCCTGCCACTTTACTGAACTGATTGATGAGTTGAATTAGCTTTTCTGTGGAGTTTTTGGGTTCTCTATGTATAATATCATATCATCTGCAAATAGTGATAGTTGACTTCTTCTTTTCCTATTTGGATTCCTTGGATGTCTTTCTCTTGTCTTATTGCCCTGGCTAGGACTTCCAGTATTATATTGAAAAGCAATGGTGAGAGTGGACATCCTTGTCTTGTTCCAGATCTTAATGGAATTGCTTTCAGCTTTTCACCATTGAGAATGATACTGGCTGTTGGCTTGTCATAGATGGCCTTTATGATGTTGAGGTATGTTCCTTGTATCCCAAGAACTTCAAGGGCTTTTATCATGAATGGGTGTTGCACTTTGTCGAAAGCTTTCTCAGCATCTATTGATATTATCATATGGTTTTTATATTTCTTTTTGTTGATGTGTTGGATAACGTTGATTGATTTTCGGATGTTAAACCATCCTTGTGCCCCTGGAATGAATCCAACTTGGTCGTGGTGAATTATCTTATGGATACATTGTTGGATTCTGATAGCTAAAATTTTATTGAGGATTTTTGCATCAGTGTTCATTAGGGAGATTGGCCTGTAGTTTTCCTTTTTTGTGTTGTCCTTGTTCGGTTTTGGTATTAGTGTAATGTTGGCTTCATAGAACGTGTTTGGTATTGTCCCTTCCTTCTCAATTTTTTGGAAGAGTTTGTGAAGGATAGGCACTAATTCGTCTCTGAATGTTTGGTAGAATTCATTTGTAAATCCATCAGGTCCTGGGCTTTTGTTTTTGGGGAGGTTTTTGATTACCATTTCAATTTCGCTAATTGTAATTGGTCTGTTTAGGTGTTCTATTTCTTCTTTATCTAGCTTTGGGTGATTGTAGAGTTGTAGGAATTTGTCCATCTCCTCTAGATTGTTAAACTTGTTTCCATATAACTGTTCATAGTAGTTACTGATTATTCTTTTGATTTCTGCTGTGTCCGTTGTGATTTCTCCTCTTTCATTGATGATCCTGTTTATTTGTGCTTTCTCCCTTTTTCCTTTGTGAGCCTGGCTAGGGTTTGTCTATTTTATTGATTTTTTCAAAGAACCAGCTCTTGGTTTCATTGATCTTTTGGATTGTTTTTTTAGTTTCAATTTCATTTATTTCTGCTTTGATTTTTATTATTTCTTTTCTTCTACTGGTTTGGGGTTTTTGTTGTTCTTTTTCTAGATCTTTGAGCTTCGAGATTAGGTTGTTTCTTTGCGTTCTTTCTTGTTTCTTGATGTGAGCTTCTATTGCTATATATTTTCCTCTTATTACTGCTTTTGCTGCATCCCATACATTTAGGATATTGGTGTCCTCCTTGTCGTTCAATTCAAAAAATTTTTTAATTTCTTCTTTGATCTCCTCATTAGTCCAATGGTCTTCCAGTAGTGTGGTTTTTAATCTCCATGAGGTAGGAAAGTTCCTTGCCTTCTTTTTATGGTTTATTTCTAGTTTGATGCCTTCATGGTCAGAAAAGATGGTTGATATGATTTCAATCTTGGTGTATCTGTTGATGTTTGTCTTGTGCCCCAGTATGTGATCGATCCTGGAGAATGATCCGTGTGCGCTTGAGAAAAATGTGTACTCCGTTTTTTTGGGGTTTAGTGTTCTATAGATGTCTGTTAAGCCCAATTGCTCTAGGTCTTTATTTAGAGCTTTGTTTCTTTACTTATTTTTTGTCTTGTTGATCTATCCATTGTTGATAGTGGTGTGTTGAAGTCTCCCACTACGTATGTGTTTTCTCTGATGTCTGTTTTCAGAGAGGACAACAGTTGTCTGATATATTTTGGTGCTCCTTCGTTTGGTGAGTATATGTTAATGAGTGTTATTTCTTCTTGAAGTATTGTCCCCTTGATCATAATGTAGTGACCATTGGGGTCTCTTTTTATCTTTTTGAGTTTGAAATCTGTTTTATCTGATATAAGTATAGCTGTTCCTGCTTTCTTTTTTGGTCCATTTGCTTGTAGGATTGTTTTCCATCCTTTAACTTTGAGCCTATTTTTATTTTGTAGCTAAATGTGTTTCCTGGAGACAGCAAAAGGTTGGGTTTTGTTTCTTAATCCAGGCTGCAACTCTGTGTCTTTTTATTGAAGAGTTTAGTCCATTTACATTTAGAGTTAATATTGATATGTTAACATCTGTATTTGCCATTGTGTTTGTCTTTCCTTTGATTTTATTTATTTATTCTTTTAATAACTTTTTTTTTTTTTTTGGCCTTCTTTCATTGTTATTCGTCGCTCTGAGGTTCTGGCTTTAGGACTCCTTGTAGTATTTTTTGGAGTGGGGGTTTAGTTGCAATGAAATTCCGGAGTTTCTGTTTGTCTGGGAAGGTCCATATTCTTTCTTCAAAGAGGAAGGAGAGCTTTGCGGGATAGAGTATTCTTGGTTGGCATCTGTTTTCTTGGAGTCTGTTGACTATGTCCCTCCACTCTCTCCTTGCCCGTAGTGTTTCTTCGGAGAAGTCTGATGTCAGCCTGATTGGTTTTCCTTTGAATGTTATCTGTTTCTTCCCTCTTGCCAGCTTCATTATTTTTTCCTTGTCCTGGATTCTTGGGAGCTTTACTATTATGTGTCTTGCTGTATTTTTCCTTTCGTCGTGGAAGTTTGGTGTTCTTCTTGCTTCTTGTATATCAATTTTCAGCTCCTTCTTCACATTTGGGAAGTTCTCTTCAATTATCTCTTTGAATATTTTCTCTGTTCCTACATCTCTCTCCTCTCCTTCTGGTATTCCTATAACTCTTATATTTCCTTTCCTCATGGAGTTAGATAGTTCCCGAAGTCTTTCTTCGTTCTTTTTCCTTCGTACTTCTCTTTCCTTCTCTGTTTTGGTTCTTTTTATTTCTGTGTCTTCAAGATTACTTATTCGTTCTTCCATTTCATCTATTCTGCTTTCATTGCTTTTCCCAGAA
Source organism: Talpa occidentalis (assembly GCF_014898055.3). Taxonomy (NCBI): domain Eukaryota; kingdom Metazoa; phylum Chordata; class Mammalia; order Eulipotyphla; family Talpidae; genus Talpa; species Talpa occidentalis. The sequence continues at coordinate 17,778,379 of NW_023604861.1, forward strand.
TTCTTTAGTTCTTCCATTAATTCTTTGATCTCCTGCATTTCTTTTACTTCCCTCTTTAGGGACTCAATTTCTTTCTTCTGACCATTGTTTTCCCTCTCTAGGGACTCAATTGCATTCTTCTGATCGTTGATTATTTTTCCCTTATCATTGTTTTCCTTTATGACTTCTGTCAGTTTTTTAATCACGGCAATTTTAAATTCTCTTTCTGGAAGGCTCAGAAATTCTTCCAAGTTATTGTCGTTGCAATCTGGGGGCTGGCTTTCTTTTTGTGGTGTGCTTTTTCTCTGGAGAGTTGCTAGGTTGCGTGTGGTTCTTCTCCTCCCTACTGTCTGTTTTCTAATTTGCCGTATGCGTTGGGACACTGTGTTGTTGGGACTTGCCGGCATCTTGAGTGGGCTTCTCTGTTCCCCTCTGTTTCTTCCAGGAGTCATCTGTCAGTTTCAAGCAGCCTTTACTGGAGAAAGGTCCCTGTTCTAAAATGCCGATGTGGGGACACACTCCCCTGTGCGCCTGGTCTGCCCCGGCGGTGGGTTCCTGCTCCCCTCTGGGCTTGGACTGCAGGCCAGAGGGGGTCTGGCGTGGGCGAACTTCCCCCGCTCACCTCTGGCTCCTGAGGAAGCCTTCTGCAGGTAGTCTTTACTGAAGAAATGTCCCTGTTCTAAAATGGTGATGTGGGACACACTCCCTGCGCTTCTGGTCTCAGGCACACTATTCTGCGCGCCTGGTCTGCCCCGGCTGTGGGTGCTCGCTCTCCCTGTGGGCTCAGACTACTTGTTCAGAAGGGGCCCGGTGTGGGTTAACTCCCCAGCTGGCCACTAGCTCCTTCAGTAGCCTGTGCTGGGGTCACGTCGCTAGGTGGCACCAGAGATCTCTCCTAGAGCCCTTGGGGAGCTGATTTTCCACCCCGTGGGACAGGGAGCAGAGCGGGGATGGTAGGGTACACCTCAACGGCTTTGGGGTGCTGTGTCTGCCTTGTGCCCCACCGTCGTGGGGAACCCACGCCCCTAATTTCGTGCCCCGGGTCTCAGTTCCAAAGCCCTCAGTTCCAGGACGCGGGCTGTAGCCCAGATCAGTGGCGCGGGAATGGCGCCTTTTGAATCCCGCTCCCCTGCCTGGGCGCCTTGTTCCTGCTCACTCAGGGAGGGCCTCCGCCCGGGTCTCAATTCCAAAGCCCTCAGTTCCAGGACGCGGGCTGTAGCCCAGATCAGTGGCGCTGGAATGGCGCCTTTTGAATCCCGCTCCCCTGCCTGGGCGCCTTGTTCCTGCTCACTCAGGGAGGGCCTCCGCCGTCTCCCCGCAAGCCTAGGTCGCAGGCGCAGGGCCCTGGGCAGCTGCAATCCGAGCGCCGCTTTCTCGCAAGCTTACCGGGCGGCTGGGGCTGTGTGCTGGTGCTGGGCTCCTCCTGGTGGGCGGGGCTCTCTTTAATGGCGTCTGGAGCTCACCTCCGCGGCGGATCCTGCAGGGTTCGCCTCAGCTCCCGTTCACGGGGTGTGGTGGCTGAAATAGTTCCTTTCCACTCACAGTCCCGCTTGCTGCATCCGTTTTTCTTGTTGGGCGTTTTGGTTTGTTGTTTCCCTCGTCTCTGCCGGTCGGAGAGTGCCGCCTCTGTGGGCGGGGGAGGGGAGCAGGGTTCTGCGCTTCCCTCCCTTCTCGTCCTCTTTTATGGCCACTTTCTTCTTCGGGTAGTTTGCTGGAGTCGTCCGTTTATCTTCCGTGTCCCAGTTCTCACTGGGACCTGCCGCTTTTCCTCCCTATTAACTTTTTTTAATGGGAGATCTTACTCGCAGCGTCTCCTCGCCGCCATGTTGCTCCGCCCCTTCCTCATAAAATGAATTTTAAACATGAATTTCAGTATATAATTCTTAGACAAAAACATAGTAAGTTTCTTGAACGATACCTTGACAATGATTTTTTTTTTTTGGCTTCAAGAACAACAACAAAGGACACAAAATTTAAACAGGTGGGACTACCTCAAACTAAAAAGCTTTTCACAGCAAAGACACCATAGGCAAAATGAAAAGTCAAATGAATTAAGAAAATATTTGCTAATCAGATATTTGATAAGGCATTATGATACAAAATATTCAAAGAACCCATAACTAAAAGGCAATCATCATTATGATCATCATCCAATTAAAAAATGAATGGATGATCTAAACAGTAAATTTTTTGTGGACTTGCAGATACCCAACAGGTATATGAAAAGATTCAAAAACATCTCTGATCATCAGGAATATGCAACTCAAAATCACAGTGAGGTATCACTCACGCTTTCTAGAATTTTTACTATAAAAAAGACAGGCAATAACACGTGTTGAGAAATATACAGAAAAGTGGAAACACTTGTGCACTGTTCTTAGGAATGTAAATTGATTCAACATCTATGGGAAACAGAATGGAGTTCCACAAAAATTGAAAATATAATTGCCATACACAATTCTAGTTTTAAGCGTTTATTTGAAGAAAAAAAAAAACACCTACTTGAAAAGATGGATGCATTCCCTTTTCACTGCAACATATTTATAATAGTCAGGACAAGGATGTGATCTTGTGTTCATGATGAGTAAATGGAGAGAGAATGGGTATACATCATATGTGTCATATACATTATATATATAATATTCACATGCATGTTATTTAGTCACAAAAATAATGAAATGTTGTCATTTCCTAAAACATGAACGGACTTGGAGGGCATTGTGCTAAGTGGAATGAGTCAGTCAGAGAAAAAAAAATACCATATGATCTCACTTGTATATGGAATCTAAAACATACCAGCAAACACACACATAGGTACAGAGAACAATATGGTGTTTGCCAGAAATGGAGGGTTGGGGTGATCAGAGAGGGTCAAGAGGGTCAAAAGGAACAAGCTTCCAGTTAGAAAATAAATAAGCCATGGGGATATATTGTACAGTACGGTGATTATAGTTCATAGTACTCTATTATATATCTGAAAGTTACTAAGAGAAAAGATCTTTAAATATATAATCACAAGAAAAAAGTTTTAACTGTGTCAATGATGGTTGGTAACAAGATTTATTTGACTATTTTGTAATATGCACAAATGTAAAATCATTATATTGTATACCTGATATTATCAATTACATCTCAATACAAAATTAAAAAGTAAATGTTGATCCCATTATATATTAAAATTCAAACTTTATTACATAAAGTATATAATAAAGAAAAAAACATAATTGAAAATGTTCACAATGTGGAACAGTGCTTATGATGCTCAAAAATCAGCTGTTGTAATTGTACATGTAAGTGACAGGCTGGTATGTTGCATTAAAGACAGTTAAAATGATAATATTTTGTATATTGCCTACCTTGCAATTGTCCAGCTAACATCAATTTGCCATAATACCCTATGAAGATTCATGGCACTCTTCAGATTGCAACACCATGGTGGGATTAATAACTTCTGTCATTCAAAAATATACTAATAAACACACAAAATATTTATTTGAGGAAATATCCATTTACAATATATATGATTCATAGGAAAAGATTCATACCTCTTCAGATAAGCTTAAGTCTAGGCTTGCACCAGAGGATATTATATACAGTAACAGTAATTCAACAAAAAATTCCCCTTACTGAGTCTACCATAGTTTCCAAAATGAATATGCTTTTTTTCAGGAAATGACTTCATAGTGTATAACACAGATATACTTTTATCATACTTACCAGCAAATGTACCTTATTTAAAATCTAACAATCCTGCAAGGCAGACAAGCTAAATATTATCATCACAATGATGATAATGGGGAAATGACAGCAGGACATATTATTTATAGGCCATTTATTTTCTAAGCATCACTCTAAGTAATACTGAGGATTATGATTTTTTTCAAAAATATGGTTATCATCTAGGGAGATCACTGCAAATACCATCAATGCAAGTTTAAATGCATCTCAGGGGTATGGAGTAACTTAGAAAGTCTTCTTAGAGAATCAGTTAAATAATAAATTGATCGAGGTCAAAATGAGAAGGATAGAAATTGAGAGATAAGGGTTTCCACCAAGAGCAATAACTTAAGCTTATGTCTTGAGGTGTGAAACTGCAGGAAATATTCCATAAATGGAGATATCAGTATAAGGATCATAGAAACACAACTGAATTGAAGAGGCTCAATTGTAAATGTTATGCTGAAAGCCTTTCTTATAATATATGGAGAATAAATGCATCAAAGTTTTTGAACAGTGGCATGACAAGGACTGATTTATAATTTAGGAAGATTATTCTGGTAAGCAAAATACAAATTTCATTGAAACAATAAAAGATTAGATATTGGTGGTTAATACAGCAATTTTACACAATTCCAGTATGAATATAGAACATATGAAATATTATTCATATCATTCATATTTATGAAACCCCAGAACCCCAAAACTTCAGACTCTACAAATTTACAATTTTTCCTACTATACATGGCACTAGCACTAAAATAGAATATATGTCAGTTATGAAACACCACTGATTAGAGAACATTTATCTCTACAGAGCTCTGACCACAGAGAATTTAGAAATCAACAAAAAGTGAAACATTGAAAGAAAGATCTACATATCTGAATTCTAGACAAATTATGTATCAAAGATAAACAGCATCAAACATTACTTGAACAAATTAAAATAAAATTATTATTTGGTGGAGGGCTATTCAAGCAACCTTCAGTTAAAAATGTACATGTTTATATTATAATAAGTTCAAAATCAATTATCTACTTCCCAAGAACATAAAGGTAGAAAATGAAGACTATATTAATCACACAATAGACAATAGAAATAAAATACTAATGATATGTGTGAACATTTATTAAATAAATCTAAAGTGAAATGAGTAAAATCAAATTTGTTTTTTGAATAAATAGGGGAAAGGATAAAAATGTCATCATATTATTTAAAAAAGAGAAAATAAATATTACCATAATAATTAAAAGAGGCTATCTACCTTCACATTTGATAAGACATGTATAAAACTATCAAAAAATTTCCATTTATAATAACTTTAAAAAAAGTCAGGAATCAATTTAAAGAAAAATATGCAGAACTTAAACAATGAAATCAACAGAACATTGCCAAGAAAATTAAAGAGGATTTAAATAGAGAAATACAAGTTCAAGTACTTGCATTACCTGATTTCAATACTTACCATAAATGTTGAATAAGAACATATTGACAGAAGAGAACATTAAAATCAATAGACCACAGTAATTCATGTAAAGTAGGCCCATGCTTTTATGGTCAATTGATTTTTAACACAAGTGCAAAGGTAAATCAATGGAGAAAAATAGTCTTTTCAATAAATGATGCTAGAACAACAGGTTACCCATATATATGTGCATATATATGTCTACATCCATATTTATATATATATATATATATACATTTGCAAATATGTGGTTTTGAAATATGCAGTTAAGAAAACAGAAAGGCAAGTCAATCAGTACAAACGCAAACTATACATATATATGTATATATAATTATAAATTTATTTTTAAAATGCTGGCTATCTCAATAATCATAAAAAATAATATCCAATAAAAAACAACAAATACTTTAAACAGGCACTTTACAAAAGAAGTGATACAAATATACATCAAACATGTGCAAAGGTGACACTATAAGAAAATCACAAATTAAAACCACATAGAGATATAATTGTGCAGAAATTAGAATGATTAAAATTTAAAAATAGAAATAAATAATACATTTGCAATACAATGGGAATGCAACATGGTCCATATTTGACACTTTGGAACAGTTTGAAAGTTTAACATATGACATAAATATATGGTAAACATATGTTTTCTAATCAGAAATCTACTCAATATTCTCCCAAGAGTAATGGGAACTTGTTTATATGCACGCAGATGCAAATGTTCATACCAATGCTATTAATAATAGTGAAAAAACAAAAACAGCAAAGATATCATTTATAAATGAATATGATTTGTGATATTTCCGTATGATTTAATTTAAACATATTTCCAGAAAAGGCAAAAATTTAGCAAAAGAAAGGTGACTTGGTAGCCTGGAGTCAGGGTCCAGGAGAGTACATTGAATAAAAACAGGTGTGGGAGTCCCACAGATGAGGAAAATGTTCTATGTCTTGACAATGGAACACTGAAACCATTGCATAAAATTCCCAAACACATCAAACTGTATACTTAAATGGGTGAATTCAACTGCACATAAAGTCAAGGTTGGGAGAGGAAAATGAACAAATATTATGAACCATCTTTTGGTAATTAATTTGACAAGTGAGATGAAATAGAGAAATTCTTTATAAGAAACACATTACCATAACTTCATACACACACACACACATGCAAATAATAATGTGGATTGGCATTGTATATTTTTAAAAACATTGAATTTTTATTATTTATTTTTAAAAAAGATTTATTTATTTATTTATACAAGCACTGGGTACAGTCAGAGGCGAGGGAAGGTGAGAGAATTCACCAGAGCCAGAGCAAAGAAGAGAATAGGCAGACTGACAAAGTACATGCTAAGGGGAACAGCGGGAGGCAGGAGAGGTCTGTGCTCCATGTGGGACCCTCGCCTGGTGGCCGGGGGTCGAACCGGGACTGCAGAGGCAGCGGGCAGCTTCGCAACCCAGTGTTCAACCACTGCGCCACCGGGGAGGCCCAAAACATTGAATTTTTGATAAACATTTTCTGTAATGAAAATTCCAACTTCAGAATTGGAAGAAATACTGGTTTTCCCAATCATTTAGAAAATATAGAAAAAGTAAATATATTTTTTTCATTCATGTTTTCAATCTATTTTGAGTAAGATTATGTAAGATAAAATGATTTAACTTCATTCTTTGGCATACTGATACCCAATTTTTCCAGTACAATTTTTTGCCGTCTATAACTTGCTGAAGTAGCTGCTTTAGTTTTGAAATATATTTTGAAATGAAAAATTGCGAGGTCTCCAGTTTTGTCATACCTTTCTAAGATGGCTCTTTGGTGATTTTGAATTTGATATATTAGGATTTTTCTTTCAATTTTTTAAAAAAGAAAACATCAGGGCCTCCCTTGTGGCGCAGCAATTGAGCACTGGGCTGCGAAGCTGCCCGCAGCCTCTAAAGCACTGGTTTGATCCCCAGCCACCGATGAGGGTCCCACATGGCTCGCAGACGTCTCCTGCCACCTGCTGCTCCCCTTAGCAGTGTACTTTGTCAGTCTGCCTGTTCTGCTCTCTGCTCTGACTCTTGGTGAATTCTCTCACCCTCCCATGCTTCTGACTATATCCAGTGCTTGTATAAATAAATAAATAAATAAATAAATCTTAAAAATAAAAAACAAAAAAAACTTTATTAAAAAAAAACATCAGATTTTAATGAGGATTGCATTGGTAGTGAGGAAATCTTACCACAACTAAATCTTCCAATCCAAGAACATCTTTCCAATGATTTTTTGTTTTTAAATTTCTTTCAGCAGTATTTTTTAGTTTTCAGTATAAAAGTATTTTGCTTCCTTTCAGTTTATTCTTTAGTATTTTAGTATTTTGATGCTATTCTATATTTTTTTAAATTTATTTATGCATACAAGAACCAGGGTAGAGGCCAGATGTGCGGGAGAGACAGAGCGGGGAACAGGCAGACTGACCGAAATACACTGCTGAGGGGAGCAGCAGGCGAGACAGGAAAGGTCTGCTGCACCATGTGGGTATCTACCTTGCTGTCCGGGATTGAACCTGTGCTGCAGAGGCTGTGGACAGCTTCACAGTGCTGCACTCAACAGCCTGTGCCACCAGGGAGGCCAGATGCTATCTATCATAGATTGTTTCATAACTAACTTCCATTTTGTTTGTCATTGCTTGTTCATGGAAACATAAACTATTTTTTTACCTGTTATTGTGTATCCTATGATTTTGCTGAATTTCTTTATTAATTTTAACAGTTTGTGTGGAGATTTTAGGAATTTCAATGATAAGATCTTTGGATAGAGATAATTACCTTGCCTCTCCTAATTAGATGACTTTTATTTCTTTCTACTCATAAGTGTTTAGAGTAGGTCTTCCAGCATCATGCTAAAGGGATTTTTTAAAATCAAAAATCAACAAACTTAAACTTGAATGCAAATCAAGTTAGCTTTAATAGTCAACACAATTTTTAAAATAATAGAATAAAAAATGAAGAATTTATTCTCTTTGATTTTTCCTAAGGCTAATATAATGACCATACTGGAATAATGTCAAAGTTTTATATATACAAGTCCATGTAATGATATAAAAAAATCAAATCAAGAATAGACCCAACTCATTTTCAGGAAAGGCAAGTAAATGGGGAAAGAACAATCTTTCCACATATTCTAGCACACTTACTGGAGATACATACGGTGGAGAAAATATTGACTTTCATATCACATTTTAAAAAACTCTCAATGGGCCTCCCTGGTGGCACAAGAGGTTAAGATGCAACCTATGAAGCTGTCCTCAGCTGCTGCAATACAAGTTTGATTCCCAGCCCCAGAGCTACCCACATGGTGCAGCAGACCTTTCTTGACTCACCTGCTGCTCCCCTCAGCAGTGTATTTCAGTCACCCTGCCTGTTATGTTCCCCACACTGTCTCTGGTGAATCCTCTCATCCCCCATACCTCTGGCCTGAACCCCAGTTCTTACATGCATAAATAAACAAATCTTTAAAAATAAATAAAAAACTAAAATTTGCCATATGCTAACTGTAATAGTTGAATTATAGCACTTCTAGAAATAAACATATGAAAGTTACCACAACATTGGAAAATGCAAATATTACTTTGATAATAGCACTACAATAAATTATATTTTAGTGAATTTATAATTTTGAAAAGCTATACAAATTACATCTAAGAACTACTGCTTGCTCCATAACAAATTAAAAACATGAAAAAGCTTTAACTTGTCCTTATTGGGGGCTCTCTATCACTTGTTTTGAAGTAGCAGTGATTTAAAAAAAATAAAAGTCTCTTTGTAAGTACCTGAGCAATTATTTCCTAGACTGTACTTGCAATAGGATCCATGGGTTTCCTTTTGGGGAACAAAAAAGCAGGTAACAACTGTGGAAACTCTAGAAAATGACATTTTATATCTTTGCTTCAAAACAGTGCTCTATTAGCATGCATAGTCAGTCACAATACACTGCACTGTTATAATAATGAGTTAAGCTTTAAAATGTGAACAATATGCTATCCTTGGACCAAGGGAAGCTGCCTCCCTGTAAAGTGAAAATGGAATGTGGGAATTGGGTTTTATTGCCAGAATTTGAGCACTCTCTCTCAGGAGTGTCTTTTTTGGGGGCAATACAATTAATTTCCACCTGCAGAGAGAAACCTTTAACCTTCTGTAGCAGGAGATCGAGATTTTCGTCCCTAGTATTTTAAGTATAAAATGTGTAAAGCTAGCCATCTACTTAATATTGGGTCTTAGTTATCCTAAATAAGAAAAAGGCAGTCTTAGTAGATTAGTAATAATGTTTCAAGGAGAAAAGAAGCATTATTTGATTTGATAGAAACTTTTTAACACTTTAAAACACAAGATATTTCTGAGGAACTGAAGTATTCCAGTGACTTTCACTCCTGCTTCATATTTTTCCTTCAAATGTTTATTAGAAAAATTATACAGTCAGCAGCATGACCTTGAAGGAAGCTATGAGATATTCAAAATAAGCAAAGAAGACCATTCCATTTTTGGAAATCATCTTCTGGGCAAAGACCCAGAAATGACATAGAAAATGGACATTTTGTCCTGAATTCATAGTTCTATCATGTCCTTCCAAACTTAAAAATTAGTGGTTGTTCCTTGGTGCTATTAGAACAAAGTAGAAAAACTTTAATAACAATATTTTAGATCATTAAGTAAGGAATCCCTATCTTACTTTCCAATCTTACTTTCCACCTTATCTCTTAACACATATGACCATAAAAAGACCATTTCTTAAAATTGGAACCAATATTTACTCATGCCTATATTTTCATCCAATAGATTTATTTTCCATGTTCTAAAATTGCACTTCTGGGAAGTTTCCATTATTTATCACATATTATTCATTTTAGAATTCACTCCTGGACTTCCATGGTACTTAATCAAGTTTCTTTTGTTTGCTTGCTTTATTTAAATGGCTCTTGTATACACACATAGAATACCTCCCATGTCACATACTTTTATAAATAAATTAGTGAAGTAGCAGGGGGCGTTTTTAATCAAATAATACATGTTTTTTAAAATTATTAAACTACTGTGTACCAAGATTTCACTAGAATCTTTAAATCCCACTTCTCACAATTACAGGTAATTGCAACCCATTCTTGAATAAGGAAATCAAAACTTGGAAAGCAGATATGATGAATCTTGCAAAAATACAAAGATATTTAAATTTCAGACATGGGATTCCAAAGAGGTCTATTTTCAAAACCAATTTCACTTAAACTTCATTGTACCTAGGCTATTTTGTTTCTCAGCTTAATTTGTCATGGGTGTTTTTAATGGCTTCTTCACTATATGAATACTTGGTAGGACATTCATAAAATACTTCTAATGGATTTCAATAAAAACTTATAGAATGATGATTTCTTTTCATGTTGGGCTTTTCCAAGAATCCTGGAAGGAAAGAAAAACCAACCCAAAGGACACTCAAACTTCAGGTTTTCAGGTATATTTGGACATTTAGTGTATGTAATTCCTATGCTGATCTAAAATACTGGTAAAATAACTGAACTAACCTGCCTTCTTACAGAACATATTTTTAAGATAATTTCCAACTGGGCACTATCTGAGTTCAAACTTTAAAGTACTAGATAAAATTTAGGATTATAGGAAGTTGAAAATCCATTGATTCTTTTCAGCAGGCTTTCCTACATGGTATGTTTTGGATGATTAAAAAGTAAAAATCAAAATAAACAAGCAACTATAAACCAGAGACACACTACGGGGGGGGGGTGTGTGGAGAGGGAAGTAGGATCAAAACAAGGGGCATTGGGGATTGTATGGGGACTATAACCAAGATTAAAACGCATACATTGTGCAAAAGAGAAAAGTTATTTAAAATATATATATAAAATTAAAAAAAATAAAAAGCAAAAAATAAAAAAAATATAAAAACATCTTTTTAGTCACAAAACAGATCAGAACTATAACAGATGAAAATTGTTGAGATATCCCAAAAAGAGAAGTCTAATAGGCTTTCTCCAAGTAAATTCAGAGTAAGACATGACCTTGGCGAACTTTAAGTCCCATAAGGACATTTTGTGGTTTGTTCACAAAACTATTGAATGCTTTTTAAAATATCATCTAGAATAGCAGCATTACTGAATATATTAAAATCAAACAGTGGGAACTGTTCTATTTCTGAGAGAGAAAAAGAAAATCACACTGACCAAGTTCAGTTTTATATGTTTTTATAAAAACTGAACAGTAGCTGATGCAGCGATCATAATACACATGTCTATAGACACAGTGAATGCTCCCCAACCTCTCTCCTGGGTGGATCTACATAGAATTACAATTACTTTGTAAAAGTGACACTGGAAGATGAGTTAGATCAATCAAATGCTTAACAGTTTTTAGCTAAAATGGCATAATATGTTCAATTCTATAACAAACACGGACTGAATTAATGCATGAAATACCAAGTCTCCATCAGTTACAATGTTCTTTCTCTTTGCAAAGACTTTGCCAGTATATTCACTTTGACTCTGCTCTTGAATAAATTAATATCAGACAAACATCTTTTCTAAGTGACTCAATGTTTCTTCAGAAATGTTAATACATTTTGCCAACTCATGTCTTGCATGGTGGTTATGTATTTAACTGAATTCATTAAGTAGTTGACATTTCATTAATTATTTATAACAGCTCTCTTATTTTCCCAGTATACAAAACTATTATGACTATTATTTCATATTACAAATATTGGAATTGGAAAAAGAGAAGAAACTGTCAAGCAGAAAATGCAGAGTTGACTACACTATCAGAAATTAATAAATACTGACTACATGGGGTATATATACAATATTTTTAAGAGAAATGGACAAAATTATGCATCAGTATATGCATATGTTTACTGTTTTGACATAAGACTCAATTGAAAGCATTTTCAAAGCAGTATTTAATGAGATTCCTTGAATGGAATAAAATCATACTATTACTAAACGCTGTAAAAATGAAGAAGCCTACAATTATAGAGGCTTAAATTGAGTATTTAATTTTCACTTACACAGTGTATAGTTGTAGGTTGGCAGCATCTTTCCTTTAGGCAGTTGCTGGACTTCAGGCTAAGATGGATTCAGGCTGTAGCTTTGCTCCATTTTGGGTATAACTGGAATTTCTTTTTATTCCAAAACACAGTAAAAGGAGCAACATCCTTAGAATCCATAAACGTTCTTTAGTCAAGAGAAAGAGTAAGAGCTAGTATTGTCATAAAATTCTTATAGATTCTGAGTAGACACTCTATAACTATGTTTGCTCTCATTGGCCTAAATTAGTTATAAGGTTTATCGAAATTCAGTAGAATAGGGAATAACACTCTACCTCCAGGAAGGCATTGCAAGTCACATGTTCCCAGAAATCCTCTCAAGTTTCTTATAAAAAAGGACAGCTTGAATTTTGAATAATTATCAGATATATGATTATATATACATAAAATATTTAAACAAAGAAAATGACTGAATTAATATTCACAAAAATATGTATTATTAATATATATCTTTGCTAGAGAATTTCTGTTATGGTTCCCACATGTTTACAAACAGAAGCTATATTCAGTTAATCTGAAAGACATGCTTATAAAAATTATTTAGGTTTATTTGTGGTTCATATTTTGTCAAAAACACAGGAATTCTCCTGTATGGCAGTAGAAAGACAGTTGTCCAGGAGTCAAAAATATAGTCAGACATCTTCCACAGATTTACTGAGAGGAATGAAGAACAGTGATGACTTGTCTTTAGTTTTCTATCAAAATGCAAATAATACTGAATACATAGGTTAGAATTTTCTTGTAAAATTTTATTTTTTTATTTTTTATTTTTTAAAGATTTTTATTCATTTATGCATATAAGAGCAGGGGTACAGGCCAGAGATGTTGGGGGTGAGAGGATTCATCAGAGACAGAGTGGGAATCAGAACACGTGGATTTACTGAAATACACTGCTGAGGGGAGCAGTGGATGAGATAGGAGAGGTCTGCTTCACCATGTGGGTTGCTCCCTGGCTGGCAGGGGATCAAACTTGTACTGCAGAGGCTGCGGATTGCTTCATAGTGTGGTGCTTAACCCCTTGTGCCACCAGGGAGAGACCCTCTTATAAAAAAAAATTAAATTATATTAATAGTATTGACTTATGAATGCATATGTGTACTAAAATGCAAAGACAACATTCACAAATTACTTATAAAATCAATCTCTGAATTTAACATTCATTTCAGCTTGGGAGAGTTTAAGATATCAGTGTTTTAATTATACACAAATGGCACACACACACACACACACATATATATATATATGTAAAGAAAAACATTTTTCTTGGATGTTTAAAATGGTATTTTCCTCTCTCATTCATAAATAATCATCTTAGAGGTCACAACTCTGCAACAGTAGATTTGCCAAGTTTATCTTTGTGAATTTTACTTAGACAAATATATGGTGACTCTATTTTGTGAATCTACCTTGATTTAACCTACCAGTATCTATTGATAAACATTTGATTTTTCTCAGCTCCACTGCTTTTATAGGTACTGCTGTAGTGATTAGCTTTGTGCCCTTGTTTTACAAAACACATATGAATTCTTAGAAGTGCCACTGCAAGGTCAAATGGAAAATTTATAATACATTGCCAAATTTCCTTCCATTATGATAGAAGTTTGTACCTTCATTATCAATGAGTGAAATAATGTTTCCTCAAGTCTCTCTTAAGTACATGCTGCCATATTTGAGATTTTCATATTTAATATGTAACAAAAATCATTTTTTAAATTTTCTTATTGGAATCCAATTTAAACATCTTTAGTTGTTAAGAGCCACATAACTTTGTCTTTTTTCTCAACTTTTCAATATAACTTGAGCCCCTTTATATATAATTGTTGAACTTACTCTTTTCCACCTCTAGAAACCTTTTATATAATCAGTATCTCTTGCAAAATATGAATTTGGACATCCATGTTTTTAGGATTTGTCCTTGAAACACACCTTGCTGGAATGACAGATTGTTTAATCTTTTCAAGTAGATGCAATTGTGAACTTTCTACTAACATTTTACATCTGGTATGCAGTGATTAACCATACGTTTCTGGGGGTCTTGCCCTGGGTCTACTCCAAGTCACTATGGGTTTCTACATCTCTTACCTTCCCACATACTGGCAAGAACTCTCATGCCAAACTTCACGTTCTCCCTTCCCCCCAAAGCCCTACTCAAGTCTGTACTGACCCCCCACTCTGAGATGGGCAGTGATTGCTCAGAAGTACCACGCCTACTGTCCACCACTTACAAACAGTGCCATTTCCTCAAAGTGCTTGTGCCACCACTACTAGTCACTGTGCTTTGTTTTTTGCTGTAGCTTTTCTGCATCTGCTTTTGATTTATTCACCTGTTCTTTCATGGGTTCTGGATTATAAATCATAGCTGGAAAGGGGTTTTACAGTTACTAAGTTTTCCATCCATGTTTTCATCTAGCATTACAGAATATTTTCACATTTTTGATCCAGTTCTAGTTTTTTTTTAAGTTAATTTTTTTTTATTTTTTAAAGATTCATTTATTTATTCATTCATACAAGCACTGGGTACAGTCAGAAGCATGGGAGGGTGAGAGAATTCACCAGAGCCAGAGCAGGGAGCAGAACAGGCAGAAGGACCGAAGTACACTGCTGAGGGGAGCAGTGGGCGCGGCAGGAGATGTCTGTCGTGCCATGTGGGACCCTCACCCGGTGGCCGGGAATCGAACCGGCGCTGCAGAGGCTGCGGGCAGCTTCGCAACCCAGCACTCAACCACTGAGCCACCGGGGAAGCCCAGTTCTAGTTTTTATTAATGTATTCTGTCTTATAGACCATTTATTCTCTTTGTTCTTAAATCTCTGCAGTTTCTTGTTCTTATATCCTTTAAAGAAAGACTTCATTATTATTATTATTATTATTATTATTAAATTTATTTTATTTATAAAAGAACCGGGGTACAGGCCAGATGTGCGGGAGGATGAGAGGATTCACCAGAGACCAAGTGGGGAACAGAACAGGCAGAATGACTGAAATACACTGCTGAGGGGAGAAGCAGGTGAGACAGGAGAGGTCTGCCCCGCATGTGGGTTGCTCCATGTCCGGCGGGGATCGAACCAGCACTGCAGAGCCTGCAGATAGCTTCACAGTGCTGCACTCAAACCCCTGTGCCACCAGGGAAGCCCCCATTACTACTATTATTAATTATTATTTTAATTTTTTAATTATTATTTTTTAATTTTTTAAATTGGAATATTATATTTTCATCAACATGTGACACAACATTTAACCTTTTCATCCTTTGAATTAACATATCACAAATTAATGGAGACTATTCTGGTTTTGCTAGTTATGCTTCCAGTCAATAATTTTTCAAGGGGGCTGAGCAGCAGTCAGCAGATTTGATAGTACTTATCCACAGTGGCTTTCCAAGCTTCTTGAGTTAGAGGTTTACTTTTTGTTTCTGCAAAGGACTTAATAATATTGCACTTCCAGTTCTGAGAAATCTCCTAAAAGGAATACTACACCAAAAGTTCTGACATGCTTACATCCCACAGTCTTTTTTTCTTACAAGACATGCTTTCACTTAATGGAATTCTATTACTTGCTGAAACTCTTCAAATCTGCTACCTCTGGGAAATAATCCTCAATTTCCAAGTATTCCTCCTTGCTTTCCTAGAAATCCTGCTAAATTGAATATTGGTCCTAAATCCAGTAATTATCTTCCAGTGGGACCTTTTCCTTCTGGAAGTAAACATTGTAAAACCTTGTAATTATATGATTTACAATACAAATATAAATTAACATAGACTTTATAATACAAATTAATATATAATGATGAATTAGCTCCAGTTTCTCTTTAATCCTATGCAAAATTGGATGTCCGCTTGGGAGGGAAAATGGAGAGAAAACTAAAAATCCATAGGACAATGAAGCATTCCAGTCTCAATATGAGAAGTGGAGGTTGTAGAGGCAAAATCCTCATAGTACCTTTCCCTAGTTTCTTCTGGTTTGGATATACAGAATGGGTATCAGCTAACTGGAAATACTCCTAGAATAACCAGTACCGTGGAACTTTCCCCTTTGATATTTAAACCAGAAGAGAAATTTGTCATCACACCAAAATCCAATTATACCAGATTGGGTTTGAATTGCAAGAAACCCAACCACCTATGTGTAGTCATACTTCAGTAATTTCACTAAGGTCATAGTAATGGAGCCCAGCAATGTATTTGATTTAACATTTTGTATCTGGTTTGGTTGGCCACTACAGTATCTCTAGCAATTTCTGAATTTCCAGTTTTCAGGCCTCTTGTCTAGAATCCCATTCACTTCTATTTTACATTACCACACATCACCTTATGGTTTGCTGTGGGACTCTGCTTTGGGCAACGTTTGGACACAATTTGTTATCCACGAATAATTTTCCTGATTCTATTTATCTTGAAAATACAGGTTAGAAATTTATTATTACTGTGACTATTGTTTTCTTATTATTCTATGTGATTACATCATGTTCCCACAGAACTGGAACTCTGCCGAGGGACATGGAAAAGATACTTAAAAATACTTGAATATACATTTTATCACTGAAATTAGGATGTTCAAGCTTCATAAAATACAATTTAAGATTTGCTAGTAGAATCTCATAAGATTCAATAGTAGAAGCAATTCACCTGAGTAATTTTTATTCATTTTACATTCTTCCTTTCCAGAGGATAGTAATTTTTAAACGTGTTTCTCCAAAGTTCAGCACCAGAATAGATATTAAAAATTATATACACCCTGGTTTCAAAGGAGCATAAAGGAAACCATATCAACTTTGACCTTATGAATAGCAAAGCTGAACATATATGACTCAATACAAAATATTCCTTATAGTTTCATTTATGTATTATAAAGAAAATTATGAGGGTATGTAGTAAAGCTAAACTTTGACAATGTTCACAGATAATGGTATTTCGTCTTTGAAGAAAGATGTCATCATTTTATAAAGTGTTACATTGATCTCAAACACTTTTTTCATTGATGAGACAAGATCAAATAAGTTTTGTTCTGCTTTGACTCTTGCTTGTTTCTTCTGAAATTAAACTTAATTTTAGTTGGTGGGATCCTAGTTATTAGTGTCTCATCTGCTGTGACCATTTATTTCCATCTTGATATGCAGAGTTCATTTGTATGATTATTTGACTCTACTGATTTTAAATCAATAGAACTCACACTTCATGTTAGCTAAAAGGCCAAAAAGTGATAAATCAACATCACATGGATTCTTTATACAGTCCTTGATATAATGGAATGGGGGCTCCTAAAGCGTGGAAATGTGGCAGAGGGCAGACAAAAATTTAAAAAAAGAAAAAGCATGAGGCATCCTAGGAAACAAATTTTGATAGCAAGATAGAATACTGGAATAAGTACTTAAAAGTAACAAAATGAAGAAAAAGTGAAAATAATGTAAAATTGAAAAGGAGAAGGCAATATTAATAATGGTGGAAAGATAAAATCACCATCAAGGAAGGAACGTGTCTCTAACAGCTTCAAAGGAAACCTGGGGGGAAATTATATGGATTATGAATTTGCATAATGTTCATATGTCCTATGTTCAGGACATCCAGCACTTTTTGTATATCCTTCCTGAGATTGAGAATTATGTTCTCTTTTGAGTCCTGGATACCCAAGGTGGAAAGCAGGAAACTTGCCTGCCCTGTGTAACTGTCAGTTTGGCATGTCAACTTGGGGAGGTTATATAGTCCCTGCTATCCAAACGCTACTGTAGGCAATGCTCTAACATGTGGATGTCACTCAACTCCCTAATTAGTTGACTTTAAGTAAGGGAGATTACTCCAGGTAACATATGTACCTTGAATCTATCAGTATAGGGTCTAAGTGCATAGCTGAAGCTTATCTGAAGAAGACATTCTTCTTGTCTACAACAGCTTAAGTTTTTGCTCAAGAGATTCAGTATGCCTCCGATGACTCCTTCTTCGGATTTCAACTTGCCTAAACAGGCCTTATAATTGGGTAACCAATTTCTTGTTAATACATCTCTCATACATTTTTCAGTCTTGGAGTATTTTGTTGTGTAGCAATACTGTCCCCATTTATAAGGGGAGTTTTGTCGAAAGCTTCCTCATAGATTTATCATCTTAAGGCACTCAGGTATTTGGGAAAACAAAACAAAACAAAACAAATCAAAACTAAACAAAACAAACAAACCAACAAAAACTCAAGGGTGTTTTTTCAGAACTTTGGGTTTGGAATTTAGCCTCAGATTAGAGCTGTTAAAAATAGTTTGGGCTTTTGTTGGATTATCCAGTACAAATATTTGAATTCTTTTTAAAGGCATCTCTCTAAGGATAAAGGCCCAGCAACTACTTCCTTTAAAACAGAAATAATTATTTTCCACACAAATAGGTTTCCAAGCAAAGATAAATTAATTTAATAAGTAGTTTCAGAGAAGCCTATTGTTCCTGAGAGTTGTTTTCTAAGGTGTGTTGCTTTAGATTTTAGATTTGCCTCTGTTAGCAGTATAAAGCTAAGTCTTTATAGTTGGTCTCTCATATACAATAATTTCAAATTGAGGTATGGTCAAAACACTGAGAGTCTAGAATCATTCTCATGTTAAATATAGATTGCCATTGTAGATTTACAAATTCTCTGCTTTTTTATTTTTTTGAAAATATTTCCTACCTGGCAATTATGCAGAGTTAAACATGAGTAATTATAGTCCAAGCAACTATGGATTTCTGAAATTTTATAATCTGAAGATTTTTAGTAAGACTTTTAACTATATACTTACTAATTCACTGCATGTATTAATTACTGCTTTACATATGAAGTTTTTTTTTTCTTTTTCAATAATATTTTCCGCTCTGTTTCTAAAATGCTGATTCCAAATTTCAATACAGTTACTGAGAGAGACAAAGAAATGTAGAGAAAGCAATGTAGACCATCTTATTCAGAAAGGAAATTTTACAATTGTCTCTATTTGCATATGCTGTGATTTACATTTGGAAAGCCTAAAAACTCCACCCCAACCTGCTAGAATAAATTAATCCAGTAAAATTTTAGGATACAGAATCAACACACAGTTCAATTTCTATACCCTAAAAATGAACAGTCAGAAAGAGAAATTAAGAAAACATTCCCCAAGCACAGTAGCATTAAAAACAATAAAATAGTAGGAATAAATTTAACCAAGGAGGCTAAAAATCTGTGCAATGAAAACTAAGACATTGATGAAATAAATTCAAGCAGCAAATAAATGTATAAAAATATTGTGAACTCATATACAGAAAGAATTAATATTTCTTGAATGTTTTTTATTAACCAAGTATACTTTGTAACCTGGAATGGTGGTGGTACAAATACCTGGATACGTGTTGTTAGTACTGGCTATGAATTAAAATTGAAAGGATTTTGAAGAACTTGATAGGAAAAGACTAGACTGTCTTTATGAGACTGTTACCAGAAATATCAATTTTAATGATTCTGCTAAGGAGGATTCAGAAAAACTTAGTAGCATGATAAAAAATGCCTAAAGCACCTGGCAGAAAAGCTTAATAATTGTGAACTTTTTTTCTGTAGAAATATGGAAGTTAAAGATTTTACAATTGAAGTCACAGAAGGAAATAAACAACATATTATATGGGATATTGAAGGAAAAGGGATCTTTGTGATAAAGCATCAGAATGCTTGGCAGAATTGTCTTGTAGCTTATAAAAAGCAAAATTTGCAAGTGTTGACATTAAATACTTTGTTGAGGAAATTCCCAAACAACTTGTTAAGGATATGGACTAGTGTCTTCTGTTCATAGTAAAATTTGAGATGAAAAAGATAAGTTGGGGCAAAGTATTTTAAATAAAAATGAACTGGGACTCTAATTTGAAATTCTCAGTGTACCTTGGATTCTAAAAGTTGCTAAAATTGAGAGACTCAGTATCTGGAAAGCACTATTTATTTAAGAAAAATAACACGTGTGTTTCTAACAATGGTGGCTTGTTAGTAACACCAAAAACAATAAAAAGATCACAGTTCTCAATCATATGAAGGTTTTTTGTTTTTTTTTTAAAGATTTATTGATTTCATACAAGCACTGGGTACAGTCAGAAATGCAGGAGGGTGAGAGAATTCACCAGAGCCAGAGCGGAGAGCAGAACAGGCAGACTGACGAAATACACTGCCGAGGGGAGCAGCGGGTGCGGCAGGAGAGGTCTGTGCACTATGTGGGACCCTCGCTGGCAGCCAGGGATCGAACTGGCACTGCAGAGGCTGCGGGCACCTTCGCAACCCAGAGCTCAACCTCTGTGCCACCAGGGAGGCCCATATGAAGGTTTTTGAAAAGATTCAATGAATGATTCATGGGCCCATTAGTCATCACAGCAGAATCAATATTAGAAGTGGAATTACTAAAATGACTTGATGCACCTCTTGCCCAGTAACATACATACACTCTTGCATGCTTGTCTACATGCATACAATAGCACTCTGTAACAAAATAAAACATAACAAAACATACCAGGGAGACTCAAATTGTACCGGCAGAATCACTGCCAACTTACAGTAAAGGGAGCTGAGAGAAGATAAATTCGGACTGATGGACCTCTAAAATTCTGCATGCAGTACCAGGGAATAAAACTATTCAGGGAAAACACATGCTACCATTGATGAAGAAGAAGGGATAATTCAGACAACAGAACTAAGAATTAATTATTCCCAGGCCTTCAAAACAAATGGAGTTTGTTCAATAGGATTTTTAAATTGTTTTAGATAACTCCATTTGCCTTTCGTTTTCTTTCATTTTAAATAGGAATGCCTGTGGATGTGATGTGATGCCTACATCACCTTTGCATTTTGCTACCAAACCAATTTCTTACTTGAGTTTCACAGGTTTGCAGATGGAGAGGAATAACATTGTCTGGTTTATTCCCTGAGACTCATCTATCCAAAATTAAGGTGATCTAGGTTATGGGATTTAATCTGATGAGATTTTGAATGTTGATGATACTGTACTAGTTGCAACATCTGTGTACTTTGGAATGGGATGAATGATTTTTTTATGTGAGATGGTGATGAATCTTCGGAGGCAAGAAGGGTTATAGCCCAAGACCCATTTTGAGCTTCTGAAATCCAGAACTCCAAAATAATTTTGTGTTAATTTTAGGCAATTGTTGTAATGTTTTAGTATCAGCCAAGGGAAATTTTTACACAAGCCTGATCTACAGCTAGGGGTGGGAAACAACATGTAGGTTCTAGCATGCAAGTACATTTTCTAAATACTTCAATTTGAAGTAAGCAAGATAAAGAAATGACAGGTGCAGAACCCATTGTTAGTGAAGCTGAGGACACTTTGGCCTTCAGAGGTAGAAGTGATAAAAGCTATGGGTCTGAGTTCAGTCCCAGTATGGGGAGATAGTGTATATGCCCATTTCTGTGTTATTGTGAGCTAAATGGAGGTTATTGTGAGGTCTGGGCATGGTTCTGGTGATACAGCTTTTAAATTCCCAATGTCCAACTTGCTATCTGCCTTAGAGATTCCCTGACCTACCTAATACATACTGAAAGTCATTATTTTGATCTGTTTAGCTACAGTGTGTTTTTCCAATTAAGAACTCTGACATACACAATTTATCTAGGCAGAAGCTTCATAGAATTTTTGAGAGAGAAACTATATTTGAGGATTAATGTGGAAATAAATACTAAATAATTGGTGAAATAGGGTAGAGAGCACTTTGTTTAATAATCTGTGCCCTTCTGTTACTAACTCCTGAGACAAGGAATGTGCCAAATCAGTGTTGCAGTGAATGAACTAGGACCTTTATTTCCTCTCTGGGCAAATGAAATGCTAATTATCTTGGTGTTTTAAATTCAAGCAGCTTATTCTTTTATTCACATGTGAGAATTCAGGAATGTATGGAAATCCTCTATAGTTTATAAAAAGAAGAAACATATTAAAGTCCCTTTTATTGGTGCATGCAACAGAATTATTTCCTCCTACAAATCTTCAATGAAATACATTATTGTCCCATAAATTTATTTAATCATTGTTTATTTTTGTAACTGAAAATTATTGGGCATCAATCATATGCCTGTCTCTGATGTTATTACCATGAATAATTCATGGTCTCTCTCTTCTAAAAAGTTTACACATAGAGAAAAATCAAATGAAATAAAATTACGTGGAATAAATGATAGCAGATAATCAAGAACAACAGAATAATGTATAGTTAAATCTGCCTCAGAGACATGGGAAGTCTGCACATCAAATGTGATGTGGTCTTACTGAATAAAGAAGAGTAATAATTCCAAACAGTATATATTCCTGATACAGAAATTAATATGTACAAAATCCAAAAGAAAGTAGGTATAATAAATTCATGGATAATTTGCAGACCAATCTGGATGAAGTGAAGAGTATGTGTATTTATATGTGTGGGTGTGTTGGGACTGATTTGGGTGAAATATATCCAAACAGGTATATTACAAAAGGTTGTGAAATAACTTGAATCTCATGCAGCAGCATTGACAATTAAAATATTCAATCTTATGAGTAAAAATAATTGTGTTTGGTAGAAATATGGTGAAAATATTGAAGAGGAGGCCTTCCTGGTGGTGCAAGGGGTTAAGCACATTACTGTGAAGCTATCCACAGCCTCTGCAGCCAAGTTCAGTACCAGGCCTACCAGGGAGCTACACAAATGGCACAGCAGAACTCTCCTGTCTCACCCACTGCTCCCCTCAGCTGTGTATTTGTCAATCTGCTTGTTCTGCTCCCCGCTCTGTCTCTGGTGAATCCTCTCAGCCCCTGCACCTCTGGCCTGTACCCCAGTTCTCATATGCATAAATAAATCTTTAAAAAATAGCGAAGAGGAGACAAAATAAAAGCAGGGTAAATAACTACATCACAATGCATTATCCTTAGTTAGAAATTATAAACTACTAAAATTAAACATTCACAGAAAAAGAAAAAGCTGAATTATTGGCTGTGATCAACTAGGTAGGGAAAGTTGATGGGGGATAACTTACAGTGATGACATGCTGGAGTTAGCACATTTAATTGGTAGAACTTCTTGTAACATTTTATTGGCATCCAAATACTATAAGTCAACCCCACATATTGTTTGCATTCAATGAATCCTTGAAATTTTCTCCTGAAAATTTCTGAGCATTTTTAAGGATTACTTAGATGTATGCTGTGCTATATTCTAATCTTCCCTGTATATATCAGCTATAGGGTCCTCTTTATTCACCATTCACCATTGTTCAGATCATTATGATCTCTTCAGTTTTTTATATTGTTTCAGCCAAAATTTAGACTCATTTTATCCTTTGCTAATATTTAGCACTGTTAAATCAAATACTACACTAATCTATGTTTCTAACAAACCACTGAAAACATGTATTATGAACTGATCATTATTCAGGAAAAAATCCTCAACACTTACAGTCAATCTGCTATCATGACTATATCCTATCCAGAATCATGACCCCTCTTCCATTTCTTACCTTGTCAACCTAGTACTCTTCAAATTGTGTCCCTGTGCTTTTTTCCCATAGAAATACAGTATTTTCTTAAAATTAAACTGTGACACAATTCTGAAACAGACATTATGAAAGTAATCTTTCATATCTCAATTTGAAATATTTGCATTTATCAATTTCCAGAGTACCACAAGGCAAAGAGGATGAGTTATAACTTGATTCCTCATCTGTGAGAAAGCCAGAACTTTCACTGAACTTAATACTCTGAGAACAAAGAGAAGGCAGGATAAATAAGGAATACTGGTCCTATTTTCATAAAGTAAGAAAATGTTTCTGGATGTTTTAAAACAGACATTTTGTTTTTCTTGATAAGTGCCCAGAAGTTAGAGACAGTCGAATCTAGTCTATATTCTCTGCTACTTTAATAGAGAGATTGGAAGGAAATTGTAGGTAAATAATTACAAGCTGTTTCATCTCTTGCCTCATGGGCTACCCCTTGGAGATAACCAGCTGGTTAAAAATACAAGTGAAAAAATGAATGATGACAAGCTATTATATACTTGGTAATCACTGATATATACACAAAATTAGCAACAGAGAAACCAGTCAAATCCATCATGTCAAACAAAGGCAGATAAGGTACAGCATGAAAAATTAAGAAAACCAGTCCTCCTTGGTGGTGCAAGGAGTTAAGACTCAACCTATGAAGTTATCAGCAGCCACTGCAGCACGAGTTCTATCCCCGGCTAGTGAGCTACCCACAAACCTCTCCTGACTCACCCTCTGCTCCCCTTAGCAGTGCATTTCAGTAGATCTGCCTGTTCTGTCCCCACTTTGTCTCTGGTAGATCCTCTCGCCCTGCCCCCATGCCTCTGGCCTGTGCTCCAGTTATTGTATGTATAAATCAATCTTTAAAAAAAATAAAAAATAAGAAAACTGAGCTTTAAGAGTATTAGCCAAGGAAATCTAGAAAATTAAAGTGACTTATAATGAGCATTCGGAACAATATAAGACATAATAGAACAAATTCAAGTAGAAGATATTTTTGAGAAGTGATACATAATGCAATTACTCTAGAAAGTTTTTATAGGATAGGGACA
This sequence comes from Talpa occidentalis, assembly GCF_014898055.3. NCBI lineage: Eukaryota > Metazoa > Chordata > Mammalia > Eulipotyphla > Talpidae > Talpa > Talpa occidentalis. Next base: position 17,803,165 of record NW_023604861.1, read on the forward strand.
GAGAATTCCAATTATGTTTGACAATTAAAAATCATTGACACTCTTGGCCAAAATGCAATGTAGAATGGGCAGTGAACAGATAAAATCAAAGAAAAAAAGTTAGACAACCAAGAAATGTGACGAGAAGGGTGAGAATGAGTGATGATCTCATTAAGACATCTTTATGACAGGGTGCTGGTTATTCTTTGAACCACATTTGGGGCTGAAATTTTCACCTAGAATTAATTATTTCACATTTCTGCATTTAATAAAACCAAATGACTCTTTAAGGAGGGTTTCAATAACTAAAAAGAAAAGATTAACTGATTAAAATTTATTGCATAATGTTGAATAAAATTTGACTAGACAGTTGTGTTAAAAATTGAAGATGCATCAACTAGTAAAGACATTACGTACATTCACAAAACTTTTCAATGTCCTATTAAATGTATCTCTACATTAAGATAAATGCTTTAGCAGAAATGCCCCGCTGGGCAGTTCTTTCTACCTGGCTTTTACACTAATTATAGTGAGATCTCAGTCTTTATGTTTGCAACCAGATTTTCAAAAATCTGAGTTGAAGTTCTGGGATACAATTAGTTATAGATCACAAAAAAAAAAAAAAAAAAAGAGAGAAAACTGATAAGTTGTCTAGATTTGTACAAATAGAATCACTTGATAGTTCCTCTTTTCATAATAAATCTAAAATATCATATTTTAGATGTCTGCATGTATGTTAAACAATGTAATAAGACTAGTAAGTATTGTAATGTTTACTATCTTGCTGATGAAATGCATTAGGCAAATAAAATCACATTGCATTATAATGTTCTAGTCCTTAGACTTTAATCTATCGAAAGCATAGGAGTCTCTGTATTCCAATGTATTCATTTGAGCCCAATTATGTCGTCCTTGATATGTGTCACTCAGGATTATTTTGAGTCTGAAGCTTGTAGTCACAGCTATTAAGATAGATTAGCACTGTCTGCTTTTCCTTGTGGGTGTGTGTACACTTATATATGTCAGTGACTTTCTGTGTCTTATGTACGAATTCTATAATGAATGATAATTATTAATTTCCTTTATAAGAATTTTAATATGAATCTATTCAAATAATACATACTAGGATACTCTTTTCTTAGGTAAAGCACAACAATATTATGAATCCTATGGAAAGTTTAAAGAGCACATTAATAATCTGTGATAAAAGTATAAAATGCACTAAAATATTTGCAATAGCCTACTCGAGAAGAGATAAGACCAGGGTAGATAACATAAGCAGTAAATTAAAAAAAAAATGGAGTAACCCATAATATTTAAAATGAACAAACACTCTCACTTTTTAGTTAATATATACTTAGTTTTGAAATGATCAGGTAATATAAAATGAAAGAATCAGGAATTGATTATAATCTCCCTAATTACAAAAATAAAGATTAAAGAATACTAAGAAATCACTAGCAGAAATATTACTGGAAATTAATATTGTATTATGAGCCTATGAACTCATCTGAGTACTTTTTAATAGAAAGAGCCTTAGAATATCTAAATGGAAATAGAGGACATGTCATTTTGACATGAGGGACTTTTTGTTGGAAACAGGTTACTGACAGAAGACTCGTTCCCTGGAGAGCTTTAAAAATAAGGCAGACATTTATCTAAGAGGATTTCATTTTCCCAAGGCAAACAGGTTGGAATGAGATAATTTCTTAATATACTTTGCAGATCCTTATTTTCTCTTTTGAAAGAAAAGACATGATTTGATAAGAGATAAAAGCTGAAAGATACCTATAAGCTACATCCATATAGACACAGAAAATATTTAGTCATAAACTGTGATGTATAAGAATATATAAATGAAGAAATTCTATAAAGTTTCATTTCTTGAGGTGTCAACATGTTCAAATAAAGATGTTCTAAAAGTAATTAAAATGTAACCTGTAAACTCAGAGTTGATTTGTTGTAGAGCAACCCCGATACAAAACGGGGTGCCTGACTGTGGGTCCTCACCCGCGCGCTTAAAAGGACTTATCAAAAATAAATAAATAAATAAAATAAAAAATAAAAAAAAAGACTTATCAATGCTCTACTGCAGGCACACGCTAAAGGTTAATAAAAGGTTTATTTACAAGGGAAGGGGAAATGAGGAAATGTACAGCTCAGGGAGAAAAGTGGGAGACAAAGTTTTAAATGAGTCCTACCCGATCCGCTGATCAGGAATCCCAAACTGGCATTCTGAGAGCTGGCCGCGAGCCCTGAAGCAAGGAGGCGAGAGATAGCGAGCCTCCCCAAGGCCCACGTGTTTGGTTTTTATATCCAACCTTGCTGCCCAACTCCACCCTCAGGTCCCAGCCACCCTCCCTTTGGTGGTGACGGGATTTGTCTTTCCCAATGTCTTGATGGCTTTAGTCTGGAGTTGGGGTGGGGTCCACAAAGCCTGTATGGGATTAGCTCAGGACATCATTTCCCCCTAATAGATTTAAATATATCCTTCCACTTGGGAAAAATTATGCAGAGGGTTATCTTTTAGTGGAAAGGTTTTATTCTGAGGCCATGTAATTAATTCTACTTTACTCAAGGATAGAATGCAGAAATTCTTTAACATTTTGGAGGTAAATAGCATGTACAGAAGGAAGAATGGATAGGAGAGAAGAGTTGATTCATTAAGGAAGAGGATTAGAAATCCAAGCTGATGAAACAAAACATATTCAAAAACTTGTAACTGAAGAGTTGAGAGATTAAAATTCAATGGAAAGAAATTGAATTTGGAAATATAATCTATTACCATTTATAGCACAAAGTTGCACAATAAATGTTTATATAATATCTATATGAGTGCATATATCCCTATTTATATAAGTGCATATACTAAAATTTACAAAGATTTTTATTTATTTATTTTTTAAGATTTATTTATTTATACAAGAGCCGGGGTACAGGCCAGAGATGTGGGGCAGTGAGAGAATTCACTAGAGACAGTGCAGGGAGCAGAAAAGACAGACGGAAAACACTGCTGAGGGAAGCAGTGGGCAAGACAGGGGAGGTCTGCCACGCCATGTTGGTATCTTCCTAGCCAGCCGGGAATCAAACCTGCACTACAGAGGCTGTGGACAGCTTCACAGCACTGCGGTCAACCCGCTGTGCCACCGGGGAGGCCCTACAAAGATTTTTATTACCAATACATTAGGTAAATTTTTGTTTTATTTATTTTTCTTGATACTTTTTTTATTTAAAGATGAAAAGATAACTCAGCAATCAAAAAAGATAAACACATGCAGTTTGCAGCAACATGGATGGAGCTAGAAGGGATCATGTTCAGCGAAATAAGTCAGAAAGAAAAGGAAAAATACCAGATGGTCTCACTCATAGCAGGAAATAAGAAAACCTAAATAAGGGACCAGGAAAAAGACTAATTAATACAAAGTAAAAATCAAAATCAACAAGCAACTATAAACCAGAGACACACTATGGGGGAGGGGCGGGGGTAGGGGGTAGGGAGAGGCAGGACTAGGGTCAAAATAAGGGGGGTGCAATTGTATGGGGAATATAATCAAAATGAAAATGCATACATTGTGCAAAAATGAAAAATGATGTAAGAATTATATAAAATAAAATATTAAAAATAAAGATCAAAGGAATCAGAGATTTCAAAAAAGTCAATATGAATATTTTAGATAATCCTTAGAAATCTATTACATGACCTACTTTTCAGCTCTTTTACTGTCTTTCTAAATACAGCATTCCCCACTTTGTAGTGACACTACAAGATGTCACAAGTAACATCTTTGTTGGCTTTTTAAGCTTTATAAGTGCAGTATTAAGAATTTAATTTTAGTTGGAAACAATTCATAGGTCTGTTAGGAAAATACAATTACATCAAAACATCTAAATAGACCTTTATGATTGACATATGTCTCAGCATACATTCCTATTATAGTTTTATGATTCAAAAAAATGAGTCAATGATTGCAGTAACATTACTAAATCCATAATTGGTATTCAGGAAAAGGCACACAGCGGACATCTGCTACAAGGTCAGTTGAGTCAAAGAGAAGCATATTATGGAAAAGTTAAATATATTAAGGGATTCACATGTCTTAGTAATGAGGAATAATTTTATTAATCTCTCTATTACAGTAAGCAGACAGTCACATAGTCTACATGAGTTGTTTTGGGATTCTGTTGAAAATTTGATCTTTTTTTCTTCCTGTCATTTTATTTATGACTTTAATTTTCAGAGTCATTTGGGAGGAAGAGTAGAGAGAATAATATCTTTCCCCTTATTTGTTAATACAAAAATGGTTAATGCAAGATTAAGCCTATCTCCCTTGGACTCAAAATATCATAGTGATAGGGTATGAATTCTACTCTTATTTAAATACAAGGCAAAAATATTTTTCATTGAGATCTCTAAAAGAAAATATATGATTTCTAGAGGCCCAATGATTAAGCCACTGTGCCATGTTAAAGATGTTCTAATCAAGGACAATCACAATGTTCACCTATGGCTTATACCCATGGGAAAAAGGGTTCTCAGATATTGTAAGTCAACATTTATTTTGAAGATAAAATAATTCATGCTCAACAGATCTTTGATGATAAGAACTTGTGGATAGAAAAGTACCGAATCTATAATTTAGGTGGAATAAATGTTTATGTCAAAAAGCATGAAATAGAACATAGCATTCATTTACATTTGGGCTACCTAATACAGTGAGATAACATCAAAATAATAACTGTGTTCATCACTGCAATTCCATCTCTACAATGCCAAAGTGATGATACAAGTAAATACAACATCAAATAACATTTTAAATATGCTTAGTAGCAAATCATTTCCTTATTTTGGAATTTCTCCCTCCATATTTACACATGATTTTGGTGGTAAATTTTTCTGGTTTGAGTTTTTTTTATAACTGAGGCAACATTAGTTTACCACACTGTTTTTGATTCAGAGGTAAGGATCACATCTCTTCAGATACATGTTACCACACCTCACCCACCATCAAGGTACCAATAATCTTTCATTATAGTCCATTGGGCCCCATCCATTTCTGTTTTCTACCCTCCTCTTTCCTCTATGGTAACTTCAGTTCTACAGACAGATTTCTAGGATTGTTATTGGTTTGGTTTGCCTGACCCCTTTTTGTTTGTTTTTCATATTCAGCACATAGGTCATTTTTTTTAATCAAAATTTATCTTTGGCGGTCCATTCAGCTACTTTGATTATCTCTACACTATTAAGTCTGACAATATTACAGAATACCTATAGATTATAAAAGTTTCTTACTGTGTAAAAGAGGATATCCTTATACTAACCGGAGTTTAAAAAAAAAAAAATTCCTTCCCTTCTTCCTTCTTCACTGAACCTAAAGTTTTAAACCAATTTACAAACTTTATAGTTAGTTCACTATCACATTCATTCTTTTTTCTGGCTTTCTCAACCTTGCTTACATTGTGCTTCAGAATTCTATGCAGCATTTCCACATATTCTAGACAAATTCTATATAGTTTTCATAAGCATGTCCATACAGTACCTCTCTCTGACCTTCTTTGATATTTCATGGTGAATATATTTTCAGCTGTTCTAATATATGTAGGAAAGAAAAGGTCAGCAGGGCAGTAAGGATGCCATTAGTTCAACCCAAATGATTTAATGACAAGAAATCTCAAAAAATAGCATTTAATTCAGTGAATTCACTGAAGACTAAGATTTGACCTTACAGGTTCAGAAACAAAAGCTTGCGGTGTCTCAGAGTTAATTAGATTCAAGCATATCATCTCATACTAACAAAGCTCATAAAAATGGATATAAAAATCAATGTTATGGCTTATATTACTATATGAAATGTAATTGTAGAATAGACTGAATATTTGTGTGGGTTTGTGCCATGCATATGAAGGCAAATGATATGAATAAATGTCTAGTGAGCATGTAATCCACACAAAGTGAGTTGTATTATTTAAATAAGCCAGGAATAGTTATTTCTAAATGACTACCACATTCACTATAATAAGAGAATTATGTGTTATGTGGAGTAAATAATCAATGGTCTTAGCAGGTAGTATCCTCTTGGTGCTCAGATTAGCCTATCACCATTGTTCCTTTCTGTGGCTTTCCATGATGATAATATTCCTTTATGATGAATATATCATTTCATTTGTTGGTTTAAAACTATTTTGCTCATCCTTCTGCAAATCTAGTACATTAGAATAACTTGAATGGTACGTTAAAAATGTAGATCCCTGAGCACTTTCCCAAACTTGTTTAATCATGATTTTTGATGTTGGGGTTAAGAAAAAGCTCATTAAGTAAACAATTGTAAATAATCTCATTTTTTTCATATCAAAAGCTAGAAAACATAAGGCTTACAAAATACTTCTCCCTCCATGAATACTTACATATATCGTGCATCCCCTCAAATACATTAACATAGGAAATGCTTCATTATATCTTCTTATTTTTCATTATTAAAAAAAGGGATATTGCATTTTTGATGTGTCTATCAAGCATCTCCTGATTTGATATAAACCTGAACCATGAATTTTTTGCATCTTAATTTCAGAAATTCCCAAAATGTCTTCTCTTTGGACAAGTTCTTTGCAAAGTATGCATGAGGATAAATCACATTAATACAACCTTGTCAAAAGATTATAATATCAACTACACAAAATAATCAGACTGGGGGGGCAGTTATTTTAATGTTCTTGAAAGAAATTTGGCATTTATTTCTTAATATGTAATATGGAAAAGCATCCTAAAATAGGCAATTAAAAGGCTAACATTAATTGTTTTGTCTGACTTTTACAAATTTAGAGTTATTTGTAATAATTAGTGTTTAAACAAAAAAGTACTGGGATTAGTTATTGATATGTATCTATCAGTAGTTATTTGAGTTGACATTTTTCTTTTCTATTCAGCTATTTTTCTATACAGCAAGCTATTCTATAAACTATATCTTTGACCTGGCTACCAAAATGTGGGTGAATGTGTATATAACTTTGCAATGAAGTGTAAAGTGTCTTTTTAGTTTATTGCATTTAAGAAATACACTGTTAATGATATAGTAACAACAATACTATTTACTTTATCAATACAAATAACATTTTTGTGGTTTATGGTTGTTATAAAATAATCTCAAAAACAGTTTTGATTCTCTACAGTTATGATATGTCTGAATACTTTCTTAATTTACCATTATTCAATTAAATAGTGTATAAAGAACATAAAAATACTGTCCAACAAGTAATTCAAACATTATCACTGAAACTATTGACTGTGGCTAAGTTGGAAATAAATTAAACATTTTGATATTATCTATAATATACTACCATATGAAGCCCTTTATTTCTGAGGAAAGATATGTTAATAGCTTGGGTATCTTTTAATTGAAACCGTATGCTTTTAAATTTTAATAATGCAATCTCCTTAAATTTAGCCTTCAAGTATCCCTTTGCTTAAGGATGATGTTAAGGATCCTTTTGCCCTTCACTTAATATAACTTGGATAATGCTTTGTGAAAAGGGTTAATCTAATTTTAATTAAGTTTATTTAATTAAATTTCAACCCGTTTTTAATAATTGAATATCTAATGGAAGTCAGTGCTGCAGAGAAGCAAATCATTTTTGCGACATGAAATTTTTAATTGGAAATGATATAATGTTCATGAAATGAATTGTTTAAGAGATGACATCAAATGCTGCATGAGACACATTTAGATCAGATTTCAAAGGCATTTTCTGTTTCCAGAGATCAAACTGAGTGGTTCCTGAGAAAATAATTGATTCAATTAGAATATATTTAAAATTTTTGTTTAGAAAGAAACAAAGGGAGACAGATGAGGAGAAAGCCTAATGACCTAAATTGGTTAAAAATTAATAAATGAAACTAGCATAATGCCTCTAATCAATACATGCTGTGAGCTATGTTAATGAGAATTTTAAATTAAAATTTTGTTAATGTTTAAGTAAAAGTAGCAATCGCCAATTCACATCAGTTTTCAACAAATACTTTTAAGTTCTAAATATACATACGTATCCAAACATCCTAAAAACAAATATTAATAACTGATTCATCATAGATCATCTATATGATAAAGTCAAACAACTGATATCTTAAAAGTTAGAGCTCTTCAACTACAAATAAATTCTAATTAGACGTCATTTGGTGAAGTCTACTAACAAGAGTTTTGACATCGTTCTGGTTACTTTGCTACAAGTGTTTAGTAGACAAAATTTAGAGAATTTCTTTTTAAACATAAGGCATTTTAAGTTTCATGACACACACTCATTTAACAAAAAGTGGATGCATTTGTAATAATGCAATTAATCATCCTCCCCACAAAACCAATAATCAGGGTCTTGTCTTAAAGAAAATCTGTGTCAATGCAATTAACCTAATCATTTGATTAAATTATTTCTATTAACACAATTGCATTAAATATGTTAAAATATTCTCATAGAACACAAATTCTATATTTCTGAAATATATTTAATCCGAAAGTTCAATGTGAATTCAAATATTTTATATGAATTTAGTATTAAACCTGGACTGCTTTATGTTATCAACAGCATTATTATATTTCTCTTTTACAATATTAACTGGACATTTTTAAACAAAAATCACAAATTTTCAAAGCAGTATTGGTAGTTGATATTTGTCAAGTAAATATTTTTTTTTTCTTTTTGAAACAAATTTAACCTATACTCATCACGGAAAAAATAATATTCACTCTTCAGTTGATTTCTGTTAGTTTTGACAGGATACTAAAAATGAGTTGGATACTTTAAATAAAAAATAGTTTATATGGTATGATAGAAACTTACACAAATCTATATTATACTTGAAAAAGGTTTATCATTTTTTAGAAATACTATAAACATTCTTGCTTAATCTGAAGATACAGTGACCATGTTAGAATTTTTTCTAACAAATAATATGCAAGACTGTTATAATGTTGCTGTGATTTACAGTGAACATTTATTTGCAATGCATATTTATTACAGTCCATACCTACTTTAATTTTGGAATATATAGAAAATAATACATGATGGGACCACTATGATATTTCTCGAAGCATGCTGTAATTTTAAGATCAGTGATCATTTTAAAGCACCAAAGGTTATAGTTCTTAATTGAATTTTTTCAGCCAGATGAGATTTTATTCATTATTAAATACACTCTTCCTAATTTATATATTAAAAGGATATTCTGAGAGGTTATGTGACCTGTGTTAATGAAAAGAATGAGGTCAAATTAAGACTGAGAATAAAATTCAAGTCCTGGACTCTCAGGTTACTGTTCCTTTCTTAACTATTTAGCCTTTTTTTTTTTAAGATTTATTTATTAATACAAGAGCTGGGGTGCAGGCCAGAGGCGTGGGAGGGTGAGAGAATACACCAGAGACAGAGAGGGGAGCAGAACAGACGGACAGACTGGAAATACTGCTGAGGAGATCAGCAGGCAAGACAGGAGAGTTCTTTCACAACATATGGGTATCTCTCTGGACGGCCGGGAATCGAAAATGCACTGCAGAGGCTACGGACAGCTTCACAATGCTGTTCTCAACCCACTGCACCACCAAGGAGGCCCTATTTAGCCTTTTTAGAAGAGATAAGGTGTCAATCAAAACCTAATAACTGATACCAAGACAAGAATATGATACATGTTAAATGTTCTATTCAAGTTTAGAAAGTTAATTTTTACTGAGAAATACACTAGAATTTCAATTTAATGTGATTTGAAGTTAAATTATTGTAACTTAAGAGGTCCTTCTTTTATTGATTTAATTAAATTTCTTCAAATTTGGTTAAAAGTTACTATTTCTACTGTGGGACTCGTCTCCAATGAAAGGGTCAATCATGCTTTGCTCAGTATGTCCACAATAGGCCTTTTCCTTGTCTTAGCATTTTGTCCTTTAACTGATCAAAGCAGAGACCATCACTCCTAACCTGTTGCCCTTTTCCTTAATTGAAGAAACATTTACTTTTCCCTATTTTATGACTTAGAAGAACATAATCTGCAGGTATCATGCAAGTTGAAATTTATCTATAGACATGCCCTGTCTTCCTGAGAATTTCATTTTACGCTATGAATAAAAATGAAATAATTCCCTCCTAATCATGTACCATCAGCCCCTCCTCCCTCCATTGGGACTTATCTCCCTTTATCCCTGGAATCAGGACTTGTATAAAACTGTAGCTCCTCTGTGTGTACCTTGTTAAGTTGAATTTTGCATTGCTAACTTATCTGATGCTGTGTGATTATTCTTCTGTTCTGAGAAGAATCCAGAGGATTGGAAGATTTGTCCCAGTACTTCAATGCCACATAGTAAACAAATGCATGCTAAAGATACTGAAATTAGCTTTCACTTTTTTAAAAAATGAGACTGTACTTTCCAGACTGACATGCCTTCGATATATGTTTCAGCTGTTCTATGTAGTACTGCAAAATATCCTCACAGCAGAGATTATATTAGAGATCTCCAAAATAGGAAAAGTATAAAAGACATTGGATTTTCTTGAGAGGTAAATTTCAAATCCAAGTGACAGAAATATGCAGTATCACCAAAGTAAGGGAAATCACCAAAGGCCATATACAATAAACAAAGGCTGGCTGGTCACATAGATAAATGAGTTAAAAGGCAAATGGCCATCTTTAAAGTGACTAAGGACAAAAGGAGGACTAAATTTTAGAGAGATAAAATATATGATGCCATAAAGTAACTCATAACTTCAAGCAACCTATTATCTGCATTTAAATTTCCAAATTAAAGGCTCACACAAGTAAAATCTTCATTGCAACCATCTTTCTATGAACTCACAGATGAGAAGTAGAAATACATTTGGAGATCACATCATTGGTATAGTATAACTCAACATGACTATATAAATCAGTAGTTTTCCCTCAATCACATGGGTAAAGTAACTGAAGCAAAACCAAGCATAGTTGACTTGCATAAAAGTTCTTTATTTTATTATTCAGGTGATAATGCTGATTTTTAAATAAACAGAAAATAATTTTTTCTACAAATAAAATAGTTACACTATTCCACTCTAAGTAAATTAATATTAGAAATAATTTATGCTACTATTATTAGAATTTTGTGTTCAAGTTTATAAAATTTTGTTAAAAAGGTGTCACTGAGACATACACTAGAATTAATTTAAGTAATCCAAATATGTACATTTAACCCTTTATAACAACATATAAGTTATTTCAAAAATTATCTTTTGCGGGCCTCCCCGGTGGCGCAGCGGTTGAGCGCTGGGTTGCGAAGCTGCCCACAGCCTCTGCGGCGCCGGTTCGATCCCCGGCTGCTCCCCGGCCACCGGAGGAGGGTCCCACATGGCGCACAGACCTCTCCTGCCGCCCGCTGCTCCCCTCAGCAGTGTACTTCGGTCCTTCTGCCTGCTCTGCTCCCCGCTCTGGCTCTGGTGAATTCTCTCACCCTCCCGCGCTTCTGACTGTACCCAGTGCATGTGTAAACAAAACAAACAAATAAATAAATAAATAAAAACATGCCTCTATTTAAAAAAAAAAAAAAATTATCTTTTGCTTCAAGAAAGGAATAGTCTGCTACATAAAAGCAAGTATTCATATGCTCTTGAATTTTAAATACATAACAAACAAAATGACAGAAATATAGGTAGTTTATCATGGAGATTAATCATTACAACTAAATGTACAAATTTTATTTTTCCCATAATTGTCGATGATTGAATAATATGTAGGAAGGACATATATTAATAATTTACATTAAAATTTAATCCCATATTTTATATGGTAACACTTTCTAGGTAATAAAATATCTATTCCATGCTGTGATAAAATCTTTTTCTCATATACAAACCTCCAGTTTAAATAGATCTGGATGAAAAAGTGGTAAATGAGCCAATCTGGCACAAAAAATGGTAGCTATTCAATCATTCAACCATCTGGGCCTAACACAGTCCTTACTGAGTTTCTGTACCTTGAACCAAAGGGGACCAACTCACAGATTATAATTAACAGTGGGAAGAACATCCCAGGGCCCTCATGTTTCTCCCTATTCTGGGATATTGCCCATCAACAAAACAGGTCTGGCTTCTTTCAACTAATTTTAATTTTAGAATTTCTAGCTTTTTATAGATACTGGCAGTTTAGTTATTAAAAAAAAAATGTCTCTGAACTATCACTGCAGGTGCAATTACAACCTTCAAACTTAGCCATGCTTAGTGTCATTTATTTTCAAGAATAAACTCCATAGATTTTGGCAGCCACCAGCAAAAACTGAATATAAAGATATTCTGGAGATGTAGCTTCATATATTCCAGAACAGGTAGTTGCTGGAAAGCAATCCTGTCCATCCCTGCCATCTGTGCATATTATAATCCTATGGATTTACTCCTCAATTTTAATTTTAATGTGACTTCAGCATGTGGCTTGTCCAACTTTTATATTGATGACAATATTTTACAGATAATTTCACACACAAATATATTCATATTCATTTAGCCTTTATCTTATTTGGCAGGAAAAACAATTCTTTAAGTATATACTATCTTTTTTAATCATACCCACACACACTTTGACCTATGTGTTCACAAATATATATGTAGTAAATATTTCATTAACATTGAATTCTGAAATGATGTAGGCTAACAGACTCTCATAGATAATGTAATATACTTTATATATGCAAATGTGTATTTTTTTAATTATGGGTTTCATGTTTACTTTAAAAGTGACACTACATAACTTACTGTCCTTTAAATTTAAAACACCAAATTTGATAAAAGATCAGGAAAAAAAATTTCAGCAGAAATAATCATCTTTTTAAAGTTATAGGATTTAAGAAATACGGTATTAATAAAATAATAACTTGCCTTTATGCATTTCTATATCAGATACATTTTTTGCTAGAGCTCAATATTTGTAAGCTTTACTATTTATCAATCATATACATTCTATTTGAATTATGAGACTATACACAACCGAGACAGCAGGCCTGGGTTTAAAACCCACAATAGCTTATTAGTTCTGAATCTTGGAAAAGTCTCTCTGTGCTTGACTTCCAAGTTAAAAATGTAGGATCTAGGACCTCCCTGGTGGCACAAGGGGTTAAGTGTCAGCACTATGAAGCTATTGGCAGCCACTGTAGCCAAGTGAGTTAGATTGCTGGTCAGGGGGCTAACCCATATGGTGTGGGAGACCTCTCTTGTCTTGCCAGATGCTCCCCTCAGCTGTTTATTTCAGTCAATCTGCCTGTTCTGCTCCCCATGCTGTCTGTGGTGAATCCTCTGAACCCAGCGCCTACATCTCTGGCCTACACCACAGCTCTTGTATGCAAAAGTAAATAAATCTTTAAAAAATGTAGGAACTATAATACTAATACCCAAGATTTTGTTATAAGGATTAAAGATATTATATATAATGTCATCACAGCAGGTGTTTATTTGTATGTGACCAGTAAAAGTCATGGCTCACATCAGTCCCTGTAGAGGAATGCTACTAGGATGTCAGAATGTCGGAAAATAGTATGTGACTGATGATTTAAGACAAACTTTCCCCAAAGGGGAAAGGGTAGTTGTGATACTGAAAGAGGGAAGAGCAGTCAGGCTGGAAAAACATTTCAGAGACACTGCAGGATGTGGTTCTGTCTCAAAAGTTCTGCTGATGTCAAGATGTAATAAAATAAATAACTTGAATCACATTATTTGCAAAAATTAGAGTATTTTCACAGGTAGAAATAACTTCAGTGCTTTGATCTCTGTGTATATGCCAACCATATATCTCCAAATTTTAAGATATTCTGTCTATACAGGTTAATTGTTCCCAACCTTACGATACTAATACAATAATAATTATAAGGACTATCATGTTGAAAAATAAATATTAATATGTTACTTTAAAGTCAAATAGCTAGATATCACCTTAAGTGGTGCTTATAATATTTAGTGGCATTCATAGATTTTTTTTTATTGTTTCCTTTAATCCTTGTTAAAGTCAACACCCTTTTTTGACATTTGCCAAATGTGTACTTCCTGATTTACATATACCCTGTAAAACTTAAATTATAACTTTCTTTTGGATATTCAATCTGTGTAATTATGCACTTTTATTTAAGACAAGTGCTCTGGTTGTTTCTGGGTTATACCTCTCCAATGACTGCAGGGAAATGAACTTGAAGTTGTGCCAGTATCTTACTGGTATAATTTTTAAAAGGCAACGCATTTGAGTAATAGGCACATAGCCATGAAACTAAACCTAATTAAAGCCTTGCCAGCTACTACAAGTCCTGGCTTGATCTATAAAGTCAGATAACACCAGATTTGCAAACCTGTAATCTGTCAGGCAGGTCTTAAATCCTGAAAATACTAAGATTGAGAAAGTGGTTTTTCATTGTCTTTAAGTGCTTATTTATTTTTTTATGATGTGAAAATGCCCATCTAATTTGGAAAAATAAGTCTTCTGAAATGATATAGTTTTGAAAATGTATATTGTTATCCTTGATACTTTAAAAACTGAAGCTAGAAACTAGGGATATAGTAACAGATATTTTACCTATAAGCATAGTGAAGGCAAATAAAAATAAAATTGCGTGAGTTCAAAGGGCAAAATGACCAGACCCATCTTATTTCTTAAATTTAGATGTATATAAATTTCTCTATATTTTCTTTGAGAATGTCTTAGAAAAACACAAACATAAAAATTTATTTGCATTATTTATTTCATAGCAAACATAAACATATTTGATTAAACTTTGTATAGTATAAATTCAGTTTTCAATTCATTTTTATCCTTCCAAATATTTCTAATGTAATGAGTTATAAGAACTAAATAAGATCAAAATTAAATGAGAGGGGATTAGATTTTAAAACAGAAGGTCGTAACATCAGGATTTCATTTTTATATGCTCACCTTTGATTTTTGGCAGTGGTTTGGAATAAAGATGGGTTGAAGTATAGGAGAGAACTGAATTTTCAACATTATACTGAATGTATCAATAGCAAGTATATATTTATTGTTGAAGACATTTTTAGAGGAGCATGGCATAACAGCATATTTGCTACAAGGACAAAGATTTTCTTATAGCTTTTAAGTTCCTGTACCTCTGCTAACATAATCCCTGTGGTTGTAGTTCCTTTGTGCCCAGTATTTTCAGTTGAGTTCTCTATTTTTTTAAATAGGTTGATATTCAAGGTATCTTCTTTTGTCTTGTACAAGAAATGTTATCAGTCTTTATTTTTTCCTCTCACTTAGAGTCCTAGGGTCCACAACTAACAATAAATGTCTTGCTCTAAATTTTATTTATAAAGTTGATCTGCTCTTCTCTCCTTTCTGAATTCTTTCTCCATTTTGGGTTATTTTTATTATAGCCATCACATAACTAAAAATGTTTGACATCACATTATAACACACTTGACTTTTTTCTTATCACTTCTCATTCAGTTGTCCACTATTGAGATGCTACTGCTGAAATGTCCCATTTTAGAAGGAATAAATAAGCAGTTTGCTGATTCAAGCTATAGTATTTTTGTTACATATCCTTACGAACACAATACATCTTTGTCTATATTTCTAATAATCCCACGCATCACTAGTAATTTAATTTGGGCAATGTGTTAAATGATGCTAATGAAAGACATCATTAGAAAGCCAGTGCTACACTTTGTAATATCCCCAGAAATCATAGTTTAAATTTTCTTTTTTTGTTGCTATTTCTACATCAAATTTTAATATGGATAGATATTGCATATATACAGGTATCATAGGAAATTACTTCATTTACTTAAAAAAATTAATCATAAAAAATTCTTAAAATATGAACTTAAAAGATTCCAATCTATATCTATAGATATATAAATTATACATACACATATAAATTACATATATATAACTTTTCTTTGCTTATTTGTTAATACTTCAGATTATAGTTGGGCCCTGAGGTTTGAAATCCGTGACACATTTTTAGAATTGAAGTAGTGGAATAGTAGCAATGCCTCAACTCTAAAATGAGAATTGAATTTTTCTTTTTTAAAATTATTTATTTATGCACACAAGAACTGGGGTGTAGACCAGAAGTGAGGGGGCTGAGAGGATTCACCAGAGAGAGTGGGGAGAAGAACAGGCAGATCCATTGAAATACACTGAGGAGGGTAGCAGCAGGTGAGACAGGAGAAGTGGGCTGTGTGAAGTATGTTGCTCCCTGGTCAGGGATCAAACTAGTGCTGCACTGACAGGCAATAGCTTGAAAGCGCTTGAATTTGCTGTGTCATTAACTCCTGTACCACTAAGGAGGCTCAGGGATTGAATATTTCTGAGTGCAGTTCTCAATAATTCTTGAAATCAGTTTGAAATTCCAACAATAGGGTCCAACTTCTAGTGTTACATTTGAAAGAAGGCTTCCAAGACAAAGTTTTTACGAGCATTCTCTTTGTTTCTTTGTTCACAAATGTTTGGCTAGGAAAGTAAGATAGATATTTTTTCTGTCATTATATCTAAAGGGAAAAAATGCAAGAGAATCTGCTTTCATGTGTGAATTTATAAGAATGTTCTCTGAATTTTCCCAACCTTGAAGGAAATAAACCAACAAACATAGGTTTTCAATTATTACCATTGGTGGATTTTCTTGGAAGAAGCAAGTCTTATGTTAGTTTGAGTGTACAAATCAACTCTGACAGTATTACAGTATTATGTTTCTGAACAGGTTTAAGTTTTTATTGTTGTGGTGTCAAGGAAAATTGCTTGGATATTTTATTCTTTTCATAAAGTAGCTTGCTGATAACAGAATTTTTTAGACCTATATGCCAAGGGAGATTCCACTGGCAATTTTTTTTTTTTAATATTTACTTATTACAAACACTTGGTCTAGTTAGAAGCGCGGGAAGGTGAGAGAATTCACCAGAGCCAGAGTGGGGAACAGAACAGGCAGACTGACAAAATACACTGCTGAGGGGAGCAGCAGGTTCGGCAGGATAGGTCTGTCATGCCATGTGGGACCCTCACCTGGTGGCTGGGGATCAAACTGGCGCTGCAGAGGCTGCGGGCAGCTTTGCAGCCCAGTGCTCAACCACTGCGCCACCAGGGGAGGCCCTTCATTGGCAATTTTTGATGCCAAATTATTATGAATTTTTATATCTATTTTTTCTTAAAAATTAATTAGTAGATACCAATTACCTACTATCCTGATTTCTGAGACTTTTCTTTGTGTTTTGGAGCTCTGCTTTAAATAGTGAACTACAGAAAACTACCTCATTTTTTGGATAATGGTTATATAGAACTGTATAATGATCCTGAGAAGATTTGTTATTGTAGCTGTATAACACTGAATGAAAGAGAAAGTAATGATACCATTCAATAGCTACTCTGTAAAATAATTTGGTTTGGATTTCAAATAATAAATAGGGCCTCCCTGGTGGTGCAAGGGGTTAAGAAACAACCTATGAAGCAATCACAGCATCTGCAGCATGAATTCAATCCCCCGCCAGGCAGGGAGCAACCCACATGGCGCAGCAGACCTCTCCTGACTCACCCGCTGCTCTCCTCAGCAGTGTATTTCAGTCAGTCTTCCTGTTCTGCTCCCCACTCTATCTCTGGTGAATCCTCTCAACCACCCACACCTCTGGCCTGTACCCCAGTTCTTGTATGCAAAAATAAATCTTTAAAACAAACAAACAAATAAATACATAAACACCAACCAAAACTACAAAAAACGATAACCAAAACTACAAAAAAGTTTCCTAAATCATGATTAACTATCCTCTCTAAAGTCAAAATGACAACAGATCTACGTCCTCTATATCCAAAATTTCTGTATATTTTTTGATTTTTATATAAATCATGAAGAAAAATGTCTATACTTTCATTTTCTAGATGGCATTTCTACAGAGAAAAAATGTTCTTCATGCTAAAAGCACACCATTTTGCAGATACCTATCATTGCCTTGGCATCTATAAACAAAGGATTTAAATTGGTGTAAAATACCACAGACATTTTCAACTGAGCATATTACATTGGGTGTTACTGAAATTTTCCCTTAATCGCTCACTGAACAAAGACTTTAATGACATCTTTTTCTGTGGCATTTGAACATTTATAATGTAAGTTCTCTGTACAAAATAGCATTAGCTGTAATTTTTTCTTAACAAATGAAATGTCTAGTAACAATTCCTCTTAGTAGTGATATATATTGAGATGACATTAAAAATTACTGGTGTTAATCATAAACATCCTGAGGACCCTGAAGTTAGGAGGGAGCAGGCAGCAAAAGGACAAGGGATATAAGAGATGGTGGCAGGGAAAAATTTTAAAGATGTAAGATGAGACTTAATAATATTAATATATCATAGTAATAAAAAATTAGTGAAATTTATTTGGGAAATAAAAGTCGGTATTAGCCTAGTTACACAGTCAAACTTAAATATCTCAGCATCATTATGAAAAAAAAATTAGTGATGTAATTTTTTATGAAATTATAATAATGTTATCTTTCGAAAATTTTTCCTTTGGGTTAGCTCTACTTAAGTACAGATATGAATAAATACAAATGATATTAATCCCCATAGCTTGAAGAGCAGTCAATAATCTGTCATTTGACTAATGTGCTATTGAATTAAAAGAATATATATACTGCTACCATATTCATTTATCTCCTAGTAAATGAAATCACATTTTTCTCATCTATGTTTAGCTAATAAGCCAAGCATGAAGGTGCATGTACATCTAATGTTCTTTACAGGAGTATATTTTTGAGTGAAATCATGAAGTATTCTTGATATATATTTATATAATATATATTATATATTGATATTATAATGATCTTTATTGTCAAGATAGTATATGTATTGGCATATATAATGATGCTATTGATTCAGAGATGGGGAACATTTACATAGATCTATTTATCAATTCAAAGTTGATATGAAGATAACAGATGAACATTATAAATTCAAGGATAGATAAAATCCTGTTTGTGCAAGGAAACATCACCTAAATAAAAATAAGTCAGTTGTCATAAAAATACTGCCTCTAAATGTATTATAATTATATGCTCTAAAGTTGAGGTAATTCGGGATGCTTATGTACTCCATGTCATAGTCCTGAGGACTCCAAAGTTTGGTGAGAGCCACTTGGGACTCTCTTCCTGATAAATGACAAATCCCCTCCCTGAAGATGAACAGCTACCAGGAACAGTCCAGACAAGGACTCAACCACTCTGTGTGCCAATCTCCAGAATGTGCCAAAAGATTCATTACTTCCTCCTTTTTATGAAAACAGCATGGGGACTAAACTCTTAGGAGGTCAAAATTCTACTGGATGTTAAACTATTTCCTCTCATTCGCAATTCAGAAATTATTTATAATTTCATTTATTACAATATGAAAGTATAGACTTCTATTTATTCTATTAACTAGATAATTCACTTGAATAATATATATAATTCACATATAAAATATAGTAACAATGTATATATATATATATACACACAATAACTATAATACAAATTGAACTATTTTTGTGTTTATTTTCTGAAGAAAAACAAAACTATACTTTTTCTTACCTTTTATTTTACCTCCTGTGGTATTATTAAATCTATCATGTACATATCACTGAAATATATTGGAAAAAATTAAAGCATATTTTATTTCCATGAATTTAGGTCATAAGATTTAGGACACTTACCCTTTTGTTTTATCAATAGATTATTGAAAGCTATTGTATATTAAACACTATTAATGTGAAGAGAAAAATGTATGGTTTTCTTTAAGTAACAAGGTCTAATAAAGAATAATGCATATAAAATTCATAATAGTTTGATAGCATATGTGTGTGTGTATATATGTAAGTATATGTGTGTGTGTGTGTATAGTATGGTGTTCAAACATGGATATAGTGATTAACCTGATGAGGAAACTTAAAGAAATCTTTCCAAGTAGATTATCTTTTATCTGCTTTACAAATGTAAGAAAGTAAAGAAGATGCACTTAGTAAACAGCTATGGAATTCATGACTTGGTGTGTTTATAACTATAAAATACCATTTCAGAATTATTAGAAGTCAGAGACAGAATAATGGTAATTAGGATGGTTAGGTGAAATGATAAAGGCTTTGGCAGACTACGATAGAGTTCAGTATTTATTGGATAGGGTCTGATGAAGAAAACTTGTATTTAACCAACAGCTTGGACCAACTGTATATTATAAAGCTGTACAGAAGATGCCTTCATGAAAAAAAAAAAAAGAAAATGGAGATAAATGTGGAGGTTACTCTAATTTTCTAAGTGTGTTAAAATAAGTGTCTGAATTGAAGATATTATGAAGGAGTAAATAATTCAAAGACTGTGCAGTCAATAGTAAAGAATTTAAGTATGATTAATTGGTTTCCAGTTTGTTCAGGTGAAGGAAAGCAGTGAGAATACTTGGAAGTTTTTTTTTTTTTTTTAACTTGCAGGTGGAAGTTCTATTAAATATAGACATTATTGAGTTTGACATATCAAGTAGATAAATGATGTAACAAATTAATAGTTGACTTAATGCCAGTTAATGCAGGCTTGTGATTTTAATTCCTGAAGAAGTAAAAACTAAGGAGTTAGTACCATGTAAGATGGACCTTACAAAAAAAATTGCATTATAGAATGTTATGGGACTAAAAATAGTCCTTGGCATTCCCTAGCCATTAACACAAAACAAATAACTGAGGATGTTTTTGAAGGAGTAGAAAGAGTTATGAGAAAGAAAGTAAAAATAATTGAAAATATTAAAGCAACTTCCAGTAAGGTATCAGTCCATAATGTGCTCACTCATTTTATCAAAGTGGTCCCATTACCTGTGTTTAACAAGGAAACTGTTTTGGGTTCTAGGACAGACTATTGGTATCATTTGAGGAATCAATGTTGCATTGAAGGGAAGACACATAAGTCTCTAACATTTAGGACAGTGACTGTGAAGAAACTAAAAAAAAAAAAAAAAACATTGTTAGCTAGAAGGGTCATCATGTGTGTATCTGTGCATGGAAAGGAATTGGCTTTGTTTGTTTAAAAGTAGTTTAAACATAAACTCATGTAAGTGCAAGGGCAATATCAAACAATAATGCTAATCTATGAAAACGAGTTCAGTATGAAATTTGAGGAAAAATACCTACCTACACAGCTAAAGTAAGCTATGTACCTTGGTAAAGTCAACTATACAACTCTACAAACAAATCTTATGTCAGCTACTTATGTGTTACCATCACCTTTTATTCCATAGTTTAGAGAAAATGAAAGAATTTTATGTCCCATTATACATCCCCAGCTTTTAAGTGCAAAGGTGATGATAATATGACTCTCTTCATGAATGCAACAATAGACGTTTTCTCAGTATATTGAGAGAGTGAACAGAGCAATATTCTAGTGCCTTGGTAATTGTGGCGACACACAAAAGCATTTATCTCTTGAAATGCAAGTTGCTGACAGTTTTTGCTTTGTTTCCCTATAATCAAGGTGAACTAACTTAGTGAACCCTTAAATACCACATGGTTTTATAATGTTGGCAAGAACAACTGCTTATTTTAATCCCTGCACATTTAAGTCACTAAAACATTATATAAGATGAATTAAAGATTTTTATACTAATTGAATGCTTAGTGTACAGCATTAAAGAAATATATACACGATTGTGTCATGATAGTTGCTTTATGCTGATTGAGAACAAAATTTTAAAGAACTGTACCACGAGGAAGTAAAAGTAAGATTTCTCCTCTTATTTTACTTTTATGAAAAACCACATGGCATTAAATTGTAGTCGATTTTGAGGACATAATACATTCTGCAAATATCAGGAAACTCACTTTTACTCACGGAATTTTGTTTAATGATTAATCCAATCATAATTATCACAATCACACTACTGAATATGTGGAATCTTGTTTAAGCAAATTTGAGCATTATGATCCTGACACTATTGTGTTATGTAAATAAGTGTTATAATTTTAAAAAATTGAGTGTGGACTCAATAATGAAGTTCAGGGGAATAAGAAAGCAAATATAAAATAGGATGCTTGACTTAAAATTTAAAGCAAAATGACACAAAGCACAATGCATAAGAGTTCATATGTGTCTGACTGGAACTATTCCATAATAGACTAAGGATAAAATGGACCATACTGTAGAAAAGTAAATTGCATATATGAAAGTAAAAATATTTTTAGATCTTATATCTAAAAAAGTAAATTAACTAACCTAGAAAAATATGTAAAGATAAACATATAATTTTAATGGTAATTAATTCTGGCACAACTTAGTTATGGAAACTGATTAATAATACAGCAGAGAAAGATAAGGAAGAGGACTGGATGTCAGCAAAATTTTGCCTTACAGAAAAGTGGATGAGCCCGCTATCATACACAGACACATTTTAGAAGTTCCAGTCTTTAAGGAAAAAATATTTTTGTTAAAATATATTATGAATTAGGGTACAAATATGACTGTTTCCATTATGAAAAATTGGTAGACTATCAGGTTACCAAACAGAGCTAATTACCTGTGCTTACCATATAAATGGTGTAAACCTATCTAAAAAGCATTCTCCTCTCTTTTAGGAATACAATAATAAATAAACTCAAACTATTTCTTTCCTGCTAAGGCATTTCATATTGGCTTTTCTTTCTATAAATTCATAGCAGTTGTCTTCTTTCTCATTTTTGAATTCAGTCACCTGTATCACTCAGGAATTTTTTTTCTGAAGTTGTATATGCCTACTCTTTGCTCTAATTCTCAAGGAAATGGTCCTATCTGTACATCTAATTCCAGAAATCAGACCAATGTACTCATTAGTTTCCTATGCAAAAGACTATTTTATCTCATCTTTGTATTCAGACGACATATTTGTAGATCCAAATTAAAAGAGCTTAAACGAAAATAACTTAATTGAACTTTCTGCTGTGTGAATAACCTTTTAGGGAAAACATCACCAAGAAATGTTCATATTCATGGAAAATATTTTGTAATAATTTTACCTGTCTTACTCATGTGTTTTACTTTTTAAAGTAGACAGATATGCTGGCTATTAAAATAATGTCAAATTGTGCATATGTCTTGTGAACAAAGCGTTGTTATTTAAATGAAAGAAAAGTCCAGGGAACTTTGGTTTTGATATTTTATATCATCTTATGTAGGAAAAGAAGCATGAAAAAAACATCTGGTTGACTCCATAGATTGTAAAAGAAATGTTTCTGTGTATGGCTGACTAACACAAGTTAAATGTAAAAGAATAGGGCAGACAAATGAAGGATTTTTCTTCTCTGCAGGAAGAGAGAACAATAATGAAAACTGGGACAAGGTAAAATGAAAGATGGTGTATCCATTTTGTGATTATATTTTTAATGAACCCTAGCCAGCAATTTTATATGGTGATACTAAATATCAAAGTAAAGGTGACTTATGTGTTGGATACTTTGATTCATTTATTCTGATTCACTTGGCAGAAAGATAATTTCATGCATTTGTGTTGCATCCTTTGCTAACATTTTGCAATAAATTATTAAAAATATTAATGCATTTAACACTATATTAAGCTATATTAGTCATCTTATGCACTAACTTTGCTTTTCTTATAACCCAGTGATGAAATTTTCAATGTCAAATATAAGGTCTGTGTTTACAGCATGATATATTTATATTATACACATAACCTAAGAGACCTTACATATATGTATCCTCTAGAAAAATATATCTTGCTACTTTAAATATAGTACCATACTAGGAAAACTATTAAAGAGTAGGCATATTTACTGTTATAAGTCTCCATATATAAAAAATGTAACTGTAAAAATACAGTTACATGCAAGATAAAACCATAACACAGTTCTATCTTAAAATAGATACATTCAATATGAATCCTTCTCTAAATTTCCCTCTTTCCTTATTAAAATGATTATATAGAGAGGAAAACTATATAGTTATTTAAACTCCAGTGTCTGTATGCCACATGCACACACAAATACTTACACACATACACCAACATGTAATTGAAATTGAGTAAAATCCATTTACAGCAAAACCCTGACATTTCACATCAAATGAAAGAATTCTCAGCTCCATGTGCAAGCAAACTATAAGTGGAACTCCCTTTAGGCCTTATTAACTGAATTCAAATCTCGTCTTATGCTGTTTTCTCTCTCCATGGAGCTGCTGAGATGGGGTGTTTCATTTACATAATCAAAGATTCCTATGGCTCAGTTCTACAGTCAGAGCAACTCTGTGGGGATGTAGTAGAAGTGCAAAACGTATGAACAGAGAAGTAAATAACAGAAAAAAAAAACAAGTCTAAGCTCTCATAATATCTGTTCTTATCACTGATCATAAAGAACATGTATACACATATGCACACACACACACACACACACTTTTCCCTTTTCATGCCATGAGCAGATTTCTTTATGACTTCATAGGTAGCAATATGGCCTAATAAATGAATCTTGTTCTGAAGTAACAGATTCAGATCCTCCCACCTCCATTTTTTTTTTCTTTAAAGATTTATTTAGTTATTTTATACAAGAACTGGGGTATAGGCCAGATGTGCTGGAGAGTGAGAGGATTCACCAGAGACAGAGCAGGGAACAGAACAGGTAGATTGACAAAATACACTGCTGAGGGGAGCAGCAGGTGAGGCAGGAGAGGTCTGCTGTACCATGTGGGACCCTTGCTGGACGGCCTCAATCGAACCGGTGCTGCAGAGGCTGCGGGCAGCTTCACAGCGCAGCGCTCAACCACCTGCACCAGCAGGGGAGGCCCACCCCTCCATTTGTTAACTGTGTAATCACAAAGAAATTCTTTAAGCTCTCTAAGACTATACATTAACTATCTTTCAGTAACATTTTTCCATTTGATCCTCAGAGAAACTTGGTTTGATATTACCTTTCTCTATTGTACATCTGTGGAAATTAAATTTCAGGTCAGGACCTCCCCAGTAGCGCAGCGGGTTGAGTGCTGAGCTGTGAAGCTGGCCAGAGCCTCTACAGCATGGGTTCGATTCCCAGCTGGCCAGGGAGAAACCCACACAGACTGGCAGACCTCTCCTGCCTCGCCTGCTGCTCCCCTCAACAGTGTCTTTGGTCCGTGTGCCTGTTCTGCTCCCCGCTCTCTGGTGAATTCTCTCACCCTTCCACACCTTTGACCTGTATAAATAAATAAATTATTGCATAAATAAATAAATCTTAACAAAATAAATTTCAGGTCAGTTATGCAAACTAATCATGGTACCACATCAAACAAACGATGCATCTAGTAGTGATACTCAATTTATTCATATTCCCTAATGAATTTTAAAACTTCAACTCTAAGCTTAGTTTTGTA
The DNA here is from genome assembly GCF_014898055.3 of Talpa occidentalis. NCBI lineage: Eukaryota > Metazoa > Chordata > Mammalia > Eulipotyphla > Talpidae > Talpa > Talpa occidentalis. The sequence continues at coordinate 17,828,461 of NW_023604861.1, forward strand.
ATGATATTCTAATTTTACATGAAGAGAGTTTGTAATACAGTTTCAAGTTTTTAGTGTGAAAATGTTGATATGGGCCTCCCCTCATGGTGCAGGTGATTGAGAGCAGCACTGTGAAGCTGCTCGCAGTGCCGGTTCGATCCCAGCCAGCCAGAGAGGGTCCCACATGGCACAGCAGACCTCTCCTGTCTCCCTTGCTGCTCCCTTCAGCAGTGTATTTCTTCAGTCGCCCTGTTCTGTTCCCCACTGTCTCTGGTGAATCCTCTCACCCTCCCACACATCTGGCCTGTACCCCAGTTCTTACATTAAAACAAACAAACAAACAAACAAACAAACAAATAAATAAATAAAAGACATAGTTGATTTGGTTGGTGTTTCCACATAAAGGCCCTGAAAAAGAGGCACATTAACCTTTCACATTTTCCTTTTCCAGCATGAAAAGACACTTGCGCTGAGAGAGCTTGTGTCATGTTGTTGATTTTATGCCAGAGAATTTGAGATTGATCTTAGCACACTCTGTGCCTTTATCTTAACCAGCGGCAATGCTCTTTGAAAACCCCAGAATGTGTCTATTTTACTGTGAGTCCTAAGCTTTATTCTATTAACCTTTAATGAAATCAATGAATCATAAACTTCGGAAATTATTGTCACAAAGAAACTATTGTGCAAGTAAAGCTATTATGTATCCATGCATTTCTCTTGTTGGCACAAAGAAATATAATTTTGTTTTTGTGCATCCCTCGCATCTGAATATTTAATAGATGCACAAGAGAGTAGTTTATCTTTAAGCCATCTGGATCCCAAATGTGACCCAATATTTATTTTTTCATATGGCCTCTCCCTTTCAAGTTTTCAAAATCATTTCTTAATAATGCAATTTCTTAAGACATACTCTGAAATAGTTGATGTTTGAGTAAATCTTATTTATGAGACAACCCGAGGAAAAAAATTCATTCAACCTTGTCATAAAAAAAAAAAAACTTATTAAATGCAAATTTAAAAGCACTGTTAGGTAGAAATTTCAAAAAATAGACCAAAAACTGTTGATTTATTTATCTCATTGTTGTGTGGGTTTTGATTGGCACTTTCCTTAAGATTAAACTCTAAAGATTTCAGTTTTAACCTTTTCTTACTTGTAGTTTCATCATTTGTTTAAAAGGAAAATACCATTTTTCTTGACATGGTGGGGTTTTTCCATGAATTAAATATGATATTAAATGAGAAGCTACAATGCAGTAGAAAACACCTCAAGTGTAACAGGTAGTCTAGTTTTTTCTAACCTCACACCTATTCAAAAGCTTAGAGGGAACAGGGACTAAAACAGTTACTCAGATTTCAAAGATTCTTCTTTTCCATTCCTCTTTATAACTCTAAGGAACTCATATAGCACTTAATTGCTCTTTAATCTATACTATTTTTGGAGTGACTTTGGCTAACTCAGTTTAAACATACATATATAGGGCCTCCCCTGGTGGCGCAGTGGTTGAGCGCTGGGCTGTGAAGCTGCCCGCAGCCTCTGCAGCGCCGGTTTGATCCCCGGCCACTGGCGAGGATCCCACATGGCATGACAGACCTCTCCTGTTGCCCGCTGCTCCCCTCAGCAGTGTATTTCGTCGTTCTGCCTATTCTGTTTCCCTCTCTGGCTCTGGTGAATTCTCTCACAATTCCGTGCTTCTGACTGTACCCAGTGCTTGTATAAATAAATAAATAAATCTTTAAAAAAATAAACATACATATATATTTATATACATGTTGCCACTAATAAAATAACAAAGTTCATTGTATAATATAAAAGTTATTCATCATTTTATTCATAATTAATAAAAAAATTACAACCTATGAATGGCAAATAAATCCTGGTATATCTTTGCACTGAAGTTCTAAACACAATTTAAAAAGAACAACTAGACACAAAATATAGATAGATAACATAATATTATACTAAGAAAAGTAAATTAGATGTGAAAAAGGTTGATACTATAATTCATTAATGTAAACTTATATACAGTTGGAATATACAGTACTGGAAAACAGATCCATTGTTAGTGAGGTCTGGGTATCGAGGTATGGATTTTCAATGCAGAGGAACATGAAGGACATCTGGACATAATGGAAATGTATTTTATCTTGAATATGTAATTTTTTGCATAACTATGTGCTTGTCAAAACTAAATGGTATAAAAGCACAAAATGTGTAAATGTTATTATATAAAATTATAGCACAAAATTATTTTTTTTATTGTTGACTTTTTTTAATAATAAATTTTATTTTTATATTCCCCATACAATTTCAACCCCACCATTCTGACCCCAATACTCCCCTCCCCCTCCCCACCCCACAAAAAGTGTCTCTGGTTCATAATTTTTGTTGATTTTCACTTTCTTATAGTTATTCAATTTCCTGGTCCCTTATTTATTTAAGTTTTCTAGATTCCTGCTATGAGTGAGACCATCCGGTATTTTTCTTTTTCTTTCTGGCTTATTTCGCTGAGCATGATCCCTTCCAGCGCCATCCATGTTGCTGCAAATTGCATGTGTTTATCTTTTTTAAATGCTGAGTAATATTCCATGGTGTATATGTACCACATCTTCTTGATCCAGTCATCTATTTTGGGGCATCTGGGCTGTTTCCAAAGCTTAGCTATTGTAAATAGTGCTGTTATAAACATAGGGGTGCAGGTGCTCTTTGGAATTGATGTTTCTGTGTCCTTTGGGTAAATACCTAGGAGTGGAATTGCTGGATCATATGGAAGCTCTATGTTTAGTAGGTCCAGAAATCTCCACACAGCTCTCCACAGTGGTTGGACCAGTTTGCACTCCCACCAACAGTGCAGAAGATTTCCTTTTTCTCCACACCCTCGCCAACATTTGTTGTTGCTAGTTTTTTTAATATGTGCCATTCTCACTGGTGTAAGATGGTATCTCATGGTAGTTTTGATCTGCATTTCCCTGATGACAAGTGATGTTGAACATTTTTTCATATGCCTGTTGGCCATTTGCATTTCCTCTTCAGAGAAGTTTCTTTTTAGCTCTTCTGCCCATTTTTTGACTGGATTATTTTCTTTGTTGTTGTTGAGTCTCATCAGCTCTTTGCAGATTTTTGTGATCAGTCCTTTATCATTAGTGTTGTGTACAAAAATGTTCTCCCAGCTGGTGGGGTTTATCTTTGTTTTTGTTATTGTCTCTTTTGCTGTGCAGAAGCTCTTTAATTTGATGTAGTCCCAGCTGTTTACCTTTGCCTTCACTATCACTGCTTTGGGTGATGTGTCTGTAAAGATGTCTTTGATGTGCAAATCACGTAGTGTTTCGCCTATATTTCCTTCTATGTATTTTATGGTTTCAGGTCTTATGTCTAGTTCTTTAATCCATTTTGAGTTGATTTTTGTGTATGGTGTGAGGTAGTGGTCAAGCTTCATTCTTTTGCATGTATCGACACAGTTTTCCCAGCACCATTTATTGAACAAACTTTCTTTGCTCCAATGCATAGTCTTTGCTCCTTTGTCAAAGATTAGTTGGTCATAAATCTGTGGGTTTATTTCTGGATTTTCTATTCGATTCCATTGGTCTGTATGTCTGTTCTTGTTCCAATACCATGCAGTTTTGATGATTATGGCTTTGTAGTATAGTTTGAAGTCTGGGAGTGTGATGCCTCCCAGACTTCCCTTCTTTTTTTTTCAGGAGAGCTTTGGCTATTCGGGGTTTTTTGTGATTCCATATGAATTTCATCAATAATTGTTCTATTTCTTTGAAGTATAGCACAGAATTATATATGACTAATATAAAGCAATACTTCATCAATATAGAATTGCCTCTACTGTCTATAATTAGCATTTAGATTTTTCATTTATTTTTACTAATATTTTTTTAAAGACATATATTTTATACAAGAACCAGGGTATAGACCAGATGTGCGGGAGGGTGAGAGGATTCGCCAGAGACAGAGCAGGGAACAGAACAGGCAGACTGATGAAATACACTGCTGAGGGGAGCAGTGGGCATGACAGGAGAGGTCCGCTATGCCATGTGGGAGCCTCGCTGGCCAGTCAGGATTGAACCGGTGCTGCAGAGGCTGCGGACAGCTTCAGCGCATGGTGCTCAACCACCTTCGCCACCAGGGGAGGCACTAATTAATTTATTTTTAATTGAGGTAATATTAGAATGCCCTTATCAGGTATTGTCACTATAGTGTATCTACCACCAAAATCACCCATAGTCCATGGCTATATATTTAGAATATTGACAAATAGAACTTAGATTTTTAAAATCAATGTACATTTGAGGTTGCTGTGTCATGTCAATGACACCACTGGTTCACAGATTATTATTCAAAACAATAATGATTTTAAAGAAAAAAATTGATGAAAAATTTAAAGAGACATGTTCTAAAATACAAATATCAAACTTAAGTATATTAAATAGAAAACATTTTTAAATACATATAGAACATATTGTCTCACACTGAGCAAAATGTGTGCTTCAAACTATTTACAATTATGTATCATTAGAATACATTATCTAACCATTCATTAATTGAGTTAAACATCAATAACAGAATATTTTAAAATATACATTCAGTTTTTTAAAAAATACTTTGTATGTTATTTTAAGAACTTAATGACTAAAAATGTTATTTATGTACAAAAATGGCATAATTTTTTTTTTTTAAAGTTTTCATGACCTGAACAAGGTCATTTTTTTTAATTAATTTATTTATTTATACAAGCACTGGGTACAGTCAGAAGCGCGGGAGGTGAGAGAATTCACCAGAGCAAGAGCGGAGAGTAGAGCAGGCAGAGTGACAAAATACACTGCTGAGGGGAGCAGCGGGCGGCAGGAGAGGTCTGGGCACCATGTGGGACCCTCGCCTGGCGGCCGGGGATTGAACCAGAGCTGCAGAAGCTGTGGGCAGCTTCGCAGTCCAGCGCTCAACCGCTGCACCACTGGGGAGGCCCTAATGGCATAATCTTTTAAAGAGAAAACTTTCATATATTTAATGTGTTATGAAAATATTGTACATACAAAATCCCAACTTCCCTCAGTGTTTTTATTTAAAATGTTTGATATGATAAATTACAGTGTCAGGAAAACAAAATGCACCTTATGTATTAATTAACTGAGGCACAGTTTTTCACCACCTCTTCTTGTATATTTTTATAATCTAGATTTCAAAATGCTAACTAGATTTTAAATGAAACTTGGCCATTTAATATTCAATTAAAGGAAATGCACCAAATTCTCAATATGTATCAAACACTGTGCCACATAATTTTCAACTAAATTTCTACATGGCTTTAACTTTCAAGGGATAGGCATAGTATTAATTGCTTATTGGATAAGTATATAGGAAAAATAAAAACTTACAATAATAATAAATTTTAGTAGTTACTGGTAGTGCTGTAGAGTTATATAGTATAGACACCAAATAACTATGGTGGATAAAGTGCTTATTTCAGTATTATTTAAATTAATATTAGCAGGAAAGCAAATATGAGTAACAATGTACATATTTAAAGTATGTACACTCACTATTATTATATTATTATTTTTTTCCCACTATAATTCTTGTTGCAGTTGTCTTGAAGGGTATATGGACACATATTTTACACAACATATGACATGCTTACATGTCACTTTAAGTCACACTGGAGAATATAGTTTAAACAAATAAGGTTTTCAATTGTTCTCTTTTTTTGTTTTTGTTTTTTTTTTTGAGGATGAAATAAAGGATGAAATCAAGGTACCTGCTTTTGATTCACTGAATCAATGAAGGAAATATTTCACTAATATAATATTGTTAACTGTCTGAGCCCATAAGAGATCACTTTCTAAAATGTATATTAAATGTATATTAAATCACTTTCTAAAATGTATCTTTCTGAATTTTTTCTTACCATCTATATATATATATATATATATATATTTTGCAGGCAGAGAGAATGATGGCCATAATTCTTTAATTATAGATAGCAGTGTTTCCTGGATCCAGAAAATAACATGGTTATCAACAGCATCTTCATTACAAAGTTCAGTATGCTGTTTACTTCTTCCTGTACATTTTTAAAGTTGATTTCTTGGTTCCAAGAACCAAATAAAAATATGTGAAGACAACAAAACACTCACAGGGAGAATGAAATAATCTTCAGGTTACCTCACTGAGCTAATATTTGAAGACTCATGCATACGTATAAAATAAAAATACATCCTGCATTTTTTTAAACTTTTCAATTAGGTTTCCAACTTGAAATGAAAATTGTAAAACCAAACCCTAATGCATATTTGTGATTATCTTTTGCTTTAATAGTGCAGTAAGAATAGTTTTAACTACTTCTGAGTCGAGATCAAAAAAGAATACTGTATATAAAATAGAAACAGGACCCTATTGCAAAGATATTGTAAATAACAAGATGATTTTTGTCTAGGCTGGTTTTAATTTAAAATGACTATTCACTAATTATATTTCATGACTGAATTTTTTTCATGCACTCTTGTTAGAAGTGCACCAACTAACTGGCCTCCCCTGGTGGTGCAGTGGTTGAGCGCTGGGCTGAGAGTCTGTCCGCAGCCTCTGCAGCGCTGGTTGCTTCCCTGGCCACCTGTGAGGGTCCCACAAAAAAAAAAAAAAGAAGAAGAAGAAAGAAGTGCACCAACTAACACAGGTCTTGCAAATAATCAAACTCCTTCCACTTAATTTAGTTATGCAATTCCCCCCAACTCATCACATTAATTCAAAATTATGATAAATTTGACACCATTTTATCATAGAATGACAGGATTTCAGAAATATAGTGTCACAATTATGAACAAGGAAGAAAGTATAGAACAGTGATCCATATCACTAGAGAGATATAATTCCAACTTTGCGTTTACCTAAGATGGATAAGTAAAATATACATCTGGTTGGAGGTTTTCAGAACTTATAGACCGAATGACTGAAAAATGAATGGAGGTTGACTAATGAAGGCAGACTGGAAGACTCATGAGATAATAAAGGGTGTAACAGTAGATTATGAGCAGCCATGGCTGCTAAAAAAAAAAGGGGGAAAGATAAGAAAAAGGTATATAGAAGTCAGAAGTGAATTGTCTAGACATTGTCACTAAATGCAATCATTTTGGTGCCAATACTATTCCCAGAAAGAGTGACTAATAAATCTAGAAGACAATGTAGTGGGGTTGTTGGAAGTCTTGAATTATTGTAGAGAGAAAAGTATTGGAATACAGTAAACTTTAGAAAGGAAGACAGAGGTCAACACTAAGTTCTTTTCTGACACTCTTAGAGGATTATATCATATGAATGGTGGTTGATGAGATAAAATGTTGGTCTTAAAACTAAAACAGAGAGAGCTCATTCTCTGACTGATTTGAGAATATCCAACTGCCTTATGTAACCTGTTCAAGCACAGGATCACGCTTACCTTAGGTAACAGATAACCTAAACACCTGCAATTTCTCAAGATAAATATCTGACAGTTCATGAAAAATTTCCAGGGGTCAGCACATACAATGAGAGAATACTACCAAAGCCATGTAAGATGCTTATTTGGGAAATATGAGATTCAGATTTTAAAATAGTTATGACACACATTTTTCAGGAAATAGAGGAAAATAAAAAAATTGCCAACAAAAAGGAGTTTAAGATAAAAAATAAAATGAAAATCCTTTAAGTTCCAGAAATTAAAAATAACATGTTTGAAGTAAATTAAAATATTTTGCACACCTGAGGAAAATAGTTAACTCCAAATTGATCAGTGTCTGAAGCAAAGAGAAAGAAAAAGAGGAAAAGCTCTCAAAAGATAAATAAGACATGGTGCAGAGTTCTAATATCTGTCTCCTTTGAATTCCAGATGAGGGGATGATAAAGAGAATAGGGCAAGCCAAAAAATTGAAGAAATAACTGACAAGTTTTCAAAACTGTGAAACAATTTCAAGTCAATAATGTAAAAAAAAATCAAAAAGATCCTATCACAGATAAGGCAAATACAAAGAAAATATCACTTAGATATTGCAATGTAACTACTAAAACTAGTTAAAATAAAATGCTAAAAGGTGCCAGAAGAAAAAAGATCTTACCTGAAAAGGAAGTAACAGTAAGACTGATGTTTAACTTTCAACAGTAATCATGGAATAAAAATATAGTGCATGTTACTGTTAAAGCAATTAAAACATAAAACTGTCCACTTAGAATACTGCACACAATGTATTCTATAAGATTGAAATTTACTAAATGCAGTAAGAAATAAGAACAAAGTAAAGGGCTAATATTCATTATGAGCAATGAAAAGGGTAATTCTACACATATGTATAAAAAGATTATCGGCCTTGGCTTCCCTAGTGGTGCAGGGGTTTAAGACACAACCTCTGAAGCTGTCCGCAGCCTCTGCAGCACAAATTTGATCCCCTGGCTGGCCAGGGAGAACTCACCTGGTGCAGCAGACCTTTCCTGACTGGCCCACTGCTCCCCTCATTGGTGTACTTTAGTCAATCTGCCTGTTCTGTCCCCCACTGTCTCTGGTGAATTCTCTCACCCCCCACACTTCTGGCTTGTACCCCAGCTCTTGTATGCATAAATGGATAAATCTTTAAAAAAAGAAAGATTATCGGCCTTGCAGATGTCTTTGGGGATTCCATTCCAATAGCAAAGGAAACAAAAGCAAAAAATAAGAAATAGCACTACATCAAAATAAAAACCTTTATGAAATAAGCCTTCAGAATGATGCATTTATCTCCTTAAACAGCCCCACAAATGTCTTACCCTAGTACTGTCCATGCATAAAACCTCCCTTGGTCCCAATGTCTAATGTGAGGGTTCTGCTTTCTAAGCATGTTTACTACAAGTAGGCATTTTGCAACTGCAGAAATATCACAGATTTCAAGTTCTGAGGTCCAACTATTACATTATGAGAGAGATGAGAGACAACTGAGGTCAAAATGATTGCCTGGTCTTTGTAAGGTTCAGTTCTGACTTGTGGACCAGTAGCTATATGTATCTCCAGAATTAATTCAGAGTACCAGTTAAGCAATCCTCAAAAAGTTGATTATCTCCCCTATTCTGATGTGCCACAGCAAGGTGTGACTTTACAAAATTGCTGCAAGTCATATTTTTGAAAATTAGGAGAAAGATAATAGAAACTTGTCAGTACAGAGACTTCCTTCTAAGGCAACTCCAGAACTGAGTTAACTCTGCAAACTGAGGGCTGTGACTCTCTGTTTTGATGATTAAGTGAAACTATTTTTAGTAGAGCCAGAGATTTTCTGCTTGTACAGATCAAAGAAGACTTTTGTATAGACTAGCACTCTATTTCAGTTTCTCAGACATGATCAACTAGCCAACATCTAAGATCCCTGATTTTGTTATCCATTGTATTACCTCTGCTCATCTTGAATTTGCGATTAAGTGACAATAATTTGCTCCTTCCACCCAGTGATCATACCATCCCAACAAAAAATAATGATTATGAATACTAGTTATTAACCTTACTAAAATATTAATGTCACATTAAAGTTTTCAACTTAATAGCCACAAGCTATTTATACAAGTCAGAATTTCCTGAGACTCCAGAAGAAATAACACATACTTAATATTAAAGTTAAAGATCATCAATCCATATCAATATGGAATAAACTGATGCATCCTAGTAGAAAAGGGGATTGGGGATCATTTGTGAGGCAAACCTGTTTCACTGTTTCACTTCAAATAAAATGAGAATAAACAACTACTTTGCTGACTTCTAATGATAGCTGTGCATCTTGATTTAATGTAAACATTTTTATCTTCCCATAACAATAATTTTTGTATTATTTGATCATATTGTTTTCAAAAGGATTGATCTAATAAATTGCACTGCACATATACACATGTATAAATAAAACAGCCCAGAGGTATACAGAGTACAAGAAATGACCACTCTGTTTGCAGTTTAGGCACAAAAGCAGACATATTTTTAACAGTTAATTATGAAAGTAGCAAAATGTTAATGGCTGCAAGTTTAATGAAACATGGGAATGTTTTACTTAGAGTGAAATTTTCTAATGAAGATATTTTCCTCTCGATTCTTTTTTTATGATTTATTTTTGTCAGCATCTTAGTAAATAAGCAATTTCATTAAATGAGTTATATGAATAACCCTTATCTGTATTTCTGTAGCTTTTAGGATATACCTAATAGTTTTCTACTAAAATCTGTATTTTTTTTCTGGAATTGTGTAAAAATATTAAGTCACAGATGTTCATAAGAACACATTTTTTTTTATATTTACACACAAAATATATACCAACTCTGTATACATTTACTATATTTTCTGTGAAAAAAATTTTGGTAACTTTTCATCATTGTTATGCATAACAAAATAGGACACTAACATAATATTAAGAAAACCTTCTGATAGCAATAGAATGTTTATTCATTTTACTCATGCACACATTTCATATAGTCACAAAATGAAATGGTGCATGGATTTTATTCCCTTCAAACACCTGTTTAATAAAACTGAGATATGATTCCCACATAAAACATAATGTTTGATTATGCCTCTATTTAATAAGAAAGCAAGAAAGAAAGATATACTGTGATCCCCTGACATCTGTGGGGGATTGGTTCCAGCATCCTTTCAGAAATCTTCATGGACACTCAAGTCCCTGATATCAGATGGAGCAGTGTTTGCATATAATATATGTACAACATCCCTTTAATCATCTCTAGATTTCTTGTAATACAATGTAAATGCTATGTATACAGTTGTTATACTGTATTGTTTAGGGAATAATGACATGAAAAATAAGTCTGTAGTTGTCATTACAGAGACAACTGTCATGGGCCTAACTATTTAGTATGCATTTTTTATTTGGCTGAATCTTCAGTGTGGATATGGAGAGTCAATTGTATATAATATTTATTTTACATATTCATTATAATAAATGCATATTTAAATAATAGATTCTATATAAAAAATGAAAAATACATCCTATATTTAAAGAAAAAAAGAGAGAAAGAAAGGAAGGGAAGAAAAAAAAACTTTAATATTTACTCTTATAGTATAATACTTAAGATGTAGTAACTCCAGCTTAGTTTTTGCTAATTTTATCCTAGACTCTTGAAGTATATTGGAGTATAAACAATTTATCTTTCCAGTCCATAAAATCTAAAAAAAAATCTGTGGAGATTGAAATTGAAATGCAAAAACAGATATTTTTCTAAAATAACACACTAATAAAGTATTTAAGAAAGAAAAACTGAATTCTTATTGTTTCATTAAGTACAGTATATTTTAATGTGTTTAGAAATGAAATTGATAACCATAGTTCACATACTTAACCATCAACTCACTCCCTCAATTGATAATGTAATAAAATAAATCCCAGTGAAAACGTAGTGCACATGAAACACCAAGGCTGCAATAAAACCTAAATAAATTGTATATGAATTACTGAAATAAAATAAAATCAAAAGAAGATAAAGATCACACACACCTGCACACCCACAGCCTCCTACAGGACCTGTGACAATTTAAGCCCATAATATTTCCAGAGCTTCCTAATCCCATGGTTACAAGATCGATGTCTGTTTTGTTATTTTGCTGAATTTCTATGTATTAAACAAAGATAAGTATTTTGTTGAACTGTACAATTTTATATTTATATTTTCCCTGTCATTATTAAAAGGGACATAGCTGTTTCAAAAGAACAGGACATCAGATATAGGTGATTATGAAGGGCTGCTTCGCAGTTTGTCAGTTTTATGATTCTAATAATCTTAAGAAGAAGAGTTTGTCTCTCCAATATTCAACTTTTTCAAAAAAACAACATGAATGTTAGTATTAAAAAAAAAATCTACCTTAAAGGGTTACTGTGGTAGTCTGTTATTAATAGTTCCTAAACTCACCTTCTTATCACTGTCTATGTGTGACTGGGACACTTCCACTAGCTGCTCTGAGAACAGCTTCCTCTTAACTGCCCCCTGTCTTCACTCTCCTTTGTCAGGAAGGCTTTTCTGATTACTCAGGACTGTGGTATCTTTTGTTTTGTTCTTCCTTAGCAGCTATTTGGATAATGTGCTTGACATTTGATTACATTTCCTCAATACAGTGTTCAGTGCATGTTATTATTATTATTATCTACTTCTTAACAGGATTTGGATTCTGTCTCTTATTAATTATGTATTCTTTGTCACATCAATGGTGTCCTAGGTGCTTACTAGAAATAAATGCAGGCAGAATTGAAATAAAGACTAAATTTCCAACAGAAGATACTTTCCACAATAAAAAAATTATTTTTTAAAGATTTATTTATTTATGCATACAAGAACTGCGGTGTAAGTCAGAGGTGCAGGAGGTGAGAGGATTCACCAGAGAGAGTGGGGAGCAAAACAGGCAGATGTACTGACATACACCACTGAGGGGAGCAGCAGGCTAGACAGGAGAGGTCTACTGTGCCATGTGGGTAGCTCCCTGGCTTACAGGGGATTGAATTCATGCTGCAGTGGCTAGCAGTAGCTTGATAGTGCTCTCTTTAACTCCTGTGCCACCAGGGAGGCCCCACAATATAAATTCTGACACTAGTTTGCTTCAAAATTTATTCCATGTTCTTATACTTATTAAAATTTATTTTATGCACTAACATACTAGTGATATTATTATATGGGTATTTTTTTTCTAAAACCTGTTCATGGACAGTTCTCTAAGGCTCTTGGATTTCTGCCTATCTGCGAGTGGAGTTGCTGAATGCCTTTGTCTGCACTGTTTTCTCAATGATATCCAGTGAAAGCCTTTGAAGATCACCATAGGGTCTCTCTCCAGGTAGGCATGCTTACTGCTGATTATTAAAAACATAAAATAAAATAAAGGTTTCCCAAGCTTATTTCTCTGTCACACAATCCCCCATATGCACTGTTTGCATGCAATTCTCTTCATATCACCCTGTGCAAGGAAAATAAACTGCCCTTCAAAGCTCTCCCAGATGTCTCTTGTACTCTGGCAGCATCTATAGAATTGTTAAGGCTACCTTGTTATCTTGCAAGTAGGGTAAAATATCCCGACCTCCACACTTGCTGACAAAGTCTATATCCATAAGTTGCCTTTCAATTAAAAAATGAAGAAAACCAGAAAATATAAAGTATAATTGGATACTTACAGATCAATTTTGCACCTTTCTCATATCATAAATGAAAAAGCTGGAACTTAGAAACAAGTTGATTTTTATCAAGTTCCATTTTGGGAATAGGAGGGTAGTGAGTAAACCCTAGTTTTCCTATTTCAATCATTATGGACTTATATATCCAACACATTTGAACTTGATGAATACAACCCCAAAGTGTAGTTTGCTTCTGTTCACTTTTTCAGAATGAGTTAATGAACCTTATATTAGCTTTCATTGATGCCATGCAACAGACAAACTTATCTCAGTACCTAATGAAACTTTTTTTTCTTTTTTTTAGCTTAAGACAATGAGTATAGTTGGAATAGCTGTGACTCTCTCTGGAGGGTCTTCCTGAGTTTGGCCTTGGTTTGAGTTGGCTCGGCCCCAAGGTGATCAATTTCATTTTACCATGTGGGGCATGTTGTTACAGAAAAGGACTGGACCAGAAGTGTCTCAGGCAAGCTATTCACTGGACTCATAACTTCTGCTTGAAAATGACAAATATCATAAGTGTTCAAATCCCATTGTCCAACACAGCTCACATGACCGAGACAAGACAATGAAGTTGGAAAGGACAGAAAAGAATGAGGGTAGGAGATAAATAATTGCCATAATTGGACCAAATACACACACCCACCAAGATTATAATTTTATACTGTTCACTCATTTGGAGATACACACACACACACACACACACACAGTATACATATATAAATTACACATGCATATTATATACATAGTATATGTATACATTTATATATTGTATAAATTTGTATATTACATACATGTATACATACATACATACATACATACATACACACACATATATATAAAATCTACCTACCTGTCCATCTAATTATCTATCAGACTAATCAGTGCATAGGAATCTGTTCATCACAATTGGCAGCTATATAGAAACAAATTCCTTTTTTTCTTCATACTGTTTCCGTTTTCTCCCAAAATTTCCTTTCTGTGCCTTAAGCCTGAAACTGAGGAAATGGTTCTATAACCTCATTCCTAAAAACAACCTTTGCAAGTGCTTTCAACCTCAGTTTATTGAGGTATAATGAATTCACATATAGAGAAATAAATTTTTTAGGTGTAAATTTAGATGAGCATATGGTAGGCTATAGGCACAGAAAGTTCATTCACCAAGTTTGCAAGCATCTTCCATGTTTCCTCGTGGCTTGTGAGTGCAGGAAGTCATTCCTTTTCGTCCATAATATTTTTACAAGTGTAATTACACAGCACACAAAGTTGGATGATTAGAGAGAGTATCTCACTCCAGACCAGAGCTGTTTGTATGGTGAAGATTACTAAACTCCGAGCAAAAGTCAGGACCATTACTACCTATTATAACAGAGTATATTTCCCAAAATGCTTGTCTTTTCTTTTATTTAACCAATGTGCAGGCATCAGGTGGTCCTCTTTGCATCACTATGTGGAACAGGGAATGTAAGAATAGGCACAGTTACTGCTATTCTGTCTACTGTTGTACTGTGATTAATAAACTGTGTTTAAGAACACAGCATCTCAGAACTTCTGCTCTCATCTATGAAAATGTGGCAGGAGAGCTTGTCAGTGAGAAAGTAAAGTAAAATCTTAAATGTTTTATTGTCTTTGACAACAATTATAACAGCCTGTATAAATTTGTGATTGTTCTTTTCAACTATTCACTTAAAATATCAATGCAATGCTAGTCATGTTAGTTAATACTTTCTTTCAAACATGCACAGGCTATTTCTACAATCCTGCAATCTTCACAACTTATGAATTCTTTGTTTTTCCTCTTGTTTGTTCTTAGCAGATAAGCTTACCAGTTATTTCTAGAAAATATAAACCATTGAAGGATTCATTTTGCTTCCCACCACTAAATCTATAAGGCAATCTTTTCTCTTTCCCTTATGCTTTTTTCCCAGTCACTCAGATACAAAAATGTTCTATATTCTTTATCTCTCAGTTCCTCTCCCTGATCCTTTTAAAAAGTATTTTCAGGATTTTTAAGGATTACCTAGTATTTAAAACAGCAATAAAACAGAATCTAAAATGAATTAGTCAAAACTGACAGAAATACTCCTTTATTACATTTTTCAATTTACTCAAAATTTTCATGTATAGCATTTCTTTCCACACATATATTTAAAAGGCAAGCTAATTTGTTTTCTGAATATTATCACCCAATTTTTTTTTTTTTTTAGGATCAAGATTTTTTTTTAAGATTTATTTATTTATTTATTTATTTATTTATTTATTTATTTATTTATTTATTTATTTATTTATACAAGCACTGGGTATAGTCAGAAGCGTGGGAGGGTAAGAGAAATCACCAGAGCCAGAGCAGGGAAGAGAACAGGCTGACTGATGAAATAAACTGCTGAGGGGAGCAGCAGGCACGGCAGGAGAGGTCTGTGTGCCATGTGGGACCCTCACTGGCGGCCAGGGATCAAACCGGCTCTGCAGAGGCTACTGGCAGCTTCACAGTCCAGCGCTCAACCGCTATGCCACCGGGGAGGCCCTATTATCATCTTTTAATGATTCTTCCATCCAACAAAACCTTCCTTGTCATCACTAATAATTTATAGAATGGTATAACCAATTCACCTTGCATATTTTTGAAAATGTATTTCTCATAAACATTAACTACTTAAAAGTAAACCTCCTACCTTAGACTACTTTTCTCTTTTTGACATACTGTTGATGTGTTATTGCATTCATTTCATCTTTTTTTGTTGTTGTTCATCTGCTCAGCCATATCACATGAAAGTCTTCAAAATATAAGGGGGTGGACTCTTCATGCCCTATCTTCTACTATTTGGTAAACTTAAACACTACCAGGGCTTCCCATTAGATTCTTATAAGCAATAGGGGAATGATCCATTCTCTGTAACACCAACATTTGGTGCAATCCCTACATTTTATTTTATCCATTCTTGCAGGAATGCAGTCAAATCTCATTGTGCTTTTAATGTTCAATTGTTAATGGTCAATGATATTGAATATTTTTTCATATGCTCATTTGGCATCTATGCATTCTTTTTTTAGTCAAATGTGTATTTCTTTTGTCTGTGTTCTAATTGGATTTAAGTTCTTAGCTTTGGCATACTTTTATATATTTGAGACAGGGAATTTTTGTTGGCTATATAGTTTGACAATATTTTCTCCTAGTCTGAAGCCTCTCTTTTTAGCATCTTTGCAGGGCCATTCAAAGGTACAAATTTTTAAATTTTGATGAAGTACAACTTTTTGCTTTTCTAATCTACTATTCTTTTGGAGTCAAGTGAAAGAACTCTTAGTCTGACTGCAGATCCTTAGAGTTGTCTCTAAGGTTTTCTTTCTAAAAAATTATTTTCTTTAAGTTACATCAATGAAACTGAACAAAGTAGAGTGAACTGTGACTAGAGAACATCTCACCTTCTTTCTCTGACATTTTACAATGCCCAGCTGAGGCTGAGCCCATCCACCCACACTACAGCAATTTGGTAATATGAGTTATCAGCTACTCCCCCTTCCAAAAGTGCAGTAGCAACCTGATCTGACATCTATTCATCTGTAATGAATTGGTGTATTTTGGTGCCTCATTTCTTTTTTGGTGGGGGGAAGTGTCAATGGACCAAAGGGCAACCACTCTACCCATCTGTGACCAAGCAGCCTGAGCTAGGGTGAGACCAATTAGAACTAGCAGGAAGTTAAAATATACATGCACCCAGCCCTCAGAGGACACCTTCATGGAAGAACGGAAGGACTATCCTCCAAAAATAAGAATATATCAGATCTAGAGAGAGGAAATGCCTAATTGTATTTAAAAGTGAGAATAAAGGAGAGACAATGCATTTTGAGGTTTCTATACTTGACTGTAAGTGGTCACATCAGTTGATATCAATATACTGTAATGGCTAGATTGTGAAAAATTAGGACTGAATATTGTAAGAAACCACTAAAATGATACAAAATAATATACTAAAAACCTATAAATAAATGAAGAAGGAATACCCAAACAACTCATGGAAGACAACAAAAGGAATACAGGGTGTAAGAACTAGAAGAAACAAACAGAAAACAACTAATAAAATGATATATTTAAGTGCTAGCATATGAATCATTACATTGAATTCAAAAGGCCCACGTATAACAATTAAAAATAGATTGGCAGTGTGGATTAAAAAGCATTACCCAACTCTATTTTGTCTACTAAATCTCTCTCATTTCAAACACAATAACACAGTTATATTGAAAGGGAAATAACAAACAATATATGTTACTTTTTTTAGAAAATTAAAGGGATGGCTATATAGAATTAGATAAAATGGACTTCAGAGTAAAACAGAGATAATCAGTAGTATTATGTTTTAATAAATGTATCAACTCATCACTGTAACCTCACTGCAACCAAACAATCCTAAATGTGTATGATCAAACAATACCTCAAAAACCATTTAAAAAAAAAAAAAAACTTACAGGGCCTCCCCTGGTGGCACAGCAGTTGAGCGCTGGGCTGCGAAGCTGCCCGCAGCCTCTGCAGTGCTGGTTCGACCTCTGGCCACCCGCAAGGGTCCCACATGGTGTGCAGACCTCTCCTGCCGCGCCCGCTGCTACCCTCAGCAGTGTATTTCTTCAGTCTGCCTGTTCTGTTCCTTCTCTGGCTCTGGTGAATTTTCTCACCCTCCCATGCTTCTAACTATACCCAGTGCTTGTATAAATAAATAAATATTAACAAAAAAACCTTATAGAACTGAAAGGAGAAATTGACAAATCCATATTTGGATTTCAACACTATCCTTTCAGTGACTGATAGAACTACTAGACAGCATACCAGGAAGGATACAGAGTAACAGAACAACAAAACATGTATCACTATCTGCTTTTTATATTTGAGGAAAAATAGACATTGGTTTAAAAAAAATACAATCCACCAAGTATAACTTTTATGGGATGTAGTTCTAAAGAAAGAAAAACAAGTCTGTAAGGATAATCTGAGACATCAGTCATAATAGGAAAACAAAATATATATAAACAAACAATCTTTAAACATGTAGTTATCCATTCATCTGTTGAAGGACACTTAGGTTGGTTCCATGATTTGGCCATTGTAAATACAACCTAAAAATTTTCCCTTCTTATAATATGTGTAATATTGTTGCCAATCAGATGGGTTCTTTGTTCAAGTGACTGAGGAATAATCACCATACACCAGACTGAAGAAGCAACAGTATTATCTCAGACGAGTATATTTTAAACACACTTTCAAAAAACAAGGTGTTACTTATAGTAGTATGCCCATTTCTGTGATTTTTTTCAAAACATCTTTTTCTTCAAAATGTTCTTGAAGTCTCTTGGAATGGTAATGTAAATTGTGATTTACAACAGATAAAAAATTCAATATTTGGAAAAATAATTTAAGATTTAAACACACTGTAGTAGAATTCAAAGTGAAGTGGAAAATGTCTAAAGTTATGTTGAAACAAAGCCTCACCTTAGACTGTAAAGTTTCAGGGAATAACTGATAACACTTTCAAGGTCACACGCCTGACTCATGCACCCCAGATAACTGCTTAGAAGTCTCCTGCTTCTGTATTCCAGCTGACTTTAAAGTGAGAATGTACCCCTGCATTAGGCAATAAATATCCTGTTGCATGATTGCTTGGAGCTCAGACTTTGGAGAATGATCTCCTTTGAGCCTGTCAGCATTAATAAAGAACTCCCCTCCTCCTTTCTGAGTGCTGCTTGGTTTCCTGATGGAATTTCTGTCATAACAAAAGTACCATATGGTAAAACATTACAATTTTTTATATTGGAAATAGGGATTGCAATTGTTCAGTTTTTATATTCTATTATGCTCTCATGCTATTTTCAATATTTACATGTTAGTGTTTTTTTTGACACAAAACCATTTCTCCTTCATTAATAGTTCTCCCCCAAAGAATAACTGAGATGGAATTCCAATGGCTCATAAGTCCTTTAGAATTAATTACTAGCCTCATGTAATCATGCTCACTAGTGCGTATGAATCTTTTTCATGTGTCACCTCTTCCTCTGAATGATGACTAAGAACCTTTGGAGAAGAGCACTCTGAATTGTGAATGAAACTCTCCTTTGTGTGAGATGAAATCAGATGGGGAAAAATGTATCCCTTCTGAGTCAACAGAAAGAAAAACTGAAATTGACACAATTTAGTTTATGGCCATAACTGACCGAGAGAACACTGGTCCTGAAAGCTCCTCTCATAGATACAAAGGCAGGAGGAAGGAAATTAGCAAAGTCCTTTAAATGGCAAAAAATATCAGTGCAATATACACCTGTAATCCAAGAGTTGAGCAAGCCATGGCAGTGGTGTATTTTATATGCTATCATGGCAGAGAGGTATTTTATATGCTGTGTCTTTTTGTCTCTATCTACTACTTAATTTTATTGATTCAGAACATGTAGTCTGAGAGTTTATTAATGGAATACTGATAACAATACAGGTATTTTGAGAATTACACCAAACTACATACTGAAAAACATCATTCCCATTTTGATGTATGAAAACTATAAATTGTCCATGAATGATAGATCATTTCTACTGTGGTTGAAATATTTAAAGTCAACAGAGTTAGTATCCTGCTCAGTGCTGAATACTGGTAGATATTTAATGACTACCTGAGCCCAAAAAAGAGATCTGTACAGCAGAATGTCATAAGAAAAATGAGTTCACTCTCCTCCATCCCACTGATCTGCTGCCAGGGCTCCTTGTGGCTAAAATAAATGAGAAACCAGAAAGCAATGAATACCTATTGACTTAGCCCATACTTCATAGGGCACTAGAAAAGAAAGCAGAATAGAATAGGTGCAGATTGAATCTGGGGAACAATATGAAGATAGTCTGTACAGTCTACTAAGTAGATATTTAGGATGCATTATTGGGTTTTTTTCTAGATTAAAAGTCTTGACTAACTCAGATGAGGCACTAAATCCCAAACATAACTGTATGTAAATGTGTATATATTAGTTCCACTTACACCACATACATAGCTGAAAGTTAAATGCTAACCACATAAAAGGGTTTTTATATAAGATTGAGGAATAAGGCTATCCTTTCCTCATTTATGTACACTCTTTTGCACTCTTTATAGTGAGTTAAAAACTATAGTATATATTTTTTAAAGATTTATTTATACAAGAACCAGGGTACAGGCCAGAGGTGTGGGAGGGCAAGAGAATTCACCAGAGACAGAGTGGGGAGTAGAACAGGCAGAACAATGCAAAACACTGCTGAGGGAAGCAGCGGGAGAGACAGGAGAGGTCTGCCGCGCCATGTGGGTTTTTCCCTGGCCAGCCGGGTATCAAACCTGCGCTGCAGAGGCTGTGGACAGCTTCACAGCGCTGCGCTCAACCTGCTGCGCCACCGGGCAGCCACCCCCCCCAAAAAAAAACTATAGTAGCTTTTAGGGTGACCAAAGACTGCTCACATTCAGATCTCTAACAACTCCCCAAAGGTTATTAGACTGACTATTATGGCTTACAAGTTAGTTTTCTGCTCATCAGACCTCATCAGACCTAGGAACTGTTCTTCCTACATTTGTCAAGCAGTGCTTTTGGAAGCTGAATTTCTATTCAATTTCTAGGAATCCTGAGATCATTTAACCAGTGTCACAAATCCTTAAGCTTAAAACACCTAATCAACTTTTGTCAATGCAGCTTAATTGTGGTAATTGCATTCACACTGCCCTTGATGTTGAACTATTGAGAACTGGCCTCTCCATTGCTGGGTCCTCTTATTCTCATGCCATGCAGCTGTGCTTGGGTCTAGCCTATTATCATCCTCTGCCATCTCATATACAGAACTTTGCAAGGACTAGGAAGTGCCCTCTCCAACATGCTGTCCTTAATGCTGGGTAATGGAAAGGTCTGCTCGAAGTATACATAGAGGCAGCTGAGTAACGTGCACTTAAATGATCCACATCAGCATCTCCCTATTCCTGAATCATCAAAATCAATTATCTTCAATATCACAAAGAAATTCCTGCATTTTCATGTTAGTAATGAATGCCATTGTTGAGTCTGGCTTTGAATAACCCATCTAATCTACTATTACTTCCTGTTAATTAAGTCAATGCTTTAAAGATCATATAGTGAATCCCTCCCTTTTCAATGCACTTGACTAAATCAAGGCTTTATTATGTTTCTTGTGGTCTGTCAAACTAGGAATCACTTTACAACTGTTCCCAGTCTTTTACCAATATAGACTGCAAAATTAATCTTGAAATTATTATTTATATTAAGGTGATTTTGTCATGGGTCAAGACTTCTTCATCAGAGCTTTGGATTTGACTCTTATTAGGAACATGAGGCCAATGAGAATGTGGGTTGCACCTATGACTAATTAGTCTCACTTTGCAGAGAAATGATTCTGCATGTCCATTTTAAAATGGTGATATGGAAAGATGACATTGCTGGAAACAAAGGGAATTTAGGAAAATCTGGAACTTCGAGGTTCCTAAACTCACCCGTGTCTTCTTTCAAATTCTCATCCCTTTTCAGAAGGTCTCACTCTCCCCACTAGAATAAAATAAGGATTTTAGCACAAAATGCCTGGAGGGAAAGTACATGTAAGGGCAGGACTTGGACACTGTGCAGGTTTTCTGATCCCATGCAGATCGGGTAAAGGAGGAGTCAGAGTCCTCAGTAGTTTTGCAGGTTTTTTATTTGGGGTTCACCAGGCATATGGCAGGCAGGGGTGCAGGCTGGGGGGCTGGGAGGCTGGCAGGCCTCCCAGCCCCCAGCAAGTCCTCACTCTATCTGGGCTCTCTAGCGTTCGTTCTGCTGCTTCTCGGCTGCGGCGGCTGCTGCTGCTGCTGCTGCTGCTGCTGGTGCTGGTGCTGGTGCTGCTGGCGTCCCCCCGTGACGCCGCCCTTAAAAGCACAGTCTTAGCTCAGCTGAATCCCATCTACCTATGCCCACACCCTATTCCAGGTGCCTGCCATCAGGCATGCATTCAGGACAAGGATCCATCATCTATCCTGATGGCGGGAGGGCAGAAAAGCCTGATATTTTCTTTACCCTACAGTACATTTAACTGGTGCTACAATTCTGCAAAGTTTACAGACTTGTTTTTCACCTAAAGTGTAGTACAAGAGTAATGGGATCCCTTCAAAGTTTCTGGAAAATATCGCTGCTTTCCATGCATATTCTTAATTGCATATTGATACCTCCTAGGATTTCTTTCTCTGTGTTTGCTCTCTAGAACTGTGCAAAGAAACCAATTGATCCTATGGCATTTATAATCATACTATTTTCCATACTTAAACCATTTGTTCTTTTAAATGTTGTCTTCTACCTATGAATCATCCTGAGTTATCTCTGGTGATAATATGAACAATCTGAAACCTCTTATGCTATAGATTTTCCTGTTTGTGCACTAATAAGGCTTGAATATGTGTTTGCTTTCACTATTTGAGCAACAGAACATGGTTCCTGAGGTATTTCTCACAGAAATTATATTAATTACAATAACAAATGCATGGATATAACACACTTGAATAAGATTCTTAAATTATTAATTTATGTAAATATAGGTGGGTTAAGGGTAACCATGAGAATTAATATAGGAGCCCAAATCTAACAGCTGCAAAGTTTTCAATGCGTGCAAGTCTGAAGGAACAAGAATGGAATAATCTACCTAGAAATGAGAAGTGACCTTTTGCCCAAAGCATACAATGAATCCAAGTCAAACTCAAAAGAGGGGAATTAGAGGAATCCACATGTGGACCCAACCAGAAGACAGGGCACAGGGCTCACTGACACACTTAATATAGAGATGTTCTACTTCGGGAGACAAAAAGTTAAAAAATGAATCTAAAATAGCAAATGGAGACATTGGAGGCATTCTTCATATTTTTATAAACATTTATTTAAAATAAGTATAGCCAGAGTTCTCTCTAGAATGACTGAGATCCCAGTGGGGCAGGGAGTGAGAAATTTGGAAGACTAGAGTTAATGGCACTTGAAATAAGAATGCATGATCAGTAGTTTTCCCAGATCCTAAGGAATCTCCTTTCCAACACACACACACACACACACACACACACACACACGCACACAATATTTTCAGTACTCCCTAATTGGAATCAGGGACCATGGTTTCAACATTACTTGCTTTATGCAAAAAGGTGGAGCTTTTTCAACATTAAAGTCATGGCCATGGGGCCTTCCTGGTGTCACAAGGGGTTAAGTCTCAGCACTATCAAGCTATCTGTAGCCACTGAAGCATGAGTTTGATTCCCAGCCAGGGAGCTAAACCACATGACACAGCAGATCTCTCCTGCCTTGCCCACTCCTCCCCTTAGCAGTGTATATCAGTCAATCTGTCTGTTCTGCTCCCTGCTCTGTCTCTGGTCTATTCTCTCACACCCCCTCTGCACATCTGCTCTATACCCCAGCTCTTGTATATATAAATGCATAAATAAATCTTTAAAAAACTAAAGCCATGGTCATGTTTTTTCTCTACTAAATAGCATATTTCACAGATTATTGGTTGGTGTTGACAGCCAACCATTTTCAGAGGCAGAGGACTGAGCAAAGACATGTTCTTTTTGAGAGTAACAGTATAAACCTAGGGAACATGGAAAATGTCTAAGTACACATATATACCATTTCTGAAGCTTCTACACAAACTCCTTATGATTTTTCTTTTACCCTCACTCCAGACTCTATTATATCAGGGCATTTTCATTTATGGGATCTGTCTGTTTTATCCCACTATTTCATTGGGCCCAAGAACTATTTAAAAGACTGTCAATCATTTGATACTTAGCCTTCCTCACTCTTTACTCCTAGTCCTCTAAGTCAGGAATTACATCTTCTAAGAGATGGACCTTTGTTCTCTTATACAACAGATAGTTGTGTTTCAATTTGTTCACTACATCTCATATATCTCACATGAGATGTTTGTGAGGTTTTTTATATGTAATTTCTTGTAATGCCCAGTAGCAATTTTTTCAGTTACATTTTATAATTATATTGCCATACTGAATATTCTATTTTAACATTATATTAACACAAAATAGTATACTGAGCACCTATTGTGTATGAAGTAATCCCTTATCAATTAATTGTATGAATTACACTGACTTATTTGAACTTAATCTTTTTAGGGATAGATGAATATTAAATGTATACAAAAGCTTTTATAAGTTAGTGGAGTATACAAACTCAAGAGGTAGTGCTTAAACATAAGGATGTTAACATGGGATACAGAAACAGGGCCATTAAAACTTACTTCCCTGGCCCTTTAAAAATCAACCTGAAAAAAATTACCTTTTAATTAATATTCACTGTTATAGTGCATATTTTATAGCCTTTCTAGTTGCTTCCCATTTGCAGAAGCATTGAATTTTCTGTAGACCAGTGACTATTCTTAGAACATTATATCTACTTAACAGACACGAGGAAAATACTTAATATGTACTTAAATTTAGTATTATGAGTGAGATAATAACAGCAGTAAACACTTATGGGGGGGTGAATGCAGTAAGTGCTTCATATTTTGTATGCATCATTTCTTTTAGCAATAAAATGACCCATTTGGATGACTAGGAAAAATGAGGCTTGACAGTTGAGTAATTCAAAATTATAAAGTCTGTTTTTTTTTTTTTAATTTTAGTGTCTGCTAAGATATCTCTATTCTGCAGTGCATGTTTAATTGTATGGCTGTTAAGGAAAAAAAAAAGAAAATTTATATAAAGTGAAGTGAATAACATATACAGTCTTACTTTTTAACTAGGAACTATGCATGAGTAGAAGTGTTGCAAATTAACAATCTTCATAAAATTTTGAACAGTACTTGTTACACATTTTTAACCAATTTAAATCACAACTATATATTGAAATTCACTCCCCAGTACACAATGCAGGGTTTGCAAATGTACAAAGTGTACAACTGTACTCATAAGTCTCAGGATTAAATGTCTGTGTGTGTGTTTGTGCGTGCTTGTATAAATGACACAATCACATTTACAAGTCCAGAGTTGAAATTAGAACCACCATGATCTTCTAAACATATGACTTTGGATAAACAATAATGTATATCAACTTTAGCAATAAAATAATAATAGAATATTTAAGAGGGTGGTTGAAAATAACAAAAAAGAATAATGGAAATGAAAATGGCTTATAAATTGCAAATTAATCTGCAATTACTTGCTATAATTATAACCACATTATTGTTGTTTTAAAAACTTACAAACTGTAGCCAGGAAATAATCCCTAAGGTGGCAGAAAAAACATTTGTTAGGAACAAAGCACTTTTTAAAAGGGAATGAGAGGAGACTCTTCTGTAAAGAGTTTCCAGCAGTGCTAGAAGATAACATCTGTCTAATATTCAGAAGAGTCATACAGCCTGGCAGAGAACAGCAAAATGAATGAGTTCGCTAATGAGTACTAATTAACCTGTTTGGGTGGAAAATTTGGTTTAATTCAGCGGATCTACCACATGCTGACATCAGACTGAATTTTAAAACTAAGTGACTTTCACTAATTTAATTGATAAAAATTTGAATCTCCAAACATTAGTTGGTCGTATGTATACAGATTCAATAACTAGCTACAACTCTAAAAATTTTCAGGGCAAATATATTTTATTGTTGCTTTAGTTATAATACACATTATAATAGCACTCATTTTTTAAATTTATATGAAATGATAAAAATGAAATTAAATAATTCCTGGAAAATGACAGTGGTTGATAATTTCATCCTCATAAAGATAAGTAGTATTCACAATTTAATATGTGTTTATGCAGAAGACAATCTTTGCTACAAAATGGATCATTTATTCAGCTCTGTAAGTTTATTTTGTATAATATAAAAATATTATTGATGGGTCATTTGAACTGTGATATTCTCATACTCTGAGTTCTGATGATTGTACATACTGATGATTGTACATACTAAGTTCTGATGATTGTACTGCTCTGTTCTATATATTTCCATGAATTGTCACCTATATCCAGAGACTAAATCAGTCCCAGATTTTATTTTTTTGGCAAGACTCAACCTTTGACAACATGTGGCATATATGCTAGGACAGCAAAAGGCAATTAATACCGATTATCTCTAATTTGTAATGTTCAGAGTCACTGATACTTGATATTGGTATATGTAGTCTGCATTTGTTTAATCTATCTACTGTAGTGCTATCCTAATTCTATAATTAATTTTTTATTGATTAGCTGATATTATTATAAAGAGATATTTCCTCTCATTTACTCTGTGGTTCCATATATTACTTGCTGTAGTTCATACAGGAAAATCAGGACAAATATTTGCTTGCTGCTCTGTTAACTTCTTTCCAATATGTGAATTTGCTCTCATTCCTCAAAGGTGACATAATCAGTTATAAACTTATTAATTTTAACATATATTATGTTTTTCAATCCATTGCAACTATTGTCATGATTAACTCTCAAAATATCACCGTTAACATGATTAATGAGAATAATGTGCTTAATAGCACATAATGGAAGCCTATTATTGTTGGCTCCTGTGTCCCTTCATTATGTCCAAGATGTCTATGAAATATCTTTCAAGATATGAAATAATAATGCATGCTAGTACATGTTGTACATTTCCTTTTCTCTACCTGAAATTGGCTATTTCTCTAAGATTTCTGATATCTTTTAGAAGAAACATCATTTCAAGACAATAAAATGGATGTTTAGACGTTCATTGCTAAGGTTATATTGCACAGTTAACTTTTATACAGGAATACTCTCAGGGGACACCCATCTTAATCACATGCTCTTTTAAGAGAACAGACTTTCCATGAGGTGGTTGCAGACAGAACGTCAGAGAGATTTAAACCATGAATGAGGTCTGGTGCATCCTGCTCTCCATTATCCAGTTGTAGTGTCATGCAGCCAGCAACTGAAAACATCTTCTAGAAGTAAAGAATGTATCTTGGCCAGCAACTTAGAACAAGATGGATACTCAGTCTTATAATTTCAAGGAATAAAATACTTCCAACAACCTAACTGGACCTGTAATTGGATGTCTCAGGCAAGAGCAGGGAGATAATGATATAACCAGACAAAATCTAGAATTCAGCATTACAAGACCCTGTTGGAGGAACCAGGGTTCCTCTACTAACTACTAACACAAGACAAGGTGAGGAAAGAAATATGGGTTATTTTCAACTGATAAGGTTGTAATATTCCTCACACTGGAATAGAAAACTAATATTCCTTATATCTTCTTGAGATATATAATTATTTTCTTGAGATATATAATTATCTTCTTGAGAATATAATTGATGGAATCATTATTCCATTGAACTCCCTGGTGTACCTTCCTCAAATGATTTTCTGACTAAACATGGGAGAGAGATTCTCCTTGATTTTTGCCCATTTAAGACTTACTGTCACATTAAAAGGTTTTTTTTTTTTTCCCCCATTCTTTTATCTTCAGGAAGAAAAAGTTTAAAACTAATGAATTTAAATTTGTAAATAGATAATACATGTAATAGACCACAAATCCAAATGTGTAATAAAAGGGGAAACTTTACCAGTCATCCTTATTCTCATGCATGGTGCTCTAATTTGCCTTGTCCCCCAAGTAACTGGTACGATTGATCTATTGGACATTCTTCCACAGTTATTTTATTTATTTTTTAAAGAGTTATTTATTTTCTTACACAAGCACTGGGGTACAGGCCAGAGGCACAGGAGGGTGAGAGAATTCACCAGAGACAGAGCAGGGAGTAGAAAAGGCAGAAGGACCGAAGTACACTGCTGAAGGGAGCAGCGGGCGAGACAGGAGAGGTCTGCCGCACCATGTGGGAATCTCCCTGGCTGGCCAGGAATTGAACTGGTGCTGCAGAGGCTGCGGACAGCTTCACAGCACTGCACTCAACCCACTGTGCCACCAGGGAGGTCCTTCCACAGTTATTTTAAAATGAATTTCCATGTGAAAGACTCAAAGTTTACCTTCTACTTTCTATTACCATACCAGTTACTAACATTCACTTCTAAAATAAACATTAGACTTTTTCAGTTGACATATGTCTGAGAGAAATAAAACCCACACTCCACTGGTTTCTCTGTACGTAGGGGTGGTCAGGTAGTATATAAACAGAAGGATGATTGGGCAGTTTCCAGGAACAGTCCTTGATTTATGCCCTGATATTTTCTTTTTCTCAGTCCTGCTGCCTGAAAACTGAATGGTACCTTAGACCTCAGGCTATGGCCATGACCTAAGGATGGTGGCTGATGATTTAGAAGTAAACTGGCTCCAGAGCATATCCTAAAGCAAAGCCTTCATAACAGCCTGTGGTATGCCCACCCCTAGCTTAACAGAAAATGATAAACCCATCTTAAAAAGAAAATCAACTCATTTCTAGATAAAGAAGAAATGAGTTTATCACAGAAGACCTGTACCAGAAGAAATATTAAAGAAAAGAGTAATTCAGACTTAAATTTGTTAAGTTTATATTAAGGGAAAAAACTAAGACC
Source organism: Talpa occidentalis (assembly GCF_014898055.3). NCBI lineage: Eukaryota > Metazoa > Chordata > Mammalia > Eulipotyphla > Talpidae > Talpa > Talpa occidentalis. The sequence continues at coordinate 17,857,067 of NW_023604861.1, forward strand.
CCAAAGGTCATAAATCCCCAGGATTTGCAAATCCATAGTAAACTAAAGTATATTAGTTGCTGTGATAAGATGAAGGGAAGGGGGACCAGAAAGTATAGAACTTATTTTGGGGGTAATGACATTGTTCCAGAATTAAATAGGAGTGATACAAATGTACAAGACTTTGAATATAGTAAAAAAAAAAAAAAGGTATATTTTAAAATAGTTTATTTTGTTACATGAATTTGTTTCAATAAAATTTAAAAACTTAGATTATTAACTTATTCACCTGTATCGCATACCTGTGTGTGATGAATACGTAAAGAGAGCACACAAAGATCACTAGTAGGACGGTCATTAATTCCTAGATGACAGATGTTTAAACACTGCATAATTGTCTATAATGTGGAGATATTTATGGTGGATATTCTTCTCCCTTCTCATCACTCTGTTTCTTAATTTAAGGCAACTAATTGAAGGGATGGGAAGAAAAATAGGAGATACCGGATGTCATTAGATTCCTCATTCATTGTGTAAAAATGAAAAATAAAACTATGGTGTTTTTGGTGCCAGGGAAGATATTAGGATAATGGGAAGCATCAAAGAACAGGTATAGATCCTTGTCTCCAATGACCTTATATTATAGTAGAAAATGGAAAACCATGAATGATGAGATAAAAATCATGTATGATGTTGCAAACTGATAATTGTTATGAAATAAAATTGAAGAATAAAATTTATTGAAGGGAATTGGAAGGACTTTTCTAGTGGGGGAATGAGATGTGAAAAAATGCACAGAATTCTAGACTTTTGTTTGTTTCTGGATGATACAATGAACATTATTTAGATGAATTAGAAACTTTTTCTCTCCTAGGAACACCTTGTGTTCCCACACCCTTGTCCTTGCTCATATTTAAACCTTGCTCAATATTTAAACCTCGTGAACAAAGTGAGAAATCTCAACACCAGTACAGAGTCCTCACTGTTGTTCTCATTCAGAGGTTCACAATTTCTTCTAGGTTATGTGTATGAATGCCTCTTCCCTCTTTGGCAACAGTACCTTGGCCAGGTACTGAAGATTTACAAGAATGTCCTGAAATGTCTTCCTGCCTCTAGTCCCATTGCTTTTATTCCTCAGATTATTTTCAAGTCAGAGTGAATAAAAACACAAATTTGATCTAAATGTTTTTCTCATTTAGTTTAAAAAACATTGAGTGGTTTGAAATTGCTCCGATCAAGTTTTAAAAAGTTGGACGAGGAGGGCCTCCCTGGTGGCACAGGGGTTAAGACACAACCTATGAAGCAATCCACAGCCACCGCAGCACAAGTTCGATTCCCAGCCGGCCAGAGAGAAACCCACATGGCTGGACAGACCTCTCCTCTCTTGCCTGCTGCTCCCCTCAGCAGTGTACTTGGGTCCGTCTACCTGTTCTGTTCCCTGCTCTGTCTCTGGTGAATCCTCTCACCCCTGGCATCTCTGGCCTGTACCCCAGTTCTTGTATAAAAATAAATACATCTTTAAAAAAAAAGTTGGGGCCTACCCTGGTGGTGCAGAGGTTGAGCGCTGGGCTGCAAAGCTGTCCTAAGCCTCTGCAGCGTTGGTTCAATCCCAGGCCACCCACCGGCGAGGGTCCCACATGGCGCGCAGACCTCTGCTGTCGTGCCTGTTGCTCCCCTCAGCAGTGTATTTCGGTACATCTTTCTGTTCTGTTCCCAGCTCTTGCTCTGGTGAATTCTCTCACCCTCCCGCGCTTCTGACTGCACCCAGTGCTTGTATAATTAAATAAATAAATCTTTAAAAAAAAAAAAAAAGTTGGGCAAGGTACCACTCTATATCATAGTCTTCTATTACATCTTTTATATAAGGGAATGCATTTGTTCTCACAGTTAAAATAATCTCTTTTCTTACTAATTGTTAGAAAGGTAACATTTATTCATTCCTACAAAAAGATACATTAAATATAAATTATAATTTAAAGTATAATTCGGAATCAAACATCCACATAATAACTTTCAAAGAAAAAAATAAAAAAAGTAGATCATTTCCTCATCATTTCTCTGTGGTTTATTTCATCATTCTCTCCACTGGCATCTATAATCTCTTTTACATGTCCTAATTTTCTGACTTATATCTTATTTTTCCTATCTGCAGTATACTAAGTCATTTTTCTCTAATGTCAATATAAAAGGTTAACTCAAATAATTATGTTCATCTAACAAAAATAGGCTATTTCTCTATAAAGACAATATGGTAGTTTCACAAAACAACATCTATAAAAGATGGTTTTTATTTTTCCCAACTGTCCCTCTAAGCTGGAGTAAATAACTTAATATCTGTTTCAATATTTTAAGAGAGAGTGGTTTGAGTAAGATTTAATTAGCTAGGGAATATCAATAGAATCAAATGAGCATTTTCAAAAGATTCTATTTTAAGTGAATTTTGAACACAAAAATCATAAAGAAAGTATATATTCTTTAGGGTTTTTTTTTTAACAGAAATTGTTGTACTTCAGTGGAAAATAAAAATGAAATTGAGACTTGTTCTCTTTCTGTCTATGGTTATTTTCTTTCTTCAATTTTCTTTCTAAGAATAGCATACAGAACTACTGAATTGAAATATTGTGGATTTAACCCTTGAGGAAAGAAAACATGATGCAAGTGTAAATGAAACAGTCTATGTAAGAAAATAATGATAAATTATGCATTTTTATTGCAGTGTTTTCAAATACTTCTTACTACCAGACAATTAGATATTTACTAAAGAAATAGGTAAAATTAAAAGCAAGGTGTCTCAAAAAAGTCCAGTGTTTATTATTTTTTTTAATAGCCACAAGGGGAGGTTTATTTATTTTTTTTTAAATGAAAGGAAAAGACACTTGCACAGGCACAAACAGGCAGAAAAAGCTGTTGCTGCAGCTGCTGCTGCTTTTGAAAAGAAAAGGTTTGTTAAAGGAGATGCCTGCATAGCCAGACACAGGAGAACAATCTTGGGACAAGAACTGCTTTGTGCCAGGGTAGGAGTTGTTCTGAAATAGTGTTCCTTTTTGGTAGGGAGGGTCCATTGCTTTGTGAATTTTTTCTGTTTCTAAATTAATCATTTCTAAGGTATGACTGGGTTAATTTGGAAGGACTAGTGATGCTTTGTAAAGGCTCTCAATCTCCATCTCAACTCTGGTCATGCTAAATGGCTATTTCTACAAAAGTCCTATATAATGACTGAACATTTCCATATCCCCACCTCCAGGCCACATAAAAATCCAGTTTAAATATATATATAGAGAGAGGACTAAGACTTCATATGATGTTATATTACTGACTTTCCCATTTTATTTATTTTTTAAGATTTATTTATTTATACATACAAGAACTGGGGTACAGGTCAGAGGTGTTGGGGGTGAGAGGATTCACCAAAGAGAGTGGGGAGCACAGGCAGATTGACTGAAATATACTATTGAGGGGAGCTGCGCCATGTGGGTTGCTCCCTGGCCAGCAATCGAACTCATGATACAGTGGCTGTGGATAGCTTTATAGGTTGTGTCTTGACCCCTTGCGCCACCAGGGAGGCCCAACTTTCACATTTTAGCTAATATCATTTAACTAACATGGTAGCTAGCATCATGGCAAGCTACAGGTAGTTTAAAACTATTTCTGAAGTTATTTTCTAATAACATTTTATATCACATAATCTTATTATATTGCTATGGTTACTCTATCAAAGAGATAATGTGGGATACCTGTGCACAAACTAGTTTAAATATTTACACATTTTCTATCAGTAACAAACTACTTCTTGGTATCATTTAAAAAATGGTATTTCTAAAGTAAATGAAATTGCATTACCTAGCACAACTGGAAATGTGATTCTATTAACTGCATGGTTCAAGGAATGGTGCTGATTTGTCACATTGGGATTTAATGATTCAATACCATCATTCTTCATGAAAACAAGAGTAAAATTATGTCACTTATAAGATGAATTCTCTGGCTTCAACTTTGTAATTGTATTCTACAAATTATTAAAGTCTGACCACAGATGATAAAGGTTTGGAATGAGTATTTAAAGATAAAGTAGAACAAAACAAAACAGAGAAAATATCTATTATTTTTCAAAGTATGATATTATATAGCTATGTGGAAGAGTATGGGCATTTTGTTGGTGGGGGTAATGTGGTAACATATATCTGAAAAAGTGAGGACCTATAACCCTAAATTGCATACAGTATTGCAATCCAAAATCTCAATAACAAATAAATACAATTAAAACAATTCATTTTTATTAGATGATAACATTTCAAAATATTTTAATAAAATGTCTCTTTTGCAACTGTATATTCATGATGTTTTGTATTCTTTCATGAAATGAGAAATTCCTAATTTCATAAAAAAAATGTACTTTCTGTAAGTACACTTTCAGTTTATAGTTCTTTCTGCTCATAATTTCTGAATAAAACTAAAGGTTTCCCATTATATTTTTCTAATTTTCCATACTATAGTATTCCATCATAAAAGGAACAGAATGATTATGAATTTATAATTAGGTAATATTTATAAGTATCATAGTTTTACAACATTGCATACAACTTAGAGTTATAAGATCCCCCCCTTCGGGTATTGTTAGTAAACCACACCCACCACCAACATACCCAGAGTCCTCCTACATAGTCCATCGTGCTGTCTCCCCATATTGCCCTACCTTTCCTTGCTCCCCCACAGGTATCCTCAATTCTACAGTCAGATTTCTAGAATTTATCACTGGTATGGCTTTATCTGACACTTTGTTCAGTGGTTACCAGAAGGGTAGAGGGAAGGAGGGTGGGCATACAGGGTAACAAGGGTTAATTTCCAAGGAAGGATTGAATTAGATATTTAGTGGGGAGCTAGATTTGACACACACAGTATTGATTTATAATGATATGCACCTGAAACCAATATAATGTTACAAACCAATGCTAGTGAAATAAAAATTTATAAAACAATAACAATCATGACTACTAATAAAAAAGAAACCCATCAGTTTAATGACTATATGTCTGTGAAATATAAGTAGCATAGTTTATAAGATTTATTCTTGCCTATTTTTGCCTATTGAAAAAATGTGTTCATAAATTCTTCTGTGTATATATTCAGTATTTATTGAAAAAGTGCAATGTATTATATTCTCTGTGATGCAATTGATGCATTGTTGTATTTTTAGTTGTATATTTTCCACATTTAATTCATTTTTAAAGATTTATTTATGCATACAAGAGCTGGGGTACAAACCAGAGATGCAGGGGTCAGAGGATTCACCACAGACAGAGTGGGGAACAGAACAGGCAGACTGACTGAAATACATTGCTGGGGGAGCAGCAGGAAAGATAGGAGAGGTCTGCCTTTCCATGTGGGTCGCTCACTGGCTGGCTGGGAATCGAACTCATGCTGCAGAGGCTGCACAAATTGCTCCATGGTGTGGTGCTTAACCCCTTGTGCTACCAGGGAGGCCCTCCACATTTAATTCTAAAATAATTACTAACACTTCACTTTACCCAACAATGTATAAATATACTCTTCCTCTCACCAAGATCAAAAATTAAATATTACAGTTATGTAATATGTTAGTTTCATTAATACTAATTAATATAACATTTATCCTATTTTAATTTGTATCCTTACAGTCAGTAAACTTGACCACAGTATAGCATTTGTATTGATGATATAAATGTATATTTAGATTTCTCTTCATAAATCTTGTCTATTCCTTCATAGGATTTAGTTCCTTTGTTTTGGTCAATATCTAAGTGTCTGCTGTAAAGTATAAAGACCAAAACTGTGAATTATATTAAAATACATTTTGACATTTTTCTCTTGACATTTTATGTATGCATACTTTTAAATTATTGATATTACTTATTTGCAATCTATATCCTAATTAATCAATATAATTGTTCTTTCATCTTTTTTCCATCTTTATACATATTTTGAAAATCATATTTTCTTTTCTAAAGTCATTTTGCATCAAGCTATAATAGTTGTTACATACCCGGTGAGATTATTATTTGCTCACACTAGAACATAGCTAAATTTCAAACATATGTCCATTCTATTTAGAACTTTTCATTAGCTCCATTAAGCCAGTTTCTGTCTCAAAGATAAAAATACATTTTCAGATGTGCATGTCATTATTGTTCATGACACCAATCACAAAAATGGTCTTTCCAATCTATTACTACTCTAACCTCTAGTCTAAGGGAAAATATTGAGTGTCTCCTACTAGCACATGGATTCTTGTATCCTCAATCAACCTGTTTATCTTTATTTTCAAAAGATCAGTTAAATAATCTCAAAGGTGATACAAATGTCAAAAACTATCAAGTGAAATACAGTTTTAATGCGCTTAAATTACTTTCTCAGTCTCTGCAAACATAAATTTGATAAAATACATGATTATCATTTATTTTTTTCTTTTTTTAAGATTTTATGTATTTATTTATATAAGCACCGGGCACAGTCAGAAGCACGAGAGGGTAAGAGAATTCACCAGAGCCAGAGCAGGGAAAAGAACAGGCAGACTGATGAAGTACACTGCTGAGGGGAGCAGCGGGTGCGGCAGGAGAGGTGTGTGTGCCATGTGGGACCCTCGCCGGCGGCCAGGGATCAAACCAGCGCTGCAGAGGCTGCAGGCAGCTTCGCAGCCCAGCACTCAACCACTGTGCCACTGGTGAGGCCCATGATTATAATTTTCTAACAGAAAGACCCAATAGCATTTCACTATTTACTGTCTATATTTCCATAGTAAAATTTCAATTATTTGTAGTTGCATTCAATAAGCATCTTTAGAAGTTATGTGGCTAAAAATTCTTAACAGTACATAGTTGTGTTTCAGTAAAGAGACACAGGCTTGATGTAAAAATGTCTTGACACATACATCATAGATAGGATATCTCTCTAAGAGACAATTATGCATGAATAGTTTACCTTGTTATAGTCATCTAGTATAAAGTGAGCATAATATATATTTTTGCCTTTTCTAAATAAAAGAAATACTGTTATTGTCGGCAGTAACAATGGCTGAATGCCTTAATGTACAGAAACAAAATAGACATTTTATGTATAAACATGTAGTATGTCCATATTAACATGCTATCTAAATCTATAGCTTAAATGAAGTAATTTCAGAAATAAAGTAAAAAAAAATGCAATAAGTATGCTTTAGTGTTTAAATCAAATAAGTATGCTTTTGTGTTTAAATCAATAATTTCTTGAGTTTAATTAATGTACTAATGTCAATAAAAAGACATGATGTCACCTAAGAATTACCTTCAGACATAACATATAAATCAATTTCAAAATAATATAACAATTTTAAATCTAGCATAGTCGTTCTAAAATAAAGTCATGCTAATAAATGGAAATAAGTGAATTACCTAATGGCTTTTTGTGTTTAATACATTTCATATTGAAAATATAAAATAATGTAAATATATTCAGATGCCTAAACAACTAAAATTTAAAATAAATCTTTGAGGAAATTTGAAAAAAGTAATGACTGATATGTTCTTTTTATTTAAAAAAAATACAAGTAGACTATTTCCAAGTCAGTAAACTATTTCTCTCAGATGTCTGGCCAAAAACAAAGAAGATACTTGTGTCACAATGGGAATGGGTCTGTCAAAAGAACAGTGAAAAGAAAGCAAAAACAACTCATGCCAGCACCAGTCAAGTTTAATCTTATGCAAAGATAATTTAATAAGATCAATAATACATTGTATTTCAAATGTTATCTATCTGACAAATTCTTTAAAATGAGATGGAGATGCTCAGAGACTCCTGGTAATGACAATTAAAACTTTATATCCATGTTTGGCTTCGAGAACACAGATATATGTATGTATGTATATACATACACACATATGTGTATATATCTGTATATTCTATTAAATATAAATGGTTTTATATATCATATATTTTGAAATTATATTGTGAATGTCTATAAGCATCTGGGAGTCAAGGTTTGTTAAATACTAGTGTTTTCATTGGATTTGGAGATTGTACACACTTTAATGAGTTCCTATGACACTGCACTCTGTCCATTTCTCACATCTAACCTACATTAATATATACTATTTGTGTTTATCTGAACAGATGCGGAGTCCATGCAAATTGAGGAATTTTCCCAAGGTCATATAACTCATGACTCCCACTATATAAATTTAAATGTTTCTGCCCACCTCGCCTGCAACACTTTGGCTTATTTCTTTGCCAAAAAGACATAAAAGAAAAATGGAAAAGAGAATATGAGAATAGTGGCTGAAAGGGAACTCGATAATCTTAAAGGCAACTTTCCCCCTCACTTTCCAAATAGAAAAGATTGTGGTGTACACTCATTTATGGTCCTTACAGAAAATCTGGAAATAATTCTACTTGGTGATATGTTTACTACAAGATACAACTTAAATGAAAACATTCATTATTTTTCTCAGTTACGAATGAAAACACATTATAGAGATTTCATATAATTTCATTCTCCCAAATCTGACACACAAAGATTAAAAATTTTCTTTCACAACACACTAACTAGGCATCTACATGTCTCACAGATGTAGCCATTTTATTTATGTGTGTATGTACATATGTATGCATGCATGTTTAAATTTGTATTGAAGTACCACGGGTTTACATCATTGCTAATATTTTGGAATTATAAGTGTAGTTACTATAGCACTTTAATCTGTATTAATTTTTCTATTGTAGGAATCTCCTTTATGTGGAATAAATTTCTAAAAATCCACTGCACAGCATATGTATTTTTAACAGATATATATATGTTAAATATGTTAAATATATTAGAATGCTGACATTGCAGTATTATAGGTTTTAGTATATATATTCAGGTTCGATACATTTCTTTCTCTGGTATTTGTCCAGGAAATTCTCTATTATAGACATATCTTACTATCTCTGTCCTAGAAACCACAGCTAAGGTATGTGAAGAATAAATTCTCTTATGCACACATTACTTCTAAGGTAAATTCCACCAGGAGAAAATATCATTTATAAGACCCTCAGGCTCTCCATGTGTGGCATGCTGAAATACTCACATCTTGAAATGACTAGAAGAGAAAAACCAGAAATGTGAAGCTGTAGAAATTTGCCTAGTAGGCAAATTCAGGTGCTTATGAAGCATTTGGATGAAGATTGGAGTGAAAATACAAAGTGTCTTTTAAGAAAGACTGAATAAATATGCTGTGATCTCTCATCACCCTTTA